>NC_088130.1:45477027-46093069 GCF_036370855.1 Dromaius novaehollandiae | reverse complement strand
CAGAGATTTTGAAATGTTGAAGAGCATTGAGCAGAAAGTACTTGGGGGGTGCGATGAGGTAAAAAAAACTTTTTTTCTTAAAAAAAAAAAAAGAGGAATATAGCTTCTGAGGAAACAAGGATACTTCTTCATCTAGACCTACATTATCACCTGTTATACACTGGTGTCTCATTCAGAGACTGAGCCAGCCCAGCCAGCAGCCACTGGACAAGCGTTATGAAGAGGCGACTGTGAGGAGGTGCTGTGCAGGGTGTAAGCTGGCTGTTTGCATAGGACCCCCCTTCTGCGGAAGTGCTGCCTGTACTGCCTGTAGTGGGGCAGAGCAGTGTAATTGAAGAAATCCTGTTTTAGACTACAAGAACCTCCAAACTCTCCCAGCAATTGGAAAGTTAGGCAGATACCCACAACCTTTTGCACAGGAGATTTTCGCCTTCTTTAGCTGATCAAGAAATATACAGGACAAACTCAGCCTTCTCATTCAAAAGAAAAAATGGTTGACTAAACTAAATAAGGAACTCAGAGTAATTCCAACTCTGACTTCCCCCGCTATGTGTCGGCTCCCTGAAATGAAAAATTCAAGTGTGAACCATCCAAATGCAGAGGTAAGGCAGAAATATATGTACCAATGTTTGCAAATGATAGTCTTGATAAATCCATTCTCCAGCATCTCTGTGAAATAAGGATAATAATCTCTCTCTCACAGTAGGGTTCTGGCAATGAAATAATATATTGAATTCCAATGCACTTGAAACCCTGGACAATTAAGAAAGCAATTGTCCCTGGCAGAAATTCAGTCCCTCTCCTTCAGGTTCGCTCAGGCAGCTCTCCCCTACATTTCCCCACACACATACTTACGTCACCACATCCACCACTGCCATTTCATTACTGTTTTGTTTCCTAAACCCAGCCCACAACAGCCAGGCTGCCGTGGCACTGGGCAGGTGCTCAGTACCGAGGGGTAAGCAGTTTAACAGAGACAGCAGCCTAGGCTCAGAGGTACGAAGCATGGGTCTGTCCAGCAGACAGTGCTGCCATGATAGCGCCTATAAACAGACCTGCAGCAGCTGGCTTAGCCAAGCCCGCTCGGGTATTATCGCAAGCAGTGTAGCAACAGTGTCAAAATCCATCTGAATGGCCATGCGAGGACCTAGGCAACTAGTCCTCATCAAACTGCATGTTACCCTGACCTTGCTGTTAGTTGTATCAAAAACTAGCCGGTTTATAATTGTCAGAGTCTGCTTTGTTCCACTGCAGTAAATTGTAAACGCAGCTAAACTTCCCTGGCTTTGGGATATTCCTTGTGTGCCACCACGGCAAACTGCTGTCATAACCTGACAGTCTCTGAGTGCTGAAGAAATTTCTCTGAGCCTCAGATCATCCGTGGGCTTTCCTAGGAACAGCTGCCCTCCGCAGCCTGATTTCTTCAACAAGTAGGGTATCCCACCACAGTTTATGTAGCAAGAGTCTGGACACATTCTTAGCAGCATATCTGCTAAGGCACGACACGAAGGCCACTGCTCTACTGCTGCCTTCTTAGTCTTTGTTTTGGAAAAAAATCTGTGTTGCACCAAATTTGTCACTGCCTCCTCTGCAATGCACTCCTGGAATGAGAGGCTGAATCAGGAGAGGTCCACCCAGTCCGCAGTCCTCCCATGCCCTGGTTGTAGGAATTTCTCCTACCACAGGGTAATAGAGAAAAGAATACACCACCCATGGCAGCTTGCTTTTTGTCCAAGATAACATGCCTCTAGACAGGTTTCTGCCACCCCCACAGCTGAGCACAGGGATTGCCCATGCCCCTGGCATCAATTCTCTCCTCTATAGCAACTGCAGAGCTTTTCTCTTTTTTTTTAATTATCAGAAGGATGGGGAAAAACAATATGAACAACTGCGAAAAAAAAGGTTGTTTTGTTCTTTGATACATTTTGAGTAGTTCGTTATTCCATATTTCAGCATTTATAGCCAACGGCTATGGAAGCCGATGGTTCCTTCTGCCTTTGCTGTTGAGATGCCCCAGTCCTGGTGTCTCCGCAGGAGCGACACAGGCTCAGGGCCCCCATTCTGCTGCTTCTGGTCACTCTGCACCCAGCTGGGGCTGCCCTCTGCGCACCGCGGAGATCAGTGGCAGAACCACTGTTCTCAGCGTATTTCTTTCCAGCATAAATGCTTCGTTCAGGATATTTTCTTTAGTGGGAGAGCTTCTGCTGGTGGCGTTGGCTCTGTAGGGGCAGGTTGTTAAGGATGTCTTTGTCCCCAGCACACCCACAGACTGGCCCAGAGAAGGGCAGGAGGAGAGGACAGGCTTTCACCAGGCAGCCCTGTGGTGGTGCCAGACACTGTCCGGAGCTCCCTGAGGTCAGATGGGCTTGAGGGGCTTGAAACGTCAGAAAATCATGTCACAAAAAAACTGAAATCTAAATTGCATGCTAAAACTTAAGAGAGAGTTTGAAGAGAAGTTTTTATAAAGCTTTCCAAATTGACAATATGTTGCTTTTCACTAGGTCCCCAGCCATCATTTTTAATGTGACTACGAAATATAAAACCAGATTGTAGTTGCTTCCTGCTCCATGGCTCTGATTCAGTGACGCTCATACAAACCCAGAGACACCACTAGCTTTAATGGCATTTTACCAGATTCATGGTCATGCGGATCAAAGCAGAACCTAGCCTGTATAAATTGCTTCTTAAAAAAATGTACTATCTCCGAAGCCAGCAGCCTATTCTGAACTACCACCTGTGCTACAATGACTCCAGTGAATTTATTCCAGATCTAACCAAGACCAGGATCAGTGCCTGAGACTCCTCTCTTGCAAACTCATTCTACCCTATTCAGAAACCTATTATTCATTGTGTTAATATTTTTTCTTATCTTTTCTTACACTGATGAGAAATTAGAATGCTTTCTCTCTCTCCTATCTTTTTTTTAAGTTAACAGTCTGCAATATGGTTTTGTATAGATAGAACACCCAATATATAGGCAGTAATTTATTCTGAAGCAAATGTTGAAATGTGTAAGAGTAGTGAAATGTACCATGGATTAGCCTGTAAATTAATTGAGGCTCTTTAATGTAACCTGTGACAAAAATTGCTATTTATTGAACTCTGATCGAAGTGTAGTTCTGCAGCCCACAGGCTGATCAACATGAAAGGAGGAACCTGGCTCCATAATCCTGAAATGCAAACAGCAGCAGTGGGGAAGGGATTTTGTTCATTGGGATACCACACATTTCTGTGAATTCTTACTCTATCCAATGCTAATTATGCTTTTTCTTTTCTTTGTCTTTCCTTTTTTTCACTCAAATAGCTGTAACAATGATGTGGGACAAAAATTTTCTTACATTTTGAAAAGGGGTCAGCCAGAAATAAGAAACCTATTTCCTGACACAGGCTTCTTGAACAAGCCCTTTAAAACAAATGTGCTTGAGCAAAGTCTTCCCAGCTAGCAGGAGGTGGGTACTGAGCTGATGACCAAATACAACAACAGGTAGATGAATAAGCATTCGAAGACAGACGGGGGAAAAAGGGAAGATGGCAGGTGTTCCTTGGCTTGGCTGACATCAAACTGCTGAGTAGTGGTAGTGGTTGAATCACATGTTGTACATTTGTGCTCAGGCCTTAAAGGACCAGATAGTTTCACAGTGGTTCTCGTTCAAACCTGCCTTAATATCTCGCAGTCTGCTGGAAGGGAGGATTGCTCAGTAGACTCTGTAATGTAGGATGCAAACTAGAGCTACTATAGGCAATACTCATGAGATCCCTCCGGTGACTCCAAACTTGCCTTTGGACAGCTGTTCTTCTCTCCTGTGGTTCCTGCTTTAGAGCATTTTCCTAAATGTTTCTCCTGGGTACCACTGTCAGCAGTGGCAGCAGTGGCAGCAGGGAGCAGAGAGCAGCACATGGGGGTGGACATTAACTACCACAGACAGTGCCAGTTCAGCTCGACACCAGCTCACATACCCCACATACCCATTTGCAAAGCCTTGCTTTGAAGTAAAAGCCATGTCACCAAGTTTAATCATCACCTTTTCATTATTTTTATAGTGAGGGCTGCTGTCAGAATAGCTGCTCTTCCCAAGCCTTTGCTGGGCCATCTGATCCATTTATCTTCACCTGACAGAAGGACTAGGATGGATGGAGAGAGACATCTCTAAGCCATGATCAGGGCAAGGCAAGACGTCTTGGCTGCTTGTGTGAGGATACTGCCAAACAGGGCCTAAATTTTTGTATACTTCCATAGTCAAGGAAGGCGAGCAGTGAAATCAGCAAAATGGCATGGTCTCCTCCCCACATTCCTGGGTCACCCAGGAGGGCCCCTTCCACATGAAGCGTAGCCAAGAGCCTGCCCTGACACTGTTATGGCATCCCAGGGTTCCCTACATCTCAAAGCCTAAAAAGACCTAGCTGTCAGGCTACCCTTGGCTGGGCTTTAAGCTAGCACCTACTGCTCTTGTAATTGCCTTCTTTTAATGCTCTTGCTTCTTGGGTTCTTCTTTAGGCTTGTCAGAAACTTGCCCCAGGTATCCACATTGTTATATGCCATGGCTTTGGAGCCTTATTCTTTAATCTCACAGCAGTAATATGTGTCTTTCCTAATTTGAGCACCTTGCAGGAGATTTAACCATTTTTTTTAAAGGAAGTAATTGGGGGCTTACTGAATTGCCATTTTAAATTTTTTAGGTGAGTTAATGCTTTTCCTACAGATTTGCAGACAACACTGGAGCCATAGTACATGAGCAGACTGAGAGTACATCCTGAGCAGACATTTACCGACGGTGGCCAAATTAGTTTTTGCAGCTTCCAGAGGGGAAATCCTATTTCAAACCCACAGGCTCTGAGTGCAAAGCAACTGCTCACAGTCTGTCTCTGCATCCAAGTACTGTGTCACCAGGTCTCACTGATCTGCAGCATGCAGCAGCACACTGATGGGCAATATAATATATATGAAAATGAAGGAGGAAAATATATGCAAGGCTTCAGTGGTGGTGCAGGGGGCTGGAAAATATCTTGTATAGTACATCATTTCACTGGAATTTCTCATTTTCAGAACATTGGTTCTAACATTACTGCAGTCATAGTGTTTAATGTCCCTATAGTGGCATTCCAACATTAAAATAAGAAAATCTATGGCTGCCAGCCAGGAAAGCGTACCTCACTGCTTTTGACTGGGCTGACTATTTTAGAACCTACATGTAGCTGTGTCAGGGACAGACCTTCCAGTCTGGCAAGTGCCTGCTAAAAAAAAAGTACAATAAACAGGAGTCTCCTCCTTACACATGCACACTTAGAAATGCTGCTACAGATAACAAAAAACCTCTTGAAGAACAGCATGTATTATTGTTCAATTTTGTATCTATCCCCTCTGTTTGTATTTAACTACTATGAAGTGATTTAAGATGTCCACAGGAAGAAAACCTCTGTTTGTGAAAGATGAACCTATTGGTAGCTCCTTGGATTAATCTATTGTTTGAAAACTCATCCTTTTCATTTAAGGTCATCTCTGCCTGTGCTGTCTCTTTACAGTTCCTTATCCTGCCGGTATGTATTAATAGATGCTGCTCTGTCATGCTGAGGCTGGTGCTGTACATCTTTCAGATGGAATTAGGATTTGATATGGGGAAAGTTTAGAATGGACTCAAATGACACACTCATTCTGATTATACCATTTTCACTGTAAATGACCTCTCTTTGGAAAACCAGGCACCATTATCCACTCTGGGAAGCACACCACTCTCCAATCTCTCCTTACACATTACACTCCTATAACAAAGGCTTTAGAGTGTGCTGGGACAAGGCAGTGCAAAACTGAAAGGCAGAAATAGCTCTTTCTGAGCTATCCCGGATATGACTCCCTCTCCACTTGAAAACTTCAGGAGACGGATGGGAAATTGCATGGGTGGAGGTGTCAGCTCCACCAGCACGCTGTTGGATTTGCCAAACACACAATTTCACCTCCAAGCCCTTCAAGTCGCTGTGCTCTTGAGTGCTTACTTTGGACCTACTGCTTGTGCATCAGCTGTTTATGAGCACATTTCATTAAGCCAGGGTTGATTCCCGCTCAGAAGACGACCAGCAGACCTAGACAGCTAGTGCCAGCCTTCAAGAAAAGCTCACACTATTGGTCTGAGGTGCAGATGCCCAGAGAAGGCCACTCTTGGCAGGGGCAGCATCACTGAGACCTCTCCGCCACTTTTCTTCTTTCTGAGCTGCCTTCACCTGAATAAAAACCTCGCTTGTTCAAAAGGAAGAACAAGCTCAGCTTTGCTCTGCCTTGTGCTGCCAGACAACAGCTGCTGAGGACAAAGCACAAGCCCGGAGAGGATCTAGGAGTCTCCAGCCTGCTCCTAGGATCTCCTCTGTGCTGGGCAGACCCTTTTCACTGCAGTGACCCTACCGGAGAAGCTAAGCAGACTGTAGTCCCACTGCTGACACTGCATAATGCAGCAGGTAACGTGAGCCATGAAAAGCTGTCAAGCTCCTATGCTGACCCACCCCAAAAGCTTCTGCAGCAAAGGCATCCTCATCCTTCCAAGCCTATACTAGCCCACAGGTTCTTGTGCTATTGAAACCTTCATCTGCTCGATGAAGTTAGCTGTTAAGCCACCTTCCTGAGCTGGATGTGAAAGCTCACGTGTGACATAAGCAGTTTTTAATTTTGTCACTGTCTATAAAACTCACTTGAGCCCAACCAGGGACTCCTTCTCCTAAGCAAAATCCAGAAATCCCAGGAGGCCACCCCAGTCATACCACCACCACTATGGCAAGTTTTCCTTTCCACATCTACTTTTTTGGAATTTTGAAATACAGAGAGCAGCTTTACCTGCCCAAAAACTAATGGAAAATCTATAGCACTTGAAATAAAATTCACCTTTATCCTGGACATGGACTGGAGAAACAAGTTAAGGAGATGTGATAAATATTCAGATACTGAAATATCCAAGAGGTTGAGTTGTGTCTTTTTTTACACTATGCTTTACTCTGTTTAACAGAACAAAGACTTTGGCACAAAATATTTCTGTATTTTGGCAGTAATGCTCTTTATCGTAGTCAATTTGGATTCACCTTCATCTGAGCTAGAGAAACTCAGGCAAGTACAATAGGCAAAGCACTGAGGACCAGAGGCATTTCATATAGTTGGGAATCAAGCATCTAAATATCTTTGGCCTCAGCATCAGTCTCCATGGAGAATTATGAGAAGCAGGTTGTAAAGCACTGATCTAGGTATATATATGTACTCTCTGCCTAACCGTCTTGCCATCCCTCCGTTTTCTGCAGTGGAATTGAGGGGGATTTTGTGGCTTCTTCCTTTCCCCAGTGAGCAAGAAAATACAAGAACAGTAAAATGGCTGTACAAATGCTATCACAACCTGGGATTTCCATGGAAAAAGTCAGGACTTCAATAACCACAGCAGCTCAGCCAGTCTGGGATTTCAGTCTGTCAGGTAATAAGCTTCTCTGAGCACTGGCTAAGGTGAAGCCAAAAGATCTCCAACATTTTCTCAAAATGGCAGTGACAACTTTGGGAAATAAAAAAAGAAAAAAATCCCAGCCATTCTGCCAGAGCAGATAGAGGCAGGACTCAACAGCATGGGCTGGAAGGAAATGACCCCTTGGGATGAATGAGGGGTGCTTGTACCCCTGCACAGAGCTCAGCCATGCCCAGAGCAGAGGAGACCACACTGATGCCACCATGCAGCCTGAGAGCTGCAACAGGCTGCAGGAGGAAACCTCTGCAAACCACCTACTCCTTCTCATACACTGGAGCCCACCTGGGGCTTTCTTATCCCAAGGTCACTGTTGTGCCCATTATTGCCAAATAATGGGATGTGTGGGTCTGTACAGGAAAGGAGCTACGCGGACTTTTAGCCAATTAATTTGAGAATTGATTCCCTCTGCTGCCGGCATCCTCTACAGCCAGCAGGGCTCTTCACTGCAATCCAATGCAATGCACACACCTTTGAAAAATGATGCTTTCAAGCCTGCCCTGTGGTGCAGTAAATTTGAAAGTGCTCTTAATAATAATAAGGATCAACATTGACTTTAATGGTCTTCAAACTCTTCATGTAATTTCATTAGGTACCCAACACAGATGCAAGCAGGGGTGATGTCATCCTTTTTCCCTTGCTCTGAAACCTGACTCAGGCGCCAGAGATAGAAACCAGTTTTATTGCCTCTAATCGGATTAAAGCTTCTGGCAGCTGGTGATCGATAGGTAATTGCTGGAGTAATCCAGAAATACAGAAGGTTCTTGTGAAGATGTAGCAGGGCTCAAATTGAGGCAAGGGTCTTGCAGACTGCATGCGGAGTTGAGGATGCCATCAGATGCCTGTAAGCACCCTGAATCAGCATTGGCAATTTGGTATTTAATAGCATTCCTGTCAATGCGAGCACCAGAACACAGTGCAGTTTCACAGCATCAAGCAAGCTATGTTTTCACGCTGTGGTGTTTCCCAGAACTCTCCTTTCTAATGCAATGCCATTTACAAAAATATACCATTTAGGTATTATACCAACATCACATGGGCAACCAAACGCTTATCTCTGTGTACAAGTTCTCTCCTGAGCCAAACTCCTGCTGCCTTCCTCTCCCTGGTACAGTGAGCACCACTGAACGTCAGAATTTGTCAGTACTTAACCACAGGTTGCTATTTTTGCCAAGAGCAGGAAATAACTGTGGTAACCTTGCGATATCTGGGGATAAACAGCAATGTAATGACTGCCACCCCACCTCCCAGAACTCAGACCCAGTGGACTGAAAAACAAAAAAGAAAAACCAGAACAGCACCCAAAGAGAAATGAGGAAGCTGGAGAAGTCTGTGGCCATTGATTGCTTTAACAAGACTTTTTCAATAAGTTGATAAGATGCAATTACCTCATCATCTGAATATTGCAGCAGTAAAATCAATGCTACTTAAGGAGTCTGACAATCAATTAGGCACTCTCTCGATATTTGTGAAAGTCAAAGCAATTCTGTGTAAAACATTGATTCATGCAGAGATATCATTAAAGCACCACAATACTAGTCCCCTAATGGATATTGAGAAAATTAATTTATTCCAGCTGTGGAATTCTGATAAAATCAGACCTCTGAATCTTCCTCTTTAGCTAGATAAAGTTTATTTTTCTAGGCTAGAGTTCTTCAGCAATGTCATCAGTGTTGGGTAAGCGGCATTCACACAAGCACCAGCGCATACCTGCCTCAGCAACACAGAATATAGACCAGCCCTCTGGATGGGCTCATTGTATATTAACATCATAACATCATTATCCAGTGGGTAATGCTAGACAATGTGATTTTGGTTTTAACTCAGTATATCTGATTAGTAAATAGACCTACAAATATGTAACAAAAAAAAATCAGGGTCACAAAGGCCCAAATCATCAAAAGTATTTAAGTATCTAACGTCTTTTGATTGCTGCAAGAGGCAGACATCTAGCTACCTTTCAGTATCCCTGAATGTCCTGTGATTTATGTACACTACAGACGTCAAGCATGGGAATAGATTGCCTTGAAAGGTTGTGGAATCTCCATAATTCAAGATTTCTTAAGAACAGATTAGACAAACATCTGCCAGGAGTAACCCAGGCATCATCGCTCCTGCACTGCAGCCAAGAAATGGACTACACAGCCCCTTGAGGCCCTCCGGCCTATAACTCTAGAAAAAGCCCCTGATGCTCATTTCACAGTTTTCTGATTTTATACAATGTCAGACTGGGCTTTTATCAGATATTTAGATAGTAATTCAGTATTAATTTAGTCATAACAATCATACCTAGAATAACGTGGATCAATTTTATTTCTGGCATGATTTTACTTCTCTGGAATTATACAAGGGGTGAATTTAGTCCTGCATTTGGATAATTAATAATCTATCAATGTCCTACATTAATGTGCGTATTGAGTTATTCTACCATCATTTAAAACAGTGGCATCACTAATGAGACCATTAACTATAGAGAGCATCAAGTCACATTGGATTCATGTTTTCTTTATTTCTATCGAAGGTTAGTTTTCAGCTCAGTCAGTTAATAAATGCCAGGCTGATGCTGGCACTGAAAATATGCATCTCATTTTCCTTAAGATGTCATGGAGAATGGTAGTAAACAGACAGATGTGATTGTTTTGTATTACAGAGTCCCTATAGAGAGACAAAAACTAAAAGGTGTATTCTTATTTAGAATATAGTACGTACAGTTACTCTTTGTATATTATTTTTGAAATTATTTGAGCTGTATGAAATTTCAAACCTATTTAGGACCTAGTCTTGGAAAACACATCAGCTCCTGACAAACTTTAAACACACACACAATTGCACTGAAAACAACTGTTAAATTTAAGACCACACCTGAGCATTTGCAGGATAGATTACCATGGAACTTCAAGTGTGATTATAAACACAAATCCTACTCCCAGCTCCCTGACAAATTAACAAATCTTGACAGCCTTTTCGTGTTGAATTGGGTTGTAAATGAGTCTGAGGTCAGGCAGAGGAGTTCCCAATGAAAGCTCTACTTCAGACTATTCAAAAACCAGATCAGACTGTTTAAATTATCTTTAGTTTGGGGCTTCTGAGAACTCAAAGTTTAAGACAGAAAATGGGGAAGATGACCTGACTCAAACTGAAATGCAGAAAAATTATTGCAAATGCCTCAGTAAAAAGGAACTTTTGGGGCAAGCTTTAGAAACAACATCATTTTGGGATGTTTTTGCTATTACCTCTTTAGTAAAATGAAATAGACTTCACAAGATGAAAAAGACACCTCAGTGCATCATGTTATGTGCCAGACTGGCCAAAAAGAGTCAGATTATAGAACGTCATTAATTGACCATCAGGCCAACTCTTTATTGACACTCATAAAGAATAAATATTGAGGCAAAAAACACTGTAACAGTCAAGATAAATTACAGTCTGATCCCTGCAATACAGGGTGCTGCTTTAAATATTCAAAATATATCCCAAGCAGTGATATCAGGCAGGGAAAATAAATTCTCTTGGGCTTGTCAAAAGAAGAAAAAATGACTGCAGCTGAAAAAATATCCTGGAAGAACAGCAGTAGCAGTGGCTATAGCTGTATGGTTGTTGGCAGCCATGCACCGGTTCAGACTCAAACTCTCCATCAAGTAGTGGCTTGTACCATGTGCACCCACATTTACTCCTGGGCTTGTCTCTGGCTCATGCCAGCTGCATCGACACTGTCGTTGGCCCTCCGCCTTCCTACCACTTTGCCCTCCACTGACAAGGCCACCTAGTCAGCATACCTTGTCTGATTTTTCCATGCCCCATGCAACCCTTGTGTGTTCTCCTGTAGGATAAGAAATGTCAGGGAAGAGGGTGGACTGATGTACATCTGTCCTAGGGAACTACCGTTCCAACATCAGTCAGTGTGGATTAGCGTGGAACAAAGAGGAGACAGAAGTAGCGTGCTCTCCAAGTGCTTTTCTTTCCCTTGCTGTTTTCCCATTGTCATTCCCTCTTCATGACCTCCTTTGGTAATGAATCGACACGAGCATGGAGCAATAACCACAGGAATACTGTTTAGTGTCCTTCACTTTCCATTACTCAAAAGAATGTTTAAGGCTGACTATCTGATATGACCCTTAAAGGCCATCAGCATACAACATAGGGAAATGTTTACATCATTGTTCTCTAAGTAGGTTCACATGTATTAATCTGTCATTCAAATAATGCAGTTCATTCTGTGACGTGAACACACGAATTTCCATTTCAGGCACAGTAGTCTTAGGGATCGCACAGATGAGACTGAAGGAGAAGAGGGCTGGCATTTGTTGCCATCAACGGTGGTATGACGCCATTCCTAGTTACTCACCTCACAAAATGACAAAATGGGTTGCTCCAGAGCACATCTACTGACTGTCATCTGCAACCTGCCTGGAGAATTGTGCAATCCCTTCCATACCTCCACCCCTTTCCAAAATGCCTCCTACAGCAAAGACTTCAGGAAAGATGATGTAAGAGTTAGAGGTCTCTTAACCAGCTGCAGTCCTTTACATGCAGGAACTGATGCAGCAGCTTTGTTACTACTAGTGTAGGGTGGAGGAGCAAGCAAATCCAGCCCATTGCTCTAGTTCTTGGTCTGTGGGACATGGTAAGAGTGGAACTGACTAATTTACTAGATATCACTCACAGTCACCAGTGATGTGATTGGAAAAGGATGACATTTTCACTCAGGAAGAGCCTTTCTTGGCATCCTCAAGCTTCCTTCTTTATCACTTGCCCCAGCTACATTCAAGCTGACAATGGAACAAACCCAAGGAAAGGACAGTACCTGCATGGGGCCCGCTGCAGAGCAGAAGGACGTTGGAGTGGGACAGACAGCACTGGGGAGACAGGGTGTCTGTCTCCAGCCTTTTAAAAAGCCAGGTGGATGCAGACCTGGCTAGTACTTGAATATCTCTTACAGACTGACACCAAGTGCACAGAGTCTCTGGAAAGAATCATGTTTTCTGTATGTCTTTGCCCTGTCATGATTCTCAGGGCAAGACATGAGATGCTCGTTACCATCAAACCCCTCCCCAGAGACATTTGCTAGTGATACGAAGCAGCAGCAGGAAGATCATGCTAATGAGCAAATAGATTCCTTGCTATTCATCTTTATGCAGGGCGTTAAGTGTATGTAGAGCTTCACAGATGAGTAAAATACAAGATAAACTGGCTTTTTCTAGTATCTTCCATGTGCTATGTAGATTCATTTGTTCTCAGGGATTTCACATACAGAGTACTTGAGGAATTTGTTCCTGCTGATACACCCTGGGACCTCTTTCCCCCTTCTACCAACCACATTACCATGCTATTTCCCCCTGACATTTTTCACCAGCTCTTGGCTTATTTTTGGTTGAGTTGTGTTTGGATTAAACTCTGCAGAAAAGGTACTCTTACCTACCTGGGCATTCATGGGAAAGGACAGGGAAGGGTTCTAGCACCTGTCCAAAGTGGAGCACAAGCTGTGACCAGCAGCAATGATGGAGGCTGACATGCCCCCATGTAGCCCTTAGCCCAGCAGCAGAGCCAGAAATCAGCCCAGCAGGAAAGAGCTCCTGCTTGCCACTCCAGAGGCAGAAGTGGGAACTCTATATAACCCAGATTAGAAGCAGCTACATTGTGTGCTTTACCCCATGATTCTCCTCCCAGTGACGCTGTAGGATCAGGACTTCAGCACATGCATCAGCTCTGCTATGGGAAGGAGGGCGTTGCTGTCCCTGTCAGCCTGTGCCAGGGGCTTGATAGCAATGAAGCCCCACAGCACAGATTTCAGTGTGGGCTGGACAGCCTGGCTCAGCACCCTAGGTGCAGAGCGGAGAAGGTACTTTATGTCTTTCTTAGGGGAGGGAGGTTTCCTAATACATGTATCTATCATTGCACATGGCCACATATTTTCAGAAAGGCTTTGGGAGCAGTTCTCCTGCAGGCCAGCAGAGTTACGTGTTCATGCCCAAAGGAGTTCCCGCTCTAAGTTAGTCACAGCCACACATCAGCTATAGCTTCCCCAGCAACTGGAAACTGAGCATCTTGCAGAGAATCCTCTGCAGGCTAAGCTGTTACATTTAGCATTACATGCTGAAATAAATAAACTTATACATGAAACTCCACTATTTTCAAATGTCCCTGCAACAATAACTCTGACTATCATGATTTTGCAAGGTTTAGAAACTCATTTTTAACACTGTAATAACACAAAAGCTGGGAGGAGAGGGAGAGGGAAGGGCTGAATGTATGTGTGACAAACAGGTTTTGTATTTTTTGCTGCTAAGAGACTTTGTTACTTATAGATGTAATAGCTCAGGTTTTCATGGCATTCTGATTAATAATTTTTAGGCCTAATTTAAGGGTGAAGAGAGCAGTTGAGTGTTACTAGTTACACTGTTTACACAGCAAAGTGAAACAGTCCGCATGCCAGTATCTCGTATAAAATTAATTGGCCCATTAACCTCAAGCAAGGTCAAATAGAAGAACCTAGATGCATACACGTTCTCCCTTTGTTCTTTCAGAAAAGTCATCCTGTTAATATTGGGAGATTTAAGAGAAAAAGAAATGATACAGAGAAAGTGGGAAAAAAAGCAGTAAGCGAACCTAGTGACAACTGAGAAAACATAAGAAAGTGCAATTATTGTGTTAAGAATGGCAAGCTTGTTCCATCGCTCTGTCTGGGGGGGATGATGAGGGCACCCCGAAAGTCCTGGGCTCAGTTATTCTGAACAGGGTTCAGATAAGCCTTAGAAAACCATCTCAGGGAAAATCCTCAGGCTATTGAAATCACATAGACTTTCATGGTGCCTGGATTTCCTCCAAACTCCAGGATACTCACCAGAGCCTGTAAGAGCTCAAGCTCACTTTTCTTGGGCTTTTCCTGGGAAGAAAACAGAAAGTCAAGCTGAAAAGCCACAGTAGAAGCATGCAGCCACTCTGCCTTCTTAGTGACTTGCAAGGACTGGATGCAGCCAAGCATACCTTTTATGCCAGGACCTTCCCCATGTATAACACACAAATTGTTAAGGAATCTGTCTACAGGTAGGAGTCCTTAGAGTTATCCCTGGGTTCATTTCCTGGTCTCATCAACAGGACAGAAACAATTAAGTGTTGCTGTTAATGTAGGTGATTTCAACTATGGAATAAAGGACCACTTAAAAATTAAGGCTTCAAGTAAGGAACCACAGTAATAAGGTCATTTTGAGTGTTGAAGATGCTCAAACTTCATCCTGGTGCTTGTAAGTGGCCACAAGGTGCGCTGATTGTGGTTTCAGCACACTCTTTGTAAGAGTGCTGATTTCTCCTGGGTGTGGATCACAGTCACACCTCACACCATATGCAGGAAAAGGTAACACAAGAGAAAAGTCTGTGTTACAGTTCCTGGGCAAACTAGAATTCAAAATGCTGATAGCTGACCCTCAACAGTAGCAATTAAGTTGAACAGGGAGTTATAAATAGACCATAAATAGCCATTTTGGTTGTGATTAGCAGCATTGTGTTCAAATGCTGGGTAAGAGGAAAATTGCAGGCTTGCGTGGGCTGCTCGTTGGACAGTAGTACTAAGCAGAGCCACACTTCGCATCATAACTGCAGCCCAGACAGATTCACAGTCAGCCATTCTCGTTCATCCAAGGCAAAGATGGGCTCTGTGCCAAAGGGGCTTTCCATCTTTGACATTTCACTGCATGTGCCATCAAATGGCTCAGGGCAGAAAGCATCAAATTTATTAGCAGCGGCTGAAAGAGTTTAGACAGCTGTTGCTTTCCACTGCCTTTCTCAAAGTCTTGGAGCATCAAACTGTTGCACAGAATGTTATCTCCAAAACAGTGATCACGAACATTTCTGCAGGGAATTTGAATACATAAAGGGTTACAGTGAAGAGGAGAAAAACTGACTGTTCCTCATT
Organism: Dromaius novaehollandiae; assembly: GCF_036370855.1. Lineage (NCBI taxonomy): Eukaryota > Metazoa > Chordata > Aves > Casuariiformes > Dromaiidae > Dromaius > Dromaius novaehollandiae. Next base: position 46,077,679 of record NC_088130.1, on the reverse strand, counting down.
GCCATGGTTGAACAGACCAGACAGAGTGGGCGTAGTGCAGCAAGCTAACTGGATGCAAGCTAGACATCACAAGAAGCTTTCTAGCAGTGAGGATAGTGAAGCCCTGGAACAGGCCACCTGTGAAGCTTGCAGAGAGCCCAGTAGTGAGGGATGGTAATCACAGGGCAAAGAGATGGACTTGGTGATCTCTTGAGGTTCTTTCCAGACTTACTAGTCTTTGCATGTCTTTACGTTTCATAGGCAGCAAAACCATTCCAATATTAGAGTCAGCTCGTGTTAACAGTAACACACATCTTTCCAGAGTCAGATCAGAAGATCAAGCTGCAGAACATTAATTTCAGATGTTTTTTCCAGAATGTGGCTGCTTGACTTCAGCATATCTCAAATGACTGCATGCTTGGAAGGACCATGTCTGTACCTGTATCTCCTAGCAACCCTCCTGCCATATACTCAAATGCTCCTTTTCTTTAGCCTGTATGGAGTTACTCGTTCTCTTCCCCTGTGCTCTCCTGCCTCCACACAGGCTTCCAGCTAGCTTAAATCCCTATGCAAGCAGCTTCACCTCTTTGGCTGTATTGGTGATATTTGGCAAAGTGCTTGACCTGAACTCTGTCCTCCCCTACAACTTAATGGGGAGACCTCAAATCCCTGCTAGCATCTCTTTTTGATGGGAAGCTGAAGATCTGTCTCTCCTCCTAGGTAGTCCATTACCAAAGCAGATCCAGTGGCAAGCTTTTGGAAAGCACATAGCCAGAGATCATTTTGTGGCAAAACATACCTGAGCTTTGACTTTAGAAGCAGCTCAGGCAGAGCAAAGAATCTGGAGGGGATGCTGTGTCCTACCACAAGATTTAAATATGGAAGAAAAACAGAAGTTGAATTCAAGAAGGATATCTAGGGAAAGACCAAGGAAAGTGCCAATAAGAGGAATCAGGACCAGCACAGGGCCTAGCAGCCCTGCTGAATCTGTCACATGCATTCTAGTTTCCTTGAAAGGTTGAAATGATCTTTGACCAGATTTTTTTTAAAGAAAGTCTTCTTAATTGAGGCAGTTTTTTCCAGTGCTAATGAAAATCCCTTCATGATTAATTCAGTATCCTGATATTTGAAGAGCACTGATGTTGTGGTATTATATAGCTATCACAGAAAATTACCACTTCAGGACAGATGGTGCAGTGGTGTTGATGAGTAACAATTAAGCCCAATCATTAAGGGCTCTTCTGCTCATTGAAGACATACACTGAAGATGTGTATGTAGAGTAGATATGACTTGTTTTCTGCTACAGATATCCTCATAGACTTTTTAGAGGGCCCTATTTCATCTTTAGATGAATTAATTAAAGGGGCTATATCTGAATTATGACTTTTGATTCTCTTTCCTGAGTGTTAAAAGCTTTTAGAAAAAGTTTAACCTAAAGTTATATGGTTCTTGTAATCATTGCTTTATAGTGAAGACTATAAATTTGATGGTCTGATCCATTATATCTTATTGTTAAGTTTCCAGTTTGTGAACAACCAGACGAATCAGATCTTTAAAACTTTGTCTCAAAAAAACTGCTAAATCATGAGGAAGATTTCCAACACTGTCCCGCAATGGGACAAGTGTGTTCTTATTTCGGTATAACATAATTTGGTCATTTGTAAAGCAAGCTAACCAGCAAGGATGGTTTTCATGGTATTTTCTCAATAGGCGAAGAAGAGAAGGAGGATTGAAATGTCCCCCTAGATGGTTAACAGTGACTCAATACAGATTCGAAATGTGGTAAGACCCATCAGACGCTAAGAACAGACAGGTGATATGCACCTCTGTACTAGAAGGAAGCTAGCTGGTGATAGTTCTGACCTCAGCCTGGTGGAAATGGTTTTCTGCACCATGCAAGTCTTCATTTACCTTCTCTAATACACTTCTCTCAGGATCTGCTCTCAAGCCACGCAAGCAGGACCAATGGCCCATCCTGTTTTCTGGCTATGGTAGGATCTCAGCTGGGAAATCCCTCTGCATAGAGAATTCCCTGCCCAGCTGGAGTCCTCTGAAGGATAGGCTTTGCGAGGAGCACGGAGGAGCGAGGGTGGTGTGTGGTCGGGGTGCTGCATGCCCCACTGTGCAACAGCCACGAGTGACACTGGGAATGATGCTGGAGCTGTATCAAACTCTAACGGGGCCACTGTAGTCCATTGCCTTCTCCAGGATCAGCAAAGAACCAGTTGGCTGGGGCAACCAAGGCATTGGTCTTAGCATTTATATCCAGAAGACACACATAGTGACAGAAATCACTGAATTTGGTTGTGGTGGTAAGTTTGAAATCCAGCATGAGCACACAGGCTAAATACTGAGGTCGCTGGAGACACAGACCCCAAATAAGACACAGCCAGGAGTCCTCCAAGCCAAATGTCCCATCCAACACTATGGTAGCTGAACACTGTAGTGTCAGGATATTAAATGGACACACTTAAACAAATCTATGTTGGAAGAAAAGACCTGCTTGCACCCTAGATCAAATGGAAGAGTGCAGAGCACTGTTTGTAGCAGCTTGCACAGGGCTTGGAGTGAACAGCAGAGACTTTAGGAGGGAAGGCTCTTAGAAGAGGGACCTGTCTGACCATGGCAGGAACACTAGATTCAATTGCAGCCTCTCAACAACAAGTTCTCATAATAAAAGAGGCAGGTTTAAAATCAGGGGTTCCTCTGTGTCATGTGTGCCAGGTAGTAACACAAAACACTGCTGGAGGAAGCTATGTGAATACAAAGCTGGGTGAAATACCCATTCAGATATTTACAGAGATATAAGCAGAAACGTGATTGCTTCATAGATGATAGTGACTATTCATCACCAATTTTCTGATGAGAGCCTATAGCTTATGACAGGGTCATGCTCACCCATTGCCCTCTTCTCCTGAGATAAAAGAATGTGTGATACCAAGAGGACAGAAAGCATATGTTAAATAGCTGACTTGTGCCTTGCTATTATCCTCCTCCTTCCTACATAATAACCTCCTCTTCTCTACTTATATTCACATCTATATTTAATGCTCACTGAAGACTACAGACTTGTGTTTGATGTTCAGCTGAAGACATGATTCATCACAATCCTCATTTTTAGTAATGGAAAAAGGCTGTGGTAGAAAAAAACAGATGAGACTGCTTTTCATCTTGGTAGCCATATAACCTTTGTGTGAACTTGGAAAGTCGTACAAAGAATGGCAGGCTCAGCCTGTCGCGGGTGATTCACAAAGTTTTCTGAATGCTGCATGATCTCGCCTAGCAATATCTGATCTCTCCTTCTTTAAAGAACGCTCATTAAAAATAGACAGTAAATCACCCATTCCTTGACCTACAATTTCTGTTGTTGTTTCTAACATGAGATGTAAAAGAAATTCTATTTATTATAAAAAGTTTTTTAAAAACAGATGTTATCATTTCTATGTCTGTAGTTGTACGAATGAAAAACAAGGAGCATAGGTCAATTATTAACTTGTTTTTCATGCTCTGCCCTGCAGCCAGAGTCACCAGTGTTATGACTCCCAACCAGCTGGTCGGAGGGCAGCATGGCACTCCCTTTGAGGCTACCAACAACAACCCTCTAAGAACAACTCGGGCAGGAATGCTGCAGAGGCTCTGAATGCAAATAACCAAAGAGCTTGTAACATAGATCCACCACACAACACAGTCTAGTGCTCCAGTTCTTCTTTCTCACGAAACTAGCTGGAGCACCAGACTGTTTTGTTTCATTGGGTATATACACAGATTCCCTCATACATTCTTCAAATCTGATAGCATGAAAAATGCCAGTGCTCTTGAGGTTAAAATATTTCTATGCACAGAAGCTAGTTGAGAACTACTATTTGCCCATAACTTTATAAATCTCTTTGCACAGAAAACATATTTACCTCCCTCTTCTCCGAACTAGCTAATTTTCCTTAAAATAACTAACATCAGCCAGACATAACTGGGTTAGATGACACTACAATCTAAGAATATAATTTAATGCTAACTTTTAATACCAAAATGAAAGATTGAAATTCCACTCAAACATGTGAATTCATTATTTTGAAGTTATTTTCATTCTTCAGAAGAAATCAGTGTTCCTTACAGAAATAAGAAATAGCATAAACAACCTCCAAATTCACATTTGCTATTAGGAATATTACAGCTTTCGTTTGAATTAAAAACTTTTAATTTCTGGAAAAAGAAAAGCACACATCTTTCATCTCTCTCATTCCTGCCTTCCCCAAAGGGAACTCAAAAGGCTTTATCATGAGCTCTTCTATGTCAGCAGAAAGACACCAGAAGAGCTGGCTGAAGCAGCACCTGCAAGGTAGTGAAGCCAAACCAGAAGGGGTGCTTTGGGGGCATGGAAGTGCTACCTGTGAAAGAGAAAAGTGACAGTGACAGGCTCATCTGACAACACCTAATCACACCTCAGGACCATTTGTTTGCTCAGAATTGCTCCTTGGGTCCAAAACATTTTGAAGCCGCTTCCCCATTGTAGAGACAACATGCAGCCCTTGAATGCAGCTCCTCACAACAGAGGAATCAACCAAAGTCTCAGCCCAGAACCTCTCTTTCTCGATGGAGACCACGCCGGGCACAGCACAGGCCACAGCTGCACTGTCCAACGTGCCAGCGCTGCAGCCAGGAACAGGCGGGCCAGGGAGCGCAGACACCGAGCACGAAGCTTCCTGCCCATCCAGTCCGGGAGCATTTTGGTAAGTGTGCCTGGACACCTCAGCTCCTGAGATCTCACTTCTATGCCCACACCCCATATTGAGTCCTAACTTTGCAACATCAACAGGAGCTCAGGTTCCCACAGAGACTCTGTGACCTCTCTCTGGTACAGGCTCGCAGTGTCCATCGTTCTTAAGTGAGCAGTAAAGGTCAGTTCTGCCTAACGTTAAGACTGCAGGTCCTTGTTTCTTCTGGCTGCAGTGCCAGCCCCCACCACCCCTTCCTCTTCCCTCCCCTCCTTCCCCCATTGCTTATTCCAGCCCTGGCACAGTCCCTCAGAGGGTGCACAGCTGCAACTGGTGCAGCTGATTGGGGTGGGCACAACTGGATCGGGGCACTAATCTGAATTAAGAGTAGCTGGTTCATTGTTTTGGGCTGCGTTTCAGGGAGATGGTTTCTGTGACCCACCCCACCCTGCAGCTGCCAAACTGCACCGCTAGCTGAGGGAGCTGGGACTGCCAGCAGCTGTACCTCATGACTTCTTTCCAAACTGTATGCCATTTCTCACCTCACCTCTCTTCTTCCTGACTGCCTTACATCTCCTCTTTCTCTTGCCATTGCTCACTGTGCACCTGACTGGTGGGGCAGGGGACACTGCACATGAGGAAGTGCTGCAGAGAGGCTCAGGGGGGACCAGGGCGAGGTGGGATGGCGTGGGGTAGTACCAAGGAGGACAGGAAGGTCCTGGAGAGGGAGGCCATGCACCAGCAAGGTGGGTAACCAAGTGGGTAAGTGCAAAAGTCCAAAGCTCCTCGTGCTGAAATAACTATGCAGTAGGAATCAAGGAGGTCACATTTTATATGTGAAGCCAATGTCAATCCTGGTCCCAGTCCTTGGTGTCCTGTGCAGAGTTACCACATCTGGCTTGCAGGCCATTGAGATAGGCAGCCAGCACCCATGGCACCACGCTACAGGCCTCCTGCAAGCTTGGTCCTGCCGGCATCTGAAGCAGTGCATCCGCATAAAAATGGCTACAGCAGAAAGTCTTCAACCCAGCATCTCTCTGGGGTGGTGCACACCAGGGTGCTGCATCTTTCTGGATCCCAGCTAGATTTGTAACTTGCCTGTCATTGCTGGCACCACTAGCAAAGTGTGGTGGAGACACTAATTGCTCTCCCTTCCATTAGCATGGCGACTGAAGCACCACAGGAGGGAAAAACCTGACCTGTGCTCCCCAGAAAATATTCTCCCAGATTCAGGAAGAAACTAAAAACAGAAGAACAGATCAGGAGTAGCTCTGTTTTCCTGCTACCCTCATCCATCCCCACATCCCTATTAAAAAGCAATGATTGAAACCTATTTCCTTCCTTGTTATTCCTGCATTATAATTGTTTGTAAATGCCATTTTTTCTTTAATTACCCCTTCCCACATATACATGAGAACGATAGGATAAAGAACAATCCAACATTGCAATTGAATTACAAAAGCATTGCACACGGCTGTCCTGTTAACTTCATAGCAGTGATGTGTTATAAAATGCAAAGTGCAGAAAAGGGGGTAGTAATTTGTTTATAAATATGTTAATTAGGTGGAGCAAATGCCATATTGCCTGAGAAAAGAAAATCACTGATTGCAAAGTGTGCCTTCTAGCATGGATTTCACAGGGCAAAATGTAGTTAATAAAACTACCTTTATGTTTTGTATTACATCTTTTTAGCATAAATAGCTAATAACCAATTTACATTAATGGTATTGGCACAAATGTAAATTAGGGTCTTTTTGTTTGTATTGCTGAAGGGCAATTCTATTGCCAGATGATTGTATTTGGCCATTTCATTAACTGGAGAGATTTAAGAAACAGATACAGTTCTAGGCCCTGCCCAAAGAATATTAATATGGAAAAGAAATTGTGCTGCACACCTGGTTACAAGCTCAAGCCTCACAAAGAGCACATGTGTTTTATGGATGAAATTCTGTTCCTCCATCTCACACATAGACATAGCGGGACCACATCTTGAACAGGCTGGTAATGTATCAAATTCAGTTCCAAAACAAGGATTTCCAGTCTTATGCAGCTTTTCAAGATTGCAGCTGTTTTTCTGTTCTAAGTCACAAGAACCAAGGTGTTGTGAAGCTGGCTGGCATCCACACCAGCAAAAAAGCAAGGGTTAGAAAACCATGACTGCAACCTGTGGCCATTCTCTTGAAATGGGGAGAACTAGTTTCGAGCTTTTGCTCCACCTTACTCCGACCAGAGAGTAGCGCCTGTGTCTCCCAGGTGCCTGCTGGAGCTTCTCCCTTGCATGAGGAGTCCTGGACCCCACTCCTCCCAGCTCGGAGCTGGGAATGCAAACCTGGGTCTTCTGCATCCCAGCTGAGCGGCCCAACCATTTCCTACACTGCTGTCTTTCTCTAGAGATCAGAAATGTGTTATCAGAGCCAAAAAAGTATTAATTCCACCAAAGTTCTGTCACTGAACCAGTCAGTTTTGGTGATTCTGCATTTCCCAGTGGAAAAAAGTATCATTAAATGATGGAGTACCAGATCCAGGCTCCTTGGGCACTGACCTCAGCAGAGAGATGTCGTAGCCATGCTGAAACGACAGAAAATGGTGAATTTGGTCCTGCAGCACTTTCCCCTCTGCCCCCCACCCAGGACAGGGAGAGGTCAGCCCTCAGGACACCCACGGTGCTGAGGCCCCCGAGCGCCTGAGGAAGAGCAGTGCTGGGGCTCAGCTCAGACCGCTTTACTCCACAGCCATGGTGGCTCTGCTCGGTGCAAAGCAGCTCACGTGGCCGCAGCAGGGCTCGCCTCTCCATAGCATGGCTATGTCCGAGGTTGCAGCTCTCTCCAGTTATCAAATACTCCTCTGCTTGTGAATGATTTAGAGCACGCTCTTCTTCACTATAGTGAAACCATCCTCCTGCAGCTAAGAGATGTGTGTTATACTTTCTCAGATGTAGGAAGTGATGTGGAACCTTATATGGGATTTGCACCACAGTTTCTCTACATTCCCGGGTTAATGGCTTTCCAGCCTGACACCTAGAAAAAGAGACCATTGCAACATAATGATTTTTATCGGTTTAGATGGCAGGTAGAGAAAGGGGCCTTTACAGCCTACTAAATCAATGTTTCTGCTAGCCAAAGATCAAATGTAAATGTTGGCAAATTACTGGCAATGCACATGAAAGCCATACAATCCAGTCTGCTATAGCAATAGAGGTTTTCCATTTCAGGCCTCATTCATCTGGGACCTTTCGTATTCACAGGGTCTTTCTTTAGTCAAGCAATGTAAGCAGCTACTGTATATACTGAAAGCCAATTTTCCCATATACTTAAGTGTGCTGCTGGAGGGACAATAAATCATGAATCTATTTCCAATTGCATTACCCTTTATATGATATTGATACAAAAGCATCCTTTCCCCTCATCTGCTTGTTTCTAATATGAAGACTAGATGAAAGACTTCTTCTCTTTATACAAATTGGCATTTGTTTTCTTTTCATCAATACAGAAGCTGACAGTCATTTCCTATAGCAAGAGGATTTTGGAAAAGGGATACCTGTGTGTTGTGTGTTGTTCTACTTCCAGGTATGGAATGCACTGTGTTAAATTTGCGGCCATTGACACTGGTATAACATCTCTGTGATGAACTCAGAAAAAAACGTGTACATTTGAACACAATCAGCCATTTGAAAGAATCATATGTAAATATATATATATACACACACATATATTCATCAGCAGCAACTCTCATCCTCAATATGAACAAAGTCATTCTATGCAGATCCACAAAACTACAGCAGATCTCAGCCTTGTACTTATCCTGCATTGCTATAAATCAAGAATAATTTAATAAAGTTCATCAGATTCAATGGATGTAACTCCAATGCAAATGAGATCAGGATCAGGCTTCTTGACTTCTGGATTCTTTCCCTACTACATGCACAGAGAATAATGAACTATGGAAATGTGGTAGACAAGATAATGCTATTCCCGTAGCATACAAAGTATTAAAGGCAATTAGCAAAAGGCCAGTGACACCAGCGTTGCAAGATCAGTGTTACGAATGGCCAAGACTTGAAAGAAGCAAAAGAAGAGAGTCACTACTCTGGGGACCTGGCCCTATGATACAGACCTTGGTGTTAGGTGGATGCTCCAGGCATGTTCTGGTTTGGTAATTACTTGAAGTAGTTACCATCTGACTGCAATTAGGGGGACTAAGTGAAAGATGTTATGGTTTCACTCCCATTCCTAAGCAACAAGACCAACGCTACACTTGGCTCACATGGGTCTCTTGCATATTATAGGCCATACAAATACCAAATTGAGCTAATTATGATTCATGTTAAACTTATACAGTCTAATCCAAATCGCATTATCTGCATACAAAGATTCCCAAGGGATTCCTCGGGCTTTGGATAAGATCTACCATGATGAATGCCAAGTTTGTAGGGCCAAAATGAGCCGACTACCCCAGTGCAATTTCAGCGTAACTCTATTAAAGTCAGCGGGGCTACTCTGATTTATGACAGTGTAGTTGAGAGAAGAATTTAACCATTAAGGGTTTGCAATGGAATACAGAGTGCCTCCCATTTTACAACATCCCTAAATATGTTTTTTTTAAAAGGCTTTATTTATTTTTTCTTTCAACTATAGCTGTTATGTGTTCTCTTGGTAGTTTTTCAGAGGTAAGATACCCCATTTAATGAGCTCATGATTTCTTCTAGTAAAAATATTCTTTACAACCTGTAATAGGGCAGGAAAGCTTTTAATACAATGTAGCCTTTGAGTCAAATAGGGCTCTTACTTACACTTCAGTGGGATTTTGTTCTCACTTGACATCACTAATACTGCCTAAGAGCAAAAGAGAGGGGATTTGGTCAATTATACATACATTTTTTACAGAGCCAGCTTGAAAGTGACAGAAATAATCATTAATCGTTAATGAAGACCAAAGGGAAGGTTCTGGGGTACAGAAATAACAGTGTATTGCTTTACTTTAAAGGCAAGGCTAGGAGGACTAAAAACAAACAAGCACAAGAGCCACGACCTGCTATGGAGCAGTGTGTTTAGCAGTGCAGTGCTGTTAACACTCTCTTATGCCAGTATTTCTGTATGAAAAATGTCACAAAGCTTTATTCAGCTGCTGCAGCCCTGGCTCACACGCAGCGAGAAGGTACCATGTGCTCATCCGAAGCACTGAACGGGTTAAAACGCTGGGTAAAACTGTGTTTGCTTATCGTGAGGATGGCTGGTTCGGGCTGCTCCGGGACACGGGTTGCTGCCCAGTCTTCTGTGCTCAGTGTCAACATCCCCGGAGGGCCGGGCCGCTGGCTCCGGCCCCGGCGGGCGCAGGGGCGACGCGGGCTCCCCGCCGGGCACGCGGCTCCCGCTGCACCACAAACAGCCCCGAGAGCCGCGCGCCGCGCTCTGACACGCGGGAGACGCAATATTTTACAGGTAAATAAACCTGTCTGCCAGGAAAGGCTCGTCACTTATTTTCGAAAGTGATATCGTGTAAGGAAAAAGCCAATGTCTTCGTCGCTGGGAATAACACTGTTTACAAGAAAAGGACGGCAAATCAGGCCAGGCTTCCCAGAAAAGCCCTACTGATAGACGGAGCTCAGAAAAGTTTAGCTGCTGATTGGCTGCCTCTTGCAAGCCCTCTAAAGCTTTGAATGCCTCAGCACCATATTAAAAAAAAACCCTGCATATTCCATGAACCTACCTTAATCTGGCAACTTTCGCAAGTGCTAAATTCCTTTTAAAAAGGCGTTAAAAAAAAGGTACTGAGGCACAGATTTAATAGCTCAGATTTGGTCGGTCAGAATCAAGGGCAGGTATGGAACAGCTATTAAAAAAGATCAAACTGCGTGTGCATCAAACCCAGCAGCGGTGGGTGCAGTGATATATAGTGCAGTTCAATCTGCCACGTTTGCCTACAGTCACTGCATTACCAGCACCATATTCTACCTTACCTGCTTTGTAAAGGTGCTTTGGAATAGGTGAGTGCAAGAGGAGCTATATAAAACCAAATTTTGTTCCATTCTATTTAAAAGTTAAAGGCATCAGTGAAAAGGATAAATATCACTCCTCACTTTATGCAGATGGGAAAATTCATCATCAAATGATTTATAAGCCTTATTGCAAAGGAAGCCTTCAGGGAACCACTCTACCGCCAGGCCGAGAGAGACGCAACACCGAATTTGCCGGCCCAGGTCACGAAGGCAGAGAGACACCTCCGCCCCGGTGTCCGTGCGTGCGGACAGGGACGGGCTCCGGCCCGGGCTCGCGGGGGGCACCACCTCCGGGGTGCCCAGGGCACGTGGCAAGTGCTAATTTGTCTCTGGGCTGGGACATGTGCCGTAACGCTGCCCTGGCCTGGGACATGTGCTGTATCGCTGCCCTGGCCTCTGGCCCCACGTGCAGCCCAGCTCCTCCCTCAGCCGCTGCGACAACGGGAACGGGGAATTTCAGCAAAGAGAAGGAAACGGGGACTCCACAGAGAGTCCATGTGATTAGAAAAGACATAGCAATAGCTGTCCTGGCTCTGAGCGTGCCGCTCTGCTGGCTCCTTCTCCAGGAGAGAAAAAGTTCCCGCTTGCGACCTTCACAAACCCATAGGACGTGCAGGAACAAATAAATTGTCTAAGGCAATTTCATATGCCTGGAGACCTCTTCAGTGTCCATTTGCATTACCTAATGGGAGAAGTGAGGGAAATACTAAGCAGACAGTAATCCCTCAGTGACAAAGCCGAATGCACCTCGGTAGGGGACAGTACAGGATTTGCACACAAAGGTAAACAAAAAGGTGAAGCTCCCTCATCAACACAAATTTACACAGCAACTCACAGCCCAGAGCAGTTGTCTGTACCAGGCATCGCTAAAACTTTTGGGAAAGCAACAGTTTAATAAATGCTCTGAGAGGAGCTTCTCACCACGGGAAAATTATTTCCAAGAGAAAATTCAGCAATTGCACAGCAATTCCTGCCAGCGCGCACCGATCCCAGCCCCACCTGCTGAGGGCACACGCTCCTGCTCAGCAGAGCAAAGGTGTCGACAGGGGTGTCCGCAGTGTAAACGTTGTGTGCTTTGTCCACAGGAGGATATTTATATCTAATTCTACTGTTTTGTATCCAGACAGGTCTAAGCATGGGTGTAAAAGAAATCTCTTTCATTTGATGTCGCTTACGTATATGTTTCTTAGAAATGATAGAGACAAAAGAGCGTAAGTGCCCTAGTGTATGCGAGGCTCGAGATGGGCTTCGTTAAATCACAGGCACAACAGTGTTATTTCTAGAGAGGGCTCTGGCCAAAGGCGGCAGGGTGGACAGAGACCAGCAGACGCGTGGTCGTCCCACGTGGGTGCCCAGCACCGCGGGTGCCCGGCCGCCCTGCACCTGCACACGCAGCCCCATCCCCCGACAGCCAGCGCCCACATTCGCCACTTTTCAGGCAGCTAAAGCGAGAGGAGAGGAATCTTGGCTTTATCGCTTGCCGTTACGCATATTTTCAGCCCCCGGATGATGCTGAGGCTCTTCTCTACAATGTCTCTGACTTTTCCCATCCTTTCTAAAACCAGGCCTAGACGGCAGCCTCCAGCTGCATCCCCCAGCACCAACTGCCCCAGATAATGAAAGTGTAGCCAGCAGATATGATGCAATGCACAGAAGACATCTCACCCCTCTGCCTAGAAAGGACCTAGTCAAAACAGCACCAAAGCTCTTGTTGCTGCTTGCTGCCTCTGACCAAGTTTCCTCAGGAGCAGGAGCAAGGAGAAAAGGCAGGTTTTCTTACATGGAATGGCTCTGCTCAAAAGCAAAGTTTCCAAAGACAAAAGAGCTCAGACACTTCCTGCTGGAAGCACTGCCCTGGTGCTCTGCAAGTCAGGCAAGGCCCATAAGGCAAATGCATTTGTGTGTTATCAGCCTGTTGGTGAGGCTGTCCCTCACCACTAGAAAGTGTCTCTTCACAGGCTCTTGGAAGAAGGATAACATAATTGTTACCATATGAGTTTAGGATTTAGGACTTCCTGGCCTGCAATAGCTGTCTGATCTTCAGCAAGTCACTTAATATCTTCCTGGCAATTCCTCATTCTTTAAAAACATAAGGATAAATGTGCTTCCCTGCTCACGGTAGGTTCTGAGGATAAACGCAGCTCAGACTCTGAAGTGCTGAGACACTGTGGTAATGTGTGTGCCATAAAAAGAAATGGTCTCCTGAATACATTGAAGAAGACAGAAAACAGGTTAGACCTCAAGGAACAGCATATGTCAGTCTAGCAGAGTAATGTGCAGCCAGACTTTTCTACAGCTTTGTCTTTTCCTGCCGTGAAGGACTAAAACCATGGCTCACTAGCATCATCCACTTGTCATCAAAGCAACAATCTACAGCCAACTGTACCAAAAGCTTCAGGCAAGATCTTCACTCTGCACTGGAAAATTATAGTAAAACCTGTGTGGTGCCTGTTGCCTGTTATACACAGTGGCAACAGTGCATGGGGAGCTGTTTACAGAAGAACTAACCTTGTATGATGACCCCTGATGAAATCTCAAAATCAGAAAGGCTGCTTTCATTGTGGAAGAGAGGATTACTCAGACCCCACCTACTTACCAGGAAGACTGGGTCTGGATTTGCATGAGGTCTGGAGCACAGGTTTAGGGCTTGTTTTGAAAGACAAAAGACGCTGGAATGCCACAATGGCCTAGACAGACTGAGTGATCCTCGAGTAAAATGGATAATGGGGGTCAGAAACAACCTCAGGTACATCGTCTTTGTGTCCAGAAATGACCTCTGAGTTTAGTTCATTACTCATTTATTCTCAAACAGGTTATTCTGAGCCCTAAAAAGACCAGTGCTACACATAGTCAATCCAGTGCAGTATATACAAGCTTGACCTTCATGGTGGATGAGCTCTGTGACTTTTCAGATTGCCCTTTTTGCTATGACCTTCATGTGATTATAATATTGATAGAAAAATTGTTGTCATGGTTGGGGATAAGAATCATGTTCTCAAACAAAACACTCTGTGGCAGCTTATGATACCAAAAGATAAATAAACTCAAGAAAAGGAAGTCTATAATTAGGAAAAAGGAAAATTCCATGAACCTGTAACAGAATTTGGTACAAAGTGGCTTGTGAAACCTTCAATGGGGCCATGAGAAATAAGTTCTTGAAATGTTAACCCAGGAAAATAGACAAAAAGAGTTTTGAGTAAACATGGTGACAAAATTAGATAGGTTAAAAATACAGTTGGCATTAAAACAAGAGTGTATGAACCAGGAAGAAAAAGATAAAAAGCAAGACCAGAACTCAGCACACCACTGGTACAAGAATTTCCTATTATGAGGAAGTTGTCAGAATTCAATCTAACCAGAGCAAATCTGTGTGTCTTTGTCCATTATCATGCAAAACAGGAGAGAGATAAACTCAGTAAAGCACAGCACAGAATATTGGTCCATGTGAAGTTCAGACATGAAGACCTACATCTCAGCTGCTGCCACAGCTTCATCAGGGCAGGGACTAGGTTCCTCTGAATGCACTAACCCCATGTTATGAACTGGTGTAAAGCAATGCTTTTACCTGTCTTCTGTTTTTATGAGACATTCCATCCTAAATATAGGACAATATCATCAAATTGAAACTCTGGGAAAAGGTTTTCCATTCGATTCTCTACTGTGAACATAGAAAGACAAAGGGTAACATTCTCTTGAAAAACAGAGGTATTTAGATCACTTTTCTTCATTTTCTTTCTCTTAAAAAGGAAAGGCACTTAAAAGTAGTGAAGCATCATTTTAAAAAAGATTTATCAGCCTTTCCAGTTTCCCTTAGGGTTTTATTATCATGAAACTCTGAGCATGGAGGGAATGATTTGTCCTACGTAAAGAATGTGCCTTGTGGGGGATCCAGACACAGAAAGGTCTCCTATCCCAGACCTCAAACTCATGGCTTCTCCCTGCTGGATCCCAGTCCTTATTCATATGATGGTCTGTTTGCACTTCTCTGGATTTTTAGAGGGTACGTTCACATTTAACTTACACTGCCTTTACAGTGCTCACTGCTACATAGGAGCCTTGACTTAATAAGACCCATTATTTCTCCATAAAGACATCTTTCTAGATGAGATTTCTGATCTTCATCTTGTTTGTATTTGTGATTGAAAGCATAATGTCCCCAAAATGACTGTGTAAATCATTAGAGTTAAATTATCAAAAGTGTTCTCTCCTCTAAGTAATCTTTGACTAAACAAGCCAGTGTGATGACTAAAGAAGACAGGGCTTTTTATGGACAGCTTGTATGTGCCCTGTAATGTAGACAGCAAGTGCACATGTAAGATCAGGTCACATATTTCATACTGGAACAAGCAAAACATGGTGCACAAATCGAAGTATTGTTCCATTGTCTTCCAGCACAGCAATTGTTCCCATGTGGGAATAACAGGATTTCAACCAGATTGATCCACCTGGCAAAATTCCCCTCCGGACAACCAGGAGGATCGCTCAGATGTGGGACACCCCTCGCATGTTTGGAGTTGCTGATGGTAGATGTTAAAGAATAGTGAATTGCAACTGTCTAGAAATGACTGCTTAGCGCAACTTATATAAAACTTGCTTAGCATGAGTGGCTAGATTTGCTGAAGCCTTAGGCCAAGTGTGGGAAAAGTAACGAATCTTTACTTAGTTTAATAAAAAATAGTGCCTCAGAGCTCGTTCAGGCTGGGAAGATAGCGGAGCCACACACAGTCTGCGCACCTGTGTCACCGACTCCGAGAGGGAAGACGCCAAAACAATGGGGAAAAATAAGACCTTGGGAGACAACCGCCAGACCCAACAAAAACAGAGGTACAACCGTCATCAGAGACTGCAAAAAACAAGAATAAGGAGAAAAACAGCTTGCCTCAGAATGACGATGAGACCCAATGAGGAGCAGGAGACCCCAGATCAAAAAATTATTATTGGTCTAACTATCGCGTGAGGGGTGGGAAATGTAAGTCGAAAAGACTATAATTACCCAGAATTTGTTTATGTTAGGGTCCCTCTTTGGAGGCACCCAGCTCGAGCTGTAATTACGGCACGCGCGTGATTAAAATTATCTGATTTGTTTTGATTTGACTCTGAACTTTTCTGCGGGAACCTAGGGTCGAGCCCTGTTATGGTGGCCGACAGGCCTAACTTCCGTAACAGTAGATAATATACAGTGTATGTTATTCAAAAGGTAATTTGGCCCTGCAAGAAGGTCAGCAGTTTGGATCTGTGGCCTTGACAGCCAGAAGTGCTGAATCTCTCCATTCAAGCAGTCCGAAGGCAAAACAGTGTATGCTTGCTAGAACTGTAAGAATATTCCCAGTTAATAGGCTATATTAATGTCTAAAAGTTAGATTACAGTCTTACACTTTCTCTGCCTTTTCTTTGAATAGTCATCTCCAATTGTGCATGTACAGGCAAGAGAGATTTTGAATTAATAAATGTGGTATTATGGCCTGATCCTTTTAGCAATCGAGAGATGAAAGGCTGATTTTTGTTTCAGTCCTAGGCACACTGACATCAGGGGTAAATATGGAGCTTGATGCAAGGGATTTAACCGTGCAACTGACATTAAAGCTTATTGGAGCCACAAGAAAAACAAAATGACATTCTCTTGCTTGGACAAGAAATTAAATACAGATTGCAACTTATTCAAAGAGTTCAAAGTCAATTACTTTTCCCATTGAAATCAATGAGAAGGACTTTCTATTTCTGTTCATCAGACCTGCTGCCAGCTGAGAAAAGTGACTTTATCTGGGATCTTTATCACCATTTGCTGTCCTGGATTGTTGGGTTTTCTCCTTTCTTTCTTTGACTGATTGATGATTGGTCTTATAAATGCAACATTCATTTTTTTTCTAAAGCCAATTCCACTGCTTTCAATAACCAGCTAGAATTTTGAAAAATCACTGGAATTTTCCTTTAAGACATTGTAAATGCCAGAACAAAGACTAATATTAGCTGAATGAAGTGTCCAAAGCACACATCTTATTTCCCAACAAGCCTGTTAAAATGAGATTGCAGTCAGGATGAGATCTGTGGAGACATTCTGACTAGGCTTGACTTTTTATTCAGTGACCCCTCTAAAAATGACATGCATACTTTGACTTTGCCTTCATTTATCAGTATTTGGTTTAGGCTGGTATCATTTGAATGAACTTGTTCTTTTTCCATTGGCAGTAACAGTACCACAACAGTGCACAGTCACTTAAAATCCACTACAGAATATGGAGTAGATGTGCCTGAGGGAGATTAGGCTGATATCTAAGCTCCATTCATTCAAAGACGTCAACTCTATCTGCTTACATGTACTGATCCTAAACTTTGTTTTAGGGGATTACATGTAGGTATTGCCATCTCCAAGATTTGGGCTGGTTCCCAACCTGACAAGTGTCATTCATTCTTAAAACCATGTGTCCACACAAATATGATGTCTCTTCCCTTTATTTTCTGTACAAGATTTGTAGCTAATCTAGGACTGGTATAAAATCAGCACACAGTCTTAGCTTGTGTGCAGCTACACCAGCTCAAGCAGGCTGAGGATCTGGCAGCTGAATCACCAGGGCCCAGTTTCTAGCCTTATTTAATAATCATCATACCATTTAGCTGTTAAGTAGCCAAAGTAATTAATCACATCATTCTAAACTTCCCGTGCCCTTTGGTTATCTCACACCGTGTGGTCTTTGCTGCGCAGCCTGTCCCATGTGCTCACTGCGCCTGGTGAGTGACACACCAGGACACGCGGGGACGCTGCCCAGCTGATGTCACTCCGTGGTCACTTGCCCAGAAGCTTGTGCTTTTAGAGACAGGTGTGTTTGAGGCAGTGTGAACGAATGTGCCCTGGGAGGTAAGTGTGGAAGCAGAAGCTCATGGTGCAACCAACATTTTAAGAGCTGTGATGGCTGGGTGCAGCTTGCAGCAGTTTCCAAAGAGAAGGGACACTGAGAAGAGCAGGTTTGTCTGAAGAGCATTTGCACTCCATTTTCACACTAGGCTAGGCCAGCTCTGGGGACAGCAGACACTCCTGACACCATGAACACACACCAAGATCTCCAGACAGCTGACAGTGGAGAGCCGCAGGCTGGACCTTGGGGGCCATGGGGCTGGGATGCCCTTGGCAAAGGCACTGACCTGCCCGGAGCACCTGCAGTCCCCTGAAGGATGAGGATGAGCAGGGGAGGTCTCCACACCCCCGTGCTTAATGATTTACTTCTTCCCAAAGCCAAGGATGCCCATTATCCAGAAATGCGTGTGCCAGCACAGCCCTGTGTCACAGGCCTGGCATTACACCCTCCCCGGCGCTCGTGAGCCGGGGTATGCGTGCTGACACAGCGCTCACCATCACAGCCAGTGTGGGCAGCCAGAAACTTCAGGCTCAGATCAGAGAGCCCAGAGACATGCCAGGTAATTCAGCTTACCTGGATGGGAGGAGTTCAGCTCTAACATTTCAGCAGTGGCCTATTAAAGGGCTACTCAAGGGTTTGCTATCAGTAAGCTAAAGGAAATCATTATTTTCATTTGTTAAGGACTGTTCTCGTGATAGATTTGTTTTATTCTTGAATTATGGTCTCCAGCTTAAGGAAAAAAAATCAGATCTGTACTCTTCATTGAAAATCTTGTTTTGGATTAGGAGGGAGACAGAGAAAGAGAGACTCAGATCTCTGTTTTGTAGAAGGAGTAAAGGATGTGAAATACCAAGAAGTAGAAAAGGCAACAAGTTTATGGCAGTTGCCAGGGGTCTGTACAGTCGCACCTGTGTCAGCTACCCAGACAAAACAGCACAAAATGCTCTCTGATAAATGAGTTTTGATAAGAGACAGAGTGTGTCGTTTAGTGAATACACACAGAGGACACGCTTAATGTCAGTAATGGTCACCGTTGTTGGTGGATAAGAGGAATTTACTTGCAATTGCTGGACTGTGGGCTGTGAGTCGCCGAACGGAAAGCGCCGTGTCCAGCCCTGACCGAGCTCACCCGGTTTCTGTGGAGGTCTGCTAAGGACGAATTTGGCCCAAGTGCCACCAGTTTAACCTTGCCCACTTTCCAATAAACACTGTGCTCATTGTTACTGGGTTGCCACATAGCAACGGGATAAGAGAGGCTGGCTGGCCCCACCGGCCGCCTGTGCTCTGTAATGCTTGTCTGGGGTAACTTGCTCGGAGTGGATAAAATCACCCTCCCACAGAGGACCGCTGCATTGCGTATGCTCCAGTCGAGCTTTTTTAAGGCATCAAAGCAACCTGATTTCACCCCAAATGAGATGTGATCTTCCTGCTGAATCAGACCCAGTTGTGCCTGTTGCGAAGGTGATAGCAGTTTGTTTGTACAGACCTATCGCCCTTCAGTTCCCCTTTCCTCGGAGGAGGGAAGTGCCTTTTTATCGCAGGAACTCAGTGTGTATGGTATGGAGTGCACCCAAAAAGTCAGGAAGTGCCAAGGAGTGATGAAGGAATTTTAAGGCTATAAGACTTTATTTTGATCATATTGTCCATGGAAGTACAGTGCTTCCAAACAACAGTAATGATTATATAGTTTATAGGGTTTTTTTATTTTCATGTTTTTGGCACCACATAGATGTTCAGGACAGCCTAGTGGCTCAAACACTCTTTAGGGACATTAAAGACATGAGTTCAGCCCAGCCACAAACTTCCTGGAGACAAATTGCTCAGTCTGTTTCGTGACTCATTCTCTGTCTAGGAAAATAGAGCTACTCTCTCACACAGATGTTGAAAGAATGAAGTGGCCTGATGACTATGGTGCTCTCACCTATAGTGGTGGTGAAGCCCAGGGAAGCTCCCACAGCTCCCACTCTCCCTATTCGCCAGCAACTTTTCAAGGACCAGCTACCACTCCTGGGTGTTCGGGGCATTTACCCCTGGTTATATCTTGATAGAGTTTTTAAATATATTGTACAGCTGAGGTTATAAGACAAGCTCTGAAATTACTACAGTGAGTTATATTGTTTTAAAAAATCCAGTAGATTTTATTGCTTTTCACATTTCATAAATAAATATAATAAAATAAGAATTTTCAAATAAACATAATAAAGTAAGAATTTTTTCCTCAGATATCAGTTTAACTGACACCATAAATTCCTATTATTACAAAAAGAATAAAAAGGTCAGAACTGGAAGACTGTCTATACCATGAACATGAAAACAGTAAATACTGCAGTCTATGCAAACTCTCTGAAAATGCACTTTTGCTCTTGATTTTTATTTCTACTCTGTATTTTAAAGAACTCATTTGGAATAACAAATGTCCCACCTTCTACCACTAGAAAAATTGCTGCAATTTGCAAGGCATAAAACAGATGTTCCATTCATATAGAAAATTCATACAGATTATTTTCAAGCGCACCCCTGTAATGATTCAGAATCACACTCACACGTGTGTGCCTGTATGTACGTATTAATTTCACTATAAACTTTATCAGCAAGTAGAAATATTTAAATTATAAACTAGCAACAGCTGGATCACAGCATGATTCCCCATGGCCACTGCATCACTGGGGCTGCCCCTTGGTGTGTTTTTCACAGTCCTTCCTTATATCCCAGCAGCAATCACACAAGCTGTCCTGTCCCCTCAAGCAAAGCCGCCTTGAAACAACGCACAAGCCCTCGCATGTGAGCTGTGAGGACGGGAGCAGCGCGGGCTGCGGCGGGCTCCCTGCGCGCTGCCAGCCCCTCGGGCTGGCGATGGCCGATGGATGGGGACGAGCAGCAGGTTTCTCTTCCCCTGCCATGGACTGAGGGCCAGAGCCCCGAGCAGCATGTCCAGCCTCGATCCTGCCTGCCCAGCATACCCTGGGGAATGGGGGCAGCTTCATCTTGTGTCTTTTTTTTTAAACCTCCTGATAACCTTGGGAAGGAAAAAAAAATACAATAATGAGAGAGCCTAGTACTCTGCTGGTAAATTAATTTCTGACTAGAAAAGAAATGACAAAATTTGGCTCGTGTTGGGTTTCTTCTCCACTCTGTCAGCAGATCTGTAAGGTTATACAAAACAGCTTTGTTTCATAACCGCATTAAAGGAACAAGGACATCTGAAAATCTGTGTGCTGGGAAGACGGCGGTGAACAAGGTCCCTAGGTTAGGGAAATCGAGTTAGGACAGTTTGCTGCTGGTTTCCTGGGGCAGACTTAACTATTGAGTTAAAACCCACTGACGTTAGAGGTGACATTACAGTGTAAGTCAGCACAGGATGCTGCCCACTGTGTGAAATGAAGACTCTGAACACAGGAATTACAGGCTGGGGAGCAGAGAAACAGAGGACACGCTCTCTTCCCCGCCATGTGCATGCACTGATTATCCAGGCATATTGCATATGCAATGAATAGCAAGTTCTCATACAAGGCATAAACCTGTCCTGCCATTTGTGCTACAGACTATTAGCAAAGTGTGGCGTATGAATGTTGCTTTTACTAATCTGCATTTTAGTCATCCTCCTGTAGATACACTGATGAATCAGTCCTGTTAGTAGAATATTATTACCTTTTAAAAATGGATTTAGGGTTGAAATAAACCTGGGGGGAGAGCAGACAACCAGTTAGCTATAAATGAGCCATGCAGTGGTGCTGGAAAGAAACCAGTGCTGCTTTCTTCTGCAAACAAGGAGGTATCATATGACGGGGCAGGAAAGCAATCCTTTTCCTATATAGCTTCATCATAATCCATCCTGGGATTTTGCGGTTGGTTTTGACCATTTTGCTATCAAAGCTGTATTAATAACTGGGTGCAAGTCCAGAGGATACAGGCCAAGGACCTGGCTCCGAGGGGAGGAGGAGCGTAGGGCAGGCGTTGCTCCTGTCTGCCAACCCATCCCATCCAGCCATTTCGTTCAGCTGTCACCACTTCCCCAGGGGCAGGGACTGCCTTCCTGATGTGAGCTTGTACCAAGTCTCACATATCAGGGCTGTGATCCTCACCTGAGCTCCCGGCCACATCAGGTATTCATATTTATCCTGTTGGGTGAAGAGGTAAAAGGGGAGAGGGCGCAGGAGCTGATGAAGAGGCCATGGGGACAAACATCAAATATGAAGAATGATAATTTGGTGTAGTCAAATGAGGTACGGTACAGAAAGGGAAAAGAAATTGCCAGGAAAAAGCAAAGGAGATGAGAAATGCTAAGCTGCAGATTGGTCTCCTTCAGGTATTTCTATTAACTTTCTCCATGAAGACCACTTAAATTTAAAAATGTCCACAGCAGGAGTTTGCAAATCATCGACCTGTACAGTATATACACAAGAGAAGACGATGTGTAGTAAGCATGGTCCGACATTGATATGGGGGAAAGGAGGGTCAAAATGACTCAAAAAGTCCTTCCCTCAGCCTTCCTTGCTCCCCTGCCCTGCGGTGCCAGGCCACTGGCAGCTGCAAGCAGGATGGTTTGGTGTCTCGTGCTTCTTGATTGTTGGCCACGCAAGTCAGAGAGAGCAGAACATCCACATAAGACTATTTCCAAAGATGGAGGAATTCCTCAAGAGCACGGCTGCGTAAGCACCTTCAGTATTTATAAGCTGCATTAACCTCAAGCACCATGTGTTGGGGTATTGATCTAAAAGCCGCTTGATAATATACAGATAAATACTACATTCATAATAAAGTACAGCGTATGGCAAGTGGAAATATATGTAGGAGATAATGACAACTTGTTGCAATTTGAAATAGCAACAAAATGTGATTATCAGAGGTAAAAATACACTACTAATCATTTGGCAAGAGGTCGAGCATACTTGCTTCATGGTTCTCATGAAAAGCCTGACAATAAAAAGCAGAGGGATGTTACCTTTGGAACTAACTACATGAAGGCTTTTTTCTCACTAAGATCAGCTTTTTATGTTCGTCTATTGAATTTTAAAATAGCCAATTTGGAGAGAGAGACTTAATAAACTGACCTATTCTCTGCAACACTGGTTTCATATTTTTCATCTCTTTCCTAATATAATCAATAGTAAAGGAAAGATTGGGCTGTAAGTAAAATTGCTCATGTGGGCAGTCAATGGCATGCACTGAAAGGATGTTTTAAACACTCTTAATAACAATTAACTTCTCAGAATGGTGTGTTTCAGCAGCCAGCTGAGCCGCATTTAGTGCACGGTCAGCGGGAATTGCTCCTTCAGATCATGCACCTCTAGAACTCCTCAAATTTCTCATTTTCAAAGAAATGTGTTGTACCGGGTATGAATTTAGCAGTATTAATTCCTTTTTGCGGGAAGAGAATACAGGATGCTCAGGCCTTGCTGCAAAGAGACGCCTTGGACCCCACCACAGAGAGGGCTGGATAAAAGGGGCAAGAAGTAGCAGTAGACTCCAACCACCCATATTGACCTCTATTGCCAACAGGACCCAGGTGGGGTACCCTGTCCGTATGATCTTCCACTGAGCACATCCTTCCCTAAGGTGGCTCCACATGTGATGAGGGCACCATACCAACACAAATTTCCCTCGACTGCCAAATATCCTGGCCACAAGCCAGCACACAGGTTTCTTTGACCCTTCAGGTGAACAGGGGGTCATTTAACATCTCATGGCAGGATCTGGCCTGCAGGAAAAATACCAAAAGCTGTGGCTAGAAGACGGTAGCTGGAGAGGGTGAGCAATTAGGAGTGGCCACATCTTCCTGGGGAAGGCTCTTGCCCGAGTGGGCAAGCAGAGAAGAGGCACGGGTCCCCCAGCCCTGGCTCATGGCCAGTGGTGCCCATCAGTGGTTCATCCGAGGGCCTGGCTTGCACACACACCCTCAGATGCCTGCTACGGCACTGCCACTGCCAGCTCCTGCACCGACGTCCTGCCCAGGACCCACTCCCAAAGGACACAGTGGTATAACATCCTTGAGACTCCTGCAAGATGTAGCTAAACATCAGCCTTTGGGTTCCAATGTTGCTCTGGGAGCAGCAAGCACTCATGTATAAACACTTGTGAAGTCTAAACACAGAAACTCTACTTCCTAGGGAAACCGTGCGAGAAATGCACAACTCCTTTCATGAACTAGAACTCTTTTATCTTGTACCTCTTTTTATAGGTCTACATTGAGTCCCAGATGTTCATCTAAGTACCATTTGCAGGTAGTGGAGTTTTATATTTTAAGGTCAGTATCTTGTTCCAGGAATTGAGTACAGACCTCAAAATGGATTTTATTATTATTATTTTATTTATTTATTAAAAATGTAAGATTTTTGCTAAAAACTGAGAATGCTTTCCAGTTGCCAGCTATTTTGTATCAGTTCATAATTCATAATCCTGGTATTAATTTTTTAGATGTTAAACCAAAAGCTGGTTGTGACATTTAGGAGGGCTGGAGTATTGGAAACAAACACAACGTTTGTGAAGTAGGCCAGATTCACGACACTGGAACTGTCCAAGAGATAGAGCACAAGCGGTAGCCCTCATTCTCCCCCACCCACTGACTTACTTCTCTTTTGCAACATGATTTCTTGGAACCCTTTGACACATCCTCCCTTGCCTCTGTTTGTCTGCCAGTGCTTACAAAGACGATGCAACTTCCAACAGCGATAGCTGGTCTGTGCTGTGGAAGGTGGTCAATGGTATCAAATGATACCAGACTGGAATCAGATACTTTCACAATCTTTTAACAGTGCCCTGAGACATCCAGTTACGAGCAAATCAGGATTTTTATTGTTATCTAATTGACAGTCAGACCTCAGTAATGTGCAAGCAGTTGCCAGACTGTGGTTTTAAATAAGTGCCAAGTGCAGAGATACTGAGATGGTTTCACACAAACTCCCTTCGGACCAGAAGCAATAAGGTCATGTTCACATGGTGGGTCTCTGCACAGACATACCTCTCCATTCAGCAGCTTGAGGAACTCAGTGCTTTATCCCAACCAGTGTCACTGGAGCTTTCTTTTCCCCCTCACACCTTCACTGTATGTTCTTGGGCTTATTTTCTGTATCTAATACATTACTTGTTTACTTGCTCTAGCTAGACTGTCCCAAACCTCCCCCTCTGCCCCAGTCTGGATGGCCAAGAACTATGATTGAAATAACAAAACATGTAAGAACAATGGAGGAGATATTCAAAAGCACAGACAAGAGCTAGGTTCTCATTTGTGTCTTTGAAAACTCCCCTCATTAGTATTATAAGCATATTTTAAGAAGGATGCCTGATAGTTACAGCCCATCTGGCAACATGGGGAAAAGAAAGACGGTATTCAAATAACAGGAGACCTGTTTGCCAAAAGCATATGCTGGAGGGTTGCCAGATTATACCCCAGGTGTTGTGTGTGTGCCTGCTGGGCAGCTCTCTGTGAGCAGCCACCACTGCTGTACGTTGGACTCTTACTCATGCTGACCAGCATCTTCTTTCTAGCGAAGTCTCACCGAGGTCAGTAAAACATTTTAGAGAGTCTAGTGAGATGCACATCAGAATCAGTTTTCTAAGACAGCACCCGATTTTCAATATCTCCAAAACCACCCAGCAAATATAAGGTTCATCTTGCTTTCTTTTTCTGATTTCCACTTATTCCATGTAACGAAAAGCTCACCTCTGCATAAGCTTTATTCTATAATTCACTCTACAGTCTCTGGTTTAAAACACACCAGATTCCAGCTATAAACTGCTTCAAATATCCTGAGAACTTCTGCAAAGCACAATGCAAATTTGAAAAGTTCAAGCCTGGTGCTAATGCAATAAAAGAAGGCGAATATGATTCCAGATATACAGTTGGTGTAATGCCTTTAGGAACCGCTCCATCAGTTTGATTTAGAAAATGATTGTATTATGTTAAAACAACTAAATTGGATAAGAGGGAGAGGGATTTGTTGACGTAAATCTTGTCTCTCGGTTCCAAACCCCTCCAACTAAATGCAAATAAGAAAATATATACAGAGAGAACTGCCAATTTCCCCCAAGGAGATCTTTTTTCAAGGAAGTAAAAGTCCATATTGGAAATCAATCCACTTGTTTATAAAGCAAGAAACCTCTGTTGGAAGTCAGCGGGAAGGAACATTGGAAGTGAACCATCAAATAGAAGAGAACAAAGAAAAAAAAAACCACTCAAACTATATATCCCAGGCTTACTGTTTTCAGATAATGGTGCTGGCATGAATCAGGAATAACTTGACATATGTCACCTGAACATCACCAGCTCAAAGCAAGAAAAAAGACAATGGAAGAGAAATCAAAAATAGGGCCAATGGCTTTAGTAAAGGTCACAGTGAATGACCGACATCAGGAAGAAACAAGGCAGGAATAATGCAAGGCATCATGAATTCTTAAAATATTTTCCATGGACCTAACATTGTGCACTGGTGGCAATCTTCAGCCTACCAAATGACAACAATAGCTGTTCCCTTTAACATTTCTCCTGCCAGGAGTGTCCTGACGAGGGATATCAATATAATGGGAGCAGGGAGCCTGAGCAGAGGCCAGGGTAGGAGATGAAGGATTCGGCTCCCTTCCACTTTCCCCTGCCCCTACAGCTCCCAAAAATGGGAGGAGCAGAGGTAGGGAGCAGAGCTCGCTGAAGGCAGCTTTCCACAGGGAGTTCGGGAACCAGCTGTGATTTCACCGATCGATGCTACTGAAACACTCCCAGCCTGGCCTCGGTTGTGCCCAACCTTCTGCTTAAAGAGGTAATTGAATATGGCTTGGCTGAATTAAATAGAAGATCTGGGAAATAACTGCAGCTTTATTCTGTAGAAATTATGGGAAATATTATCAATACATACATCTGTATAATGCTAAACAACTGTCAAGAAGTAAAAAGAAACAAATCTGGAATGACACTGTTAGGCAATTCCATATAAGATTCTTTCCCTGTAACCATTATTGTTCCTTTATCTGTTACACCAGCAGGGAAACATTTTCTCTAGGTGGTGAATTAACTCATTAACA
Organism: Dromaius novaehollandiae; assembly: GCF_036370855.1. Classification (NCBI taxonomy): domain Eukaryota; kingdom Metazoa; phylum Chordata; class Aves; order Casuariiformes; family Dromaiidae; genus Dromaius; species Dromaius novaehollandiae. The sequence goes on along the minus strand of NC_088130.1, from coordinate 46,051,129 downwards.
TTATTCAAAGCTTTGATTGCTGAGTAATAGCCAAATTGCGGTTGGTTATTGTCCCAATCCCCCTGGGATGGAGGGTGCTAGGCTGGAGCGCTGGGTGCCTGCTGGAGGCCGGGCGCACGGGTCGCTCTCAGCACTTCTTCCGGGCAGATGCCGGCGCTAACGGCCCCCCCACATACGGCTGGTGGAGATGCCCATCGGTGGACCTGTGAGCTATGCCCTGGGCCACTGGCTTCTGGAAGGGTGGTCCTACTTAAGGATTGCTGACCTGGAGGTGTCTTGATCTCAGCCTGAAATCACCCTTAATTTGAGCCAAGTCATCATGCAAGCGAATGTGAGTAACGTAGTCATAAGTCTCAACAGACAGCATGGTTGCAAAGACCAGTATGGACACAGGCTGGCAGAAATGAAAAAAAACCCTGCTTAATCTCTTCCTCCCTAAGGCGAATTCTCAAGGGCATGTTGCCCTTGCTGAGGCGCCACAGCACCTCACTGATCCATCGCTCTTCAGCCGGCGGTGGCCAGGCTGGCTCCTCCACCCCTGCCTTCCCAGGGCCACTGCTCCTGGGCTGATCACAGCCTTCTCCCCAGACTACTGACCATTCCCACCTCTTAGGAAAGGCTATCATCTTCCTGGCAGTCTGGGCGTACTCATTTCTTGTCCCAGTGGCACACATCACCACCTGCCCTAGTGCTCAACTAAATCTTGAACAAATTGCTAATTTGTTAAAGAGTGAAATGGTCCTTCCTGCTCAGCACCACAAAGGACTCCATAAGAAGACTTACCATACGCTGAATCTTACATAGTCTATGATCATATAGACTAGTCCCCACCCATCATACAGACAGCTAAATTAGATTAGTGATGGAAATCAGCATCATCTCTTTCACCAAGACTAAACAAATAGTAGCAAGTCTCTTGGGTATGACAGTCCACTTGGAAAAGACTGATCCCAACTTCTTTTTGGAAGATGGCAATGACAATTATTCTAAAAAAATAAAAAACAGCAACAGCTCCTCCAGCACCAGGGTATAAGCACTAGCTTATTTGCCCTTCCTGTGGGAAAAATCAAGAACAGCAAGAGAGAGTGTCCTTTCATTCTCTTTTACTGACGCACAGCTCAGCCTTTGAAAGGAAGCATACTCTAATAAGAGTGCTTTGATCCCACAAAGATACAAATAATGCTAAGGGCCAGCCCTCCTGGAGACCGAACAGTGCACAGGGAGGGCGCTGGGCTGAGACCAAGCCGGGGTCCCGGTGACAAAAGCACCGGAAGATACACTGCACTCACACCCTTAGGTAGTACTGAATGAGACAGAGGTTGCTATGGGAGCTTATAACTAACACAGAAAAAGGTAAAATTACAAATATTAGAAGAATGGGTTTGTGCAGAGAGAGAGAAAGCTGTGTGTCTTTCCTTGGTTGCTGGTTTAAACTAGGAGATCCCAAGGGCTGTACGACTATAGCATTTCAGCCCTAGAAAGGACCAAGGTTTCTTCACATCCAGGGCAGTGGACACTGAAACCACTAAAGATCATAAAAAAGCTCACCTGCCATTAGGCCAATATTTTATTAAATAAAAATCCTTCTTTTCTCCTTGCGAGACAGTTCTCACTGACGCTCACAGATATTCTTGCATTGTCAGCTCATATTTAGTGATCCTTTCCAGGGGACTGAAAGAACCTTATTAGCATTAGATAATTCAGGCTTCTAATATCCTGCCTAAATTGTGACTGTGACATAGCTTGAGGAGCATGGGTACGAACTGTAAATGCAAAGCAAAAGCTAAATGCATACAGGTCTCACTCGGTGTCTTACAGAAATCCCTCTGGAGACACATCGTCTACTGCTGCCTCAGTGCAAAGGCCTGGGCCCGTCACTCCAGCCGTAGCAACTTGTTTTACTCACAGGGGAGGGAGTTTTTCAAGACAGCAGGCGTCAGCTAGCGCAGTGGAGAGGGGAGCGATGTGCAGCATTTCCTGGGAGGGCAGAGGCAGCTGCTGCACCAGGAGGAGAAGCGCGAGCAGCAGAACAAGGAATCTTTAAATAACGCCCAAAGAGGGACTTCGGTGGCCAGCTCATGCCTTTAAAAGACCAGCCTGTGTCACTGCATTACAGCCAAGCTAGTTCAAGTTGTGGAAGAACGTTGTCCAGCAGATTCCCTGGTGCCACTGTGCTGTCTAATGCTGGCTTTCCACTTCCCATCTCTCTGCATGTGCACAGACATATCCTCAAGGCACCTGCCGGCTGGCACTGCTCCGGTAAGAAAGGAGCTTAAAAGCTTCAGCTTTTAAGAAAAGTGCTAGCCATCACAACTCAAATTTCACCCCAAGATGAGCTTGGCCTCAACCCATCACCTGCCCTCTGACCTTCCCCTATTCCTGCCCAGTTGCACTGCTGTGTGACCTGTACTGTCTAGGATCAAAAATATCAGGGAGGTGCTTCTGAGAGGTCAGTATTTTTCTTCTTCCTCTTGGAAATCCCTAGGGCAGCTGCAGACTGCCATGGCACTTCTGCAAGAAAGAGCAAAATGTGTTCATCCAAAAGCCTACAGGTGCTGGAAAGGTTTTCACCTTAAAATATCCCATTGCTGCCTCTACTGCTAGTGAGAGTCATTGCAGCCCTGTGCATGGCCAGCTTTTGGCTCTGGTAATGATTCCTTTTCCCAAGGTCACCTGCAGGAAAACCAGAAATAGGAACAAGATATCCTGACTCCAAATCTCGCACTTTAATCACGTGGCCATTGCCTCCCTCTTTCGCATTTGCCAATTTTATACTGTCCTGTTTGTAGCGACATTCATGCTCTACAGCACCACTCTCCTCCAAAACGAAAATCAATAGAAGTCACCACTGATTTAAAAACCGAAGCAAACAAACTTTTCACTAACTCCAGAAATTGCTTGGAAAGGACAAAAGTGCTCAAGACAACTACACAAAATCAGGTTTCTAGCACACTAACTATTGTATCAGGACCGCACTACTTCCCCTTATCATTTCCATTTTTACACACTGAACTCTGATATCACACTTTACTCGAGAGCGTATCAGGATCCGACATTCTGTACCAGCCCGGGGAAAAGAGGAGGGGGAGTGAATAGCTGTAACAGCCAGCTCTATTTATGTATCAGCCAGACCTATACTGCTGGATAAATATACCATATGAAAGTCCCTGGGAGAAGAGCGATTACGTTAAGAGTGGCTTATCTGCGTGATATTTGATTAACAGAAAAGGAGCTAAACAAACAGCGATTTCTCTTTGGCAACCTGTCCTATTTCCTTCTTGAATGGTAGAATATGAAAAGAAGAAAGCAAAAATGCTATTTTTCCATACGATGAGCTCTTGCTGATGACCTGTTCCCGCATCCCAGGCGGCCACCACCTGCCGAAGGTTTGGGGAAGGAGAGGGTGGCCGGCGGGACGCTGCCCGCTCCAGGGAGCCCGGCACCTCCCGCCCCACGGCACCGCGTGCAGCGCCGCACCGGCTGCCCTGGGTCCTGCCACCGGGACGGCGGAGGCAAGAGGCAAGCTAACACCTTAGTCCCCTTGAAGTTAAGAGCAAAACCTCTGCTAATTTCACGGTTTCAGGGTTAGGGTTTTGTGCAGAGATTTTATTAGCAGAGGCCTCCATTTCTGCCTTCACTTACCGCAGCAGCAAATAAAATACATTTCAATTCACGTTCACTTCAGTAGCACCTGGTATAGGTTACAGTCAGTACTAGATGTCCGACACATCCTCTCATGGAAACGCAGCCACCCTATAACACGGCTGCGGCCCGGGGACCTTCCTTCAGCGCAGGGCCACCGTTTTCTTGTGTTTCCAGTGTCCGGGCTGGAGCCATGAAGCCCCCACCACCCGGTGTGCGCACGCCGGGAGAAATCGCCGCAGCCGCGAGCGGCTTCTCCCGTCGCCTGGGCAGGCGTCAGATGGGGCCTTCAGAGAGGGGAGGGCAAGGGGACGCGACCCTGAAATTGCCTAGGATCGGCCCATTTTTCCGAGGAGCTCTTCCCGCCTCTCGCCAGGCTCCCCGGTGGGTCTGCGCAGGAGCCGCCAGTCCATTCACCCACGGGCGAATCCTCTTTTGAAAAAAAAAACTGTCAAAAATACTCAGGAGCATATAATCCACACCCTCTTTTTGTTTTTTTGGTTTGGGGTTTTTTTTGCTAGAAGTCTGGCACCAGTGTACGTATAATGATGAAAACTAGAAAAGCTCTTATTTTCAGAAATTACCTGTGCAACCCCAAAACATCCCCCTCACCTGAAAGATGTATTTCCCTTTTAAGACTGAAAAATCCTGCTAGGATGTAAACTATTTTGTAGGCAGCTCCGACATTATATTTTTTAAATCAAGATGGGGATGGCAGAACTTCTTGGGGGGAACCTCACACAGACATCTCAAGCGCTTAATTTCTTTTCCTTTTTCTCAAGTTTTCTGTGTGCAAAATCTAGTGTCTTGTTTTTCTCTTTTCTCATAGAGAAAAAAATGTTCCTGATTCAAAGCAGCACTGAAATACAAGGCTCTGCCAGATGTTACATAAACGATGATGTAATGCTCAAGTATTTCATTACACATGCAGCTCTGTTCCTCAGCCTAGCAGTGATTTATTACATTTTGTCAATCCCATTTTATGTACCCACATAATTTTTACATCATTTTTCTTCATGACATTGTTACATTCTCACAGAAGCACGTAGAGATAACATCATAACAGTGCAGGCAATGAAGTTAGCATTTTACAAATAATGTTACTAATAAATAAGTATACCAGTGAGGGGGAAATGGTCTGTCTGAGAGAGTGAAAAGCAAATTTACCTTTGAATAATCTGATGGGGGAAAGAGGCCATGGTTCCAATAAGAAAACTGAGTTTGTATCCTCTCAGAGCATCTTCTGCCTTCATGCAGAACAGGGAGAAAATGCTGTTCTTGTCTCTTCTTAGTTTAATCTCACATTCTCTTTGTTTTCCTAATGTGCTCTGTGTGCTGCCGGCTAGATCTGATACAACAGCTGCTTGGTCAAATAGATTAATCAGCAAGCGCAAAAAGATCAACACTTAAAATCTATTTTGACCCTGAAATTGTCAAGGCATAGGATATATTAGCTTTTTTCCTAATCTTCCATCAAGGTTTGTTATAAAAAACACACCCAGGAACACCACTTCGTATACAGAGAAAAAAGAATTCCAGAAACTACGAACTGAAAAGATATGAAGGTCATGTCAAAATAATGCAGCAGGAGACTTAAAAGATGCACTCCTACAGGAATATGGTTAGAGAAAATAACCCTTCTAATGAGCAGAATACCCAGAATCTTGTTAGACGACTGAAGCCGAGAAGTTCTCCTACCTAGCAGCCAGCCATTAACCTGTATCACACAAAATGTTGCAGTGAGCAGCTGCAGTTGATAAAAATTTAAAATTTCCTTGTTCCACGAAGGGCCAAATTCTGTTTTTGCTATGTCACTAGAAAATCAAAATGATCTTCTGTTTTAAATGGTGTTATCCCCCTCGTGCATGGAGTCTCCACAGGATGGCATTTGCTATTCAGTGATTAAGGTAAGGGTAAGCAGAGCACTCAGGCGTATGCATATGTCTCATTAATTTCAATGGCTAAGCTCATGCTCAGAAATTTGGCTAAGCCAACGGCTCGTTCTGCTGTTCTTCGTGATATGCTTGGGTTTTATCCTAAAGCCCATTAAAATTTGTCTGGGGCCACCCACTGACTGTGCTGCCTCTTGGATTTCATTGCAGTTATTCAGCCTACCCTAAAATGTCAGTGAGCCACAGAGACATGCTTCTACCCTTACAAATAGCTGAGCGTTTCCCAAATCTGGGTGTCGAAACTAAGCGATCCAAAAAGGAAACTTTGCTTTCTGCAGATGTCTGGCCCAGAGAAAACTCTTGCTGTCTAAAACTAGTGAAGAGGTGAGCTGGGGTTTATTTTGAGTCCTTGCAGGGCTTTCGGACCATTTGCAATTAATTCAGTTGTTGCTTTCCACCAAAGGTAAGCAGAGAGGAGAAATGGAGAAACCTCTACACAACGCCATCCCACCGCCACCTGGCACACCCCGCAATCGCACCCGCCACCTCGCAGGGCTCTGTCTACGAGGAATTTGTGATGGTTTGACTTTAGAAGCTGTCACTGCCCTTTTTGGAGGGGAAGGAGGAAGGACGGGATCCAGCTGTTCCAGAAAAACCTAAATAACGGCCATGTGGAAGGTGTGTGGAAACAGAGACAGAGTTTTTAAGAAATGATGGCACACAGGAGGATACAGCCCTCCAGTCAGTGGGCGCAGGCTGCTTCTCTTTTTTTGCTGGAGTCCAAAAACAAAAAAAACCTATTATCTAACTAGCCATGAGATTCAAACTGGGGCAAATAGGAGTTTGATTTCTTTTCAGATAAAAGAGATGTTACAAATGAGAATTTTATCTTGCATGGAGGCGTGACAAAGTATGAGACAGAATCCTTCTTGATTACAATCTTCCATCATTTTGATTTTATAATTACTGAATGGAATCAATCAGCTTTCAATTGTTACCTTGGCGAAAGATTAAAACATCATTACTTGTCATACATATTTCACACTTTAGCAAATTTTAATAAACTGAATGCATGAGAAATGGCCGTATTATCTTTCATGGCACTGGGATGCTAATGACATTTCTATTGATTTTAATTCACATTTGTTGGTCAAAATTACTCGGATTCAGGCAAGGCATGGACTCCCATAATCAACACTAACAAATGAAGACTGCTGAACACTGAAACGGCTAAAATGGAATCATTAATCAGAAATATCATAAAATAATTGCCAATGAGCTAGGGAGGCCTTATCTTTCTAATGATCATCTTTTATGGCGTATTGATCCGTTTATAATTTGTACATGGTGGTGATTTCTCCGCAGGACACCAAGCGGGAAGCGCAGCAGGTGCTGCAGCAGAGGTGGCCCGGCGGGTGCCTCGCGGGAGCACGGCTCCATGTCCGCGCACCCGGCCCCGGGGATGTTCCCCCATTTTGGTGATCCTGCAGAAGGCAGCGAAAGCCTCCGGGCCATCTCGGGGCACGTGGCCACAGCAGTCGCCTCCCACGGTCAGCTCCTGCGGTCAGTCTAGCAGCACCCGGACCATGGCTCCCCTGGGGGCTGGGGACTGTCCTCGAGCACAGAGAGACGCGGCTGTCCGAGGTGCGGGCACCCTAAGGGACATCCCTCTCCCAGGTAGCATCCGCTACCTGCCGCGCTGGCTCCAGACCCACCAGCGCCAGCAGAAAGCCTGACACCCTCATGGAAAATTTACACGTTGGAGTTAACCCATAGCAAAGGGGAGTTCCCTTGAGCCTCCCTGCCCACACCCCGGGGTTACCAACTCACCTGGCAGCTCCAGGCTGTGAGGGGGAGATCAAGCTATTCACATGCTTTGTTCAACACAGCAGTTAGACCCAATATATCCCTCAGCAGCAATGCTGCATGGTTTCTTTTCAGCACAGTCCTGTGCTCACATTATGCTTGGTTTGCCAGATACTTTTACTGTCTTTCAGCCTTTGAGAGCATCCCACATGCCCGGTGACATTAAAGGTGCTTCACCTTTGTTTGGCACCGTCCCTGATTATCTCTGTCCTCGCTCCACCTTGCAGCGACTGCAGGGGAGTCACTGTGACTTGGGAAATTCCCTTGCACAAAACCTCGGCTCACGCTAGCATCCTCAGCATCCTTATGTCTCTATGTCTCTGTACAGCCGCTGCCTTTGGCCACCACTGTCCTGCAGGACCAATGTGGGCACTAGGTCTCATGGCAAGAGCTCCACCAGCATTCGGCAATGGCACGTCTCTCATGGACAAAGAGATAGGGAGCAAGTTTGGGACGTCTTTGGGAAAAGAGCAACTGAAATCAGCCTTAATCTCAAGCTATTCTGCTACTGTGCTATCTATGTAGAGCTAAAGGCTCCATCTCTTCGAGCATGGGGAGAAAAAGTCTCTAGCAGGTTACTCCAGGGTGACACAGCATGACCTGTCACAGTTTCAGAGAGTTTCTGTCAGACCTTTCTCCTGCTTTGCTCCACACTGGGGCTTATGTGACAAGCTCCTGCTCAGTCTAGATCTGGATCTGAATTTTCCTGAAGGTTGGGGCTGTGCAGATCCCAGCTGGGAGAGATGACTCAGTACTGCAAGGCTACTGCCGAGCTCGTCTCCACTGGGTAAATCAGAGTAACTCTGCTGCTGTTGACTGCCCTCCATGCACAGTGGGCACAGGGCAGAGCACACTCACATGCTCCACCATGGTACCTGTTATACCTATAATGTGCTATCTCATTTTTTTATTATTATTATTTTATATATAATTTTTGTAGTGAGATCATGAGTTCCTAAATTCTCTTGTATTTTCCTAGGTGTTTGCATACATCTAACAATCCTGATTTTGGTGGAAAGTTCTAGACGCTTTTTCAATGCAAATTACAGAACAACCTGTTTCTCTTACCACGTACACTGTCATTAAACCAACAGTCTAACTTATCCACTAGCCTAAATAACCGCACCAATTAAGAAAATCAGAGATACTCACTGCTCAATACTTCTGAAAATCAAGCCAAACTGAGACACCAACAGATTCAGAAATTTAACCTGAAGGATCTGGTTTTGAAAATCTAATCCAGCTAGCACTTCTTTGCTGAATCATATTTTGTTGTCTGAACTGACACTGGTGCTTTCTCTTTCCATTTCTTAGCAAGCTTAATAGCAAGATGATGTAATTGAATTACTCAGACTTCATTACTATTATCAATACATTACAGAACATTTACTAATATACTCTGAAATGTTATAAATAATTAAAACTTAAATACATTTGTTGAATTAATACCACACATTTTGTGATACACTTTTTTCTCCTTCTCCTATGGTCCAGTACTGGGATGCTATTAGCCCACAGGCCTGCAAGCTTTTAAAAATCAGCTTATCCCTAAGCCCTTGAGAAGTGCCATTAACACCAATGGAACTAGACACAGTTTTAAAGCACAGGCAGAAATGTTTGCAAGATCAAGATTTAGCTTTCTCATCAGCTACTGACTTCCTTTAGCTCCTCTTTCAGTCAGTGGAGTAGGTAGGTTCCTCATCTCGCAGGGCCACCCAAAAATACTGTCTCACATCTTTGTTGTTTTAATGCCTGTATCCACTGATAAGTACAATCCACTGGTTTACAGCAGAATCTTGCCAGTCGCGGAGCCCATTGGCAAAGGTCTAACTTAGCTGAATTACCACCTGATCCTTACCATTACCACCAGAAACCTTCATCATCCTTCTCCTCAGCATCACCAAACATTAACATGGGTGGTTTTATGTCTAATAGCAGTAGTATATGTCATGTCTTTAACGTATGAAGTGTAAAACTGTGTGTAGTAGCACCCTTAAATAGATTGTGATCCTCCTGGCAGTGTGGTGGTCTTTGTTTCAGAGGCCTCCAGCATGGCAGTATGGAGGTAGTGTTACATCTCTTTAGTAAATGTTATGATCTGAGATCCAACTTTCCCAGGAGCAAAAGAGGCATATCTCCTGTGGCAACCCTCGGAAACCATGCCCCATCCCATTACGCACTGTATGCACACATATAACAATTAGACAGTCTCTGCCCTAAAAATTGCTAACTCATTTGCAATGCATCATACAGTAGCAGATGAAAAAAAAAGGACTATACTTTTCATTCACTGCAAATAATTTAACTACATAAAGAAAATGAGATATATGTACTTAGAAAATAAAATGTGGTGTGTTCTGTGGTATATTCCTGCTGGAAACAAAGGACAAGTTCCCTGTGCTCCCTCCATTTATAGTCATTCTCAGTTACTGTGGGAATCTGGCTCCTCCAAGAATTGTGCTCTGTGCACAGGCAAGTGAGCTAAGCCAGGGTTTGAGTCACTTGCACAATGTACGGTACTGAAATCCAAAGATCCCTGGATGAACTGAGGGGATCTCTTCAGCGTTCAGCAGGGATGAGTAGATGTTTATGGCCAGTGAGGACAGCAAACATAAGAGAAAGCTGCACAACACTGCACCAACTGAGAATTTGACTCTGAAGTGTTTAAAAACATACCAGGAGTGCCTCTCCTTGGGTCCTGCTGCAGGCTTGAGTACTGCATTTCAAGGCTGTTCATATCTGCCTTTCCTGATACTCTTCCTCCTTCTGTAGGATATATCTGCTAGTTTAACTAAGGCATTCTCATAAGCAGCCAATACTTATTTTAAGATCTAACTCTACTACAGGTAAAATACAAATATCAGACAGAAAGACTGAACTGAGCTTGAAGCCATAATCAAAGGTACCACTGAAACAGTCAGGGCTCTGGGGCATACTGGCCAGCAATGCCAAGAAATAGTGAACATGGATTGTAAATATTGACCTTATCCCGCTCCAAAAGGATAAAAACTTGCTTCCCTTGTCCACCCTAACTTCTTGAGAATCGGAGACACAGCAACCTCAGCTGCCTCAGCAGTAGCACACACTGCACTGCTCTTTCTCACTCCTTAATGCTTAAAAATCCCCTGTTCTTGCCTTTGCCTTCAGTTTGAGGCCCCAGCTAAACTCTCCCAAACAACTTGCTCACATCCATAAAATCAAGAAATTCTAGCCTCTGAATTTCCTTGGCAACTAGTAAGCAGCCAGCAAAACTTTCTCTGGTCTCAGCCTACATGATCTTGCACCCTCCCCCGGAGGACGTGGCACGGGAACACAAAGCTGCAGCAGCTCAGCAGGCAGCCAGAGCGTCTCCCTCCTGATCCTCGCAGCCCTGGAGCAATCCGGCCGTCCTTCACGTCCAAAGGCACGAGAAGAGACACCAAGTTTTATCTTGTTGATGATTTGTTGATTAATGGCTTCCTAACAACCTAGGTCACCTACTGCGTGTCTGTTATGACTGATGTAACATGCTGTGGTAATAATCTCAGATCAGAAGGATCCCAAAAACGAGCCTCTAGGACAGAATTCTCCATTCCTATTCCCACGTATTGGCCATTTGTAAAGCTTCAACAAGCCTCAAAGTGCACCTTGAAATGCCAAATTTAAACATAGGTGCCTGACTTGCAAAGTAAAATAAACGTAGAAGAGTTTACTTGCTATACATTTCGGTCTTCAGAGGCCTTTTGTGGTATCACTGTTTAAAAAATCAATAAAATTATGGCAGTGACACAAAACCAATAAAGCAGATAAATTTAGAGTTGAGGAATCACTCTTACACTACATCAGTCCCTAAGAGAATAAAATGTGTTGCTAAACTCAAGCCTCATTAAGATGTCGTGTACTCTGCCTGCTCTCCTGTCCATGGTCACTGGCTACCAGGGCTGCTCCACTCCGATCAGTTCTTTAATGCTGTGTTCATAGCGGGTGAAATATTGGCTTTAAGTCAGTGTGAGCTTTTCCATGTACTTCAGCAGGGCCAGGATTTTGCACTTAATGGTGGCCGTAGCTTGGCTGGGAGTCCACTGGGTGCTGCACCACCGCTCGATCTCTGCCCTTCCTATCCCCACAGCCCAGTCAGCAGCAAGAAATCTCTGCCTTTCCCTGAGCCCATGGCTCATATGTGGGTACATCTATGCACAGGGATACGTATATGTACGTATGTACATCTCCCACTCAAAGGAAGGAATGATGGAAGTACATACAGCTAAACTAGAGATTTTGGAGGTGTATGGCTGGGGGCCTCAGGGCTGGGGGCAGCCAAGGGCAAATCCGACTCTCTCTCCTAACTTGTTGATTTTGCCTTTCTCTGTTATAACCATAATACATTCTTAACATCTTTATGGATGTATGTGAAAGTGTCAGTTCTGTTGTTGTTATGTATTGCTAAAGAAGCTATAAATGCCTTATGACTCAAGGATCTCCAGCCAGAACAGAAGAGCTTAAAAATGGAACAAAATTGCCATCCATAATTTAAATGGGCAGCATTCCCATTGAAAAATGCTTTTCAATTTAAACTCTATTAACAGGAAATTAGGAGATCTCCCATCACAGTGTTATTGTTTATTTTAAAATGAAAACTAAGAACATAAAAATACTATCAGCACAAATGTTTGATAGACCCAGAAATAAATTAAACCATTTTATTATGTTTTTTTTTAACCCCCAATGTTTATCTTATGGTCTCTGGCAATTCAAACGTATGCAGAAAAAGAACTATTAAGGAGGTAGTGCAAATTAAACTTAGGGCCAAATCCTTGTTGCTCTGAAGTCAATGACAGAACTGCCATCAATTTCCATATGATCAAGGTTTAAACTAGTGCATTTGGATTAAGGGTAGAGCTATCACAAAGGGCCTGATCCTTGACTCTTTGCACAACCAAACTTCCACTGGAGTCAGGAGGTGATCACCATAACCATCATATGTAAAACAAAAATTTTCGACTTGCTGCCTAGATTCACTTCTAAAAAATGTATCTAGATACAGATATGATGTATATATATTTTAGGGATAAACACATACCTATGTGTGTAGCTGTGGCTCTGGCTGTGTGTACGTATGTGTGTCTGCGTAAGTATCCGTTTGCACAGCCAAGGTGGTGTGAAGAGATGGAAATATAAATGAGAAGTTGGCTCTGGGAGTACAGCCCCTGTTAAATAGTTCAGTATAGGTGGGTGTGCAATACAGGTGTGTTCAGTAAAGCAGGTAACTCAATATTCCAACATACGGAATCAGCATTTTTATGTGCGGAGCAGCCAGCAGTCAGAGGCATAGTCCCAAAGTGTCCAAAACTACCTGATCTAGAACTGACCACATCCCATGCCTTTTCTTCCAAGAAAAATCCCAAAAGTTCCTCATTTCAGTCCGACCAGAAACATAATAATACCAATCTTTCCCCTAATACTTGGATTCTTCTGTGGTAATATCTAAAGACAACATGTCTATAGAGATGCAAAAAGGAGAGCAAAAAGGCTAACTAGAATTTTTCAAACCTCGAGGAAAATACAAAATGTAATTGCATTCACAATTAAAATGTTCCCTGTCACTGAAATACAGCCAAGAAAGCTCTCAGGTTTCTTTAGTTTGACTATTATCTTTGATTTTCATATGAACTGCATAGGCTCAGTCATTCCTTGGCCTAGGTTTCATCAAAGTTTGCTTTTCCCATACTGTGTTTTTAGCAAAGAATTTCCACATGTTTACAGTAAAGAAACGTGACTTCTTGCTGTATGAGGCTGCTTGTTTTTCTAGCTCATATCCCTTGTCATATGCCCTGAAGGCTTGGCCTCCATAAACCAATGAAATTCTGAAGAGCATAAATAAAACCTGATACTAAGTAACAGTGTCAAAACACTTAGGCAAATGGGACAATGCCCTTCAGTGAGCTACATGTTATAGGAGCACTCCTAAAGAAAAAAACAAGGCAATAAGATGATGTTAAGCCTCCCGTGATTTTGAGAGCAAAACGTGCTTCATCTCCAGACCGCCGCGGGCTGTATCAGAGCAGCCTCAGCTCACGCCAGGGCCTGGGTGTCCTTTGGGCGAGTGGCTCCAAGCCCAGCTCCCAGTGACGCTTGACATGGCAACGTGGTGCCAAGTAGCCTACTCTCAATTTGCTCCAACTCCTTTCCACCTGTGAGCCCTCACTAGCAGCAAAAGGCAGAAATGACCCTAAACAGTCTGGTTATAGCACCCTGCTCGGCGCGGACCTGAAACCAGCACGTCAGCGGGCGCTCGTTGCCCTGATCTTGGTTTTGCAACACGGGAAGGGTGAAAGAAACAAAGGATTTGGAAAAATGGGCAGATGTTCGCCTCCCCGGCAATCAATGTGCCCACCATGCCATGGGTCAGATCTAGTGACTGTGGGCCCGTGACAGCCTGCCCGGCCTGACATTTGCCAGGGCCCCTGCGTGCTGCCCACCACGGAAGGGCTTTCTCCGGCTCGGGGATGCCGCAGCCGCTGGAGAGGCTTGACTCCAGCGCAGCGCGCTTGGAGGATCTCACCTGGTGCCTAGAGCAGCTGCTCCGGGCTCCTTACAGTGGCTGAGTCCACGTGCACAGAGCTGCTCATGAATCCCCTACCCGCCAAAGAGAGTGATGCCAACATCCACACTTTCATTAAAAAGAGAGAGAGGGAGGAATAACACTATGCGCAGCTGAACTACTGAAGTCTGGTTTCCTGCGGCTTTGACTCTCAAGTTTGGACTTTCCAATTAGGCACAAACTCCAAGTGAAGCTTTCTTTTATGAGGAACATTCAAAATAACACTTTCTCATGTAGATTTTCTGCAGGGTTTAATAAGGGGTGAATCCAGACAGCTGCCTTTCCCTCAAAGGAGCCCCTCATAATATCTCTCCTCTCTATCCAGGCATTCATTTTCATGAAATTTTTAAGAAATTAATGCTTCTACATCTCTGACTGAAATTAACCTAAAAGGGTAGGTGAGAGGGGCAAAAATACTGGCATAGATACACACCACGTGGCTACAACAGCCTTCTTTTTGTGGGAAAAAGGGCAAAAAATGATGAGTTTTAGCCATTACAGCAGTAATGCTAAACTTCCCAACAGAAATACATACAAGGAAATGCATGTCACTTGATTGGTGCTGCAGAAGATATCAAGCTGTAAGACACGTATTAATTGCCCCAGTCGAATCCACAAGCCCTCCCCACGAAGCCCGGCTGCAGAGACACGCCAGCGCGGCGTGCCTGGTGCCAGAGCCGAAACTGCTCGCTGGCAGCTCAGGGCGGTGCTGGCTGAAGCCTGCCGCCCCCTCACAGCCCCTGGCAGCTTTGGCCTCCCTGGGGCTGCCCCTCCGTGGCTGCCCGTTTCCGAGGGTCAGCACGGCTCGTCGGTGAGGGCGCACCATGCCCCAGCCACACCGGGGAGGCTGCGGCCGCTGCCAGGTGGAAGCCAGTTTGGTACCAGCTTCAGTCCAGACGCATTAGGCATGTCTACACGGCAGAGGTGAGGCAGGAGTAGGCCTGCTTTGCCTTCCTGGCAGGACGAGAGTCAGGTCCACCCGGGAAAGCATGTGGCCTCAGTAGCCGGGTGTTGGGCTGAGCTAACAATCTTCCTAGAGAGCAGAATACATCTGCTCTGGTTGAACATCTCTCCACAGCACGCTCAGGCTGAGCTGCTTCAAGTCCCACCATTTCTGAGTGCAGGCAGAGCTAGCTCAGCTCCATCCAGCCTGCCCTGTGGTTGTATTTTAGTGGCTGTAAGAACCCAGCTCTCCATGTCATGGCCTATTTGAGTGCTTCCAGCTGCTCCAGACAGGAGAAAAATGAGCCTCAGTAATAAGTTCCTCTAGAAGGACTGAGACATGGCATCTCTCTCAGCCTTTAATCCCAGTAATTGTTTATCAGGAGACAGAGAGCAGCTTGATTGTCTCAGGTTTGGACTAACTACTTAGTCCAGTGTTTTTTCCTGAACGCTGGTAATCCCGTTCTTTCACATCCCATCTGTCTTTACATTCACTACCAAATCCAGACCTGGCACAATAGGCCACTCTTTATTTCCGTGGGCCTGCGCTTGTGGATGCCAGTGTCAAACCTCATCCTTCGTCGTCTGTGCTCGTGCAGAGCTACCGCTGGGCTGCTGCCGTCTGAGCGCACACAAAGCCACCGTTCATGCAGGAGCACCCGCTCTGGGTGAGCTCAGCGACCCTGGGCTCTTCCAAAAACCTTGACTAAATCCTTCCTCCTTTTCTTCGCTGAATCCACCTACTGAAAGAAAGGCCACTTCAAAGGGAGACTCTCACCCTGCCTGACATCATGGCATGCTGAGATAATTCAGGGTAGTCGTGATAAATGTTCTGACTACTGGCATCAAGAAACAAACAACGGGCTCACAGCAACAAAAGATTAAATGTGTTTCCACAGTTATCTGGGGAATTGTCTTGCTGTCCGTGTCCTTCCTTGCTATTTTTTACAGCCTGCAACAAACAGAAAACCTTAGATGGTTGTGTGAAACAGAGCTGTAGTGCTTCAGCCCCACAAAAGGCAGGGAAGCTCGGCTGTGGGAGGGTTTTCGCTTGTCAGGTAAGGGCATGTTACTAGCCTCTGCACCACTCGTATTGGTACACTTGAGAGCGACGCAGTGCTGCTTACAAGGGCTAATCCTCGCTGCTGGGAGGGTAACGCTGCACCACTGGCTTGGTGGAGGGAGGCTGTGCTCAGTCAGGAAAGAACAAGCCTAGGTGGCAAAAGGGAAAAGGATTTGCGGTGAGGGAAAATGTAGCCTGCCAAGTCAAAATGCAGTGAAAGCCTTGATCCCAGCCACTGTCTGTGCCAAAGAGCCTGGTACTCTGTAGCCCAGCCATGAAAACACTAAGCCTTGCCAAAGAGCAAGTAGGAGCAGATGGAGCAAGCTGTGGAGTACAAAAACATGAGCTCAGAGATGTAGGCAGGACCAGATTATGCAAGAAAAAGTAGTAGTTTGTCAGAGTACCTCCATCTTGATTCAACTGTTTCTTTCCTTTGCCATCCCCTGGTGCATTTCTTCCTTTGGTTTCCATTTCCATTGCTTCTTCAGCAAGGACATACTACTTCGGTTCCTTTCCTGCCGTAACACCTGTACAGACTACCTCTTTTGATCCATAGCAACTGCATGCATTTGCTTAAACCAGCTGCCCACCCTCCACTCCACTCCGCTTCAATGCCATGAAACCTCAGAGGCTAAATAAGCTGTAAGTAGTTGTGCCAATGACTTTCCTTGGAGCCAGACCTAAACCCATACCCCAAGGCCGCTTTGGGGAACCCACTCTCTCTCCTATATTGAACGCATCCAGGGCCATTCTCTGACACTGAGACGAGCTGCAATAGCAGAGCGTACAGCATATTCTCCTTCCCACTGCAAAGGGTGCCTGTGGGATGACTGCCTAACAGGAATAGTCCTGGCCTGTGCTGCCTCCAGACCATGCCCAGAAACTGGTCGGAAGGTGATAACTGGCCTGGGCCACATGTGCCAGGAGCCAGTCTCATCATTTCACAACACAGACACTTGAGTTCTGTGCCCAGGAGTGGTCACTGCTTGATTTACTAGCTAGATTCATTGCTGCTGGTTGTGTATGTTTCTGTTAGCCTGTTTTCTTAAGGAGTGCCTGCAGGTAATTTCACTGGCTTTGTGCTGATCCCCTCCTAAGATATTTTTACTTGTTGGCCAGTCTTAGCTACTGACAGAGCAGTAAAGGTCTTAGAGATATTCACTTCCTAGAGTTTTGTGAAAATATGCAGCTAGGCAGAGGAGAGAGACCCAGATTAGTGTCCCACTAGGGAAAAGTCTTTTAAGTCTTAAGAGTCTTAATGAGTTTGACTAAACTACTATAGAATAGAAAATCCACATGGATTAAGACCACCATAAATGCCTCAACAGCAGGAAAAGTTTCATTCAGGCTTAATTAATGATTCAGTGGCTGGAAAATCATTCTAGACATCCTACATATCATGAATAATTATTTCTTTTTGACAATAAAATGTTCCCCTGTTCTTAGTACCTTTTTATTTCTCTTCCTGCTTCTCCTCACCTTACCTGCTTTCAAAAGGATATTTCTTAAATTCAAAAATGTGTTTTATTCAATCCCATATTCCAACACGGGCAAAAATGTATCCTCAGCATAAGTCCTTATTCTCTGGGGACCAGACCCTATTAGACATCTTGTCAAAACAGGACATGAGGAATACCAGTATGGATGTTAACAAGTAGTAGTATGGGAAAAGAAAACTGATATGTCCCAGGACAGCATAAAAGAAAACACCTGCCTATTCAAGCAGTACATATACATTCACGTAATAGCTCAACAATGGTCAGAAATCCTCCATTCCGCATCCTGATAAAGTGGAATGGCTGTCCCCCAGAGGCCTGCAGAAGAGGAGATGAATGTGTAATGTGAATTCTGCCTTCAATTTATGGCTTAATTTTAAAATAACTGGAAATAAAACATGAAGAGGAATATCACCCACAGAGAGTGGTCTGAACTCTGCTTTCTATCACTTTCCTACAGCTTCCATTTATCTCTGTCAGCACAGAGAGCTTTCTGAATATGCCTGTGCTATGAGCTGAGCGTGGAGCCAGGCTTGCTCTCATGGCTGGACTTGCCCACTATCCACTTTTTTAAAGCTTCGAATCCATACATCTGCAGCCCTCCACAGCCAGGTGCTTGAACACCTGAACATGGGTCCAAGCGCTGTACACAACTCACGCCAGCACCAGGCCAGATACAGTGAGATACAGTCTGCCAGAATATAGTCCAAATACAGATTTTTTTCTAAGCCCAGCATGAGCCTGGGCAGTATCTGTGGGGGTGAAGCAAGTAGGTCACAGGGCTTAAACCTTCTGCCCAGACTTGCCTTAAATTCACAATGTCTCCATCATCTTCCTGTGCCTGCATTAGCAGCTCTCTTCAATTTTCCACCAGTGTTAGAAACCAGAAGTGGGCTGGTGTAGACTGACCATCAGTGGTTTTGTCTCCATACCATCCAGAAGGTTGGAAAGGACAATGTTTTTATCACTGATGTTTACGTGATTGTGATTCCACAATCGCTGCCTTCAGTCGCACTCTCCAGAGAGGTTTCTGTGGCTCAGCTCCTCAACAGCATGTGTTCCTCGTTACTTAGAACTGTCACAGGGGAAGGAAGATGACATAAAATAAGACCTAACTGAAGCTGCTGCTTTAGGATGGAAAGCTAGCATCATACATTTGTCTCTACTTGCAATGGCCATGCTTCATGGGTTTCCTAAAGCAGAATTTACTTTGTCAGCAAAAAAGAACATGTGTTAATTTACATCCTTAGGAAAGAAAGCAGTGAATCATTTCTAATGGTTCAGGTGTTCTATTCTTAGCACCTAATTAATCTAGACTGGAAAGCTGCAAAAAAAATCTCTGAAATAATTTCAAGCATTTATTTCAGGTTTATTATTAAGTAAAATCATAATGAATGAGAAATTGACCTTGTGGTTAAACCACTGGCCTAGGACTGAGGTTCAGTCACTGACTTGGCTCCCTGTGTAACCACATCACTTTGTTGATTTTTGTTGTATGCGTTCTCTCCGCTAAACCTTTTAGCAAACCACACGTGTGATCCTGGGAGATGCTCAGCTTCTGCATTCCCTGCTGGCATCAAGGGCCAAATCTTGAATCAGCTCATGTACACATGAAGAAGTGATCAGACCTTCCCAAGTCGGTAGGATTTTAACCATGAAGGAAAGTCTCCTCAGCTGTAGAAATGATTAAGAGCAGTTCAGCCCTATCAGTCTCACTGTCAGATACAGGCTGGAAACCCTAGACGAGCCAGGTGTGACTGTTGCATTTCCTGCGTCCCCGCACAAGGGACTCTGACCAAGGGAAAAAATGACAGCTCCAGGTTGTCCCCTGCCAACACAGCCATGTGACAGCTACACAAGCAGAGATGCCCGACAGGAATGGGGGTGCACTGAGAAACACACATTGCTGTATCAAAAACGGAGGGTAGGAGAGCCTGTAGGGAACAGCAAGTCTCTACGTACAGACACCACATTTGGTGCCTAAGGCTCTTCTTACACGCTTGTCTCCCCTCTGCAGCAGGGACCCAAGGGCATGGAGCAAGGCAGGCAGAACGAGGCAGGGGAGGCAGCGCTGGAGCCAAGCAGGGCACCGCTGCTCGGTGCCCTCCGCCGCAGAGGCAGGAGCGGAAAGAAAACCGTTGCTACAGACCTGCATTTACAAGATCGAGTAACAAAAGCTGCTTATATCCAAACAAAAGTTTTCTGATAATGCAAAATTAAACTGACAGGAAACAACACACATGTTAAAATACAGAATGACAGATGCTTTTGTTTTATGTAAATTTGAATAGGCACTATATTCTGTGACCAATTCGATAAGAAACTGAACTCTCATACGAGCTCAGCAAGCCTGTGCATGTTTTCTCTACTCTTTTATTTTTCTGCTACATTGACCTCAACTAGTAATTTCCCAGTAAAAACACAATAGACGGTTTATGTCTCATTACAGGAAATCATGAAAGCCTCTAAAGTGACCCCGATTTTCAGGAGCTTTCTTAATTTTCCATCAACCCTTCTCCCTTCTCACACCTGCTACATAGTTAATATTGGTGCCTTATAATAGGAAAACATCATTTTTAAGGCACAGTAAGGTCTTCTGGCGAAGTGATTTCTTTTCTATGAATTATTTCAACAGAAGCCTTTTTTTTTCTTTCTCTTTTATCATTTTAATTTTGCCAGTTTACATAGAGATTCTTCTGATATATAGCAGTGGAAGAAGAGGAGATCCATAGCAGTCCAAGTCACTACTATGTTTTTTAGAGACTGCTCCCCTTCTTTGATCACTTCTGCAGATAGCAATACTGAAATTGTATTGCAAATTGCTATGGATCATTTTATTGCCATGACTGAACTGAAATCCACAGACCACCGATGTCTGCATGCTTCCCTGAAACGCTGCTTTCTGCTCGGTTGTTTTTTACTGTCCAAAAAATGAAAGAGCAAGGGTTGCAGTAGAATCAGAAGGATGAAGTACAGAAGCCAAATCTTAGCAAAGTCTTTGTCCTCTCATGCTGAATCAGAAAGAAAAGACATTTTCTGCCATTCCAATTATTTAGTTAATCCCAGTGAGCTTTTCCTGGAATAGATATCTATGTGGCCATTACTCAATAAATACAAAGCTATTAAGATATTTTCTAAACAAAACTCTTAATGAAAGCACAACTTGGAATAAATGCCCATCTACCGCACAGCTCTGTCAGAGCTCCCCCACCTGGACGCTCACACCCGCCGGAGCTTCATCCACACCGGCCTCGGACCACGAGTGCGGTCTGAACAACCACTTTCCTGTTTCGGTGGCCTGGGCACAGACGCACGCACAAACCGTTTTGTTCATCCCAGAGGGAAAACACTCACTCTTTCGTGACAGAGCAAAAACCCAAATTACAAATGACTCTGCAGCTCTTCACTGGGCACAAAATTAAGTACTCTTGGTTTTGGAGGGGAAGGAATTTTTGTTATCATCAGCCAGAGTGTAGTCTTGAAATAGCAAAAAAATAAAATAAAAATCAATATGCCACTTAGAAACTGACACAGTTCCATTTCTGCTTCAGTTGCCCCAAGATCTCATTTAGTGAAAAGAATGAAAAACATATTTTCCCAAACTTCTCTCAACCTTTCTCTTCTAAGTTTTCCTCAGTCTAACTAGGTTGCAACAGCCATTAGTTTTGTTGTTTCATGGGATGTCTCTTAGGCATAAGTTCTCTGTCTCTTACTATGTCACATTTTCATTAAGGGATAAACCGGATACCCCAAACCTGAGGGCCACTGCTGACACTCCAAGTATGTTTTTCCCAGGGCTCTATTCTTTTAGATACTTTGATTTTATAATGCAACTCCTATAATGCATGTGATATTTCAGCAAACAGAAACCCAGGCTTTGCAAGCCTTCTCAAAAAAAAAAATCAAAATACTATTTTAAGTAGCATACTATATATTCAAGACTAAAGTAATAGATGTTTAGACATATTTTAATGACTTGATTTTCTCAGCATTTCTGCATGCTTTTTAGGCTTAAATCAGAGACCTTTCAAAAGCCCAAGAACTCCATGTCCTCATGCATGTGGCTTCTTTTTTCAGTCACAAAGTCCCTGGGTCTGTGTCTATTCTTTCTGAGCCACTAGTTGCTCTCTCTTTCAGCTGGCCGTGCAGATAAGCCACACTCCTACCCTGTTCTGGCTAACAGTATTTATTTTCACCATTCCCTTGAAGGATCCTAACCAATTTCACCAGGTGTTTTTTCCTCTCCATTTTTGTCTGTTTTTTAGTTACTCCCCTCTTGCCTTTGCAGAAGGGTAGTAGCCATCTTTGTGCAGTGGTGTTCCACTGGAATGTTTGAGCATCTAAGTTTAAAAGCCCTCACATTGACCTTGCTGGGGTATAATAATGTCTATTTTCACACCTAATGGAGAAATATTTTCACGCATAGAGTTTATGGGCTGACACAAAGATGCCTCTCAGCCAAACCAAATATCCATGCACAAGACTGACAAGCCAGGCATGGATTTCCAGTATGTCAGGATCACAGGACAGGTCCACATACAGGTAAGGTCACATCCCAGGTATGTTTCTGCACGCACAGGATCGTAAAGCAGGAGCAGCCAACGTAGCAGAAAAACTTGTCCCTCAGGAGGGCTCCTTGGAGCCAGGGTGCTGCCAGGGTGCACAGCCTTGGCAGGGGTGCCCTGCTACCCCTCCAGCCCCAGGGCCCTGGCACCACCAGCAGCCAAGGGGAAGCTGCCAGACACGAGTGCTTGAGACACGTGCTGCGGCAGAGCCGGGGGGGCGGGGGGGACCTGTGTGAACCTTGAGTCTAGCACAACACAGGGCTTGCACATGATGTTAGCAAGCAGGAGCCACAGGCAAGCTGCTCATGGGTTGCACCCTGCCCCACCACGCCACGTATTCCCATCCTTAAAAAGTGACATGAATCCATTCCTGCATCCCCTTGTCTTTGCAATGCTGTCATTTAACTCACCCATCTATTGTATTGGAGGATTGTGTGGGTTTTTCTCCCAGTTTTGGTCCCAGAAAACTCTCCCCTGTGCCTCTCTAGTCTTTTTCTCTTTCTTTCCCCATCCGCATGGCTCTGATCCAGCAGGTCGACTCTTCCTTTCTGCCAGCTCCCTCAGCACTTTGTTTTCCTGCTCAGCTCCTGGACCACTCACCCATTCCTGCCAAGAGTCCAAAGCTTTTTCAGGTTGATAGCATTCTCCCCTGAGCTGTTTGCCAACATCTCCCTCTTCTGGACATAGTGCATATGGCATGTATGCAAGTATCTTTTTCTTGCCTACAAACGTATTGATGTCTTCTGTTCTGATTTATGGACTTCAGGGGATGTCAGGACCTGTAGTTTAAACTTTTAAGGGCTTTTCAAAAAGTAGCTGAAATGACAGAGCCTGCATTTCCTCAAATAGGCTGCCATCTGCACTGGCAACAAGTTACAGGTCTGCAAGTCGTGTGTGTGTGCGTGCGTGCGTGTGTTTTTCTGTACAGTGCAATCCTGAAGTTTTAATTTTCCAGCAGCAATATTCCTCTGTGCTCTCATCCCTTCACCTCTTGCTAGTTAAAGGCTACTCTACATTATTACTTGGAAGAAATCTAAGATGCAACTGGCCATTGCTGAGACTCATTCAATACATGATGCCAGCAGGAGCAGACTTAAAAGTAGGCAAGGCCAGTAGCTACAGTCCCTCTTCTTCTCACAGTCACTTCCCTGAGAGATACGTGATCCATATCCCTTTCACCGCGCCATTCATTCCCTATTCCACCCTTCGTTCACTTACCAATTGATTTCTATGATCTCTTTTCCCTGCCTCAGTACTGAACTAAGGACCAAAATCATGCATCGGATTGTCCCAAGATGAGCAAGCTTAATACATGGCTGGAACAAAGCTGTTGACTCACAGTTTGGGTATTTCCAACCTGCTGCCTCAATTTCCCCACTAGTTTATACTGGATATTTTTGTTCCCCGTGTTCTTATGTATCATCTCTATAAACTGTTACACACTTTGTGTTTCACTCACGATGTCCCTCTGTTTTATCTGTGGGTGAAGCGATCTCTGTGTGGAGACTGCATTGTTATGCTGGAGGTTGAGTCAAACTCACTGGGCATCACAGACATTTCATTCTGGATAAATATAAAAACTCAGTGCTGTGGAGAACTTCCCACCTTCCTGGCCATTGTCAGAAAATCCTGAGAAGTGGCTGAAGAAACAGCCGTATAATGGTTTCACAAGCAAAAACAAGTTTGAGTACCTGAGTTCAACTAAGGTTATGCTGATTCCTGTATGAACAGCAGGGGCATCAAGGGAGGGAGGCTAATTGTAGACACTACCATAGCTGGGAGAGAAAAGAACTGGTTATTCAAAAAAACGAATGTGCCCAGGCAACTTGCAAGGCACATGTGCAAACACTTCTCCTTCAGCCATGGAACTACCAGATGCGACATCCGTGGAAGTAGTTTCCAGTTCAACTGATAGGTCTTACATAGAAAATTCTGATCTCAGCATATTGTGTAATTAGAAATTCATCTAACAAGCTAGGAGTACATCAGACTATGCTGAAGTGCAAGGAAAAATGAAGAGATAACCAATGAAGAATACGTCGCAATGATCCTCAGAAAAGGTAGAAAAAGAGTATTTTTGGTGGATGTGCTTAGAGGCTTGGAGCTGTGAGCAGAGAAATTCTCCTCTGTTGCTTGATTCTTGGAAAGGTCAAGAGAATAAGGCTTTGTACATCCCACATAAGTAAACAGGACTGCAGCAAAGAAATACATGTCCACAGCAAATCTCTCCTTCTAATGGAAACAACTGGCAAGCCTCTATATATTGACTAACTTGTTCAGATGGAGAGAAGTGATAATATATTGCATCAGATTGTTGCTATGTTTTCCATCAGGTTCCTGTTAGCACAGTGTCCTTCAAAAATAAGAGGTATTGGTATATATCATTTTATTAGTGAGCACAGCTGTAATATAGTTCCAATGTCAAATGGTACAATACAGTCACATTTTCAGGGCACTGGGAATTCTTAAACCTGCTGAGCCCTGGGAGATTCTTACTTTACTGCATCATACACCATATGAAAATATGATAGAGCAGGCAACATTTATCATGGCTACGTTTATGGACAAACACGCTTTCTTTAAAGGACATCAAAAGGAAAAGCAAAAATCTAAGTAAGGATTGTGAAAGCAAAAGTCACAACAAATCTCTAGCAAATCTCTCTGTACGAAATATGTGCCTCATTTTATCATTTTTAAATCCAAGTTTCATTCTTGGTCTGTATGCTTGCGCACAAGAAGTCTGATTTCTTTCTTCACTTTAGTGTTTGTCAGGTATAAAGCATCATATATAAGAAAAATGCATCAGCTGTCTTTGAATCTGAAGCTGAGATTTTAGAGGCTGAATTGTCAAGAATTGGGAATGATGATCTTGACTTTTAAATTGCAGTTCCCTTAAGAGTCACCTGGGTGGCCCTACAGTACAACTTACCGTAAGGCAAAGAACATGTATTTTCACAGCAAGATAATAGGAACTTGACTTTCAGAGCTCAATTCAGTCTTGTAAACATTGGGACTATGCTTAATCCAGTGCCACTTGAAATACCCTATGTATCCAAGACATACTCATGGAAATGGCAGATATAACATAGGACCTATGGGAGACATACGTCTTGCTGGACCTGTAGTTGAAGCCCAACCAAGATGCTTTAGGGAGGGCTGATGGCACATGGCAGATGCCTCTGTACAGGCAGCTGAATCCCACCCAGAAAGACCACGGCCCAAAAAACAGTCTAATCCTTCATCTGGTCTAAGGCTGACACTTCCATCATTACTGCAAGAATGACTATTAATTGTTGTCTGCTATTTTAAACTCACCTAATATTATTTAAACTGTACTGCTGGAGACAGACTATTTCTAGCAGTCCATTGCGATACTTGAAAAAATGAGCTAGATAGATGATGAAACCTTTTTGATCAATATGTTTAAATTAAATGGCTAATCTTGTAAACAAAGGAAAGGAGAACTCTTGATCTAGTGTTTAGCTTCATGTATCTGTACTTTTATCAGATTAATCATTCTAGAAATTCTTCTCATTGCTACTAGCAGTACTTCTTGGAAGCGTTTCCTCTTTGATATTTAAAATCTATTTAGGGCGTTAACTCTCAGATTCAAAGACAGTTTCTCCATCAACACCTTTTTTCCTCATGTAGACTGAGCGCTGCAGACAACCGAGGCAAAGATCTGTGGCTCCTGCTCACTTCTGCTCCCCGACAATCTGTACCCAGAACATGGGGCAGCGAGGAGAGAAACCAGAGGAGAAATAAAGAGCTCCCCTTCACTACAGACCAAAAATCATCCTTTCTTCCAAACTAAAGCAAAATGTTTTGCTCGAGTTATACTGTTTCTATCAGTGAGTGACTTGTGCTTTTACTCGGTTCACACAAGCTGCAGTAAGGCTGGTTCTAGGAGTAAAAAATGAAGAATCTTGTAAGAACCTTTGCAGTTGCCAAGCTCCCAAGAAGCGGGGACCGAGCCCGCTAGAGAGCAGCGCAGGAGCTCACCCTTTGGTGGGTAATACCATCCTGGCCGACTGTCAGAGCAGGACGTGCCAGTGGGGCCGCCTGCTCCAGCAGCCGTCCGCAGCGCCCGTGGAGGTGGCTGCATGCCCCAAGCGCGAGCACGCAGCACCGGGTGCCCCAGCACGGGCTGTCTGTGGCATCGTCGACCAGTCGGTGGAGCAGGCTGATGGCCACACACGAGGGAGCGATTTAATTCGGCATTTTGGTATTTAATCCTAAAGCACGGGGCTGCAGTAGCTGCATGACAAGCAATAGGAAGCCCCAGAGGCAAAAAAGCACTTGCACACATAAAAGCGGACCAGAAGGCACGAGGCCATCGGCAGTACAGGGCAGCCCAACTCCGCCAGGCCGGGGCGGCGGGGCCCTGCTCTGGGCAGCGCGGGGGCAGGTTTCCGCCACGGGACGAGTGGGGGGCGACGCCGCGGGCCCTCCCACGCGCCCCCGCCGTTCACCGCCCGCAGGCGCCGCGCTGCGCGTCGGGACAACGCCTGGGGACGCTCTGCCGTGACGGGACGAGCCCCAAAACGGAGCTGCAGCCGGAGCTGGTCTCCGCGCATGGCGGCGGGGACCCCCACGAGGGGCCGAGGCGCGGCGCGGCCCGGCCCTTCGCCCCTCCCGCCCGGCTGCTGGGGGTCGCCGAAGGAGACGCCGCTCGGGCGACCCCATCGGGCCGCCGGGGGGGGGGAGAAGCGCCATCCCGCCTCCCCCCTCCCGCGCGCGGCAGTGAGCGGTTCCGGCGGCTGCGGACGTGGCGCGCCCCGCGTGCCCGCCCCTTCCGCTCCGGGCGCCTGCGCGCGTGCGCCCGGCGGCGGGGTGCGCGCGCGCGCGGCGGAGGGCGGGCGGCTCCCCTCACCCGCCCCCCGCGCCTGCCTGGCGGAGGAGGATGAGGCGCCCCCACGGCGGGGGAGGGGGCCGAGGCGGCTCCTGAGGGTCCCCCCGCGTCCCTCCCCGCTGCCGCGTCATGGAGGAGAAGTACAGCGGCCAGGCCTTGGCCGCCGGCGGCGTGCTGGGGCCCGTGGATGTGCCCAGCGCCCGGTAACGGCCGCGGCGGGAGGGGGCCTCGGGGCGGCCTCGCGCGGGGGGGAGTGGGGAGGTCGCCGTCCCGGTCCCGGTCCCGGTCCCGTCCTCGTCCTCCCCCGCCGTGGGCGCTGCCCCTGGCCGTGCCGGGGGTGCCGGGAGCGGGGCGGCCTTCTCCGCCTGAGTCGCTGGGGCCTCTGGCGCCGGGAGCCGGTGTTTGCGGAGGGGCCGGGGGTGCCCTCGCTGCGCCGTGCGCCCCGTCAGTGGGGCTCCGCGCTCCCCTTCCCTAGGGCGGGCGGTTAAGTGGGCGCGGTGGCTCGAAACGCCTCTCGTCTTCTCTCCTGCAGGCTGACCCGGTACATCGTGTTGCTGTGCTTCTCCAAGTTTCTAAAGGCCTTGGGGCTGTTTGAATCCTATGATCTTCTGAAAGTGGTCCACCTTGTACAGTTCATCTTTATAGTGAAACTGGGGTGAGTGTGCTTACGGCAAAGCCTTGTATACTCTAGTTTCAGCGTGTTTTTTCTGTGTAATTTTTTGTCCATGTCAAGCTCATACTTTGCATTGCATTTTGTTTAGATTAATTGAAGGGGAAAAGGCATAGTGGTGGATCCAGTAATGTTCTGATCGTAATGTTTTTGCTTCTTAAACATACTCACTGTAATTTCAGAAACTTTGAAGTCTGTGCTACTTTAAAATGGATGATGCTGTGACAGTTCTGAGCATAGAAAATTCAACTGCTTCCAAATTTTCTTATGACAAGTATAGAAGACAAGCTTTCTTCTTTATCGCTTACATTTCTGTAGTGTCTGTGTGCTTCAACTGCCATCTTTCCCTGATTGGGAACTAAAGTCTAGAAACTGGTAGCAAGTGTTACAGCATCAGCCTTTGCCAGCAGGCAGCCACAGTCTTGCTTCATGTTCAGCTGATATGTTGTAGAAGACCATTTCTGTAATAAACCTGGCAGAGTTGTCTACCACATTCTTACCTATTATTTAAATTTTTGTTTACATTTCTGTGCTTCTCACTTGAGTGTTCCCAAACACTGTAGCTTCTCTCCCCTTTGCTTGTTCTTGATCACAGTGGAGAAAGGAGTATATTCTTTCATACTATTTCTAACAAGATTGTGTATTCAGTGTTCCATATATGGAGAAGCTTTTGGGTATATGTACCTTGCTAATAAAAATTTAATATTAGTATTGTAACTGTATTTCTCAAAACTTTTCTGTCTGAGGAGATCAGTTATTTTGGTCTTTATAAATCATGGAAAAACTTCTCATTAGCTATTCTCTAAAGAACTTTTGTGTAGAATTGACCAGAACTGAATTTCACCTGCATGAACTCTTTTGTTGATACCAGATATAAGTAAAGCAGTAGAGAGAATGCAAATAGTGAGTGTGGTCACTGTTGTTTTTTAGTGGAAACTGAGTGATGTGAGAAGGGAGAAACTTAGTTATTTAGAGTTGATCAGAGAAAATGTTCTCCTTTTAACAGGTCTGCGTTTTTTATGGTTTTGTTTCAAAAACCATTTTCTTCTGGAAAAGTGGTAACAAAGCGTCAGGTGAGTTGGCATATATGTAATAGTAATTTACATCTTTGTAGATATTTTTGACAACATGACTTACCAGAAATTGCCCAAAAAGTGGGAAGAAGGTTATTTGATTTGGAAAACATGGCTGCAATTTCCAGAAACATTTAACTGATCTGCATTTTTAGTTTTTTCAGCTGTCATGCGAATAGTTGAGAGTACGGTGAAAAGGTTGGTCTCTGACTCCACGCAAGCATCTGCTTTGAGAATGGGATTTTTAAAAAGAACTTCTTTTGTCTGTTTAGCTGATTCTGACGATTCCAGAATGGCAAGTCCTGGACTGTCAGAATGCAGAAGTGCTGAAGTTGCGCCTCCTTCGTGAGAGTGCTTTTTCCATGCTGCATTGTGTTGAGGGTCCAGCCTGTTTGCTCTTCAGACTTGTGTTGAGTTTCCAGTCTGCAGAGAGATCAGAGATGGGCTCAGATTGGACCCTGCTATTTGAAAGAAATAATCTTTCTCTTCTTTCACCTCTTCCCTGTTCATCTTGTTTATATGCAATTGTGTGTGCAAAAACTTCATACACGCGCAATATTTGCTCTTATCAGTGTATGCTACATGGACAGAATCTGAAGGATAGCCTCAGAAACCTTCCAAATGTAACTGCTTTTATGATTAGATGTTTTGGTAGAATTTTAAAGCGTGAATAGAAATAAATCACATCTTTGATTTGTATTCAGAAAAATCTGTCCGTTTAGGCTTTCTGTTTTGCTAAAAAGCCTTAAATTCTAGATTTTGGAGGTGTGATATTTGTTGTAGGCACTTTGTCATCTTTAATGTATTTCCAAAAATGAACTGTTTAAAGACTTGCATTTAAAGTTTACCATGTATGGAATAGTCCCAGTTGAATTACACATTACTTCCTGAAGAAAGAATTAAACATATCATAAATATTTGTAGACTTAAGATCTTAGTCTCTTTATCTTGGATGTTTTAGCTAGCATTGTGTGTCTATCAGATGTATACGATATATTACAAAATAAACAGTTTTTGATAGGTAAATGATCACAGTTCTTCAGCCTGTATCTAAAAGCCTGGGGATTGTTTATTTGTTTTTTGAAGAGCTCTCAAACTGTACTATAGAATCTAGTAGGGAAGAAGTAAAAAACTCCGATTTTTATTTTGTCCAAACGAGCTTTAACTGCTTGCAAAGGAGGCAAGAAGGGGGTAATCATACTCCACATTTTGCATGCTTTGCAGAGCATATTTTCCTCTCTAGTTCTGGAGCCACTGTGCTAGAAGAATTAACAATGGGGTTTATTTTGAAACTGTGGAGGAAATGATAATGAAATATCTTTCTTTTGTAGTGGATCAAAATTTTGAAGCATGCTGTTGTGGGATGTATCATTTCACTCTTGTGGTTTTTTGGCCTTACTCTTT
This sequence comes from Dromaius novaehollandiae, assembly GCF_036370855.1. NCBI lineage: Eukaryota > Metazoa > Chordata > Aves > Casuariiformes > Dromaiidae > Dromaius > Dromaius novaehollandiae. The sequence goes on along the minus strand of NC_088130.1, from coordinate 46,021,084 downwards.
GTGGACCACTGAGGTAAATGTGTACAGTAAATAATGCTTTATCTTTTTAAGCTAATTTTTGTGACCTCTCCGTGTGTTGCATGTTGTTTTTCGTTTTCTATCTGTCAGCCCGTGATGCCAGACGCTTGCTTTTTTGAATTTTAAAATGACATTTGTGCTTTTTCCTGTAAATTCTGTTGTGCTTGGAAAGAGCTACATAGAAATGTCTCATAATTCTCCTTATCCTTTCTTTGACAAGATGCCAGTGACACTCTTCATAGTGCTTAAATTGTTGATATGACTGATACAGTAAGATTACTGCCTATTGTGCTGACTGTGGTTTTCATTGTTTCCCTAGTCTTATCTCTGTAATCACACTTGTTTACTTAACTGTTGAAATCCATGGCTTGGCAGCTACCAATAGCAGTTTGTATTACTCTGTCAGGTGACTAAATTCATTTCCTCATTTGTTGCAAGGCCCTGTTTTAGTCTCCGATTTTATGCCTGTGCTGTGTTGCAATTTGGTAGCAGTAGTGCATATGATCACTTGTGGTATTTGTTAGCAGTACTGATGAATTTCATCATAACAATAAAAAAAAATGTTAGACTACCAAAATGAAGGTTAACAGTTTAGAAAAGTGAGAGTGAAAGGAGAGCCTTAAATGATGCATTTTGTCAAATCGAAACTTTCTTTTGCGCAGGAGAAGGCATGCCTAAGTATAAGATTTCTTAAATAAGTACTGTAGTGTCTTTCTGATTGCTGACAGTCTTACAAACAGAACCACTGACATGGTCCCTATTAGGCTGTATTGCTATACTGAAGAGAACAGCAGAAGCATTTGGTAGACTTGACAGAGACTTACTTTTGTGTTCTGCTCTGGAAAGCTGTCAATACAGCTTGTCAGTTGGTCCTTGCTACCTGAAGGAGACAGCATGCAAGTCTCAATTTCAATTCAAATTCAATTTCAATTCTCAATTTCAGCCATTAAGAGGCTCTGGGGGTGCATAAACTACTGGACCATCAACAGCTCAATAAGCAGGATGTAATATAGCAGAGCAGGGCTGCTTTTTTGGGGAGCCAGAAAGTACAAACTTTAGTTTACATAAGGTATTGTCATGGGAATATTAATTTCACCTTGAGCAAGTTAGTATCTTGTTGCGCTACAAAAAGATTACAATTTGAAGTAATCCATAAATGAATAATCGTAATTTGTTACTTCAGCTAGGAAATTCTTTGTTTTGTGGCATGTCTAGCTGTCACCAGCTAGATCTGTTTCTGGTGAAGGCTTTGGATTTGCAGTTATCCTTTCAAATTTTTTAAACTTGCTGTAAAAATTGTAGGTTAAATCTCTGATCTCCATTTCACTGAGTTTTAGCTGAAATAATATATATGAAGCTTGTGCAGCAATTGCCTTGTAAATGAGCTAAGTGCTTATGTCTGTTGTCTTTTCTTTATTTTTTGTATAGGACATTGTTGCTGTTTGAGCACAGTGATGTGGTTGTGCTATCACTCCTTGGTGTTCTGTTCACAAGTTCAGGTGGAGGACCAGCAAAGGTATTTAAATATATTCTGAAAAAAGTAAAAGCCATTGTATGCTAGAAGTACAAGTATCTCTTCTTTACCCAGAACAAACAGTATTTCAGATCTATGTTTGTGAAATATAATAATAAATAAATAAATAAAAACCCTGCAATTCTTAGTTTTGATAGTGGTGCAATTATAAGATGTACTACTTGAAATAAGAAAGATGGCATACACTGAGGGAGAAAGAGTAGGTGAAGTTGTTTAAGATCCATGACAGACATGTGAGAAGTCTTTTTGTTTGTAGGCAGAAAAAAACCTTGAATGTGGTTTCTCACTTCAGCATTCTTCGTACAGGGATTTTGGGTTCAAATTGACAAAAGGATTGTGTGTACCTGAAGTGGTCTTGGCCTTGAGGCACTGAAGTCCGGGAATAAAGCCTCCAGATTCTTGCCTAGACTCCTCAGTATTCTGTAGCTTTCCACATACATACACTTTTTTTTCTGCCAAGGAGTTCTCTGATTAAGTTCTGCATGGGCCTGTGTCTGCTGAATTATTGGCCCCAATCTTGCACTTAATCAGAGATCTATACATGAAACATCCTTTACCTGTTCATTACATTACATTACATGTTCAGTTTCATGGGTATTGTCTAATTCTGCCTAATGAGTCCTGCAGGTAATGAGCTCATCCCAGCACCTAGCAGTCATGGCCACTTTCACTCAAAAATAGTCATAGTTGAAGGAAACTACCTTATATCACATACCAGAGACTAAGGTATTGCTGTGTAAGAGGCAGTCTGCCTTTTGTGCTGCCTCAGGCTATTTCAAAGTCTGTGTTGTAACTTCTGTTGGAATGCCCTGACCACTTGTAAACTGGGCTTAGAATGGAGTGAGTGGCACACCTCTCTGCTCTTTCTGACACTTTACCAAAAAATTTTCAATGTTCAGGGCCTCCAACATAAAACTATCTCGAAGATAAACTTTCTCCAACCAGATGCTTAAATGATAAATGTAGAACTTTGCAGAGGTTCTTTGTGAATCTGTATGTTAGAAGCTTACGCTTGGTAGCTGAGCTGCATGCCTAGTAAGGCCAAACCAAGGGAATGATAACCCCATCTTCTGAATGTTTAAGCTTTGTGAAATCAGCTAAAATCTAAAGAAAAGTCAGCTGACTTTCTGAAACAAGAATGTGGTAGCCAAATTTGACTTCAGAAATTATCATAACAATAGTTTTTAGCTGTGGATCTATGTTTCATGAAGATGGTAAATACAAAAAGTGTAATGTTCTAAGTCAGGGTGATGAAAGCAGAGGATGCTGGGCTCCCTCTGTCCCTTTCACAGGACAGCACTGAAGAACTCTGCTTCCTTGGAGCATTTGCACAGTGCTCTAGCTGTTGCCTCCCGTTGGACAAAATTTGACACTTGGTCCACTTTTAAGCTACGACTTGTTTATAGCCCCTTGATACCACCAAGTATTAAACCATCATGCTGAAGCAACTGTGTGTTCTGGCGGAAGTACACCATGAAGAAAGAAACAGTCAGGCTTGATATTCATAACATACAGTCTCCTAGCTTGTTGCAGTGGTGGTTTGCCCCAGCTTACCTGGCATGTCTGAAGACCTAAATTAGTATAAAATTATATTGTCAAGGTCACTTTTTCAAAAAACGTTTTTTCTTTTTTGGTTGAATAAGAGAAACGATATGCTTACATTGACCAGGAAGGGGGGAACACTTCCTGGAATCTTTAACATTTATCAATTACAGCATGTCATAAAAATGTTTTTTTTTTTTCTAGACAAGAGGTGCTGCGTTTTTCATCATAGCTGTCATCTGCCTATTGCTTTTTGATAATGATGATCTCATGGCTAAAATAGCAGAACATCGTATCCTTTCTTGTTATGCGTGGGGAGAATAAAAATCTTAACTGACAATGCCTGTCAGAAGCATTGTGTTTGAGTATAGGAGCAGAGAGAACAGAATGCTAAGTTGAATGTGCCAAATTAAATGTGCATATATTTTTCTTGATAGGAATCCTCACTTACAAGACTGCTACAGTACAAGATTTTACTTTTATATGTAAAAACGCTGATATTTATAGTCAATTGAATGGCATTGATTACTTTGGTGATAAAATCTGTAACTGTATTCTGAGTTAAATTGTAGTTATGGATCCCTTTCCTGTTTGCTCATATCAGATCACTTAGGATTGCTAGAAGCTTTCTTGATCAGCTTTCCTCTTGGAGAAATTCTAGAAATAGTGGCTATTGCTTAAGAGTTTTCAGTAAATGGTTGGCTGGCCTGGCTGACAATCTTTTCAGGATATCCAGAAAGATAGTTTTGTACTCTTACTAATATGGTAGTTGTCTCAGTTCAGCTGCTAGGCTGAAAAGCAATGTGAAATACCCTGCAATAGCTTCAGCAACGATGGAGTCTAAGCTGCAAATGAAAGCTGATAAACATGGTTCCTAAGCCAATGCATAAATTGGAAGTTTTTCAGAAGTAAGTTTCCAAGAAGTCATCTCATCTTAATTAGGTGTATTGGAAAAAAGTGGTACATCTAAGGATGGACAGTAACAACAAAGCCCATAGCTGATAGCAAGGTGAGGGTCAACTTTCTCAAGGATGAAAAGAGCATGGAATTACAGAGGCAAATGGTATATTCAGAAATAACTTTGATTAATCAACTGAGTTTTCAGTGAGTAAATTCATTGTTAAAGTGCCCTCTAGTTGATTTGTGAAAAGCTATCATTACTTCAATATTTGCTGGATTGTGCTTGTTAATTAGTCTAACTTTCTAAAGTTTCAATATTTATAAACTCAAAAGAAATGATCAAATTTTAGACACTTCACTGTTATAATGCTTTTAGTGAAAATGAATCTAGCTTTTAATGCTATTGAGTTTATTCTGTTATGTTGCCTGAATTAAAGCATTAAGCCATGTATCGTGACTACCTTGTATGCACTATTTAAAGAGACTCTGCCTTAATATTTTAAAATACTTATTTTTTTCAAATACTTTTAACTACTTATCTTTTGTGGAAACATTTTCTTCCTTTCTGAACTTTAGGGATCTACCAAACTTCAAAGCTCAGTTTGCTTTCTTTTGCTTTCTGTGGTCTTTTGCTACCTCTATGTGTTCTTTGGTTTAAAAAAAAAATCAAAATAAAATTCTTCCTTAATTTTTTTTATTTAGCTGAAGGGCACCATGACAGTGCTCTTACCCATGTTCTGTATACAATCATTGCTTTCCTGGGTGTTGCAGATCACAAGGTAAATAACTTCTTGTTTTTTAGTTGGCTGGTATTTATCTAAGTTTTATTGGTAGGAATTTCAGTAGCTCAGAGTGGGGAGTTAAGCCAAACCTGAATCAAAAACAGCAAGAAAATTCGACGTACGTTCCCCTGCCTCTGCCCCCTTCCCAGCTGGAACAGAACCAGCACTGTGATTTTTTTACGTCCTTGTTGAATAAGAGCCAATTAGATTTCAGCTGAACACAAACTAGGAATGAACTGAAACATGCAGCAAGCCAAACCATACAATATACAATGTTTTGTTGCTGCTTCTTTATTCTTCCCCAGCCTTTCCTTTAGGTTAGGGGCCTGTATTTGAAGACAAAGATTCTGATACTTCTGTGTCTCAATAGTATAATCCTATTATAATTGGTGGGATGAGTAACTGTGTATCAGAATCTTACTGTGTGGGACTGACCTGGGTGATTGAGCTTGTCTGTTAGGTTAGTCTTGTTGCTGAAGTGGGTGTATTGGGGACTGAAACGGGGCGAGGGAACCCTGAACATCTGTAGCAGCTGAGAAAGTGTTAATGTGAAAATAAATTAGATGTTTGAGTGCGAGACTGGTTAACTATGCACAGAGCACGTGTGATCTAAGAGTGATAGGAGGCTGTTTCTGTGTGTGGAGTGTCTTGTGATTCATTTATGGAACAATTTTGAATGAAAATATTGTGAAGTATTGTGAAGTATATCTGAGGGTACAAATAAAGGTAAGGGAATGAAAAGATTGTGAAAGTATTAGAAAAGGCTCAAGTGACATGACATTTTTGAGCTTAACATGGACTTTCAACACTTTTTGTAGATAGGGAAAGTGTATTTTTTTAATGTAAATACTGTGGTTTTTTGGAGTGAGGTATTCAGCTCATAAGAAATGCTAACAGAATCCCTTTCTGTTTTCAGGGAGGAGTGCTGCTTCTGGTGCTGGCGTTGTGTTGCAAGGTTGGTTTTCACATGGCTTCCCGAAAGCTCTCTGTAGATATAGGTGGAGCCAAGCGTCTACAAGCTTTGTCTCATCTTGTTTCTGTCCTTCTGTTGTGCCCATGGGTCGTCGTCCTCTCTCTTACAACAGAGGTAATACAGCAAGTACACATTAACCAACATAACTCATTTTCTGTAATGCTTCAGCTCGTGAAGAGTGACTTAAATCTTTCCTTGACAACTTTGGTGGTCTTAAAGGTGTTTTAATCTTTGCTTTTCTAATAAGCTCTGTATTTGAAATAGTTTTCTGTATTTGATGCACGTCTTTGCATGATAACTTTATTTCCTCTTTCTGGCTTCAGACGTTATATCCTGGATTCTTCTACTAACATTGTACAAGGATTAATGGCTATATAAATACAGGGCTCTTTTTTCCTGAGTATATACTGTAATTTAAAAACATGTTCATTATGCCTTCCTTTTCAGGGAGAGTAAACCAATGCAAATATGATATTTCTTTTACACCTATGAAAGTATTTTAAATAAGCTACTGTAATGCTCCTTACTTATATGTGTCTTTCTATAGTTTGAATACTGGTTTTCTATGATAGAACTATTTATGTTGATGTATTGTTGAAATTATTTATAAAGAAAGTGCACTAGATTTAATGCTGCATATACAACTGATCTGATAGTGAACAATCCTGTTTGAAATACATTTTTTGTTTCAGAGTAAAGTAGAGTCCTGGTCTTCTCTCATCATGCCTTTCATAACAGTCATCTTTTTTGTTGTGATCCTGGATTTCTATGTGGAGTCTATATGCTCTGTCAAGATGGAAGCTTCCAAGTGTGCTCGATATGGATCCTTCCTCATTTTCATTAGCGCACTGCTTTTTGGCAACTTTTGGACACATCCAATAACAGACCAGCTTCGAGCTATGAACAAGCCACCACACCATGAAAGCACAGAGCACGTTCTTTCTGGAGGAGTGGTAGTGAGTGCTGTTTTCTTCATTTTATGTACGTATTATTTATCTTTTAATAAATCTGTTAAATTTGTCTGTGTTACTTGGAACCCATTCTGAAAATGTCTCTGGTCAAAATTCTTTTGAATGAGCTTTTATGGGTTTCTTTGAATACATGGACATGCAATTTTGTTCTGTTTTACTGCCTACAAAAAGGAATATAATAGATCTGTTTTTCTATTGTGGAAGTGATGATCTAATCTAACATAGCAGTAAAATCTAATGGTAAACCTCAAGATGAAGTTGATAATCACTTTGCTGCCTTAGTATTGCACATAATCTTCGAACACTTGCATTATAAAATTGCTGTGAAGCTTAGAAACAGCAACAAAAACTTCAATACGTTTCCTTGCAGCTGCCAATATCCTGTCCTCCCCCTCCAGGAAAGGGCAGAAAGGCACCCTTATTGGCTATTCTCCTGAAGGCACTCCTCTGTATAACTTCATGGGTGATGCATTGCAGCAGAGCTCTCAGTCGTTACCCCGGTTTATTAAAGAGTCACTGAAACAAATCCTTGAGGAATATGATTCTAGACAGATCTTCTACTTCTTGTGCCTAAATCTGGTAAGTGCATGCTTTCTTCCAAACCTAATCACATAGTACAGTAAGAAGAGTTGCTCTAAAGGTTCCCATGTTTGTTTGTGTTTTTAAAGTGACCGTTGATACAGCAGCCTCACTAAATGGAATCTTAAAATAGATTCTCATGCCAATCTTACTATAAGTGGCAGGACTGATTGATTTGTTGTCACAATGGGGTACTGGTTTTATGTATAACTTGTACCAGTAAGTAAATAATTGTATAATGATTAGAACAGTAGGGTCTCACTCAAGATTGAGGTATGTCAATGTTACCAGCAGATAACCTGAAACTAGTGAGGCCTTCAGGGATGGGGATAGCAAAACAGTACAGTGGAATTGAGTAATGTCATTTTCGGAATAGCCTTTTATTTCTCGCTTCTCTTTCTCTCCAGAATAGGAAAAAGATAATGCAGTAAGCAGAACTGATAGGATTTCATGGCAATTTTCCAAGAAAATAGGGGGGAAATACTTGAAGCACCTGTTATATCTTGAGGAATTACATTATGGAAACTGAAATATAGGAAAGAAGAAAGTTTAACTTCGTAGGCAGATCAGTTAATAAAGAATATTTAAAACATACAGAAAGAAATATGTATTAAATGTTTCCTCACATACCCTTCTCAAAACTAATTTGTAAGATTTAAACAGTCAACTAATGAGTTAGGAAATTTTTTCCAGAACAAGCTGTTAAAAAATAGTAACTGGAAATAACTTTAACTGCATTTTAATAAAATGGTTTTCTGAAGCCTTCCCTCTGATTCATGATCCATAGCAGAATTGATAGTTATTTGGATATAATATTTGGATTTGCTGTGAACAATGCTTGCTTTTTTGAGGACTCCAAAATCATTATCAGATAAGACAATATTGGACTTTCCTATTCAAATAAATCGGAGGAATAAATTATTGACAGCAATTAATTTGGTCAGTTGTTGGCATTCCTAAATTTTTAGTTATTTCAGCCACCCTGTTGATGTGAGATATTATTTAATATTACCTCTCTTGATAATTTGCTATTATATCTCTCTACATAGAGTGCTTAGGCTAGTCTAACAAATGAAGAGCAACTACCTTCTTTTAAGTATTTATAACTTGGCAGGATGTATACCTAAAAGTGTTTGTATTTTATAGGAGATAAAAATCTCTCATCTTTAGGGATTAGATGATTTTTTTTTTCCTAATTCAACTGGATCTTTTTCATCATTTAATGATTTGCAGTGGCTTTTACAAAATGAGCCTGTAAGTGATGACTTCCAGGCTTCCAGGTAGCTACAATAATTACACAAGTTTTGCCTTTCCTGATTGATTGTTTCTATAGACAGTGTGACTGAAATAGATGTAGAGACAGCATTACTTTTATGCTAGTAGTAGATCCAGTCAGAGTAGATCATTGTTGCTTTGCATCGGGAGGTGCTGGTTTGTTATGATCCCTGTAAGAAAGGCACTCAGATTCTGTAAAGAATCTCATAATATGCTGTTTATTAGAGCTAACACTATAAGGAAAAAGAGGATTAGTATGGATTATCTCATGCTCCTTCACATGCTGGGAACCCTGAGTTGTAAAGCATCAATCAGGGTGCAGCATGACATGCAGATCTAGTCTTCAAAAGGATATCCCATTTTGGTCTTTTAAGCTCTTACAGGGTTATCTTAATAGAAAACAATTCTATTCATCATTTCTACTGTCAAATGAAAAGGATGTTCCCATGAGAAATTGTTTCTGCACTTTTAGATAAAGACAAGGACACACAGGTGGTGTAATCGCCAGTGCCAAGTGGGAGCTGCCTACAGGCTCCTTCATTACAAATAGCTGGCTAAGTTTATCCTGTGGCCAAGGAATATGTGCAGTACAACACAGGCCTGAAGGCTAAACTGTACGTACAGCGTGGCACAGCGCAGTGCAGGCCTGTGCCTACTCAGGTTAACTGTTAGTGGATCGCTAATTCTTCAGTGTACAATGGTTTTCTGGTTAGGTTCTCTACAATTGTGAAGTAATGGAATGCTTAAAAGTTACACTGCACAGTGCTATTTACAATCCTACATAAAAACTTTGGTCTTCTCTTGTAGCAGGTTGCTTTTTTAGGTCTAAGGCTTTGGGGGAGTTGGTTCAAAAAATGTCTCATCGAATGTCTCATTGTAGACTCAGAATATATTACCTGTTTTCTTTAGAAGAGAAACAAAATGGTTTAGAAATACTTTGAACAATACCTTTGAAAACTAGCAAGTGTCCTTTGAAAGAGCTTCATGGCAACGACCAAGATACTAAATGAAAATTTAATCTTCAGGGATAACTTCAAACCTTTTTTCATTTTAGGCATTCACTTTTGTGGAACTTTTCTATGGAGTGTGGACCAATAGCCTTGGTCTTATTTCTGATGGATTTCACATGCTTTTTGATTGTTCTGCTTTAGTGATGGGGCTTTTTGCCGCTTTAATGACAAGATGGAAAGCAACTCGCATATTTTCCTATGGGTATGTATATTAACTTTTTTAAGGACTATCTGAAAAGTTTTCTACTTACTCCTTCTCAAAATGTCCAGCTATAAAGATATGTTCAGGATGCTTAAATGATGCTTGTTTCTTGTCTTTTTCTCTTCCATTCATGGTCACGTCAATGCCCTCTTACCCCAGCCAAAAAAGTGTTCTGAAATGTTAGCACTTCGTTAGCATTAATTTCTACAAATAAAACTTTATCACTGTGAATATCATTTAGAAATTGCCTCTCTATAAATACGTGTATGTGTCAAACAAAAAATATATATTCAAAGTCAATGTTGATATGGGGACTTTGCTTCCACTGAAATTTTCAAAAATTGCATTGCTAAATTCTGTAGACATCTAGTACAGTAGTTTGAAGCCTTAAATGTGCAGTGTATATTTATTTATTTATTTATATATATACACACACACACACACACACACATATATATATATATATATATATATATATATATATATATATATATATATATATATATATATATATATATATTAAAAAGGAAGTACTTAGGTTGTTAAAGCTCTGTACTACTGGTGTAGGGGCAGTTGCAATCTAGCCACCTGACAGGCAGAAACAGATAACCCAGAAATCAATGCATGATTCTGTGTCATTGAGGGGAAAAAAAATCAAACTAATCTTTTCATAAGTTCATAATGCTGCCTTAAATGTATTATAACTTTGAAATGTGTTCAAGGTAGCTGTTCTTCCATCTGAAATGTATATATATGTTTGCTTTCAGGTATGGGCGTGTAGAAATTCTTTCTGGATTTATTAATGGGCTCTTTCTAATGGTAATTGCTTTCTTCGTCTTCATGGAATCGGTGGCCAGACTGGTAGATCCTCCAGACATAGATACAAATATGTTAACAGTAAGTTTTATCATTCTGTTTGAATGTTGTTTTGCACTTAATGGTTCGTTTATGTTCATCTTCATTAAAAAAAAAAAAAGAAAAAAAATATTTATTGCCTACTTAAGAGACCTAAACTATGCCTTGACTTTTTAGCATATAGTTCCGATTTTAAAATCCAAACCATATCTAGTTTTAAAGTATGAAAATATAGGAGTGATATAATTTAAAAGTTAAATTTATCTTTTTTTCCAAAGAGGTTACAGCTCTAATCTTCTTAGATGGCAGTGTTTCTATAGTGAAAGGTGCTAAGGAATTTATCATTCTGTTGAAGACTAAACTTAATTTTTGCTGTCATGTATGTCAATGTCAGTTGCTGCAAAAATGTTTTTGTACTTATCTGCAACTGAGATACCTCAAAAATCAGCTGGAATTCGGAAAGTTATGCTGTGTGTGCTAGTGTGACATAATCATGAAGCTGTCAGTAGCCAGACTAACTGCACATGTGTCTTGCTACCTTCCACAGCCTATTCAGGGACTCTTCACTAAAATTTTCAGGCTTCCATCCCTTTCCTCCGAAATGGGATAGTTTGTTTCCTTCACTCTAATTGCTTTAGATTGTGGAATTCTACAAGTCCTAGGTTTTCTTTCTCACACTTTCAGTTTCACTTGTTTTCTCTCCCCCAAATGAATGAATTTGTGCTGTTTTGTTCTCTTCAGTAACAGGAAAAGATTTTTATATAGGTAATACTAGACATGTGCATTGCTGGAGTCTAGGCCTGATTTTTCTTCCCTCCTTCCCCTACCATCTTCAATATTTGTTCTGTTCCCACTACTGATTTTTTTTTCCTTTGGGGCTCAGGCTGTGGAGGTGTTTTTACTGCTTCTATGTGAGTTCTGTCTGTATATCCACAGAAGGGTATAATAGCCCCTGAGCCGGACTCTCTTAACTCCTTTATTAGCTGGGATTATTCTCTTGTACTTGGCCAGCTTTTCAAGAGGGGGGTAGAAAAAATTGCAGACAGATTAAAAAGTGCAACTTGGCCTATAAAGCAGTAGTTGCTATCATTCCTGTATAATCTTTTTTGCAAGTGAGTGTTAAACTACAAGCTTTGCTTTGCTCTTCTGAACAATTTTGTCTCTTTCTGGAAGTAAATAAAATCAATTACTGCTTCCTAAAAGTAAAGTTGCTACCTTCTCCTGATTTGTTGATAGTAGGTTTTGCATTTTGGTGGTTGACACTGGGTGGGTTTTTTTGGGAGGATGGAGTGAATCAGATTTTTTTGAGAGAAGAAAATTCCTTCAAAACAAGCTTGCATAGGAAATTTTGCTGATGAGGAATCCACATTAAAATAATCCTTCTGTTGATGCTAAAATGCTTCCACAGTTTTTCTTGATTAACTATATAGTGTCTCTGATTACCTTGTTCTAGAAAATAAACTAGAGCATCTAGCAATATGTAATGAAGTTAAGGGCTTTTGTTTTCTGTCTCCCTCGCAGCCAGTCTCTGTTGGAGGGCTCATAGTAAACCTTGTTGGTATCTGTGCCTTTAGCCACGCGCACTCCCATGGGGCTTCTCGCGGAGGCTGTCACTCGCATGATCACAGTCATTCTCACCACGGGCATGGGCACAGCCATGGGCATGGGCATTCCCACAGTGACCACGGGCATGGCCATGGGCATTCCCATGGGTCTCCTGGAGGAGGCATGAATACCAACATGAGAGGCAAGTACAGATTGCTGAATCATAAATAACATAACCGGGGCTTCAGCAGATCTTGATTTTCACAGTCAAACTGAACTATGCATGGTTCTTAGAATCTCCCTCCAGAGGTGGTTTGACAACGTTTTGATGTAGTATACATGAATTTCTCAAACTCTTTATTCATTAATGAGTTTGGTTTGAAAAAACATAATTTGAAATGCTTTGCACAGCTTTGTCGGATTTGTGTGGTATCTTGTTAATGATTCTTAAGGACTAATAAAAAAAAATTAATTTTTACGCAATCATCGTAAACCTGATTGAAAAACCTTAAAGTCTTTGTTTCTAAGTTCCACCTAGAAATGCAAGTGCAAGATCTCTGTCTATAAAGATATTACCATACTTCTAGGTGTCATGTGACAGCTGGTTGTGAAAACACTGGGGGAAGGGATGAGAAGGAGAAGAAGGAAGGCAAACCAGTAATCTAGAATATTCTTCTATTTGTGGTTCAGAAGATAAGATGAAATATTTTTTTTCAAAGCTAAAATTGGAAACTGAGAAGGGCAATATAGAAAATCTTTTCCCCTACTACTTAGAAAATACTTACCAAGCATCTTATTTATTAAAATCTATAAAAGAATGAGGTGTTTTATGTAAGCTTCTCAGAGCTTAAGCATTTTAGCTAGTAGTCTCATATTTCATTGGTTATTTTACATCAGTTATCGTTTCATTGACTCTTCTGTTGTCTTGCATTTTTGTAAAGTCTGCTTATCCTCTTACTATTTCAACATTCTTTTATATCCTGATACTGAAGTAGCACTAATCTCACAAATAGTTAGAAGTTATTTTTCAGTGTCCTTCGAGTGTACACTAAGAATGCTACTATTAAAGCAATATAAAGGATTATTCCTAGCAGCAGCTGTTAAACAATCTATTTATAAAACTGGAGCAGGGTTGGAGTATAAATCCGAATGATATATTCACATCTGTCAACATTAACACAGCAGTAGATTTACAGTGATCTTTTTATCCTCTGTTAAGCATCAATGAATCCCAATCCCTCTATCAGGAGTTAAATGATTATGATATATATTGCAAATACCACTAACATTTAAGACTGCATTTGTATGTTTGGCTTAATCGGCAAATGCCTGACTAGATCATTGCGTGTGGAGTGAAAATGGTAATTTATACCAGTTTGTAGTCAACCATTAAGAAAGCTAACTGTTTTGTTTACTTTTGCACCAGGTTGGGCATGTATAGTTAGTATCATAAACCCCACTGTGTTTCCACTAATGAACACAGAAATACATTTTAAACTTTATTTTATACAGAAGCATTCAACTTAATCACCCAGTGTATTTTGTTTTCAGGTGTATTTCTACATGTGTTAGCAGACACTCTTGGCAGTGTTGGTGTTATCGTATCCACGATATTTATTCAGCAATTTGGATGGCTGATAGCTGATCCACTCTGCTCTCTTTTTATTGCTACGTTGATTTTTCTCAGTGTTATCCCACTGTTGAAAGATGCCTGTCAAGTACTTTTGCTGAGGATACCTCCAGAACAGGAGAAGGATCTGCATGCTGCTTTAGAAAAGGTCAGAACCAAAGTTTTAAGTGTTTTTGTATACAAACATACAAAGTTATAACTGTTAAACTCAAGTAGTTCGGTGTGACAGCTACCTTTACCTGAGACAACTTTTTATAAAATGTTGTCTAAAATCTATTTTGCAGAGATGCAACTTTTTCCCTGTGAAATATTTCATAGCAATACTCATGCACACAGAGAAGTTTAGAATATGTTCTTAAAAGTAATTGTTGGTAATTTTCTTTACAGATTCAAAAAATAGATGGAGTCATATCCTACAGAGATCCTCATTTTTGGTGTCACTCTGCGAGTGTTGTAGCAGGTACAATACATGTACAAGTGATGTCAGATGTGTTGGAACAAAGAATTGTACAGCAGGTGAGGTGAAATGGTTTTAGACCCTAATCATCTGCTACCTCTTCATTCCTTACTCTGTAACCCTATTTCTGTCACAGACTGAACTTTGAAGCGGCTGTTTGTGATTATTTCTGTAGGTATTAGTTAATGTCTTAGAGCTGGTCTCTAATGCCGTACTTCCCATTGTCTCCTATCCTGAGATTATTTACATAGATTTGTTTGCTAAGACTTCTGCCAAAACAAAAAAAAAATGCATCTATTCCCTTTCTCCCCCACACCTGCATCCCCCCCTCGTCTTTGGTTCTACTAAAAGTGGCAGTACATCTGCTGAGAAAAGGGGGACTAGGTTGGTCCGGTACTGCAATGCAGGCACTAAATGGGAAATGGGGAGATCTGGATGCTAGTCATGGGTTTATTACAGGCTTATTAATGTGATCTATCTGTCCTGGGTTTCTTTTTTTCTTTCTTAAAATACAAAAGATGTTCATTTCCGTATGCAAGGTACTGAGAATTAGCAGTTATGCTGAAGTCACAAAGCCATACCCTCTGAAGCTTATCCTGACTTTCCCGAAAATTGACTCTTTATGACGATGCTTTTTTAATTTATAGTATTTCAGACCCAGAATACTGTAAATCATTATATGTAAAATGTAGTACCAATGTTAACCATGCTAACTGTAATACCTAGGTTACAGCAATTCTTAAAGATGCTGGAGTAAACAACCTAACGGTTCAAGTGGAGAAGGAAGCCTATTTTCAACACATGTCCGGCCTCAGTACAGGATTTCAGGATGTCCTTGCAATGACTCAGCAGTTGGAATCCATGAAATACTACAAAGATGGTACTTACATCATGTGATAAGAAACTGTTCAATAGAGAGGATGTAAACAGTGAAGCTGTAGGATTCCATATTTGTATTTTTTGTCACAGGAACTTGCACATACATGTACAGAAACAAATGTACTATATATATGAATTTTTTAAACATAATATCTTTATTAAAATTGGATCAAGATGCTTTTATAAAAGAAGTAAGATGGACTAGAATATTTGCTGTATATGCGGAAATAATGGGAATCTTAAATACTGTACTTGGTGTTTATTAAACAGAAATTTTGCGACTTGTGGATGAGCACAGATATATTCCATACTTTCTCATAAGTATGGAACATCATAATTATAATTTCCTTTGCCATGGGAAATGGAAATAATTTAGGTTGCGATAGAAACAGAATCAAGTGAAAACTTTTTTTTCATTCAAATGTAGCTAGAAGACTTTGAATTAAAAAAACCTTTACATGTTTATTATGGGGAGTAAAAAATAAACAGTATGAAGCTTTTTTGCAGACTTTGTTTTATAGGAATAGAAATACACAGTTTTTATATTACATCTGCATATAAAACTGGTTTCTAAACTTGAATTCACTGCATCAAAGCAAATGGATGTTACCATTCTAATTTATCTCAAACTATTTTTTAAGGATAAAAATCGACCACTTATATTAACAGTGAGTAATGGGAAGAAATAAGAATGGCAGATGCTTTTCTTTTCTTGTACTGTTTTTGTTTGTGTTTCCTGGACAGACTTAGTCAAAAAAAAAAAACACTGTGTAAAATAACTATTTTGTACTTTTTGTATGGCTAACTGAAAATGCAATAGTTTAAAGCATAAAGTAATTCACCAGTAAGCATCCACTTTCATTGATCCAGCTAAACTTTACCTCTTCAAGACAGAATATTCTGTCACTTGCATGTGTTTTTTCCCCTATAGAATAGCTAATTGGATGGACTTAGTATTTACAGATTTTTTTGTGATAATTAAGTATTCTGTGACTTTCAATTGTGCCAAAATCTGTTTTACTTTGGAAGTTAATAGATCTAGGAGAGTAACTGGAGAGCAGCTGAGTGACCTGGCAGTGAAATCTTTACTATTTGCAGCTTGCTCGTTACTAAAATGCTGTTCAGTTTGTTAGAGAATTTTTCTCTTGACTTATTCAATATCCGCTATCAGCTGAAGCAGCTGAATGACTGGCTAGGCAAAAAGAAAAGAAACTTGCCATTCTGGATAGATAACAGGCATCCCTGATCTGGGTTTAAAAAAAAAATAAAAAGCTCAAACTGTGCCATAATACAGCTGCACATCTACTGTACTTAATTTTGCCTTTGTGTACTACCTAAGGAAATACTCCAGATTTAGAATGCTAAACTATGTAAGCAGTCTGGAACTTGGCAAGTTATTGCAGCAAATTGTAAATTGAAACTTCTTTTTTGAAAAGAGAAAAGGAGCATTTGAGAAAGAATTATGTATGTTGGGATCTAAATACTTGCAGAGAAGACGATCTCTATCTTTAGGGAGAACCTGTTAACTGGACAAAAACAACATGTCTTCAGAGGTAGTTATCCTTACATCTGTTAATCTGTCTTCCTTTGCTCATCTGTTGTTCTACCTGTTTGAAAACCTGTAAGTATTTTCCTTGTAATTCAGCAATCAATTCAGTGGCTAGCAAGAATGAGTACCTTCCATCATTTCATATATCATAGTAGTCTTACTCTGTCATATTTTCTTGTTCCATTATTCAGGATAGATACCTGAATTGATGCTAGTGGAGTTCAGCATAGAGTGATACAGGAATTACCTTATCAGATTATATTAAGCAGAGATGCATTTCGAAATGTCCTTTAGCAATTCTGCTTCTCTTGTGATGACTGTTTATGCAAACTGTAGAATTTCTTATGTATCTGTTAACTTTTCATTCCCTTCTCTTCTCCTAGTGCTGTATTAAAATTTCTGCAGTGCAGGACTGACTGACTTAAAGGAGAAGAAAAAAAAAAACCAGATTGACTGTGGTCAAAAGCTTCTAAAAGTTGCATTGCTTTCAGGTGACTTGTATATTCTGAATTGATCACTGTAAGTCCCTTTTTAGCACCTTATTTCTCAAGCTGGCACTGCAGAACCAGCAAAATATCTCAGCAGTAGCAGTATGAGAACTAGAAAGCATATTGCTTGGCCTGCTGATGTTAACACATAATCAGCTTGTACAGTGTACCTGCTGTAGGAGGTTACCCTGGGAAAAGAAAATTATTTGCAGTGGAAACTAATGGCTTTTGCAGCAGTTTGCTTGCCTGCCCACCTCCAGAAGGCTCAAGTCAGTTGGATAACAGTGCTGCAATTATAAGAAGAATGATCTTTCAGTTTATTGTTTGGAAAAAAAAAAAACTTTATTAAAGCTTTGGTTAATATTTATTTTTGCCACTCATGTTTGAGGTGGTTCAACCAGAGCTGGCAATATCTTACCCAACTGAGTATTAACCCAATCTTGGTAGGTAAATAAAAAGGGTAGTGATTTTTCTTTTCAAATCAATTTAGCTTAACATAATTGAAAACCCTTAATACCTGTCGCAGTTTTCTCTAAGCAAATGTGGATTTTCCAGTTGAGCCCCAAGCAACAGGACCGAGAACAAATGAGGGTAGCTGGGCGCGTGTTAGAGGATCGTATTTTCTCAGTGAGGATCAGCTATGACGTGGTTACCTGCCGTGGAAGTGCTAGCCTGCGTCTCAGCACGTGTTCAGCACTTTTCATGTTTTACCCAACACATGCACAATGTTGTCCAGATGAACTTGGCAGGAACAGACAACTGCAGTAAACATAGTCTTCCATATGTTAATTTAACAAAAGCTGTTATCTGACTTCAGGCTTCCCCACATGATCTATTAGAACTAATGCTGTAAGGGCGATTTTTCAAGTATAGGCCAATTGAAATATTTTAATAACTACTTCAGTGTGGAAGTTCCTATTCTAGTCATTTGATCTGTATGCAGACAGTTGCAATGAAACACTTCTGTTTTAAATCAGTTTCATCTTTGGAACTGCAGCTATGAATTGTACATTTGGCAGCAAGCAATATGTGTATATAAAATGAGAAAAAAATAAATTTATTTTTCAAGAATGTTTTAATTTTATGTAGTGCATCTTGACTTCCCTGGATGAAAAACTTAATTGGGATGTACGTAGGGAGAAGTTTAAAAAATGCTTGTGAATTCACAGCTCTGCCTTTCCTCACAAGCTTTTTGCAGGAGCTGGTTTTAGGCAGAGAGCCTGCAGGCAGCCTTGCGCCTCTCCTGCTGCCTCCCGCCCGAACCGCGGTGGTCGCAGGGGCAAACAGCCCCAAAGTCATTTCCGCAGCGCGTCCTAGCGGGACCGCACCTCCGCGGGGCCGGGGCCCCTCAGGGCCGCCGCGGCCCCGCCCCCTTTTCGAACGCTCGGAGGAGCTACGTCCCGGTCGCCGCGGTAACGCATTCGGGCGGGCGCGGGCAGGACCAATGGGGCGGCAGCGGGCAGCCAATGAGCGGCGCCGCGTGCGAGATTTAAACGTGCGGCGACGCAGCCCGGCTCCGTTCCCCTCGGCTCCGCTCCGGCTCCCGCTCCGCTCCCGTCGGCTCCGCTCGGCGTCGCGGCCATGGCGCTCAGGGTCACCCGGGTAGGTGCGGCGGCCCGGCCCGGCCCGGCCTTCCCCCGCTGGGGAGCGGGCCCCAAGCGGCGCAGCTCAGCCGCCGATCGCTCTACGCTGTGGAGCGGGCTGCGGCCCAGCCGCCTCCTGCGGGGTGTCCCTGGTCCCCGGCCCCGTCGCCTCGCGGGGCAGGTGGGCTGCGGCCGTGCAGCCCTCCCGGCTCGCCCCTTTCCCCGCTCGTCTCCCTCGCTAAAGGCGGGGTGCAGCCTTCCCCGATCTCTTCCCCCCCAACCCTCCCGCCTGGTTTGTGGGGGGGGGGGGGAGGTGCAGCTGCGCAATCCCCCCGCTCGTTCCCCTTTCCTGTTGGGGGGGGGTGCAGCCGCGCAACTCCCCTGGACCTCTTCCTTCCCCCCCCCCCCCCCCCCCCCAGCCCTGCCGCTCGGGGGACGCAGCCGCTCAGCCCCCCGGGCCCCGCTGACCGCCCTCTCCCCGCAGCACACGCGGACGGCGGCCGACGCCACGGCGAAGAGTAGCGCGCCCGCCGCCAAGCGCGGGGCCCCGGCGGCTGCCAAGGCGGGGCTGCGCCCCCGCACCGCCCTGGGCGACATCGGTAATCGCGTCGCCGAGCCGCAGCCGCGGGCCGCCGTCAAGAAGCCGCCGCCCGCCGCCGCCGAGAAGGTGGCGCCCCGCAGGGCCCCGCGGGCGGCGCCCAAGGAGGAGCCGCCGCAGCCCGAGCCGCAGCCGCCGCCCGAGCCTGAGCCGGCCAAGGTACCGCCCCGAGCCCCGCCGGGAGCAGCCCCGGCCCCGGCGCCGCCGCCTCGGCGGGCCGTGCGGCCGGTGGCTCCCCGCGGCTGACCCCAAACCTCCTTGTAGCTGGAGTCACCGTCTCCAACGCCCATGGAGACGTCCGGGTGCGCCCCGTCGGAGGAGATGCTGTGCCAGGCCTTTTCCGATGTCTTGCTTGAAGTGAAGGATGTCGATGTGGAAGATGGCACTGACCCCAACCTCTGCAGTGAATATGTTAAGGATATCTACAACTATCTGAGAGACCTTGAGGTTGGTGGGAGTAGTTCAGAGCCACAGGGAGATCCACTGACAATGAACCTGTCATTACAGGGGTGACTTGCCACTCCTTTCACTTATGGTGTTTCAGGAAGCAAGAATAAGCAATTCCTTAACTTAAAATTCCACAGTAAAACTTACCAACCTGATAACACTGGTTGTTAGACCAGTTGGCTAGTAGTACTAGTACCATGCACTTTCCAGCCAATATCTAATAAACTAAGAACCCTCACACTCTGTCCCAGGCTTATGTAGTATGCTTATACTGAACTCCTTGAGAAGCCTTGCCTTAAGATGAAATAGCTCAAATCTCTGCAATGTCTAGCCTCTAACTAGCTGGATCTCCTATTAACCCTATTTCTTCCACACAGGAAAAACAAGCTGTCAGACCCAAATACCTGGCAGGCCAGGAAATCACTGGGAATATGCGAGCTATACTAATAGACTGGCTTGTGCAAGTACAGATGAAGTTCAGACTCCTGCAGGAGACAATGTACATGACAGTTGCTATCATTGATCGCTTCTTGCAGGTGAGTGTCTCCTGCCTTGTGTCAAAGGATACTTTTCCTCTAAGGTAAAGCACAATGAGCACTGGTAACATCATACACATGGCTGGACTTGTTAACCCCAACAAAAAAATAGCTGACCAGCAAAGGGCTTTATGTCTTGAACTGCACACATGGTATAGCTGTCTCAACCAGAAACAGTGACCTGACACATCAAAGCTCTTTCTCTCCCTGACTTGGTCTCAACAGCTTGTCCATAACCCTGCAGAGGCTAATAGAGGTAACGAAATGATGTACAGTTACTCTGTATACACTAGTGCATAGTAGAACCTTATGCTGGCTACCTTGAAAAGCTGTGTTCTGACCCAAGTCACTGTCTCTACTCATTCAGTCTCACACAAGTCTCTACTGCTTTCTACTACAGGACAATACTGTGTCCAAGAAGACATTGCAGCTGGTTGGTGTCACAGCTATGTTCATTGCCAGCAAGTATGAAGAAATGTATCCCCCTGAAATTGGGGATTTTGCCTTTGTAACGGATCACACTTATACAAAGTCCCAGATTCGCCAGATGGAGATGAAGATCCTCCAAGCCCTGGACTTTGGTCTGGGTCGCCCTCTGCCTCTACACTTCCTAAGGAGGGCTTCAAAGATTGCAGAGGTAACACTGATAGTAACACCACAGTCCTCAGCATTATCTTGAAGATGAAATATTTGGCTGTTGCAGCTTGTTAGAACTATAAAACTTTGGTTTGAGTATTGTAACAACTTAACAACTGAACAAACAGTTCAGGCTGAAACCTGTCTCCTTGTAGAAAGTGGTCTTGTTTGTCTGCTTTTTCTCACCTGAGCCTAACACAGCCAAACCAGAGTTAAAATGCCTGTCTGGTACTAGCAGAGGATTGTCAGACTGCTGCCAAAGGGAACAGCCCTAAGCTATGAGCTGCTCAACACTACTCAAAATGGCTCAGCGATTAAGCCACTTAAATTTCCAGCCCATAGCTTGAAAAATGTTTGCTAAGGAAGCATTTCTTCCTGCCCGATGAAACAAAGGCAACTGAGATAGCTATGCTTGACATGATGTTTTTGACTTGGAGACAACACTCAACTCAGACTTATTCCAGGTGGACTTGGAACAGCACACTCTGGCCAAGTACCTGATGGAGTTGTCCATGGTGGACTATGAAATGGTCCACTTTCCTCCTTCTAAAACTGCGGCTGCTGCTTCCTGTTTGGCTCTAAAAGTTCTTGATGGAGGCGAGTGGGTAAGTTGTGCGTGTCAGATTACCACTTCCTAGTTTGGCACTTGGTGTACTCATGTACCAGCATAAAATGCCACTCTAGGCCAAGTGTGTTCTTGTCTCCCCTTGCCCATAACAGGGGGGCAGAAGTCAGGCAGTAACTTTCCTATCAGACTGCAGCTGTCCAAGCCCAATAGAAGACTACGAATCCAACAAGCTCAGATTATTCTATAGCATTGTCTAATAATGTCCTTTTCTTTCAGACACCAACTCTACAGCACTACATGACATACACTGAGAGTGACCTTCTTCCAGTCATGCAACATATGGCAAAGAACATAATCCTAGTGAATCGGGGCCTTACCAAGCACATGGTAAGTTTCTCATGGTAAAGATGGGGAGTGGACTTGGTTAAGTGCCAATATGTGGTTCTGTGACTTGAGCCACTGATGCTTGCCAAGGTGGTATAAGCCAGCACAAGTTTACCAAAACAAACTGGTTCTGGATACTGGAATTCACTTGGCCTGGCTACCAAGCCTCAGAGTAACTGAAGGCTGCCAGTGGAGTAGCATGTTCATGAGCAGGCTAAACTTAATTTCTCTCTCTTTGCAGACAATCAAGAATAAATATGCCAGCAGCAAAAATGCCAAGATAAGCACTATTGCACAGCTGAACTCTGCTGTCATACAGAATCTAGCCAAACCTCTGGCCAAAGCGCTGTAACTCTACGTGAACTTGGGCAGGATGTTGGCACCATGTGCCACTGTGTACATAGTATATCTTATTTGTGTGTCAAAGCTTTTAATAAAGCATCTTGTTGCCTTTTACTCTAGCTTATCTGTGTGCTTTGTGGTGGTCCTTTTCCCCCTGCAGCTGCTGGCAGCTCTGGAGTGAGCCCTTGTGGGCCTGCTGCTACCCAGGGCTCTGTTTGTGCAGCAGTGCTAGGATGTGCTCTAACAGCTGGGGCAGGTGTAGCTGCTGCTAGATTAGTCAAGTTCTAAGTATGACAATGGCTATAGCCACAGCTCCACCTTGCTGTGGCTACTTAAGTAAAATACTGGGCAGAGACTTTGTGCAGAGACTTGTATTAGCAAGTAGTAATTCTTGTCTGCCATGGTCCCTGTTTGGTTTGTTATTGCGAGTTCCTGCAGCTTCCTGCTTCGCTTCTGTCCTTGAGAATATGCCTGGGCGTCGCAGCCTGCCTGGTTTGTGGTGCCTCCTGCGGGCCGAGCGGGGAGGGCGCCGCTAGCAGCAAGTGTGACAGATAACGGTCCTCCCACGGGGGGCGCTGGGAGCACCCTGCTTTCACTCTGAGCTTAAAGGCAGGAACGGCCCTGAAGCCAAGCCGCTGCTCCCCCTCGCTGCCAGCTGGGAGCGAGGCCAGGCGGCTCCCGCTAACGGCCTTCGGCCTGTAATGGCCGCTCCCTCGGCCACTGTCGCCCTGGGTCGCCTGCCGGCGGAGCGCCGAAAGGCCGATGCGCAGAAAGAGGCCCAGGATTGGTAGCGAACACTTCGGCGGCTCGGGAACCCCGCCCTCCCAGGCAGAAGCAATCGCCGGCCGAGCTCGCGGATAGGCGCGCGCGGGCCGTTTGAAGGCTCGGCCATGGAGCCGCCGCAGCGGGAGCCGGGCGTGGCGGCGGCGGGCGCCGAGGAGGGGCCGGTGGCCAAGCTGGACGTCCTGATGCTGCTCCGGTCGGTGCTGCGGGGCCGGGGGCTGCAGGGGGTGGCCTGCGGGGCACCGGTGCCTGGGCGGGCCGCGGAGCCGCTGGGTAACGGCCGGGGCCGGGGCCGCCCTCCAGCGCCGTCGCTCTGGGTTTGACCGTTGTCGCTTTCCCTCCGCTGCAGCCTGAGGGAACAGATGAAGCAGCAGCTCATGGAGTGTAGCACCACGGTTCATGCTAGTAAGCCTGTCCCTTTCCCTAACTCTCTCCAGCAGCCCGGTGTGCTTTCCCTTAATGTGGCATGTTGCAGTAATAAGGAGCGTGATGTAACTCATAGTTGTGTATTTAAAATTATCTTTTTTAATTTATCAAAAGCAGTGGTTGTAATATTGAATTTTTTTCATGGACTAAGCACCTAACTGCACTCTTTTGATAGCTCTTATAGACTTGTTTGAACCCTTACAAAGCTGTCACATAAGTATTCCCTATCACCCTCATCCCTTCTTGTCTTGGATTTTTGCTTTAGACCCCTCTAACACTCTGACAATACTTAAGTTGTAGTAGTGGCTTTCAGGAATCTGATCAACTGGGGTTTCAGTTTTACAATACAAAATGTTTGGCAGCAATACTAATTTAACGTATTTTTTCTTGTTCCTGTTCTGTTTTTATTATGTATCTTCTCCTCCACTGAACCAGCCAGTTGCATGCAGACAGTGCTGTGAACCTGATCTGGGATGTCTGAAAAGTACTAAATAAAAATATTTTAAAGCTTGATTATTTCTCTGATACAGTTGATTGACAGTGCAGCCCTACTAATAGCAAAAGAGATGGTGAGATGTGGAGTAATAGCAAAAGAGATGGTGAGATGTGGAGCTAAGGATAAGAAATACCTTGTTAATATAGCCATCAAACTGCTTATCCTTTATATTCTGTAAACTGGATTTAAAAATTTTCTGTTGTGCTATTTTAGTAATGTTCTTGTTTTGCAGGTGAAGAAAGTTATCCTGACCATGTCGTAGAAGAAAAGCTAATCAAGACGTAAGTCAACTGATGATTTCAAACTTTTGACATAGTTTAAAATAAAGAAGAGAAGAGTTGGGCACTGAGCTGCATGTTCTCTTTCTACTCCTTTTTAATGAAAACTCTGGATTAACTATCAATAATTTGCAAGAGTCTGATGAAAACAGAGGATATGAAAAGAGAATGTGGGGAGGAAATATTTTATTCAACCCCTAATATAGTCCTGTATCTGATGTGGTTTCTAAATTTGTAATCCTTCTAAGTGTTTCTAAGTTAGAATTAACTAACATAATTCCATGTGCCAAAGTACTCCTGAATCAAATAATTTGTAATTTACAGGCAAAATTCTTATTTCAGGCAGGGAGAAAGCAAGTTATAATCTACAAGAGTGAGACTGCTTTTACATTTTTCTTGTTCTTTTCACACTGTTGTTTTTGTTTCAGTACCATAGAAGATTTGGAAAGAGAGATGGAGGAAGTAAAAGTCTCTTTCCAAAACAAGACATTGGTGTTGCACAGGCATGTATTTTTTTCCTGTTTATTTGGGGGATTTTCTGTTTGTTTGCTTATTTACATATGTGTGCATGATGGATGTACACGTAATTCTGATTAAATAAAGATTTCAAAATGATGCAGTGTGTGTTACAAACATGAAAGACTTCAGTAACATTGAACCAGTAGGAATGAAGATGGAGATACCATATAGAACAACAAGAAACACAAGTTGAAATACGTGAGCCCCAAAGGTCCTGCAAAACTGTGAAAGGCTGACCATATACATGGTCTATGCAACTATAGACATAGTTGTTAGTTGTATTTTACAAATGCCCATGAAAAGGTAGAGATGGTAGGCATTATGTATCCTGTGTTATGTGACTGTTCATTTGAATTCCCACCTTTGTCCAGCTTCCCTTTTGCAGACTCTGAGATTATTGACATCTGAGGTGTGTTTGGCAAGTGAGAAATGCATTGTCACTCTTACAAAGAATCACTAATACGTTCTTCTTATCCTGAGAGTTAAGAAAGCCCCAATATTTAAGCAGTGTGATATTTAAAGTTCATGGGTACTTTTATGTATATTTCCAATGTGAAAATGGGCATAAATAGAATGTTTGCAATCTCTCTTTCAATATTTATCTAAATTCCCTTTTCTTAGTTTCTCATCAGTTCTCATCAACTCTCTTTTCCCCACGCTATGCAGGATCCAGCTTATGGATGCCCTGAGAAACAAAGTGAAACAAAATGATGATGACTCACGGTAAAGTGTTTTGGGGGAAAGGATGGCCAAAAAGAAAGGAAAGGAATTGACACAGTTAAATGAAACACATTTCGTCATTACTTCATTGTATCATTTAAAAACAAACTTTCTCCTTCTAATTTTGACTGGATGATACACAGTCCACCTTCTGGCTAGAATCAGCATGATCAAACCTCTTATACCTGGAGTGGTTTTATATCTGGGCTCTGAGCTAACCAACCTTTGATTACAGAGACATTTAGATTTGTTTCACATAAGCCAGCTCAACTCTAGAAGCACCAGAAGTTGTTTATACACCAGCTCCATGATCTTGGCTGCACTTGTTGTGGAATGCAATTGATTTTTCTTTTCTCCTTTGTGTTTTTATATTTAAGTTGGGCTGCAAGAACATGTATTTGATGTTATATGAGTTTTTGCCTTCTTTGGGTTCTGTCCTTAGATTCATGTTGATTATCTTGATGTTTGAATGTTGACTGTATACGGGGCCTTGCCTCTGCTTTGTTGCCTTCATTAATTAATCACTTAGGAACTTAATATCTTTGAAAAAGAACTGAAGGTTTCAAACTTGTTTGAAATTACCTGTTCATCTCTTACCCAATATGAATGGATGCATGCATACGAAGCGTAATACGAGAAATTTCATTTCTGTAGGAAACATAGCCAAAAGCACTCTGACTCCATGATGTCTCTGGCACTGGCCAGAATTCAGGAATTCCAGGCACTAGACTTTCTGAGATGGCTTGGCTACCTTGATGTCTCCCAAGCTCTATGCTTTCACTGTGCAGTGTTAGACAAACCTAACTGAAAGACTGAGATGGACATAAGGAGAATATTTAGCCTCTAAAGCTATACTTGGTATGCTAAATCTGAAAAAGAAAGGGCATAGTTTTTCAAAAGTGAAAAAAAAATTATGCTTTATTTTGATGTTAGAGGAGAATATTTTTATATATAATGTAAATAACTTTAGTTAAAATATTTATGTTGTTTTCATATATTAACAGTCTTAAGGTGTGAAAATTTCTGTTTCCTTCCTTAGACTGATCTTGGAAACTATGAAACACATAATAATGCTCAGCACAGCAATACTTGAATCTCAGCAGGTAAGTGTCAGTTACACCCTCTCTTGCAGTTGCACAGGTCTGCTTTTTTCTGCCAGGGTGCAATTTGAAAGTAACAGGAACGCAAAAGTCATTTGAAATTAAATATGTGGCCCAAAGCACACAGTTACTACTGGTGTTAAAATTACTGAAATTATTACTTAAAGTGAATATGCAAAAGGTCTGCTTCCAGAGCTGCTCTTAACTGCTTTTGTGTATTAAATTAGCATGTATCAGTATTAATTGGAGACAGAATCTACAGGTTTTTTTTCTTGCAGCAAGCACGTGAGATGGAAGAGAAACTGAATGACATCAAAAGGAAAAGACTCTGTAAGTGTGCTGATTAAATTTACTCTGTTTTATATTTGAAGGTACAGATTGCATTTTTGAAGGTGCTACTTGTAGCAATATTAATTAACATATGAAGTCACCATGAAACTCTGAATACAGTTATAAAACTTCTGAAAAGAGGAGTATGAAGTATGTTAAAAAAAAAAAAAAAAAGCTGGCATGCTGCCTACATGCAGGTGAGACTGATGTGTTAGAACAGAGATGCAAGAAGATACTTGAAAAGAATGTGGTTTAGTTGCATTATTTAGTGTAAACTCCCCAGTTTATTACGCCTTACTTACTTAGGATTTTTTAGAGTATGTTTATATTAAATCAGTCCTACAACACCTAAAGGATTTTTTGTCAGACTGCACCTTTGTGAAATGTTTGAAGACTGAGGGGGTACTTACCTACAAAGAACTTCAGTAATAATGTATATCTTGGTATTCAGAATGCTGGTTAGAGTAGGTCAAGAGTTGAATTTAGATTTTTTTTAAATTTGCTATTCAGAACTTAATATGGTAAATATATTTTTGAACAGTGTAAATATTTGCTTCTACTGTGGCATGATTAGGTCTGCTAGCAGTTTTAACCGCTATTTATTTAATTGTGTTTGCTTCATCTATAGAAAGTGGTGTACATGTTGAGAGTAATATACAAATGTAATCAAATACATGTCTTCAAAAGAAAAATGAGCACCTTAATATCTTCAGAAATAAAGGAAGGAATGCTAAGTCATGAGGGGCAGCATTCTTTCAGTCTATGAATTGTCCCTTAATGGTTTTACTCAGTTTAGTTTTTAGTATGGTTTCCTAAGAAAACTAGAAATATTCCCTCACGTTGTACATGTCCCTTGTATGACTTTGGAACTTGGTTTGGATCAAATTTGAAAATGAGGAAAAAGGTCTTAAACTTCTTCAACTATAGAAGTTGTGACAACTGGAGACAAGGTGCAGGACAGATGTTCAAATTAGTGTCCATGTCTGATAGAAATGCAGGCAGTACACACAGTACTTTCTGTTTTGCCAGCAGCCCGGGAACCAGGGACACAAGATGCCACAGCACATGTTGGTTTTGTGTGGAAAGGATATCTTGAGGTACACTGGAGGGAAGGAATGGGGTGAGAAGCTAGGATTATTGCGATGGAAGTGCCTTCGATGTCTGTGGGAAACAGGGTTTCTTTAGTTCCACTGCACGCACAACTACTTGTTAATGCTTCATTTTCCTAATAATGGAATAGTACTAAAACAAGCTGGAGGAAACAAACTACTACAAATTCATACCACAATGAAGAAACAAAAGAAGGAACTAGCAAGTATGGAAGTGGGTGAAATGCTGGAGAAGATACGTAACAACTTTCAAAAAGAAAAAGAGATGACTACATTAATTCAAAATATATTCCAGGTAATGAGTCATAACTTTCAGAAGCAAGTTTATAGTTTTGTGTCCCAATGAAGGTAACATACTGTATAGTAAATGTAACTTCAAACAAAATTAAGATATACTGTGAGCTTTCAAAAAGCAATGATGGTAATGAAAAAACTGCTACATGCAGATATTGCTTTAAAGACCGAACATAAGGAATTGCCCCAAACTGTTGTTTGGAATAATTATTTATAGAACTTAGAAATGGTCTTGATCTCTCTTTATTTCTTTTTTCCATCTAAGATACAATAATGATGCATCTTCTAGGAGAATGACTGTCCCATCTCCCCAAACCAGTTTCCCAATCTCTTGCTTATTTTTCCTAAGCACGTCTTAATCCCATGATGCCAACGTGCCAGGCTGCCCCTTGTGAATCTGCTCCTTCTGACCACAAGCGCTTCTCTTGTTCAGTGTCAAACACTGCAGCACTGTGTAGGCCTTGGTCTGCCAGCCAAATACTTTCAGCGATGTAGCCTTCATCCCCTTGGTTATTCACCTATCAGATGCTGCTGACTAGTCTGTATCCATGCAGCTGGCTGGCAGGTGATCTGGTGTTTGGGGTCACACATCATGAGGTTTTCTTCCTCACTTTTTGGGATATGGAGGAGGGGAGGAAGGGTCTGCAGCATCCTGTGCTTGGAGGGGTCCCACTAAAGCTCATATACCCTGTACTGCAGTCTGGTACTCCACCTCTCACTGTGTGGTATGTCCTAGCTTCCTTCACCCGACCCTACAGATTAGTCACTTAGTAAGTACAAATGTGAATTGCAGTAAATTGCAGTTGCAGTGCTTGTGATTTTGTCCACAAATGGCTTATGAAATCCCAGTTAAGAACACACACGGTTTATTAAACAAAACATAGACTGGGGAAAGACAGAGCTTATTTGAGGGCTTTGGGTAGGAGACCAGATATAACCATTCTGTAAATTTGTATGATCCGAAGAATTTCAAAGGACGGAAAAAGAGCCACACGTTTCTGTGTTGCATGCTATGTTTAGTAGTAGTTTGCAATGGAAAATAATGTCACATCTCACAATGAGAATAAGAAGTTAAACATTTCAGTGGGTTTTGGATTAAATTCCTGGAATTATCTTCTATTTTTGTATTTTTGAAATCTTCTGAGCTATAAGAAGTAGAACAAATCTTTGGTTAAATTTAATAATTCCCATTTTTAGTCCAGAACAGCAGGGTGAGAATATTAGAAACTGTTGTCTTCTGTTTGAGGCAAATTTTATGTTTAAAAAAAAAAAAGTTCTCAACACCTATGTTTCAAATGGGGATGGTGTGCCAGCACTACAAGGAAGTTCAAAACAGCACTTTCCTTTTTTTTTTTTTTTTTTGCCTATATGTTGACAATAGGATCTAAACTAATACTTCCCCTTCTCTCTGTCACCCTACTGCCCATTTCAAACACTGCTGTGAATTTCAAGGGCTTATAATGTAAAGATTAAAAAACAGATGGCTTCTGAGAGATTTCAGTAAGAATAGTTCTTTTTAAAGGCATCTATTTTTTAACTAATAATCTTTCTTTTTGTAGAATATCATAATTGGAAGCAGAGTTAACTGGGCAGAAGATCCATCTTTAAAGGCAGTTGTTCTACAGCTTGAAAAAAATGTGTCTTTTCTCTGAGTAAGGAGAAATGGTGTTAAATTTTATACATTATATGTAACCAACATACTAAATTTGATACTGCCTAACACGTGTTATGAAAACACATTTTAAGATTTTGAAAATACAACCTTTTCTGGAAGTGCTTCCTCTCTTTAGAGCTTCAGAATGTGGCCACACAACTCTTTGAAGTGAAATTTAACTGTTGGTATATAACAAATGTTAGAACACTTAATGTAGCTGATGAAACTAGTTGAAGAATCACCTCCTGGCTGCTCTATCCAAGAGCTCACTTCCCTCTGAAATGCAGCGATGACCCAGTAAAGAAGAATAATCTATGTATTACAAGCTTTTATGTAGAAGTGGGCTTGAACCAAGGCTGTACCGTTTATCCGCTGCCCAGCTCCCGCACCCACGTGGGAGAAGCACCTCGCAGAGCTCTTCCTTTCTGGCCAGGAGGCCCGGGGGAGAAGGCCGTAGAGCTGAGGCAGGCAGCATCGCCCAGCTCAGCCCCACCGAATGCTCGAATGGGAAAACTTAAGTTACGTCAGTATCTGTTTGGGACTTTTTTTTTTTTCTTAAAGCATTATGAATAATTTTTAACTCAGAAGTTTATACGCTTAGCTGCAACCCTCGCTTGTGACCATACTATATGATGGTCATCAAGACATCCAGGAAGAGATACAAACTGTCTTTCCTGTCCCACATGGCAAAATACGTCAAGCCTAGAGAAAACGTACGTAAAATGGAAGATGGCGCTTATTGCTGTTAAAATTAAGCAACTGAGCAATATTTTAAATGTATTTATACGTCGACATTCCAATTTTTACTTCATGGTAGAAGAAAATTGACAGGGTAAATCATATTTTGTGTAATGTTTTGGATTAAAATATTGTTACTTTTTGTTTTAGTGTCAATGCCTGATTTTAGAAGGTGACTCTGGCATGCCTTTATCAAATTCAAATAAATCACCGACCTGCGCTAAGCAGTTATTTAGCCCTAACCCGCTCCCTTCGTGTTTCATTCACCCCGGGCCCGTCGGCGGCTCCCCTGCCTCGGCAAGGAGAACGGACTCTCGGCGCTAAGGCCGCGCCGGGACGCGCCTCTGCCGCGGCTCCCGCAGCTACAGCCCCGGCCCGCCACCGGAAGCCCGCCCCCCGGGAGCCCCGCCCCGGGGCGTGGCCCGGCGCTGCCCCCGAGGCGGGCGGCGGGGCGCGGGCGCCGCGGCGGTCGGGGGTCACCATGGGCAGCAAGATGGCGGCTGCCACCAGGGTCGTTCAGGTAACGGCACTCGGCGCGCGGCCGCGGCCGCGGCGCCCCGGGAACCGGGAACCGGCGCGGGCCGCGGGCCTCGCGCGGGGCCGCCGGGGCCTGAGGCGGCCGGGGCTGCCGGCACCGCTGGGGCGGTCGGTGCCCTTGGCTGGGGCGGGGGCTCGCGTCGGCCGCTTCACGCCCGGCGGCGCCGCTAGCCGCCCGCAGCCCCCCCGCCCGCCGGAGGCGGAGGGAGCCCCCGCCGGAGCGCAGCCGGGGCTTGCGCAGCGGGGCGCGGGGGCCGGGTAGCGGCGGGCCGGGCTGGGCCGGGCCGCTGCCCGGCGGTGGCCGCTCCCGGGGAGGACGAGGACGAGGACGAGGACGAGGAGGAGGTGCGGTACCGGGGCGTTAGCTACTGCGCTCGGCCTTTCACTAGGGAACACCCCAGCTCTGCGCTTTAAGTCGTTTTAATTAAAAAAACAATGCAATTTGTTCTGTTCCTTTTCCATCGGGCACGCTTGCTTTCGTCGTCAAGTGATCAGCATCTGTACAGCGTGTCCTGGTGTTAAATGCGGTTTTTCCTCTACTCTTCCTGTTCAGTCTGTGTCAATATGCGACCCGCTGCCTGATTCTCTGCTGGTACCAAATGATGCTGCAGGGAAGCCTGCAAGCTGCACCTTTGTGCCATCGAGCAGGAGGGGAGGGTGCTCAGCAGCATCTTAAGTCACCCCTCTTCTCCTGAAGGTGAGGGTGAGGCAGGGAGTCTTTGAAAAGAAATGTGTCAAAAATAAGTAGCTCTGAATACCAATTTTTTTTATTTATAGCTTTTTCTTAATCGACTTATTCAGTCCTTTCTAGGCAGCTGAACAAACATACAAAAGCTGAACACAGTTAACAGCTCTACAGTTCTAGTGCTAAAACTTTGTAACTCCATTTATGCTACTGTGATAGCTACTTCTATGCAATCTATGATTGCTGTGAGAAAAGTAAAGGAGCCCTTATCCCTCTCCTGGCCCACCAGGATGAAGGAATAGCTTTAAAGGTGAAATTTCTCCTTGGGTAAACCTAAAACAGAAGTAAATAATAAGTAATAACAAAGCAGCACTATAGATGTGGTCAATTAATATGTTTTCCATTTTATTATTGTGAAATTAATGTTTGTCTAGAAATGTATTTTTCTCTTACTGTGTTCTCCTACTACCTTGTCTTGTTCTAGGTAGTCAAGCCACATACTCCCTTAATTAAGTTCCCAGACAGAAAAAGTATCCCCAAACCTAAAAGTAAGTATTTCATCTATAGATACAGCTTGCACCACTTTTCTTTACATTGTTTTATGTAAGAAACAGGACACATTTTTTCCAACTTCAATTAAATATTCGACTGATTCTGGGCAATATTTCTAGAACATAGCTTTAGTTTGGAGACTGCTCTTTGATGCTTCCATTTCAGACTTTACAACTGTGGGGGAAAAAACATAGTGTATTCATGTCTTGGTCGAGGCAGATTCCTGAAGATCCCAGTATTGTTTTCCTACTTTTGATTTCGAGGCAGATTCCTGAAGATCCCAGTATTGTTTTCCTACTTTTGATTTATACACGAGATCCTGTTTTTGCAAATACTGATATCCTCTTGAAATATTTCTGGCAAAGTCACCACGAGAAGCAACCTTGGGTATTCAGTGAGGTTTGCAGAAATAATGTTGGATTTTGTTCGGTCCTTCTTTTCCTAATTGGAGTGTGCAATGCTTGTGGCATTTAATATCCTGATTATAGATGGGAGGGCCATCCCACTGTGCATTTTAGGAAATGTTTTCTGGTGCTATTAGTTAATACTGAGGAAAAAAGTAATTTCATTGTGATCTTTGACACATCAATTTTTATACCTATAGCTACGTTGATATTTACAGGATCCCAGGGGGTTATATTTAGATAAAAGTTATATGAGCTGCATGTTGTTTTAATATTCCTTTTGAGTCAATAAAGCATTTGAAACTAAAATAACAGATGTCTTATAAAGCTCTGTTGTATTAGTCTCACTTTTTAGAAGTGGTGGCTGGTTCTGACTCATTCTTTTTTTGGCTCTTTACCTATGAGATCTTTTTTTCTAATGCTGAAATCAAAATTTTTCTGCACCTTAAGGATATCTTGTGAGCAGAAAGCTTGCTTAGTCAGCTGAAGATCTGCTGTTTCTACTGATGCTCAAACACTAAGGATGTATAAAAATATTTGGATTTTAGATTTCAGAAACCTTCAGACTTCTCTTCATTTTACAAAAGAATTTGAAGAGTGAATATTCTGTAAAGAATGATTGGAAGCAACTTCAGTTATGCACTTGTATTTTTGGTTATTTTTAATAAAAAAAAATTGTTCAGTACATGGATAACTGTACCACATATTTGCTAGAGTACTTATCACACGTGATTTAACTCTAAGTTTAGTTTATCTCTTAACATCGTGATGTACCTGCAGTGCACATCAACTGCCACTTCTGACTGATCGATGGATTTTTCAGGAATGGCTCTTTGTGAAAATCCTTGGTCAGAATTCTGTACGTTGTGCCTTAGTTAAGTCAGTTGCACCACCTTTCCTGCCAGTTTAAAAAACATGTTGCTTACCTCTTGTTCATCTCTGCATCAGAAGTTTTCTGTGAATATCTCTTTTAAGAATGTTAGATCTTTCTACCTTGATTGGGTTCTGTTCTTTCAAAAGTAAATTGCAGTCTACCTCACTTTGCTTGAACATTGTAGCAGTAACAGTATTTCAGTGCACCAGACTGTTGTTTCCACATAGCCAGAGCTCTGCAGATCAGCACTGTACTTCTAAGGACTTGGGTGTTTGAAAGGCCAGCCAAACTCTTTTATTGTATTACTGCAACATAGTGGTCTCAAATGGGGAAGGGAAAACAGTAGTAGAGACTATCTGACGTTAAGCAACAGCAGTGTAAGGTGTGGTACTTCTGAGTCTCGACTTCTCGTAGGTGTGATTGGCTACTGCTTCTATTTCAGCTACACTTCAGATGGTAAAACACGATAGAGGAAAATCTTATGCAAAGCTCTAGACATTCTTGTGGCATATAAAACAAACTCAGAGAAACTGTTTTTCATGTCTTTCATATACGAGGAGCGTTATTTCTTCTCTAGGAGGAAAACACAAATAATCTATCATCACTAGCTAAAGCTATTAATCAGCTGTGTTGTTAGAAAGTCGACAAACAACTATTTCTTCTGTTTTTATTTTCTGCTCCCTTTGCTTCCTGCTCTAATTTCAATTCAGTGGCTTTGCCCCACTTCTGATTCTGCTCCTCTTCATAGTTTGTCTTCCTCCTCACTGTTTGGGACATTCCTCTCTGTTCCTGGACCACCTGATCAACACACAACTTTCAGATATAGTCTTCTCACTGAGAATTTTTGCGTATGCCTTTCACTGGTGACTTGTGTGAATGTTTGATCGTGTTGCTGCAACTATTTGACATCCCTATCCTGCCATTGACTCAGACTTGGTATGGCTGAAATGGACTCCTCTCTCTTCCTTCCCTGTTATCCCTGATCTTGGGGTGACAGACAGGAAATGTGCCATTTAACTCCTCGCATTCTTTGAGTCATCCAGGACTGCTTAACCTTGTTGCTGCTTATTTTATAATTATATAGTCCTTTTGTCCCAACTGTTCAGATGTTGCCTTTGTTTTTCTCATTTCTCAGCTGCACTGGCGCTTCCCGTGGAAGTATTCTGCTTTGTCAGGTATTTAAACCTTCTGTCCAGAGGCCTGAGTGCTTTTTAAATAAACATGTTGCTGTAAGACTCGGTCCTGCCTGGTGCAATAACTATGCTTTGCCATTATAAGGTCAACCGTGCTGGGACGGACCTAAGGTCCAAGATTCTTTCAGTGCTGGCTCTGATCACTGACCTTTTGTCATCTGTTCTCTGATCCTCAAACTCAAGATGACTGCGTCTAATGTGAATTCCTTATACCTAGCTCCTGGTCCACAACTGTAAAGTGTTTCATGCTCTCCTTTGTCTCTTCATTTCATTAACAGTTTGATTGCTGATGCCCGCTATGCGGTATTCATTCTGCACATTAATAAATGTAATTTGACATGCTGCAATTTATAGTATTAAAAATGGGTGCAACACTGAATTGCATCTTGTGGTATTTCATAGTTGTGAGCTTTATCTTTCTGTAGGCATCTGCTGCTTTTTCATCTGTCTGTCTTTACAATCACAGAAACAAAACCAAATATCATCTTAGTGGAGACATGTCTCTACATAAACCCCCCCACACCTTGATGGTACTATATGCTTTTTCTGCAAGTACAGTTTCCTGGTGAAAAAGTCTTTGTTAGTGTATATACCAGTTTATCTTCTGTCACCACATCGGTATTTCTGACACTCAGATATGCTTTCTTCTACTTTCATAATGTTTTCACTGTGCTCTTGCTATATATAATAACAATAAAAATAGGTTGTGGAAAGTAGAGGATCTTAATTCTTTTAAGTATTTTCGTATGGAAGAAAAATCAATCTTCAGTAACTGGTAACTTTTATTGGCTGCTCATGTAATTAATTTTACAGTCTTAGTATATTTCTGTAAATGGTTTTGCAATCTGGGTTTCAGTACAGGAATCCCTACAAGCAAGTGTGCCATCACACCATGCTTCAAAAGCACAGGAGTCTGTAGGAGGCAGATCATCGGCCTTTCAAAATATTTCACCTGTTAGTAGGGTACAAGGTACACCAGACACTTCTGAATTAGCAAGAACCTTACCTCAGAAATACAGGAGGAAACTTATGTCAGAGGAAGAAATTGAATACATTCAAGTAAGTTTATTGGTGCATATGTCTATATTTACTTATCTTATTTCTACAGGTTCTTTAAAGTTTCAGATATGGTATTACGTTTTAATTCTTGGTAACTGGGTACTTGAAGCTTTCACACCTTTGATGCACAGTAGTCAAATACATATTCTTGATATGCAAGGTCTCTTGCCAACTCTCTACCAACTCTCACTAATTGGTAGCTGGTGGTATCGCTGAGTAGAGAGATATGGACTTAATACACACATGCAGAAAGTTAGTTAATCATAGCCTACATTAATGAGAGAGTCACTGTTTTATTACAGCTGTTTAATGTGTAATATGAGTATGTTGGACAGGAGCGCAGAAGTCTGTTCATAGACTGAAAAATGTTATTACTAGATGATTAAAGTCCAAAATATTTTTCAAACTCATTTCTGTAGGTTATTAGTAAGTCAACTCATATTTCTATTAGTGGAAACATTTTATTAAATTTGATTTAAATTTTTTCTGCAATATTTGCAATTACGGCATTGTACATGAAAGGCAAGAAAAACCTACTCTGTCCTCTAACAAGATTTTAATCACCATGTTACTCAAAATGAGAGCATGCACAAGAACTGGGGAGATGGGTCTGAGTTTGAAGTAAAAAGACACAGTTTAGTTAAGTGAGTAGGACATCTGAAGTATAATCGTGTCAATAGACAAAATCAGTTTTCCTGCATACACTTGGGTAGGGTATTATAATAAGAAATAAAATGAATTATTTTCTGTAGTAGTACACTTCTAGACTTCCAGCCTCAGTTTTCTGTGAGGTAAATCCTAGCAGTTTTGTTGGCAAAATAATGAATTGAGTACCTTTTTAATTTCTCATAAAGATTTTAATGGCTGACCTTGCTTTTGTTTTTGCTTTGTACCTTGGAATCTGGGTAGCAAAAATAATTCTAAAACTCCTGTTCACTACTGCTGTGTTTATCAGACCTTTCTAAAAGTTAAACTTCCCCAGAGTAGGGGAATTGGAACCAGCTACAATTATTGTTTGCAGGTGTTTATCTTTTTGTATTCTCCCTGAAATGGAAGAGCTATTACTGATTGATACTAATACTTTGAGAGTCTGTGCATGTTCTTTTATAGATTAAAAATCAATGTCTCTATTATCTGTAACAATGCAAAAGAATATTTGCTCAATTTACCTTTCTTTTTGTAGAATATATTCAACTGTCTACTTTATTTTACAGCGCGGAGGTCCCGAATAAGTACCAGAGATCGTTTATTCACCACTGTTGAAGAATGAAGTATTGTATTCACAATAAAAGCGTTTCGCTAACGTTATAAATGATTATATATTAATAGCTTTAATAACGACCCTGTATGAAGGGTGGAAGGCTGCCACTTAATACACTCTTGTGATTGAGAGAGATTTTCTTTTGATGGCTAACTAGCAATTGAATATACTTGATGTCTACACCATTAAAATATTTTTCTAATTAGCCATTCTACAAACTTGGCAATAAAACTGTCTTGAGTTGCTTTTTCTACTTAAGAAGATTCAGATGTCTCTTCAGTAATAATATCACAGGCAGGAGAAAGTTAGTATTTTCAAATAATATTAAGACTTCACGGTTGTTCTTTATAGCTATGCAACTTCTGTCCGGGAGTGCGATCCAGTGGGCAGTGGTGTAGCAGCTGCTTTCCCTGAGCAGCAGCTCTGACATTGGGAACAAAGTAAAAATAGGTTGCCCTTGGTCTACTTAAATCATTAGCTTTTTCAAGGAAGTCATCTGGATTTGATTAGAGTTCCAAGTACATAATGTACCTGATCTCTAGACTTGATGTTTAAGAAAACAACACTATGTCGTCTTTAGCTATTGGCTTTCATGTGGCAGAAGAAGAGCAGGACTGTGAGGCTGGACAGCCTGCGCACCGCATGCGGTGCAGCCTGCCGCCTTAGCAAGTCGTGCGCGTTTCGGTCCAAATTACAAGTCGGGGCCGTAAGGCGTGGCAGTTAAGAGAAGTCGCATGTTCCGCTCGTGGACGTGTCGCAGCCTCTCCCCCCGTCCCCGGTGCCCTGACGGGTCGGGCACTGCGGGGCGCCTCCTGGGCGGCCGCGGCCCGCTCTTCCCCGGCCTCCTCGTGAGCCAGACCTGCCTGACAGAGTCGCTCCTCCCCCCCGCCCCAACAGCCGCGTCCCGGCGCGGCTCTCGCGAGAGGCGGCGCGGGGCCGGCGGCGACGCCGCGGTTGCCATGGGCGGGGCCGGGGCGGGGCTCCCCGCCGGGCCGGAAGCGGCGCGCGGCCCGGCGCTGGCGGACGTGCGGCGCCGCGGCAGGGGTCTCGGCCCCGCCTCCCCCCCCCCCCCCGCGGCGGCGATGGACGCGCGGGCGCGCGCCAAGCGCTACGAGAAGCTCGACTTCCTGGGGGAGGGGCAGGTGAGTGGCGGCGGCGGCAAAGCGGCAAAGCGGCCGTTGCGCGGGGGCCCCCGCGGCGGCGCCCCTCAGCCCGGCGGCTGCCCGCCTGGGGGGGCTGCCGCTGCGCCGTCCCTCGCCCCGCGGAGGCACTGGCGGGGCCCGGCGGCGAGGCGCGGGGTGTGGGGGAGAGGGAGGCAGTGCTGGGGTGCGGGCTGGCCTCGTGCGGCGAAGGCTGCCCCTTCCCTCCACCCCCCAGGCCGGCCGCGGGGGGTCACGGCCTCCCCGTGGGGGCGCCGGGGTGGGGCCGCCCCTGCGCGGCGGTCTCCGAGCTGGTGACAAGGCCGCACGTGGCGCTTGCGGTCGGTCCTGCTGCTGCGGTCGTGCGAGCAAGGCCCTCTCTCTTCCCCCTTAGTTCGCTACTGTCTATAAAGCGAAGGATAAGAACACCAACCAGATCGTGGCTATTAAAAAGGTGAGTGTCGGAATATCTTCCCGTTATGTGGTCGAGTGTCGGTTTGCCCTTGCCTGCTTAATGGTTTCTTGGATGGATCGAATGGGTAACGGGAGAGGTTGAATTTTTAACTGGAAAGCATTTTGATTAAATGGTCCAAATCAGTTGCCTTTAATACTTCTTTTTCTGAGAAGAAATAGTAGCTTCAATTATATTACATTTCTGAGTTTCTTAAGGGTTATAGTCTGCAACTTGAAATTTATTTTTTGGGTAAATGGTATATCTTTTACAGAAACACACACTCTCAAACTTCAGGTGTTATTAGTCCTTGATAATGACTTGCTTTTTCAATTCTTCCTCTTGCTGTCCCTTATTTGTTTCAATCTAGCTTTGTTACTTCTGAATAAACTCTTTGGAACTGATGGTAGGGAAGATACTGACAAAAGCAATCTTAAGTCTGCAGCTTAACTGTTGGAATACAATGATGAAAATGTGTTTATGTTGTTGTAAGTTGTTTCACTTCATACTATCCGAAGACATTACAGTAAGTTTTTGTGTTGAAGTCTAGACTGTCAATTACTTTGACCTGCTTTTTCCCTGGGAAGAAGCTTGTCAGTGGTGTAATTTAGCTTTGTGACTATAAACCATTGTATTCTGCCAGTTTGTATTTATGTCTCTTTTCAGCCATCATGAATGTTTTTAAACTTGCATGAAAACTAATGCTGTGAAATCAATTCTTTGTATAAATAAATAAATCTAGTTGGTTAAGCACTTTGTGGTACTAAAACTCATTTTGTCTTAGAGGAGTAACATTAAGGAATTTATCTACCATTGGGGCCCATAAATAATATGAAACATATTTCTCTTTAGATTAAACTTGGACATAGATCAGAAGCTAAAGATGGTAAGTTTTTAACAAATTAATACTGCATAACTTGTGTCTTGTTTGCTTTGTTTCTGTAAATTCATGGGTTAATTTTCCACACCATAACTTGGCTGAGAAAAAAAAAGCTCAACTCTTTTAGTGTTAGGCTTAATTCCCTGTCTTGTTGTTTTCCCACAATATCATAATCAAGGTTTGCTTCCCGACCTAGAGGGACAAAAAAAGCAGCAGAAGTATGTGCCTGCATAGTATGTGTCTAAATGTGAAGGCTTAACTGGCTAACTCCTCAGCTTTACACTTTATTCATGTTTGTATTTCTCTAGAGTAGTGCAAAATAATTATTTCATTGATACACAGCCAAAATCACAGCTAAATCAGCTAATTTGCATCACTGAGTTTAGAATACCTTTTTGCATTGGTGTGTTTATGCGTATGACAGGTGAGAACATTTATTTCTGTTTTCAGGTGTTTCACTTACGTTCCATTTTTTTGTGATTTATGCTGAGACAAAAGTTAATAAAAAGATCTTAAACTCTTGACTGTGTGTAGATTTGTTTGTTGTTTTGTGTTGAAAATCAGGTTCATAGAGCAGTTTCGTTTTGATCGTGTGTTCTGACCACCCACATGCTTTTAGGCAAGGATATAGTAAGTAAAACCCACTACTCTTGGTCTTCTGTCACCGCCTGTGCGGTGTGATAGAGCTTTGAAGGACAACACCCTGGACACATGCAGGGATCCTGCATCAGGTTGCCTGCTTTCCAGTGAAACGTCTTGGCTCTCGGCTCTTGCGTTCCATCCTCGGGGAAGAATTCTTAAAAAGAAACTGAGTGCCAATCCTAGAATCTCCCAGATGGCCTAACTGCCACAGAGCTATGATCCATTCAGTCTGCAGTGGACTGATGCCCTTTGGGGACAGTTATTACTTCTGGCCTATAGAACATTCAGCAATAGTTCAAAGATGTTTTTAAAACAGTGACCTGGATCATGTCTGGTTTCCCTGTGTTATCTGGTAGCACACATGGCATCTTTCTTGCTGAATCTTGGGGCTTGCCCACCTGAAAGCAAACATCATCTGCTTGATTCTAAAATAGGCAATTAAAATAGGCAAAGCAGGAGTGTAGAGTAATCCACATAGCTTTGCCCAAAACCGTGGTACAGTCTGATGTGTTAAATCCAGAGTTTGGGAGAATAGGTCTGCTGTTGT
Organism: Dromaius novaehollandiae; assembly: GCF_036370855.1. Classification (NCBI taxonomy): domain Eukaryota; kingdom Metazoa; phylum Chordata; class Aves; order Casuariiformes; family Dromaiidae; genus Dromaius; species Dromaius novaehollandiae. Next base: position 45,980,130 of record NC_088130.1, on the reverse strand, counting down.
TCAGCTCATGCATAGCTGAAACTCTTCTTGGACAACATACTACAGTAGCGCTAGTTTGCCAGTCATGTTTGTAGGAGCCACACATACTACCATCTTTGAAGAAGGAATTGTTACCTTGCAGTAATCATGATTTGATGCAGCGCAGTGTGACTGCCAAAATGTACCTCCCAGTCTCCACTTTATAAAATCCAGCTGTTGTAGGAGTCAAGCTAGGGTGAGCAGGTTTAGGTTGCTATATTTCTATGCCACAACACAGGAGCGTGGTGTACCTTATTAATGCTATTTTTAAAAAAAAGGGTACTTTTATGAGTCTTGTCATTTTGCATCCCTCTGGAAATGAAACACTTTGAGGAACTGATATTTGCAAGACGTGCCTTTTCTTTAAAACAAAAATAAGCTTACTATAACCTGAAAATTAAAGGCAGTTTTTCTAAACTTGTGCTAAAACTTTCCCTTTTTGCCGAAAGGGGGCATATGTAGCTTCATAATATAAATCTGACTACTGTGGTGTCGAACCAACTTGCTGTGGAAAAAGTATACCTCCACTGCAGCAATGTACTCGACGAGTCACAAACTGAAATCAGTTTTTGAGCAGAGAGGAAGCAGATTTTAATAGCAAGTCACAGAATAAGAAGTTTCTTGGTTGGAGTTTAATACAAAGTTTTAAATTTTGTTTCATCTTTGTCATCTTTCTTTTAATGTAGGAATCAACAGAACAGCCCTCAGAGAGATAAAGTTGTTGCAGGAGCTAAGCCATCCAAATATTATTGGTGTAAGTAAAATGAATGCTACTTCTAGAATTGGTCCTTGCATACTGTTCATGCAGTTTCACACTGAAATTTAGAATTCATTGGGTCATAACAATGCTGCTTAATTTTTTTTTGCTGTTTTCTCAAGTCCATGAAGGGCAGTAAAACAATTGTTACTGCAAAGCACCAATTTCAGTAATAAAGACGGGCATTTTTCTTTTGAAATCCTTTTACTTTTTACTAAGTGAAAGATAATGATGGAGAGAATTGTGGATGTTTAGATCACCAGATTTTTGCATCTCTCTGATAGACATGCAAATGAGTGCAGTGCCGCATATACCTGCTGGTTTGCTTCATGTGGCTCTGGTAACTGCTAAAAGCAGGCTTTCATAAGCAATGGAAAAGTGGGGTTCATGTGGCTTACTGAGTTTTAATGCTGATACTTAAAATCTCTGTGGGCAGGAGGAGTACCTGTGTCCTTTCAACTGCATTTTAGTTTGACTTACAGGTACAAATACTTATCTGGAGCTGAAAATATTTTAGAATTTGCTAATGTAGATAATTTGAGGCTTTTGTTCTAAGTGTTAGACCAAATAAGAATTTGTCCAGATATTTTATGTAACTCTTCAGCCTGGGGACACAGTGCTTTTCTGGATTGTAGACTTGCTTTCAAAGTGGTTGCTTTAGCTGTCTAAATTAGAGATTCTGCAGAGAAGGACAACTGAAGTGGCAAAGGGATAGAGCAGCTCCTTTAGGAAAAGACTGGAATGCCTTATTCTGGAGAGGAGAAGGCTGGGGGTAGGGGAAGTCTACAAAACTGTGGTGGTAGGTAGGGTAGGTGCAGAAGTGTTATTTGCAAAATCTCACAGTGTTAGAAATAAGGGACATTCATTGACGCTAGTAGTTTTTAAAACAAGGAGGTTTTTTGTTTTGTTTTTTAAGTACTTTATGCAGCATGTAATAAACTTCTCAAATTTATTGCCACAGGCAGTTGTAGAAGCAGATAGCATCAGCAGGTTCAAAAAGGAATTAGACAAATGCATGATCAGCAGGTCTGTAAGCAGGTACTAAAGGCAATAGGCAAGTGTGTACATTCTTAGCAGCCCTGATGCGATGGTTGTGGATGTTGGAGTATAAGGAGCATGATTCGCAAAATGTGGCCAAGTCCCTATGTATGCTAACTTGCACAGCATCTCCTGTTGCCATGGTTTCTGCAGAGGGAGAGCATGAATACCAGCCCCTGCTATTATAAACTGCACAAACAAGTATTTTGCATTTGAGTAAGTCATGTGGGCCATCGTGCTGAGAGTCTAAGGTATGAACCTCACCATGGAGGATCTATCTTCCAGATCTTAGAAGTAGAATACCAGGCTAGATGGTTTGTTGGCCTTCCTCAGCATCACAGTTGTGTTATCTTAAATTAAAAATTGATTCTGCCTTTACACTGCTTAAGAAAGGATTATTTGGATATTCCTCAAGGAGCTTTATTTATCCTTGAAAGGTTGTTACAAAGATGAAAACATGCCTAAGAGTATCTTTGAAAGGTAGCTGGCAAGCCCAGTACTTAGAATTTCTACCGACTGCATATTTGCAGAGAACACATATGCAAAGCTGAATCCACGAGAAAACTTAGTCTGCTTTAAAGAAGAGAGTAGGAAGCTGGTAGAGTAGATGCCCTCAGATAGAGGGCAAGGCGTGCATTAGAATATCTGTTTTAGTTAACATGGTAAAGTTATTCCTGTTCTAAAGTTTCTAATTCCAAGTTTAAAAAAAAAAAATCCCAAATGGAAGGAAGGGCAATCGTAAAATGTTATTATCATACATAATGGGATTTTTTTTGGAGACTGAGTTAAGCTAAACTGAGTAAAAAATTTCACGTTGCAAGTGGAGATACTGAAACACAATACAATTTCTCGAGGGTTATATAAAAGAAAAAATCAGTTGAGACAAAGCTGAGGTATCAGATTGCCGTGCTGTCCTCTAATTATCGGTTCTTCCCCATAGGTAGCCGTGTCCTTGTCCCTGCTCCTCTTCCCTCACCCACCCCAGCAACCTGAAAATCTACACGCAGATTAAAATGGTGCTGAGTTTTAGAAAACTGGAAGTATTAGAGTGTATGGTCCATCATGATGTATGTTATTTTCCAGCTTCTAGATGCATTTGGACACAAATCAAATATTAGTTTGGTGTTTGATTTTATGGAAACAGATCTAGAGGTAAGATTGCATCTCTTGCATCTTTTCAGATATCTATTATTTCAGTGTCTTCAAATGTTTTTTGAAAATAGTTGAGGCATCTTACTTTGACAGGCTTATATTTGCCCACATTAGAGGAGTGACTTTCGTTATGTAAGTTGAGTAAGATCGTGCCTTAAAAATAGTTTGACAGTTTTCATAAGTTCTCAGCTGATAATGCTTTTACTTTTAAATACCTGGTGTCAACATGATTTTCTCAAAAAACAGATTATGCTGTCTTCACGATGTTAGTTCTTTGGGACTCCAGTTGTAACACAGAACCTCAGTCATAGACCAGGATCTGAAGGTGCAATTTCTAAGCATACTAGGACAAAACATGTTCATCAAAGTGTGATATCAAAGTATACTGAATGGTGAGCTGATGCTAAAATCACACATGACTGAACATTCTTCTAAATGTAACAAAAGTAGGTATTTGAATGTCTGAATTCTACTGATGTTTCATTCTTAAGGATCTTAAGGTAGTTTGTCTTTGCAGAAATCTTTGTATTGGATATTTTGATACAAGGTTTTTCATTCTGGAAGACGTTCCTAGATGACGTTTCATGTCAGATCTGTATCTGTGCAATATTATCCATACTCTGGACTGAAATAAAAGTAGTTGTTTAGCTAACTCATTATGCATATGATATTATATGATAATTATAAAATATATGATATTATATGATAATATGCATTGAGCACTGGGGCTAACGTATAAAATATTAAAAGAAAATGTTGACAAGATCACTGAAACCAGAGGAAGGCAAAACTGAAAAGACTAGATCAGAAAACAAGTTTTTGCTAATAAAAGCTACATTACTTAGTAGACTTGCAAAAGGATTAATTCTGTTTGATTCATAACTATGCAACATGTGGAACTAAAGAAAATACAGTTACAAAGAGGAATGAAGTGCTTTGTACTACATAATGCTGTGTTATGCAGAGCACTTATTTGCATTGTGATATCACTGAAAGCCACCATTTGCAACCACAGCCCCTTGTGACTGGCAGCATACATGAAACTCTTTGTATAGTCTCAAGTAGCTGTTTTGTAAATCTCAAAGAACTTAAAGCTTGAGAAAGGCTACTATGCAACTGCAAAATAATATTAACAAGAGAGTCTTGGAGCGGTGTACAGAATACTTTAAAATAGGATGTTTACATAGAATTTTAATGTCAAAATCAAAGAATGTTGACAATTTAAATAGCTTTATTATAAAATATAGTACCGTGAGCTATTCCATGCTATATTTGTAGGTTGTCTTGGAATAGACGAGGGAACCATTGTATTTGCAGAGATCAGATGCTTAGGCTATACAAGGAAAGAAGGAAGAAGTGGGAACATAAATTTGACAGTAAACTTGAAGAAACTGTCCTTTTTAAGTATATAGCCTTGTTGTGAAAGCTTGGGTAGTAGCCTGGAATTGAACTGAAATTATAAACTTGTGTTTCTCTCCCATTCTCTCGATTGCCAGTTACGCAAGGTTCACATAGGCTATCTGGACTCCCCATTTCAATTTCTGATCTTCAGAATAGATCCATTTTTCTGAAGAAATGGTGAGAATAGAGAATACGTGGTTTCCAATTCAAGCTTTTACTTAAAGGATAAAATAACTTGAACCAAAAGAAGTGGAGTGAGATAATTTTGCACAATAACCTTGATTATCAATCTAATACTTTACAGGTTATTATAAAGGATACTAGTATTGTGTTGACACAGTCTCACATCAAAGCATATATGCTCATGACACTTCAAGGATTAGAATATTTACATCAGCACTGGATTCTGCACAGGGTAAGCATGCGCTAAACTGAGAGCCTTTATGCCTCTAACAAAATTGTGGCATTCGATAGAATTTGGGTCTAAAATGTCACATAGCTGGTTTTGAAGCTCATAGGGTTTTTTTCCTCTTTCTTCAATCTGTAAGCTCCAGTGCTAGCTGTTATGGAGAGACAGTAGCAATACCAGAAACTTTAACAGTTATTGATGGAGTTATCATTTAGACATATATTTGTATAAAGGATCTAAAAGTAGATGACTTTGATTAGTGCTGTTACTGTGTTAGACTGTACTAGCTCCGTGATTTGTACTACAGTTATTTGAAGTTACCAAGGTCTTTTTATTGTTCATTTGGCAACTATGCAGTAATACAGAACTGTTCTTCCTCCAGCAAAGCTAAAACCAGTCTGAAGGCAGCTTTTTTTAATTTTTGCAGTTTAAATATTCAGGTGCGGGTGTCTGACTGATTTTTTTTTTTTTTCTGGTATGTTTAAATACTTGATTTAATTTCTCACCCCTCCCCCCAAATGTTGATTTATGATAGAATCAGAAGCCTGCCTTTTGGAATACTGTTATTGCAAACCTGCTGGGGGGTTCGTTATTTGTCTGTTTTTATCAATAGTAAAATAATTCATTCTTTGCGTTCTATACTGACAGGATCTAAAACCCAATAATTTGTTGTTAGATGAAAATGGGGTTTTAAAATTGGCTGACTTTGGCTTGGCAAAGTCTTTTGGAAGTCCAAATAGAGTCTATACACACCAGGTAGTAACAAGGTAAGAAGTATTCTACTTTGATTCATAGGTATTGATTGCGAAGCTGTTTTGTATTGCCTCTTGAAACATGTCTTGTTAAATGAACATGTGCAATTTTGATGTCTAGCTCATATGATGATGCCATAGTGGTGAGAGCCTCATAATGGACAACACAAGAAAGCACTGTTTGGCAAAGTCGTAAGAACTAGTAGAATATATATCTGTGGGGTTGTTGTGTGGTATGTTTTTCTCTTGAAACATAGAAATAGTATGTAGCTGCCTATAGGCCTAACTTTCAGAGCAAGGCAACTTACTTTCTATTAATTGTGAGACTAGAATCTTGTTTATATGTTAGTCACATACTTAATATAAGACAGGGCACCTCAGGAAAAGCTTGAGCTCATTAAAATATTTTTATTAATGTTATTTATGGCATGTTTGTTTAAGGAACATACTCTTCTAAAAAGCAGAGGAGTGTAAAATATGCAAGAGAGATGCTTTTGCCTGCTGTAATGCTAATGCTATTCAGACAAAATTGGGGTATTTTTTTACACCTTTATCCAAACAGGTGGAAATGAAAAAGTGGTTTCAAATGCAGTAGGCATCAGATCTTTGCGTTAAACTTCATTGTTCTTAAGCAGTGGAAACAGCTGCTCTAAATACCTGTTGTCAAGATTCATTTTTACACAAAACTAATTTCTACCCTTAGGTATGTTGGTGTTGAGATTTTTTGAAGGCTGGAAGGAATTTTTTTTTAACTCAGATTTTGTTTCTGAAACACCTCTTTTAAAAAAAAATGTTTGTAACATGCAACTTTGTTAAATGTTTCTGCTTTATCAAACAACTGAACTGCAGATGTGCAGTCAGCTCAGCTGAAACTATAGTTGATTTGTGGTTACACTTGATCCGTTGGTAAAGAAAGCACAATTTTGTTCAATCTTTCTTAAACAAAACACTTTGTAGGGTTGAATACAGGTCTTCAGTTTCAGTGTCTGAAAAATGCACAGGCCAGGAGCAGTGTCTGTTTTGTAGTTCTGGCATTGCTGCAGCATACAGTGCTTGACATCATTAAAAAAAGGTCACTTTTCCTAAGATGATTTTTCTTTTCAGGTGGTACCGAGCTCCAGAACTATTGTTTGGTGCTAGAATGTATGGTGTAGGTGTTGATATGTGGGCTGTTGGTTGTATTTTAGCTGAATTGCTCCTCCGGGTAAGTCTTTAAATGCAAGCATTTGTATTTGCTCTTCTTCAGGGTAATACAGTTCTTACATGCGGTCTTCAGTAGCAGCAAAAGGAACTTAGGCTACTTCCTAGGAAAGGAAGAAGAGGGGGGGAAATTTTCCTAAAACTTGCTAACTGTAAGGAGAATTAAGTTCTGGAGTAGACTGAGGTTCCCCAACTGTTGCAGTCAGTGGAAGCCTTTAAGAATAGCTAGGCAAACAATTGCAACATGCTGTCAAAGTCCTGCCTTGGGGAAGGTCAGCAGAGTAGACAGCTCATCCAGTCCTCTGAGTGTTATCCTTCCACATAGCTTCCCATCAACTTACATTTGTCACCTTCCTAGAAATCTGACATCATAGGTGCGTGCACACTCTATTGCTTATACATTGTTCCCAATAACTGGGAATAATTATCACCAGTACATGAACTGTGGGTGATTTTTAATGAGTGGAGCATGGGCTGATGCTCTGCCTGTGCTTACCTGGAAATACTAGAATAAAGCTGAAGGCTAACATCAAGTTTCTATTACAATGTCATTCCCAAGTAAGGTCAACAGACATAATAGTCCTTAAGTACATTTTACTGAAGTAAGCCATTTATTACATAGCTCTTTGGAGAGGAGATGAAAATATGAGGTGGGGAGTGGAGGACAGGTGTATGGACATAGCTAAAAGGATAAGATAGCCTACAGGATAGTATATAGTACATCTTCAAGGAATAAACAGATTCTGCTTGATTTCTGCCCGGTACTTTAAATGTTTGTGTGGCTATGTGGTGAACCAGACTGGGAAACTGGTCTGGCTGACAATATCTTGAAATATGTCTTTTTCCTTACTTGATTTATCACACAAACATGCATGCTTGTACAGTTCACTCGATAGTTCAGAAATGGAAATGTACAGGGACTGTTTAAGCAACACTAATGATGTGTATACAAAGTATGGCATTAGACCTTCTACAGTTGAGTAAGCTCAAGGAAAGTCAGTAAAGCAAATGAGAAATAGCTGCATTCTGTGGAATTCTTTGGTTTCTTACAAAGCAGAAAATGTACTACAGTTCACAGCCTCATTGGGGAGCTTTACAAAAGCATTTCATGTTCAAATGGCTTTTATTGTATCAAAATCTAATCACAGTGCCTGTTAGGGATGCTCATTATGCTCTTCCTATGCTAATCTGTTAAATACTGCCTCTAATTCTTCCTAATGTCACTTCTGTTCAAAGTCTCTTTTATTTTGCATTATGTGCCTGATGCACAAACTACAATTTAAACTGGACACATATCCCCTTTTTCTGCCATCTGCCTAGTTTAAACTAGGCATGACACTGGTCATTCATTTTCTCATGTAATGGGTCAGTACCCTAACTCATGTTTTCATCTCATCTCATCAGTCTAACTGATACTTTTATAATCCAGTCACAATTCACTTTTAGTGTTTCAAATATAAAACCTAACTTCAGGTTGCAGATGTCAGAAAGGTCACTGTGACTGACAGAGCTTAAATTGACAACTCTGCATGCTTAAATTCTTCGCTCTACCATGTTTAGTCATTCCACATTAACATTAACATTGTGGTTATTTAATCTTATATTTAGTTCTATTAAGTCAGTGATATCAAACCTGGTTGCAAGAAGCTTGCAGAATCTATCAGACATTGCTGCCAAGCACCGAACATTTGGTGCACCTCTTTTGGGGAAGCTCGTATACAAAGATGTTTTGATTATAGTACAATTTTGAGTGGGAATTCAAAGTTGCTCTCCAGAATTGAACTTCACAAGTTAATCCACTCAGAAATGCTGTTGCCTTCTTCCAGGTTCCTTTTTTGCCAGGGGACTCTGATCTTGATCAGCTGACAAGGATATTTGAAACCCTGGGCACTCCAACAGAAGAACAGTGGCCTGTGAGTCCCTTAGTTCAACAGATTAATTTAATTTTAAAACCTGAAATAGAGATATCTCAAGTAAAACTAATGTCAAAGGGCATATCAGGATATTTGAATAAGTTTTCAGAAGGCAGATGCCTGATCTCACAAAGTAGAGGACAAGCAGCTGAGATTTATAGTTTCTCTTAGGCAAATCTATGATCGATATGGCAGTGTTATCAGCACCGGGTAACAATAACAAAACTTCTCGGTTTCCCTTCTGCATGTTTCTGTGGTTTCCCATGGCTAAATGTGTGAAGTAGTAGTGGTTGCTTAATGTTCTTCACATGCTTGATGAATTTGTCTGCTTTAATTTGACAGGCTTTAATAATTTTCAAAATGGAAACAATTCTATGTTGTTGTGCCAGGATTCTAAAAGAAATGCATGAAGCTTTTTTTGTTTGACCTGTCCACATTCTTGGGAGAGGGAGGGCCAAGATATAGGTGGGAAAAGGAGAGAATGCTACTACAACAAAGGTGATGCATGGATTTGCAAATTAATTTTAGAATCTATTTCAAAAATTGAAACCTTTATATTCTAGACTATAAAAGATTACACATTTTTTACTTTAGGATTAATATTTTATTTTGCTTGTGGTCATGACTGAATTGTGATCACTACAGGTTTAAAATACATACTAATGTTTGGATGGAGACATCCAAATAGAATGAAGAGAATGGGAGTGATTTGATAACCAAGTGGGGGGGGGGGGGGGGAAGTATGTGATTCATCTGTTGTTAACTGCTTGGCATATTTTCCTTTCTCACCCCCCCCCCCCCCCAATCACAAATAAAAAGTTCAACAGTTCTAGGTTTCAAAAGTAGCTGAAAACACTCATGATGCTAATTGGGGGGGGGGTCTTTTTCTCCATTAACTTGGAGAAAATGCAAATTGGCTTTTGTGTGGATTTTGTCTTTTTCTTCTACCACATGAGCTAGCAAGAGAAAAGCTAAAGCTAGTGTTACTTCGTTTGTTCACACCCACTCTAAAGTTGTTTCATGCTTCCTTTCTTTATTAGCAATTTTTCCTTTTGTATTGGTCAATAGTGAAGCAAGGGAAGGACAGATTGCTTAGAGAAGGAAGATGTAAAAGAACTGTAACAATTACAGAAATGTCTTTAACTTGCTATTCCTACCTGATTTACAGTTACCAAGTATTAGCAGGGTGCTTCGAAAGATAATTTGCTTCTGCTGTGAAAACAGCCATGCAAAGTGACTTCCTGTGAAAAACTGCAACTCTTTCTTAATGTGAAAAATGTACATCCCATATTTATCTTTGTAGGGAATGACTAATCTTCCAGATTATGTCACGTTTAAGTCCTTCCCTGGAATGCCACTTCAACATATCTTCAGTGCAGCTGGTGATGATTTGCTTGATCTTCTGCAAGGCTTATTCACATTTAATCCTTGTGCTAGGGTTACAGCTACTCAGGTATAGTAGACTTGCATTATGTCCTAACATTCATTAACCTACTGTTAATATCAGATAAATGTGTTTTGAAGCTAGTAAGCCAGTTTAGAAATGAAATATCATATAACTCTGTCTGCGAAATACTGGAAATATTTCAGGTGTTTTAGAGAGAGAACTCTGAAAGGCATGAACAATGCTGACCAAAAATCTCCATTCCTAGTGTAGTCCAAAGGTAGGAAACTAAAAAGTGTATGGGTCATGCTCTTCTGACAGCTTTAAAGCTTTAAGCTTAAGACTTAACCTAGCATATTTTACTCCCTGTTCTTAAGATTTTTGTCATCCTTAATTCATCCAGCCTTCTTTTCAGTTTCATTTAAGCTGTTTTAATCCCTTTTCTACATGAAATTTGTGGTGATTTAAACCAGCCTTCTGATCTGAATATCCATTTCTATTATACTCAAGTAAAACTGATTCCAATTTCTCTACTTGTTGGTGAGGAGAAATGAAAGCATCTGAACTAAAAATCTTGCAGAATGTTTCAGTTCTAGTTCAGAATATGTGAGGAAGATGCAGCAATTGACTGTTTCAGAGCTATAGTTCTGTCATCTTCCACTGTTGCAGAAGCATGCAAAAAGCAGAGCTGCCACATTAAAGGCAATGCTCCCTCACTGCTTGTTAGATGAAGCAGGTTTCAGTCCTGAGGATTAGTGTGTGCGTTAGGAATCTTTTTACTAAAAGAATTTTTAGGAGTATATTCAGGGTTTTCTGGTAAGAACTTTCAATATAAGTTTCCAAGTTTTGGTAATGCCTTCTATACTAGTTCATATGTATGAAGTCATTTTACAGGCCATATTGTAGGGTGGTTACTTGAATATTGAATATACATGATTATTGTAGTGTTTTAATTGATAATACCACAGCTTAAGGCAGGAAAGAGCTTGCATTTTAATGTATTTGCTTGATTTATAGCTGGCATTGAATATGATGTAACTGGCATAAGCCAGAGCAGTGATTTCCTAAGGGGCTACTTAGCCTCTTTTCCTTAACTATGGTTTATGGAAGCTGTGGAATTGCTAAAATTTAAAATAGTATATGTAATTCCACTTCAGGAAATTAACCCCACTTACTTGTGTTTGCCTTCTACTCTACTTCAGACTAGATTTTTCTTACTGTTTACACTGTAGAAACAGCACAGTTGAAGAAATGTTAGGGGAAGACCCATCTTGCAAGCTAACAAGACAGATGGTGTTCTGGTCCTGGAAGACTTTGGATATATTCTTTAGGATCTTTTAATCTTTCTTTTTTCCATATTTTTCTCCTTTATCCTCTTATCTTATCTGTCTATTCAGAATGTAAGCTCTTCAGAGCTGGAAATGTACTGTTTGTGCAAGACATCCAGCAATTGAGTCTAGAGCTTTGCTGAGATGTCTGAGCACTAGTTGGAAAAAGATAATAGTACATAATTATCTCTTGCTTTCCAAATCAGGCCAAGTGCTATGGTAGTCATGAAATCTTGAATTGCCACAAGGCTTTCTTCAGATGTAAAAGTACCTAAGTAGTTCTGAAGTCACTACAAGTGCTTTATTTCATGTTAACTCCTTTATGTATGGTGGTCTGATGCGTTATACTAATTACTTGATTATCTTTCTTCCATTATCATTAAGGCATTGAAGCAGAAGTATTTTAGCAACCGACCAGGACCTACTCCAGGAAGTCAGCTTCCAAGACCCAACTGTCCTGCAGAAGCTCTAAAGGAGCAACAAAATGCACTTTTAAATTTAAAAAGGAAAAGAACAGAAGGAATAGATCAAGGTAACATCTTAATGTTTCACTCGTTTTAAAGTAGTAGCTACCAATTGAGTAAGAATGTGGTACTTCCAGTGTTTCAGGAAAATAACTGTCTGAATTGACTGCATCCTTGGGCCACAGCACCAGTAGAAACCCTTTAATGACTTAAAATTTATGATAAATATTATAGGCTGAGAATGACTTTTTTGTGTTTCAACAGATTTGGTACAAAAAAGGAACTTTTATGGAGCTTAGGAAACTTTGTTAAGAGAAGTATCTAATTTCTTTAATTTCTCTAATGGAGTGTGGTAGTACAGAGTAAATTATAGGCTATTATTAAGTCCTTCAAGTTTTTCTATGAGAGATCTTGCTGAGGTGGAAATAGCTTAACTTTACATCCCTTAAGCAAAAAAAAAATAAAGGGGGAGATGTAATTCTTTTTTTTTTTTGAATGAAGGATTGGAGAAGGTAAATAGATTTCAGAAGTGAGATTCCTGCTATCTTTCTTAGACTGAGCAAGTTAATTGTTTAGGCAGCTCTGAGTAAGGTATATCTAGGCATGTTTCTCTGGCCCTTTTTAAAAGGGAAGCCTATTCCCCAGCTTTTACTTCTATATGGAGCTTCCAGCCTTCCCCAAATGGTAGCACATGCTCCATATGTTCATGGTAAGAAAAGATTTGAGGACTTAAGACCTGTATTTGACACTAAATTAGTCATACCCTCTAGCAGAGAGGCAAACATTTGTTTTTAAGCCTGGGGTTAGGTGTCTTGGCAGCAGGGATATGCCAGACAGCAGCCGTCAGGTTAGCATCAGCTTTTTGTTATTGCCAGTATGAGACTCTGCTTTGATACAGGAGTGAGAATATTTTGGAATGTAGATGCTTCTGTGAAAATGCGTTTCTCCTTGAATTCAGAGAGACAGCAAAAATATTAGCACTTAACTTACTGTTTAGTCCTGCCTTGACCTTTATTAGTATGTCTCAAATGACAAGTAGAATAAATTAGCTCAGTAGCTTAACTTTTCATTGAGATGAAAATTTTTAATCAGTTGATTGTTTGCATGCTCTTTGACCTCAGTAGTATGGGTCAGCTGACATGTGGTAGCTTGTTAAGTTATCATAGTTTAGGAAACAAGTTTAAGCTCTTTAGCTCATTTTGCAACACTATAAGAGAGTCTGATTGGTGTTTTGGAGTCTATGCCCTAAAACATGCTTGTTAACAAAAGGATAAGAAAGAGGAGGAAATGATTCCCCAAGTTCTGAGATTTACCACTTGAAGTTCTGGGTTTCACAACAAGCAGAGGTTCCAGACCTGTATTGGAATTGGAACCCTAATTGGTTGGATGTCTTCCCAAGAGTCTCATTTTCAACAAGGGGAAATCAGACTTGTGTGTTAAATGCCAGGAGTTTTGAGTTTGGATATAAGTAAGGCATTTAGGAAGTCAGCATTACTTCTTGAGACCTTTGAGTTTCAGTATAAAAAGCAGTATCATTTCCTTTAAGTGCTGCTTCAAGCACATAAAAAAATCCATTATGTTCTGTTATTGCCTTAGCTAGGCTGACAGAATCTGAGGGTCTCAAAGGACACTAAAGGAGAGAGCCAATGTTACACCTAGCAAATCTGCTACCTAGACTTTATTTAAATTTCTTACATGGCATTATTATCTAAAGTTAAAATCCAAAATACTTTGGTTTGGAAGAGCAATTCTACAGTCTTTTTTCAAACAGAATTTGAACTACAGGTTCTTTTTGATAATTTGCTATTGAAATGTGGGAGAAAATGTTTCAAAGAAGAAAAATTCATCCCCAGAAATTCTATGGCTGGCAGAGAATCTTCACAGTACCTGCTCTTTCCCTCAGCTCTACTGAGGTAGGGCTCTGGAACTTAGCAGAATGGCTTGAAGTGTTACTGCTGTGTGCCCTCTTGTAAAACCTTGGCAACAGGGACTGGCCACCAGGAGAGAGAATTTATGCAGTCCCTATGAGTGCTGCTTTTTCACAAGATCAAAATCCTGTAGCCTCTGGAGTATGTTGCACACACTTAAATCTCCAGAGGCTGCACCTTTCAAAAACCAGCCTGAGGTAATAGTGTTTACGGTCAGGGGAAGAGTTAACTAGATGGATGACTGCCTGTGAAAAGTATTAAGCATATATTTCTAACTATTGCTAGCACTTATTTCTGATCAGAGAGATATACAGGGACACTGATGCTATAATGACATCACTGTCTGTCTTACTTCTGGAAAACAGTGTAAAGCAGCACTCCTTGCCCAGGACACCAATTTCCAGTTCTGTTACTTTGTGTTTCTACAGAGACTTTAGTTGGTGAAACAGAATGTAAAATATATGGCATTAAACTCCTCCCTGAGTTAGAACAGGATAGGAAATCTGTGTAATCTCAGGGCTGTTCTACCTTGGCCTGAAAAGAATTCAGGTCTGAAAAAAATTCAGTCCATTCATATCTAAAGTTAAGAACTTGCATTATTTGGGCTTTCATTAAAAGTTTGTGAGTATGATTCAACTGCAGTGTATTTTAGAAGAGGCTTCTGCTTATAGGGCAGGCAAAAACAGTAGAATACTTCCATAATAAACTTCATATCCAGCCAAGAAGGCAGGTATGTTTAATTCCTACCTACATTATAAATACCATATGGAGAAACAAGATGACAAGGTGGAATAAAAGTAGAAAAGTGCTGCTGCCCTGATCATCTCTACAACTGATACTAACAAAAAGAAGGTTAAAGAATGATGCAGAGACTAAAAAGGCTATTATTCTTGGAGACAGCGTATTGCTGGGCAGTGACAGCATGTAATAAAGATCTCTAAGAGTATATGTATACTGGGAGGAGGGGAGGTTATGCCTTAGAATAGCTTAGAATAGCTTTTTCAGGTTTAAAAGTAAAATGAACTTACTAGTTTTTTACACAAAGAAATGCTTACAGATATCCCAAGCAGTTAACATTTAAAGGTATTAGAATTTGAGACACACATGGAGTACATATGCTAATACAAGTGGGCTTTGTTTCTAGCACTCTTTCATAACTTGTTGAAAACAGCCATCATGTACTACTGTAGCAAGCAGCATTAACTGGCTTGTAGTACATGGATCTAAAGAGTAATTAATACTGAGTAGTTAGTACCAAATGAATACTAAAACCTGGAGGAGGGAACTGAACCCCTTTGCTTTGGTAACAATGTAACTTACACTTTTCAGGATTACCAAAAAAATTGGTTTTTTGATTGCTGTGGATGGTGGATGAAAATGAGTGATCAAATGACCCGAGTCCCAACCATTGAAAAATGCTGTAATAGTCACTGGATGGTTATTTTGTAATATTTGCATATGTAAAATGTGAATTCAGTACTTCATTACTGAATCCGAGGTTTCATTAACCTTACTTCTTTTTTGAATAAAAGTGTTTTTAAAGAAAAGAACAAGATTCCTTTCTCTTGATTTGCTGTCTTACTACTTTGACTCATGCTTGGAGATAGTAATTCTGTCAAAACTGCTTGCTGGCTACAGATTAATTTAGCAGAGCCTTTACACTGAATTACATGCTGTCCTGTACAGATGTCCATCCTGAGGAAACTTGCAAATACAGCCTTCTCACCTGGAGCTTAAGTGTACACGTGAACATCTGCCAGCCGATAATAGATGTTGGAAAAACTGTATCCTTATAAGGGAAAGGCAGGATGCTTTTCTGTTCCAGTTAATATGCCAGTGTAATAACAAACAAGTTTGCACATGCTCTCTCAGCAGATGTCTTAAGACTTTCCAAGTCATCTACTATATTAAAAATACGCATAGATTGTGAAGTTTTGTTCAGACTTGAGTTTTCCAGGAGAAGTGTTCTGAGAGCATATAAATACTGTTTCCTTCACAGCCTCAAGATTGCAATAAGGGATGGAGGGAGATCCAGCTGGGAAAGCTATACCAGCCCTCCTGTCAACCTGTGGCTGTTGAGCATTTCATAGTGCAGATGCTGGGCTCAGCTCTCTTGCCTGATTCCCAACCCGTGCTGCAAAGTGGCTGCTGAGTAACCAGATTTCTGCAGTGGGAAGAAACAAGCCAGTAGGTGCTGTTGATGTAGCTTAACTGCATGCCCACCCCTGTTGTGCAGTGGATCTCTGGGGCACCTGGTGAGCCATTGTCGTTTCCCGCCTGTGAGCTACTTTCAGTGTTCTGTTTTCTGATGTGGCAAGCATCTTGGCTGAAGATTGAGACTTGTAGAGGAAGAGTAACCATCTTATTGCTCCTATGTGATACTTCATTTGACTCCTACCTTGAGCCAATTTGAAGTATATTGGCCTTTTGAGGGAGAAGAGTTACTAGACACTAGATACCCTACTGTGCTGTATGTTGTTGGCAATTGAAAATTAAACTTTAATTTCCTACTAAGATCTAATAGGCTCTGTAGAAAAAGTCTTTATCAAATAACTTTGATTATAGCAGTTTTTACTGTCTGTATAATTGAACATCAGGATCCTGAGTGCAGGCTGGAGGGTTAAGAGGAGAACTGAAGTCCTATTTCTCACAGGCATATGTTCAAAAATAAGTTAATCTGAGTAGGGAAGAGAGTTAGGAGTTCTTGTAAATCTTTTTGCATTCAACTCCTCTAGGGCAGCACTCTGACTGGACTTCAAAGCCCTGAAACCTCCAGCCCATAAAAAAAAAAAAAAAAGTACTTCATTTTCCAGTGAGTATCCTAACTCTTGGGTATAACAAATACTGTTTGTAGGGCAGTGACAGTTCTAAGTATTCTATCTCTTGTGCTTCTTGCTGAACACTGACTGTATGTGCGTAGACAATACCTTTCCCAGAAGGGAAACTTTTTCTGGTGGAACAAGTAGCAATCCCCCAAGCTCCTATTGGCAAAAGTGACAGAGCAGGTAGTTCATTTGATGGATATTCAGTATTTGTGGATGTACAGAGCACAGTTACTGTGCTCTATAAGATTGGGGTTGAAGTGAGATGGCATCAGGTGTTTTGTGATGTGTGCTACTGACTTGTATGCTTCCAGCCATGTATTTACCACAGAAGAGACTTACAATTTTTCCTGTATAATAGGATAGCTTCTAAACTTCTATCCTTCAGCTCCCACATAGCAATTCATTTGACATGCTCTGCACTATACATCGGGTTGGGGGCTGGGGATGTATACAATGACTCACCTATAACTCCTGGCTTCAGTTGTGTTCATGAATGAAGCCCTCTGTGTCAGAGACTAAAACTGTCTTGCTCTCCTTATTGTTGTTGTGCATAGATAAAGCATATGTACATATAGAATAAGGAAAGATTAGAAGAAGGATAAGCACAGTATCTCTTCTTAATCTCAGGCTTTCGGATAGTTCACTTCGCTTTTGTGATTTGGGTGGCTGAAAGAACTCTGAAAGGAATATCTCAGACTTCTGGTGGCTATAGCTTAATATGCAATCAGATGCAATGAGTCATCTAAATACTGCTTGATCTGTGAATAGCTTACCTTGCAGGCTTTATTCCATGTTAATAATACTTCAGCTTTGACAGTCTGTCTTGTATCACAACAGCTCTTTGAACATACAGCTGCTGCAGTTTACTTGGTGGTTGTGATTCTGAACAGAAGCCAAGTCTTGAGCCTGCAGTGTACCTGCTTGTGCAAACTCAAGTCTGTCTTGTACACTTGTGCAAACTGGAACATAATCTAAATGCCTCCTTTCTTTGGTTGAGAAAATTTCTCTGACCTTGCCATCTTTTTGTCAGGAATCCCTTCCCTTTCCTCCTGAAAGGTTAGTACCCTTTGCAAACTCAGCAGCTCTTATGTTGAGACTTACTGATACTGGAATTTGAGTAGCTTCTATATATTGTACTGATATTGTTGCTTATACAGCTTAAGCGAAATCTTTTTTCTTCCTTCCACTGTATTGCCACTATAAATGTACCAAAACTCATTGCAAGAGCATACAATACAGAAAGAGGTAGTGATCTCTATTTTAAACAAAACTGATTTCATTTTCTCACAGAGACCAAGATTACTTGTGGTGACATGGAGAACAAGGACTTCTAGCTATCACATCCTCATCTTGCCTCCCTGGTTCTTGGTTGGTGTCAGCGCTGCGTGATCTCTGTAGCCTTTATGTTCTTCCAACAAAGAAGGCTCAGAGCCAGGTTGAGTTGTATCATACTGTTGTTGTTTGCATCTGTTGTATGGCCTTATCCATGGCGTGGTCTTGATGCTGTCAGCACTTCAGCAAGCACTGCCAGTTCTTTCTGTGAAAAGAACTGTTTTACCTGTGTTCTTTCTTGGATTTGGTGGCTGTTCTTTTTCTCATAACTTGCTGTAGATGCATCATTCTCCTAACTCCTGCTTTGCAGTTTCTTCTGGTGCACAGTTATTCACACTCCATGTGCTCCAATTTAACAGTTGTTTTCCAACGCTGCAATTTTAGTTGCCGGCATCATCTCTGAGTTTTTAACACTCATTTCCTTCTCAGAGAGAAGGGAAGGATTGTTAGAAAAAAGCTACAGTTTTAACCTGCTTTTTCTTCAAATTCCTCTGTTCCATTCATTCAGCCTTGTATTTTTATACTCAACTCAGTCAACCTTGTCTGAAGTGTATGGTATTCTCTCCAAATGGCTTTAATAAAATAATGAGATAAAGTAGGGATAGGTCTGGATCTAGGCTATCTGGCTGAGGAAGGGAAACTTTCTTGAAGAGCCAAACTGAACGTTTGAAACACTTAGCAGGCTGTGTTTTGGCATGCATCTTGCTGATACCCCATAATGTGGGAGGCTGGGGAAGAGACATGCATGGCTTCAGTCTGTTTCTGGCCCCAAAATCATGGCTTTCCTTTTAATTCTGTTTAAAGGTTCACCACAATAGCTACAGTGCTGCTTAGAAAAACTTGATGATTCTTCTCTTCCTGAAGAGCTGATGAGAATTAAATTTGTCCTTTCTATAAAACCCACCTAGGAGGAGGGCTTTAAAAGCAGCTCAGTTCTCACTAGCTTGAGTACTTCAACTCGCATTTCTCTGACAAATCTGAAACACTTGGCTAAATTTTGTTCATTTCATAATACCAACTTTTCTCTTTCAAATTGCCCTAAGTAAAGCTGAAATAAAATCTTGGTTTTGATGCTGTTGAACTGTCTTCATATCATCTCTATGTTCAATTAGTCATTTTAATTATTGTTTTCCCATTTGTGGACAAATTATTTAGAAAACTTCTATTTATCCCGTTTCAGAGACTCTTATTATTTCAAATAAAACTACTGGGGTGGGTTTCTGTCTTTTCCTTCCAAAGAATCGAATCGGCAGGCAGGTAGACTCTAGATGAGAATTTTCTAAGAGACTTGCTGTATAGCCAGTAGATAGGCCATCAGTGTTGTGACCATCTCATATAGTGCTGTCAATTCATAGAGGGCTGCAGTTCACAGCCCTACATACATTCGACCCAACATTCATTACTGTGAAAAAAACAGAAGGGTATAAAGGGAAAGGGGAAGGAGAAGGGGGCATTTCACTGTTATTAGGCAGCACATGTGGTGGAATATTGTTTATTGCCTGCTACAAGAGATTTGTGTCATGTAGGTAGTAGGGATGCTGACAGTTTCCTGAAACTGACCTTGACAACAGGATGTGAACTGTGTGGTTTGCTTTTGGGAAACCTCCAGTTTGGGACAGGCTGGTAGGCAGGTACTTTCAAAGCAGGCTTAGGCCATCCTGTGTGGATTTGCAATCCCTGAGGGAGTGTCAGTTTTCTGTAAGAAACATGTTCATTGTCAAAGTAAATTAAAAGATCGTAAACAAATGGTTGTAATCTGCCAATTCTAAAGAATTCTATTACCAAGCTGATAAAAATAAATCTGTCTTTTTCTTGCTACTTGAAACTTAGCAATACATTCAGGAGCTTCCTCTGCTATTCTCACATCAGCATCTCGGCACTGCAGAAGGGCAGTGCCACCATACTTTTTACCTTTGTATATTATGGTAGATATCTATTTTGATCTGTCAGGCATAAAATTGAAGAAGTTCAGATGCTGATTTACAAGCTTTAGTTGGTACATTTTCTTAATAAACAATGCAGATTTTAATCCACTTTGAATTAACATTGGGGTGAAAAAAGAACTAAGCAACCACTTTACTAGTATACCAAAAAGCTCTTTTTTTTCTTTTTTTCTTTAAGGATTTAGCAAATTTGCCTTGAAATATCAGGCTTTTTAATACTAAAAGCTTCAAATGCAATGATCTGTTTCAAGTCCAACAAGCCATTTAATACACTTAATTTGATCACAGTCTAACCAATTTTGACCAGTTCTTAAGTTTGTAATTTTTTTCCTTTTTTTTTTTTTTTTTAGAACTACTACCAGCTAGAAAAGATTAGTGTGAATTACAGAATACTAATAAAGATGTAGTGGAAGATACCATCATTTACCATAATGACCAACCTGATGGTCTGGAAAGGCCAGTTACGCATGCATATCTGGCTCCCCAGCTGCTGACGATCTCTGTTCCCACCCCATCTCAGAGATATATAGTTGCAGGTTGCTCTTTGTTTGCCTTTGAACCCTTTCCTTGCTTTGACAAATCATTCAGTGCTCTCTCTGCTGTGATAGTTGCTTCACATGCTTTCCTGCACTCCCCCCAACAGCCTTGAAGGTGACCTTCCAATTACAGCAGTAATAAATACTACAGATTAGGAGTCTGTGTTACTAGATCCCAAGCTGATTAATGTTTTTTTCTAAAGTTGCCAGTGGGAGATGTGGTCTCTAGCTCCTGGGGTGACTGACAGCCTGAAAGTATAAATCCTAAAAGCTTAAGCATCAAAAGACAGCACGAAATTGAGTTTGTTTTCTTTCTAAGTCTAACTGGACTCTTTACAGCTATTATTGTAATGTTTGGGTGTTTGGTTTTTTTTGTTTTTTGTTCTTTTTTAGCAGAGTGAAAACTGGAGATGCAAATAAATAAGGTGTAATAACCAAGAAATGTGAGCTAAAAGAGTAACTCGTGACACTGTGCTCTTGGCAGATACTGGAATTAGCTGTACATGGTGTGTGTGCCCCAAATGAGCAAATACCCACCACCCTTGTGCTTTGCTCACTAAGCCAGACATTAAGATACCTCTGCGGTGCTGCAACTGCTAACCATCACCTTTGCATCTAAGTGGGCTGTTCCCACTTGCTTTCCGTCAGGTCTACAGCTGGTCTGTACTATGCTGTGGAGGCTGTTCCTGGCGTGATTCCTAGATACACTGGCTTTTGGAAGATTTCCAAAGGTTCTGGAAGCTGTCAGTTACCTAGGAGGATTTGGAGAGAAGTGGTCTGTAATCCCCAGGAAACTTCCCTGATTTACCAGGTGCTGGTATATACTTAAAAAAAATTAAAGGTGCTCATGAGTTTATTATGGCCTGTAGCCACCAAGACTGCAATGGCCTTGCAGTCACACAGGTAAAACTCCTAGGTGTTAAATTATTGTTACTGTCTGATCATACTCTTGCATAGGGCTCTCCTTAACTGGAATGTCTCTTCTACAGGAAGCTGCTATTCCAGCAAACATCATAGCAGTTAGGTTGTTAGCTGTGTGAGAGGTCCAGCCTGGATTTGAGCTGTGATTTCCAGAACACACACACACACACACACACACACTCCTCTTCCTTCCCATAACCACATTTTTGACTGATGTCTGATTGCTAGGTTCAAGTGCAATATCCATTTACTTAAAAAGCAGTTTCAAATCTTTTGTATTTTAATAGGCACATAAAGCATAAATTTGCATTATATGTAAGGGGCCATCCCCACATGTAATAGAATCTGTTTTTGTTTTCTTTCTGGTTGCATTTACATTTGGAAAGATTTTTTTATATTTCATTTCAACTGGAAAAACAGCCTAGTGGTATATTTCTCTTTTCATTGGAGGCAGACTTTTCTGTGCTCTTCTCTTCACCAGTTGGCACAAACTGAAATTTCTTTCTTTTAAATACTGAAAAAATCATGTAGTTACAGTATAATGGGAGCATCATTCTAAATTACTGCTGCATTTCACAAGGTGTGAACAGAGCAGCATCCTACTATTCTTAGCATAAATACACTGAGCTGGTTCACAGTATGTGAGTACTGAGGAAGCCTGTAGTCTTTGAGTGTTCTGGTAAGTTATAACTTCCCCATGCTATGCCAAAAAGCTTTCTCCTTCAGCACTCATGTCTTTTGAGTTCTCTGTAGAGGTAGTAATAACTGTTCTTTCCGCGGTGAAGGGGTAGTGGGTCTTTGCTTCTGTTACAATAAATCATGTAGAAATTAGTTTGGAAGGGGCAAAGCAGATGCATGTAAAGGTGCAGTATATGCAAATGAAACTCCGGTTGAGTTCTGAGGTTGGTGCTTTTCCTGGTGACTTGAGCAAAGCTGATGTGCCACAGCAGGTGCTGTCCGTCAGCAGTGCATATGGAACAGGACTGGGTACCTCACAGGCAGAATTTTGTAGGCTGCCTGAAGGCGAGTGGCTCAAAGTGACATGCTTCTGGGACTTCAGATACTGCCCGTAACTCCACTCTGCTTGTGTATGCTCTGAGTGAGGAATGTGTCTTGCTCCCAGGGCGCAACTGGCTTCTTACCAGCATTATTTTTTCTGGAAAGAGCCGTGTGGTTACAACTTCTAACCGAGCACTTTCCTCCCATCCTGTCCCCTCAACATCTGAACTGAGATCAGAATGGTAAGTCCATTCCTGGGTACTGCTCAGTGTGCTACTGTCCTACAGGGGCACTTCATGCCTCCCTTCATCCTCCCATACCTCCCTCAGGCTGTATGATCTTTGGGGCTGGCATATGTTTATTTTCTCCTGTCCTGATTTGTTAAATCTTTTTAAATCTATGTTTGTAAAATTCCTTCTATAAAGCAAGGCCAAAGCACCTTGCCTTTCTTTTCTGATGCCATAGATTACTATCGCTTGAAAGCCCTAAATCAGAATTAGCATTTCTTCAAAGAGACACTCTTTACCCTGCCAAGAGGAACTATTTGAGGCAGGAATTACTGGTTGGAGATTTCTGGCTAGTAAAAATAGAGATAATCTGTCTACTTGGTGGAGGTAAATCTTATTCTAAACATGGATAGTTTTACAGTGACACTTCTTGTGTGGTAATGTCTGCTCATTACATACCTATTAGCCTGCCTAATGCATGCCAGAAACACAGTGGGGAAGTTCAGGCCTCTCTGGTGATTAATTTTTCATTTGAAAACACCAGGTACATCCCGGAGCCCTGGGCTGCTCTGACTAGCTGATTGAAAAGTCCTATATAGAGCTCCACTGTTTTCTTCAATGCAGGAGCTGGATTTATTTCTGTCAGTGCTAATAGCACTGGCATTAACAGACCTGTCTGGAGCTGTGAAGTCAGTGTTGTTCCCCACCCACTAAATGCTTGTTGCTACCACACAAAGCATGAAGCTAATGTGGGAATGCAAGGAGGGGCAGTGAGATGAGTTTACACTTTGGATTAAGCACCAGATGTAAACTGCTAAATGAGCATGTATCACTGGGATGCTGCACTGAGACTGTGATGATGTAGCTTTGAATCCTCTCATTAATCTGGACAAGTGTTGGTCTCCCTTCCCAGCTCTTGTTAGCTCATCTGACTTTTCATGTCGTGTTTGGTGTGGAACGCAGCTGGGCCCCAATTGTTGGGAACATGAGGGGTGATTGAATTAGTAAAGCACTGCACTGCATGAAGGGAGTTTTCTTTTCTCACTTACAACCTCTTGATATGCTGACTTGGGGTACAGCCACTTGTATTCTTCTGCTATACCTGTAAGACACCTTTCTTAGGCTCTCCTTGCAAAAAAGTTGACTTCAACAATTTTATTTTTAAATAAAACCTCAGATTCTCCTTCATGTTTTGAGTTGATTTTACAGATGTGAAAATTAAGCAAAGCCTGACCAGCTGGCTTGCTCGTGGTTGTACAAGAAGTCTGGAACAGAAATAGGAAATGGACATAGTTTTGCTGACTTCTCATTATTCTGTGATGTTTCCGTTCCTATGTCTTAACCACATGCTTCAAGAACCTGACTAGGTTTCAAAGTTAAAAGATATCAGTGGTTTTCCACTGCCTGTTTGCTGGCCCTACTGCTTTCTCTCACATGGTTCAGTTCTTTTCCTGCCCCGTCTTTGGGTGAGGAGCTGCACATTTGTGTGCTTAGATTCCTACTCCTGGTTTTGACTTGGCCCCACCTGAGGCCATGGCTGCCGCTGCTGCTCCCCTCTGGGACCCCTGCAAGCTGGTGTCCTTTGCACCTAAATAATCTGACAGAATTAATCAGTGGTAAATACCCTGTCTCTGAGTATATGCAGATGTTAGAACACAATTAAAAATAAAGCACACACATGCTTCTTGTAAACTCTACCCTTACAGTAACTCTGGGTTCTTCAGTTCCCAGTAGAACACCAGATTATGCAGTACTGATTCATCATATTGTTGTCCGAAAAGCGGATTCATTGCCCGGTGTGCAATAAGCCAATAATTACACACTCAGGAGAGACATTTGTTTATTTATTTCAGAGTTGCGCAAGCCTGGGTGCTCAGTGGTTTCCCACAAATTGAGCACACCCCCCCAACTTTTCAAGTAGCATTTATACAAACAAATTGCCAGATTTGCGACTTTCCCTTTTACACTGACTGGTTAGTGATTTCTTCATTCCCTGGGTCCCACCCCTGCTTCTCAAGGTCCTGGTCAATTAACACTGCCCCAGCTAGGTCAGTAGACGTTATCTCCCAAGGTCCTGAGGAAGAGGACATAATCCAGACCCCTTGATTAACACTGTTTCAACAGTGAGAGGAGGCTTTGCTTCCCAAGGTCCTGGCGCCCAAACAGGCCTTATTTCACAGCCTTGACATCCTCCCTTTTGGAGAGTGGGGCACAGGAATGCAGACTGCTTGTAACTCCCTTATCTTTCCAGCCTGCACCAGCTCTGGGGCCCTTTCTTACCGAACTAGGAGCGCGGCCTAAGGCTTCAGCAAATGTAGCTACTCATGCTAAGCAAGTGTGCGGCTACTCATGCTAAGCAAATTCTATCTAAGATAGAAGTTATCCAAATCTACCTACTTCAAACATTCTTTCTGAGCTTCTCAGGGTTGTCTTGTAACAATATGATCTGCAAACATGTTTTTCCTCCCAAAGCATCAAATTTCTATGTTTGTTTGCATATACAAGGGAAAAGGAAGGAGTTTTATGCAATAAATCCTGCATTCTGTACTAATTCCTTTCTGGTACATGTATCTACATGTTTGACTCTATATGCAGTAGATATATACATGAACACACACAGAGGCAACAAAGCAGACAAGGAGAGAGTCTTTCCACAAAAAGCCTTATTTATGCTATTGGTTGCTTTGTTTGCAATAGCAGAGAAGTCATCCTGTAAATCATGCTGGAAGCTGAAAAATCCTTGGGTACTGCCTATTATTGCAGACTTGATTCCTATAAATTGTTCCTGGACAAAGTATTTAAGAAGCAGTGAGGTGGATCTCGGAGCTCCTGTTGGGAAGCACAGCCCTCAAGCCATCATTGGAATGAACGTGATTTTTACATTAAGGTGCAAGCGGTCTAAGGGCATGGCAGAGCAGTCTGAATTTGAGCTGTGGAGTTTGGTTCATTGCAGTATTACATTTATATCTGTGGAGGTCTGAGGGCCAGCTATGCAGTTACAGAGTCTTTTAAGATCCCTATGTTTATATACCTTTGGTGTGTTCATTAAATTGTAGCTACTAAAAACAGTGTTTTGGGAGTGCACACTACTGTTGTCCGAAAAGCATATTCGTTGCCCGGTGTGCAGTAAGCCAATAATTACACGCTGAGGAGAGACATTTGCTTATTTATTTCAGAGTTGCGCAAGCCTGGGTGCTCGGTGGTTCCCACAAATCGAGCACCCCCCCCCCCCCCCCAGCTTTTCAAGTAGCATTTATACAAACAAATTGCCAGGTTTGCAACTTTCCCTTTTACACTGATTGGTTAGTGCTGCTGACGGATGTGTCTTCATTCCTCGGTCCCGTCCCCGTCTCCCAAGGTCCTGAGGAGCAGGTGGAATTCCAGCAATTAGCACTGCCCCAGCAGTGGCAGTAGGTGTCATCTCCCAAGGTCCTGACGAGGGGCAGAGAGTCCAGACGCCCTAATTAACACTGTTCCGGCAGCGAGAGGAGGCTGTTTCCCAGGGTCCTGGCGCCCCAGCAGGCCTTATTTCCAAGCCTTGACATCCTCCCTGTCAGAGTGTGAGGCACAGGAATGCAAACTGCTTGTAACTCCCTTATCTTTCCAGCCTGCACCAGCTCCGGGGCCATTTCTCACTGAACTAGGAGTGCGGCCTAAGGCTCCAGCAAATTCAGCTACTCATGCTAAGCAAGTTTTATAGAAGTTGTGCTAAGCGGCTACCTCTAGACAGCTTCAGTTCAATAATTTACAGTCCAAGTCCCAAAGTCTTCAGTCAGGGATACATGGACCTCCAATTCTCTTGCCAAATTGGCAGTACGTACTTAGAACATTTTGATTTAATGTTTCTTTTAGGGCTTTAGCAGTTCCAGGATGCCCTTGATGAAGAATGCTTCTTTTCAGAAAATAGAGATAGAAGTTGTCCTAATCTACCTAGTTTAAACATTCTTTCTGAGCTTCCCAGGGTGGTCTTGTAACACTACCACGTAAAGGATCTGCTCTCCCCGGCAGTTAGGACAGGGCAGCGGCGCCAGTTCTGCGCCGATCCGATGCAAACGTTGCCGCTCTCCGTGGGGTTGTTACTGCTGCCAGCCGGGGCGGGCGGAACGAAGAGCAGCCTAAGGACGCGGCGTCGGCGGCGGGGCAGGACCGCTCGGGCGGCCCCTCCTGCTGCAGCTCGCGTCCGCGCCCGCGGCGCCACCCGCGGCTCCCCGCGCCACCGGCAGCGGCTCCGCCGGCCGCGGCGCGGCGCGGGCTGACGACAGCGGAAGCCCCGCGCGGGGGCCGGGGCCGGGCGGCGGCGGAGGCGGTGCTGCCCCGCCCGCCGCGGCGGCGGTGCCCTGCGCGCTGCCGAGCGGGGCCCGGCACAGCCCAGCCCGGGGGGGCGGCCGCCGCCGGGCGCCGCGCCGCTCTGAGGCACCGACCGAGCCCGCTCCGCTCCGCACCCCGCCGCCGGCATGTCGGCGCCCTGCTGCGCCGGGCAGGTAGGGCGCGGGGCGGCCCGGCGCCGGGGGGGCGGCCGGCGGGTCCAGCGCGCCGCGGCCGGGGGCAGCGCGGCAGGTGCGGCCGGGCCGCGCGGGGAGGCGCCGCCGCCGCCGGGGGCCGCTTGCGGGGCGGGCGAGCGGGGCCGCTGCGGGCCGCGCTCCCGGGCGAGCCGCCCCCGGGGCGACGGCGGCGCTGCCGGGGCCCGTGTCGGCGGGGAGCGGTGCGCGCGGCGCCGGGGAGGCTCGCGCTGTGCCGGCCGCGGGGCCCCGCGCAGCCGCCCGGGTTTCGCGGCGGCGGCGTTGGAGCGCGGCTGGGCAGCGCGGGGTGCGCGCACTTACCGCGCTCGTGAGCGCCGCTGCGAGGAGCCGCAGCCGGGCAGCGCGGCGTGGATGGAGACGCGGTATTGAGGAGGAAACCTTTGGGAAGAGCCGTAAAACGAAGAATAATTCCTGCAGGGGAAACGCCGGCAGAACTGCCTGACACGCACCGAGCTAAAAGAGGGGCTGCGTGGTTGTCACTGATACCCGTTGGGGCAGCGAGACCCCACAGCGTGCGAGAAGGGGAATGGCCTTATTTCTGTGGGCCGGCTCCCGGCTGCCCGGCACCCCCGGCCCTGGTGCCGGCCGGGCCCTTCCCTGAGCGCCCCCGCATTTGGCTCGCGGAGGGTCCAGCAGGTGCCGGTGCCAGTGCTGGCGGGGATGCGAGCGACGGGGCGAAGCACGGGGTGAGGGGGCGGCGTGGGACCTCCGCCTTCCGGCATCGAGGAGGTGGTAAATCCGTTCGCTGCATCTTATGGAAATACCCGTCTTGTTGGCTGTGCCCGTTGTGACGGGTGAGCGGTGTGGGCCTGGGGAAGCGTGGTCTCCCAGGGTCCCGTCCAGACCTGCTTCGTCGTTGCGCCCCGTGGAGGGACTTGCGCTCCTGCCAGCGGTCTGCCCGGCCTGTTGCTAGACTGCGTCTCCCCAGGCACTTTATTCTTGTGCTTCTTTTTCCCAGATCTCTGTTTCTGCAACAGAAACCCGTTGTTACCTGTCCTGTCTGCAACAGAGCAGCCAGAGAGCTTATTCTTTCTGTTTTACACATTTAAAGACCTGAACAGTCCTCATTTTGTTGGTGTTCCCTCCCTGGTTGCTCTGCCCACCCTCAGCTTGCGATTATTCTTATTTCTGTGTGCACCATCTGGAACAAGCTCAGATCTTTCTTGAAGCGTGAAATCCCAGCTAGGTTTGCTCTTCCAGCTGTGGTTTTCTCAGCGCCCGGCGGGCCGGGAGGACCTCCATGTGTGCCCGCGCCGCGCTCCCGTGCACGCTCCTCTGCACCTAAGCACACAGCTGTAGGTGGCCACGGGTGAAAGCGGTAACTGCGCCTGCTAATACCGCTGTTAGAGAAGGGGCTCTCCTTGGCTGCTGCCTCCCATGTATTTTGGCAGCATGTGAAACAAGTTTTAGACCGGCTCAACCTCTGTTGCACAGTGTGGAAGTAACAGCAGTGCTGCTGGTAGGCGCTGTTCAGTGGCAGGTCGTGGCTGTTCATGGCACCTTCACTGCTTTTCTGCTGAGACTCCTGGTGAATGATGTCATTTTAGTGTGACCAAACTTTGAAGCATTTTAAAACTACTGTTACTATCTCGTGTAGTAGTATCCATAGTAATGTTTCATTGATACTGATGTGTCACTTAAGAGTCTGGAAACAAACTAAACTCCGTGGTGATGTTGGAGTCTAAGCAAAAGCCCTAAAGCAGTCATAACACCAGAATTATGCAGTACCCTGGGGAAATGTATTCTGCTGGCTCAAGCATTATTTTTTGATGTAAGACTTATCTATGCCAAATATGGCATATTGCTGGAGTTATACCAGCAAACTCCTACTGCGGATGACCTATCTCTAGGCCGAGATAGCTGACACAAAGTGCGTTTCAGCAGTGTGCAATGGAACTTTTCTTTAAGAAAGAACGATCTTTGCATTCACAGGTAGGTGAATCTCAACCCTCAATGGGGTGAGGTTGCTTGTTCAATATTTCTTCTAATACACACACAAAAGGGACAGAAGTTTCTCTTTCTCTGTCAGCCCATCTTCCTCAAATGTTTTATAGGTAATGTTAATCCAGCTAGAAAAATGAGAAGAAATTTAGCCTCTTTTTAAGTCTTCTCCAGAGTATGAAGTTAATCCTGCCTTCAGATATGGAGATGATGTGCTTGAGGAAGGATGAACTTTATACAATGAGTCCTGACCAATACTGGTGGTGTATCCCTCCTTTTCTCCCTGAAAAACACTAGTTCAACTGGTTTGGTATCCCATGTTTTTTTAGTACGAAGTACTCTTGCCCTGCACATCTCTGCCTTTCTCCGTTTCTGTCAGTGTGCTTTCCAAGAGCTTGCTGAGAATTTTGGTGTTGTCCTTGCGAGCTGTAAAAGTGCAGCTAGCGTACTTGGATGTCTGTGGCTGATACCAAAGCAATATTGTGAGTTAATGACTTGGCTGTCCATTTTCTCCATTGTTAATGCCAGCAAATTTTCCTGGTGAGAAGTAGATGAGTTATTATTTTTGTTTTTGGATCAAACTGTGCTAAACATCCACTCAATGATGGCTCTCTGAATAAATGCATTCAGATTTCTCAGAATAAATTCCTGTTGTTAAAGAAGACAGTGGCAAGCTGCCAGACTTCAGTGTACTTCAGTTGTGCTGATTTTGCACTTGAAAATTATTTAAAATAATCTTAATTAGCATTACTATGCAACTTGCATCCTTGCCAAGTAGACCCTGGGAGCTTGCTCTTGAGATACTTGGCCATTTATAAACTTTAGCTTCTGCAACTGGTTTGTGTCGGGCAATGTCCAAACTTACTTTAAAGAGGATTGCAATTTTTAGGTTTCTTTGCTGTGAGAAACTTGCTACATATTTCTGCTTTTTCTAATCTTTCTTTGGTAGACTCTTTTTCAGAATGCGATGAGGGTACAGTCTAGTTTGGGCCTCCACGATATGAGTTTGCTTTTGATTACATAAAAACATCTGCTTAAATTGACAGGAAACAGGATTTTACATTTGGCTTTTCTTCTGTAGTTATTCTCATGAGAATAAAGTTGAGATCATGGTTAAGAAAGCAGCTGTTGCAGAAAATCTTTATTACAATGAATGTTTTTTCCAGAGTTAAATAAATGTAATTTAAATATTTAACATTTAGGTGTTAGGTGGCAATCTCTTGTAGCTGGGTTGTTCATGAAGATGTGTTTTTCAATTAGAACTGGTAATTATTAACATCTAGGAACAGTCCAAAGCTAATTTCATTGGCCTAGCAAATCTTGAGTGCTTTCTTTAGTGCTATTCAGCACTTAGAAATCATATCATGTGATAAATTCAGTAAGATGTGCCACAAGTAGAATATCAGGTTTTTGTTTTATACCCAGACCTCTAACTCTGAGAGTTTAAAGAAAATAAAAAAGCTTTATTTAAAATTATGGCTTAGGGTAGTCTTATGACTTCGGGGGCTTATGGCTTTTGGGTCAAGGGAAAGGCTTTTGGGGGTAGGGAAGCAGAGGCTTCAAAGGGGCGCTTTTCCCTCCGTCCTGCCCTCATGCTCTCCCCCTCTCCCTGCACCGTGCCGTGGCGGGACGGGCTGCAGCCCCGGTGCCGGCACGGTGCCTTCGCCAGCGCCCTCTCGCCACGGTGCTCCAAGGGCCGCCTGCTGCCGGTGGCCTTCCTGCCGCAGAGGGCTTGGGTTGTCGCACCTCACCTGAACCTTTCAGTTTAGGGGGGAAAAAAGGTGAGAAGATCAGTTACGGGTTTTAACCACAGTCACAGCTGTCTTTCCACAGCGGACAAAACACCGCTCTGTCCCACCACCTCTTGTCAGTCGTGATTTAAGATGAAACTACTTAACTGAATCTGAGGTCTGATTTGGAATATCGCCGTGTCCTAAAGGGCTCTTAAATACACTGAGGAAAAACAGGGTGGGAAGGGACTTTTTTCCCAGTTTGCAAAAACATACAGATTTTATTTTGCACAAACGGTTGTCTGAGCAATTGAATTAGCAAAGCCTGGTTTTCTACAGCTTTGTGTATTGAGCTTGGTATCTTATGTCGATTCCTTTTCTAATAGTGACGTTATGTTGCAGCTTTTTCTTTGTTTGGGGTTAAGAGATCATTTTCCTCTGCTAACCCGCTTGCCTGTTCTCATGGAAATTGTAAGAACTTAATATTTTTGAGGCCCCCATCTCTTTGTCCTATTTGGACAAAAATTGCTGATGTATTCACAAGCGACTGGAAAGGGAGGCCAAAGCAACCAGCCGACAGCGAGGTCACAGTAGTGCTGTATCGCTTGACGCTTGCTCTGTTAGATTGATTTCTAAGTAATCCTGTCTCTGGGAAGACACAGAGGCAGAAGATACTCTTTCTCCTATCTGTTGCTGCATAATTTTTCAGCCTTTACTTCTCATGTCCCACAGTGATTGTCACTTGGTTGCACTGTGGTTTTAAAGAGCCCACTGAAATACCCATCGCTCCACAGCCGCAGAGCAAAGGCTGTGTAAGGACAGGACCCTTATCTTTAAGGGCAAGGGAGTACTTCTCTGGGAATGGATTAAAATCGTATTGCTGCTTTTCTGCGAGTGGAGGTGTTCTGGGGTGGCCTTTTTCATTGCTGAGGCTTGCAGTAGAAAGCGTGCACTCATAGTTGCCAGCGCAGCCGTGCTCGTGCCAGGGGAGTAATCGAATGAGAGCATTAGCTGCGACGGCAGCGTGAGCTGAAGGTCCCGTCTGGAGCTGGTGGCCTCTGTGGTCCAAAACGCACACTGGGGTCCAATGATGTTCTCAACAGAGCCCTGGGAAGGCACTTCGACTTCAGGTTGCTTCCAAGGATCTTCTCGTATCTGAATTAATGGCACTTCTGTTTCTTTACCAGCTCTGTAATACAGTTTGACATGTTAAATGCCTGGCTTCCTAGATTTTTGGGACCTGATGGACTATTCTGACTACTTAGTTTGACCTGCTGCATTGTTCAGGGCACCCAGGGAACAGGCTTCAGTGCTAGCATTGAGAGTATTCTTGTTTTTGAAGGATATCCTTGAATTGAGTGCCTTTGTAGGAAACTGACCTCTGTCGTGGAGGCTCCTTCATTTAAAATAAAATCGCTGAATCTCTGCTATTTTGAATGCATGCTATTGCGTCTGTTCTCCCAACTGATTTAAAGCCTTTTCCTGTTTAAAAGTGCTAGTAGGTGGTGTCTGAAGGTTGTTACGCTGCAGCGTGAGGTTATCGGAGTGACAGAGCCGGCAAGCGCTTTCAGGGCTGTACTGTTTACGGTGACGTTTGTTGGGGGAAGTTGGCTCTGTGTTTGCTTGGAAGAGAGTGCCGACACACCTAGTAATCTTGTTATCGATACAGTTAGTCATAACTATACTAGGGCTGATTTTGCGGTTAGTAATGCTCAGATTTTTAGATATATGGAAGAGGTCACAGTCTGAAGATGGCAAGTTTTACATTTCTGCCCAGTAAAACTGATCCAAAATGTATCATCTGTTAAACTAAATTTAAACAGGATCTGTTGTTAACTTCTTCTGAAAAGACTTAACTTGCATGTTTTTCCCTTTTTTATTGCAGTTTAGCAGAAATATTTCAGAAATATTATTCAAGATATTTCTTGAATAGTCATTGTAATGCTATTACCAATTCTAAACAGAAAAATAAGCGATAGGAAGTCATAAACAGGTTCCAGTTTGAATCTATCAAGCTGGGAATGTGTGTGAAGTTGGCTGTGCTGGACACTGGAAGGTCTTTAGCAAAGCTTTGGGCAATTAGAAGGTTTCATTTTTGTTTTAATGTGACTGGCAAGAAATAGTTAACCTTTCATTCCAGTTTGCTGGCTTTGTCAGTCTGTATGAAGGTGTTAATCTTTCCTCCTCTTGAAGTCTGCTTGAACTCAGTACCAAAAATACCTTTTAAAGACAAAACATCTTTGTGAAATGACTTAGAGCTGTCAGTTTCTTCAAAACTGAAGCAGCTGTTCCAGCTGCATGATTTTAAATCAATATATATGGAGATTGTTTTAACTGCTTCCTCACTCCTATGTTTTATGGATTTATGAAATTATCTTCCTTTAACAAAATGTTCTAGCTTCTTTCCATCCCTGGCGATGCACCGTGTTGCTTCACTATATCATTCTGCCTCTAGAGTGCTGGTCTTGAGCGTCAGAGCTAAACTGGAGAAAATCTATCTGCTCATTGGATGGAAACAGTGGCCTTAAATTGTCAGACTTTGCTATTGCTGGCTTGTCTTTAATCTTCCAGTTGCTCTGCGTAGGATCATCTTTGCCGTGAGAGGCAGAGATGTGGCTGCAGTGCTAGCTGGAACCACCTGCAGATAAGAAAATTGTGAAATACGAAATGACAGGACAGGGTTCAGGAAGCTGAGGTTGCTGGAGGAAGTGTCTTACAGCCTTCAAATGAGAGACTGGGACTGAACAGTTTGAGCTCCTTGTTTGATGAACAAGGAGAAAACACCAGGTATTTAAAAGGCTCTCTAAGTTAGCAGAGAGCCTCGGCAAGAACCGCTGTCTGAAAACTGTGGCAGATTTCAAAGTGTTTTTTTTTTTTTTTTTTTTTGCTATTTTTAGTGATAAATATAATTAACCACTAGGAGGGACAGGCTGACCATTTCATACTGCCGTCAAATCCAGACAGTCTGTACTGAGCCCAATAACTAGGGAGTAGCTGTGCTGCAGGGGACTGGGTGATGTGAAACACACTGATACTGGGGTCAGTATCAGACTAAACAATTGTCTTGAAGTTTCCAAAATCATTAAGAGAGGAACACTCTAATTTAGAAATTTCAGTGACGTGTTTTGTTTTTTCTAATGCTGAGCTTAGTCACCGCTTAGTAATGTTTGAGCATAAAGACAAAAGATCCTCATCCTCAGTTCAGTCAAGGGCTTAATCTCTGCTCTGCCAGAGTCTGAAAGTAGCTTGCCCGTGTTTTCACTCCCAGCACAGCTGTCCTAGAAGCTACTTTCTCGTTTAGGTTTTGAACTACTTCCTACTATACGGTAGTATATGCCCCATTGTGCCAGACGCAAACCCTTCATTTTAGAAATTCGACTTAGAGCACATTAGCCTCACTGGAAAGGAGGATTCAGGCAATGTTTGTGCTGGCGTGACTTTTCTCTGAAGTCAGTTATAATTTTTCACAGTTCACACAGTGTGAGGTGTACTCCTAAAAATAGGTTGCTGGTTAATTAAGTGGTATGCTGGTCACAAAATCTCTTGGTTTAGGCCACATGATCAGCCTGAATATTAAAGAAGGAAGCATTGAAAAGCCAGCTAAGACTGATAAAAGACAAAATAAAGCTTCTTCAGGGAATTTAGTTACTTCACAGGGACAAGCAAACCATTCTGCAGTCATGCAACTGCTTGAAGAAGCTTTTGCAAAGCTTGTGTACGTAGCAGCAGGGGCTTCAGTAATGGTCTGACCCCAGATCCTAGCACTTGGGACCCCTGGCCTCAGGCACCTCTCGTTTCTGTGAAGCAGTGCACTAACAGAGTAGTTTGCTTGCTTGATGTTCCTTCACAAAATAAAAGGTCCAAGTGTTGGAGCGTAACCACTTCTAGATATTAGCTGTTCAGGGCATGCTGCTTTGCTCCCTCAGCCTGCTTCGATGCTTCATGTTGCTATGAGAGTTGTTTGGGCATTTTTTGTAGACTTTGCTATTAACAGATCACTGACCACATTATTTGCAAGCCTTATGGCCTGGCTAATGCTGGTAGTCAAGTAATCAAACAATTTATGAAAAACTAAGCCTTCATGAAAAGAAGCTTCAGCAAGGCACATTCCTTTGCTCTATGGAATGGCCAGAAGGCATGTAATCTTTCTGTCTACACTGTTTGGGCAGTAATTTAGAAGGAAAGAGGTGAAGCACTGTTAAGT
This sequence comes from Dromaius novaehollandiae, assembly GCF_036370855.1. Lineage (NCBI taxonomy): Eukaryota > Metazoa > Chordata > Aves > Casuariiformes > Dromaiidae > Dromaius > Dromaius novaehollandiae. Next base: position 45,945,208 of record NC_088130.1, on the reverse strand, counting down.
CTTCATTTCATGTAAGCGTGCATTTTTTTTTTATTTAATCTGCTATTCTTCACTTTGATTTTTACCATTTCTGCTTAAGTCTCCCAAACGGAAGAGTGCTTTGCTGTGACAAGTTTGATACTTTCCTATGGTTTGTGTATATTAAAAATACCAGAGGCTATTTTGGGCAGCGATCCTGGAACTCCTGTACTGAGATACACTTTATTTTAATGGACTTTCTTTTAATGGCTACACAAAATATTTTCAATGATCCTTGGGGTTTTTTTTGGAAATGTCTCTGGAAAATACCTTCCTAAAATGTCACTGTCTCTATAAAAGCAGTAGGCAGGACATATCCACTCTGCAGCTCATTCTTGTATGTGAATAATTATGTGCGTGCTTAGCATTACTGTTGTATCTAGTTCTGCTGATTTATCAGCTTGGATCATAGACTTGCAAAAACTTACACGTGGCAGATGTTGAGTATACGGTGATGGACTATTCATTGTAGGGAAGGAGTAGCTCACACGCAAGATGCTAAACCTGCTTTTACCCTGTTTTGTTAACCTGCCTAACCTTTTTTTTAACCATAGGTGTTCCCCAAGCTGAAATAGGGCAGGAATGTGCAAATATATCCAGGGCTGCCTATACTTGGAAAAAGGGTTAGCCCTGACTAGGGCTGTTGTGTGGTCTGTACTGCACTATTTCTAGTTTCTGATCTTCACTGTGTGGATGTAAAATGACTGTTCTCCTGGTCTGACAGGGGCCTCCTGCACTCTCCTCAAATGAAACAATAGAAAGATACCATGGGAACACGTCCGTCCGGAGGAGGTGAATCGGCTGGGTCGAAGCGCATGGGACTGACCTCTGCTGTCCCCTCGGTTGAAATGGTAGAACTAGTTCTGTCATTGCGTAGCAGATATCATCAGGCAGCTGAGAAGGACTGTTCATTCCCCCCCCCCCCTTTTTTTTCTTCTTTAACCCATCTGATTTCTTGATTTGGTTACCCCCAGCACCAGAAACAGCTCTTATAAGTGCTGGTGAGATGCTGGTGCGAGGGTAGGAGTGAGTGGCTGGCAGAGGAGAAAGGTTGGGGGGAGCCAGTGGCCCTTAAGCCAGTCCTGCCACCAAAAGAGATGGATGTGAAACTGTATATTGAATAATTTTTTAAAAACAAAACAAAACAGAAAAGTTTCCACCACTGCTTTCCACAGCTGGTACTGTGAAGCGAGTGTCAAATAAGCCATTATCCAGCCAGTTCAAATCACTGAACTCTCTGCAAGTAAACTGGATACTCAAGTTTCAGAATTTCAAATACGCTATGGTCGCACACTCTCCGAGCTCCTGAAGGGTAGCAGTGAGCAGAGCAGATAACCAGGCTGCGTTGTGAAGGCCTGACTCCTCAGTAGATTAGCACAACGGGGGAGGTTGGTTATAAATATTTGTGGAAAGCACAAATATTTATGTAGTCCTTGTAATTATTGTCAGACACTGATGCTTGCCCAAAAACAAAGAGATGTAAGACTGGGGAGGGAATTGGGATGACCGTACATACTCATGCTTACTGCTAACTTGTGGGAATCTTTGGACCAGAAGGAGTTTAAGCCAGAATCGCTCGCAGCTGTGACAGACCTCTGCCAGCGCAGCCTGACTCCCTGCTGCGGTGGTGCTGGGCTCTTGGGAACCCAGGGCTCCCAGGGATCGCATCTCGGGATGGCGAGCTCGGCTCCCGGCTCTGTAAGTGTGGACAGGATCCTCGAGGCCTGCCTGCTTGTACAGGTGTTGGGCCTTGGGTTCTCTGGTTTTTGTTCTGAAAACTAGGAAGCATGTTTTGTTCTTCAGGACTCATCCTCTGGAAGAGCGTTTGTTGCTCTAAAACAGGATGTAAGTTATTGTTTGTTTTTTCCCAGAATTTGCGCTGGGAGGTGAGTTTTCAGCTTTTGACTAGGTCTGGCAAAAACTAGTGTTCCAGAGAAATTGGAAGCGATCCAAAACTGTTTCTCCTGCAGACTTGTTTAATGATCAGCTAAATAACATGTAAAAGGTTTGTGACATTACTTGCTTCTTCACAGCCTGTTTTTTAACATGTTAAGAGATTTCTCAGGGGCTTGCACTTCTGCACCTGTGGGTCCCGCGTCCTTGGGCAGGGCAGCTGATCTTAAAGTGGTGAGAAGGAAGAGGTGAGGTGAGCTGGGCCATGCCCATGGTAAGGCACATGGCATTAGAGAGGCTCCACAGTGTAGCTGCCCTTCAAGGTCAACCTGTCTGACAGAGAATTTGCTGTGGAGGTGGACTTGAGCTCTGTCATCCAAAGGTAATGTCTTTGAAACCTCTCAGGCCAGTAATGTGCTGCCGGCATCTTACTTTTTGACACAGAGACTGTTTTCATTTACGTTTGGATAACACCCTTTTCATTGCGGTCCACTCTGGAATGTAGTTGCTCATAGCTAGAGCTAAAAAAAATAGGGAAAAAAAGAGAGAGAGAGGCTTGAGGCTGCGGCCCAATAACCAGCTTTCTAGCATTTCCATGGCTATTCAGAATGCTCAAAGGAGCGCATCTGAAATAAGGTGGCTGCACTGGTATTTTGCATAAATATTGCTAACTTACAGATTGCATGGCAGCTATTAGAAGCTATCATTAAAGTCGCTCTAAATAATGTGGTACAAAGCATAAATGAGTTATGTTCTATTTAAGTATTTGTTGCTTTAAATAGCAGCTCCAGAGACCCAGGACTGGAATAGCAGACACGTTGCTGGACATGAATGAGGTTTCACTGGCAGAGCTGTGTAGCACCTGGCTTAGGAAACATTGTTCCCCTCTCACTCTTACAAATGCCAAAGCTGCATGCCTTTTTAATTCTTTAGTGTAGTTTTTAACCTTATGGTGAATATAGCCAGCAGTTGAAGTTCATCCTGGATAGTTTGAGCACTTAAGTTGATGCAGATTGAAAAGAGCTCTAGTACTGCTATTTTCCTTTTTTCCATAATTCTTAAGTGGATGGCTTATACTTTTCTGATATATTTTTGGTTTGAAATACTATTATTCCATTTGTTTGCTGAATCAGTAACTTGCCATAGCTTTGTTATTTCTTTGTCTAGTAGTTGATGCTGTAAGCATTAACTTAATTTCAGTACATATCAGAATTAAAATATCCATTCAGCCCCCATTGCCTTCTATTTCAGAAGTGCACTTGCACGGTGTGTTTATACACATAGTGCTTTTTATTCTAACTTTGGTGCCAGTGTGAGCCCTTTTTGTTTATTCCCCACAATTTGGACTTTGTGTGTTTTTTTGGGGGGGGGGGTGTTTTTTGTTTGCAGCAGCAGTAGTTTTAGTGGTTGCTTGCTTTGAGGCCGCTCTCTCCTCTGGCGTGAGATTCGGTGATGAGTTGAGAGCACTGTAGAGCAGGAGTTGAGTTGAACTGCCCCCATTTTATTTGCTGTAAAAGCTGAGCAGCCGTCAGTAGCTGAGCCCTCGCGTCATTCGATGCACCCGCTGTGTGGGGCTGAAGGCAGGAAGCCTGGGCGTGAGTATTGCAACTGATAATAACCGCAAGGAAATAACAAGCTGCGAGTCTTTTCAAGACAATTCTTCAAAATGGTTTAGGGCTCTTCGACCAACCAGCGTAGATGTGAGATCCTGTGGAGTCGTATCAGATACACGTCTGCAAACAAACTTCTCAAACCGTTGCCTTTTTCTCTAGGCTGGACAGTCTTCGATACTGAAAGAGGAAGTGTCTTAGGAGGAAAACAGTATGTGATGGTTTAGTGTCTAAAGATGCATATGAGCAAGTGAAGTTTGTCAGGGCAACTTAAATGTGGCTTTTGCTGATTAGGACGTTTCCCTCAGTGAAAAAACAAGCGTGTTTTGAAGCCCTTGGCAAGGGCTAAGAAATGCCTGCCATCGTGTACAGCTCCTTGCTGGGCAGCAGCGGGGTTTCCTGAACGTCTGGGCAGAGCTGCGGCTCTGCCCCTGCGTCACCTCGCAGGGCTGAAGGAAACACGGGCAAAGCGGCCTCAGCGGCTCTTGGCGTGCTGTGTGCCCCTGGCCCCGGCAGCGCCCTGCTGCCGTGCGGGGCCCTGGCCGCAGATGGTCCCTGCGGAGGGGAGCGGTGAGCGGCTCTAGGGCTGCGGGAGGGGGTGGAAGAGAAGGTGTCCCACCAGCACGCACGCTCGGGTGTCTCCTCTGGTCACCGCTGCTTGCTCAGCAGAGGCAGCTTCACCTGGCTCCTTTTGCAAGGAAGGGCCTGGCCAGGGACACTGTTGTCTTACATGAGGGGCGTGTATGTGTATACACAAGCTTCTTTTTGTATATTTTATATATATTTTTATATATATGTATATATATAAAAAAAATTCTATATATGTGTGTATATATGTATACACACACACATATATGTGTATATACACATATATGTATATACACACACATACATATATATAAAAAATATATGTATATAATATGATCTTCAATCTCACCTTTCTCTCGCTTTGTTTGTAATAAGCTAGAAAGAAAATATATTTCCATGTTCTTCCTCTATTGCCCAAGATTTAGGACTGTCAGCATTTTTGTTGTTATTTGTTAGGCAGCCTTGAGCACAACTATCCCCAAGTGTGGCTTAAGCAGTTTAATTAACCTTTAATTTCCTCAGTCTCTAGTAGCACAGAAAGTTTGTGGCAAAAAAAGTGTGTTCCTGTATGTACATACTGCACCTTAAAATGTACAGTATGACTTTGATGAATTGAAAATGCATCTATACAGCTTGTTGTGAAGCAAAACCCATCTCCAACTTGTATGAGAAACCAAGTCATTTTGTCTGTAAGCTAAAAGCAAATATCTGCAATCTGTGTCCTTCTTGCACAGATTTGTTTATTCACCGTGGAGGCGGGAGAGTATATTACAAGAAAGAGAGCCTCATCACTGCGGTGACTGTTCTGTTGGGCAAAACATACCAGGACCATAAACTGCATGGAAATATCAGAAAATAGGATTAAGAAATCAGGAGCAGTTCATACTCGCCTTCATCCTTAGTATGTGGGAAAACTAGGAATTGGTATGTTTAAACATGGTGACTTTTAGTAAACAAGACAATCTGTTTGCACTTCAATACTGATCAGATGGGAAGAGATGACTCAAGAAATTCTGGAGTTTCATAGGAAGTCTCCCAGCTTCCCTTTCTGACTTAGGCAATAGAAAGCAGCAGTGATGATGGAATGACTTATGTTTTTGTCTTGCTTTCCAGCTGGCCTGCTGCTGTGGTATTGCTGCTTGTTCCTTGTGCTGCAAATGCTGCCCCAAGATAAAGCAGTCAACAAGTACCCGGTTCATGTATGCGCTTTACTTCATCCTGGTGACTATCATCTGCTGCATCATGATGTCAACAACAGTAGCGAACGAAATGAAAGTGCACGTAAGTAAGAGAGACAGCTCCGCTATCAGCCCCAAAGAGAAATGGGGCTCCCTCTAGGTCTCTCTGGGTACATGGGCAATCCCTCCAGTGTTTCCTCTGGGGACTGTTCTGCATGATCAAGAGGCAGTCGATTCCCTCCACCCCACCACTTCGAAACCCAAAAGGGACAAGTTTCTGTGTTCTGCCTGTTCCTATCGATTGCTCACCCTTCAAGTGTATTTCACAACGGGAAGAGTCAAGGATCATAGGACTAGTGGCCTTCTTCCTCTTTTGTTGTGTAGAAATCCATTGCAATAAACCCAGCCTACATTGGCTGGGCAGGTGGTTTCACTAGAGTCTGTTATGGGATATGCTACGGTAGAACAGATTATTTTTTTGGTAAACCTTTTCAAATGAGAAACTCGTCAGGAACCTCAGTGGCTTTTAAAGGAGATGTTTTGTCCTTTGGGCTCCGTCAGACAGAACACAAAGTAATAGCAGAGGAAACAGAAAGGGTAGCCTAATCCTAGCTAGTAAAGGCATCTCTGGCATGGGATTCCTCACAAGTTCACTCTAACATTGCATTTGGCTCCGGTAACTAGTTTAGTAGCAGAAAAAAATCAAAGATAACTCTTCCAGGGCTGCATTTATAATTTTAATTCTGTGTTCCTTGATGTTATGTGACAGGCTACCACAGCGCACAATGCTGAATCCTTTACAAAGGGTTTCTTAAGTGTGTGTGAATCACCATGTTCCCATGGCCTCTACCCACAGCAGATACTGTTCAGATCTAATTGTCTTTTTAATTAAAAAAAGCTTCAAAAGAATGAAGGGAGCTGTGGCTAAAACAAGACTTTAAAAGCAAGTTTCTTTCAGAGTCTTAGTATAGCTTTCCTGAGCTAAATGTTCACCAGCCTGTTTGAGGCCACACACTAGAGCTGTTGTTCCATGTCTTTTGGGTTGTTTTTTTAAGCCACCCAAGTCAGTCTCAGTAGCACAAATTCTCTCTCACCCTCTGCAAACTACAAGAAAAAAGTCTGTTTTTTAGGGAGAGGGAAAAATGGTCGGATTTAACTTTTAAAAGTTAAGTAGTGTAGGACTGAAACTTAGCTTCAGCATCAAATGTGGCATGAGGCCTGCTGTGCAGTTGTAATCCAGCTTGCCCTAGAGGTTCAGAAGGACTCAGTCGCCGCAGGCATCTAGTTGTGCGGTGTTAGAGCGCCAGTGGGATTGCAGTTGGGGCTGCTCCTGGTTTAACCGGTTGCTGGTCGTGTTGAGTCTCTGCTTACCCTACGTGCTTGTCTTTGTTATCTGCGAAACCTTCCCTCCGGATCCAGTTGAATTCACCCTGTGAATGCAGCACAGATGAGCTGACTGGCTTATGTCACGGCTAGCTTGAGGGCTTCTGTGCTGCATTCTCAGTGACCTTGCCTGATGGCTGCTGGTCATCAGAGGTTGAGGGTAGCCCTGTAAGAATGCCCAGTACAGACATGATGTTTGTCCATGACCTGTGACTTTAAAACTGCTTAACATGTGCATGCTGAAATTGCTTGCCAGGAATTACTTTGGCTTACTAGATGCTTAGATTGGCAAAAAAGTGGATAATCCAAGGAACTGAAGTGTGTAGAAGACAAATTACATGCTCATGTTCAAATTTCATACAGTCATTTTCCACCAATAGAATGGTTTTAATGCAGTTTATATCCCCAACAAAAAAGAATACATTTTATCCAAACAAAAAAGTGATTCAGAGTCATTAAGCAGCCTTCAACAACATGCTTTTCAGTATTGCCAAATTTTTTTTCCAGTTCTTATTGTTGAAAGCTCAGCCGTAGGAAGAAATGGCACAAAGAGTAGCTGTTAGTGTGAAGTGGAAAGATAATTGCCCTCTTAATTTAGAGCATTTGATGGCTTTGAATGGGAAATGGAGCATCTGAAAGTAGGCTTTCTTTATCTGCTCTCTAATTTAATAATTATGTTCTGGGCTGTGGAAAGTTCAAAGACTCCTGAAGCTAATTCAGCCCAGTTGTAGTAGAGTGCACCTTGAAAGTATCTATCCAGACTGGGAAGCTGAGACTGGTTAATAATGAAATGTGTTTTGAAAGTGCTGGGCACTTATTGATTCCATTGCTTTGGGCCAGATGGTGGAGTACTGTTAGCTCCTGAAGCCAGACTGTATGCAAAAGCTTTGCATGATGCTTCTAGAGCCTCACCCTCTCTTTTTTGAGAAGAGAATTTTAGTTAATTTTAGTTAGATTTTTTTTAATATTAAAATTGACACGAAAAATTGACAAATATTTGAGTGCAGTCCTTTACTGAGCCAGAGTCTTGATGTAGAACTGTCTCCTTTACCAGTCTAGAGATCAAATAATCATCCTAATGTTATGCGAAAGGAATCTAACCCTTGCAAATGGGTTTCTTTGTTTTGTTGGTTGGCTATAAATTCTTAAGTCTGAAGTAGTTTTAAAAGTATTTATTGTAGCACTGTAGCCTTTAGACTTTTGAAATTATTTTGGGAGTAAGCCACAGCAAGTGGCTTTTTGGACAGCTTAAAGAGAGACTTTTAAAGAAGTTTTGCAGTATTTGGACACCAACTGTCCCACAAGTTTGGGTTGGTTTTTCAGTTCTTTTGCAAGTGCCAGCTCAGAGTGAGGGCCCTGCTCCAAGTGCTGTAACATGGATGGAAAAATGGGTGAGCTCAGTTCCACATCCTCACCAGACTTCGTGGGGAGATGAAACCTTCCGTCAATGGGAGGGCACAGTACCTATGAAATATTTGGTTATGGTATCAAAACCTTGATTCCTAATCTAGCTGGCAGCATTTTGAGGGCCTAGTACTGTGTGATGAGCCTTAAGAATTGAAGAAAGAAAGGACACTGTCTTTCTGGAGAGATTTTTCTATGTTCTTTTCAGGCTTCTTCCCTCTCCCCTGAGCTGCTCCTGTGTATATAGGACACCATGGGAGAGAGGCCTGGAGGGCCAAATTATGAAAAATATTGAAAGAAGTCAAGTCATTTGTGTTTTATGTCTGGGGGAAAAGCAAGAAGCAGTGGAGGGATAGTAAGATGATTTTGGCCAGGAAAAAGGTCTGAGTATTAGTGTGCGGAATAGATTTCAGAGGAGCAAGGTTGTGTCTCAAGGAAAAAGATGGGGTACAACATGAATCAAGACAAGGAAACAAAGCAGGACCCAACCTGAGGAAGGACTTCTATGCCTGGGTCCATATGTATTTTTTGCAGTTATGCCAGTTGGTTGAAGAACAGGTATTGCTTTACCCTCAAACATTCTGTTGAATGTTGTGTTTCACAGGGTTTGAAAGAATAATTGGGGGAAAAAGAGAGAGAGAATTGTTTTGGTTTGTCAAAACAGTATTTTGATTTATTTTTCTTAATAAAAGGTGCTTGAAAACTAGTGAGTTTATCCTGAAAGTATCAATGTCTCAAATAATGAAAGAAAATCAGAAAGAGGTATTCAGGAGAATAAACTCCAGTGAAACCAAGTCCACTTGTGTCAAAGCATTTCAGTTTTAGAGGGTTATGTGTTCAGGCAGAGCATGCTTTCTGACTTTTTTCTGCAGCCAGATTTAGGTCTTGGTCCTTAACTGCATTACAGTGTGTTAAAACAAATTTGCCAGAATTTTTTTTTTTTTTAATGAAGCTGTCCATTGCCTATTTCTTGTAAGAATTCAGCTACATATGCAAGATGGCATACGTTTTGAGCAGATGGGCTTTTGTCTTTCTATTCCCTTTCTTAGCTAGTCAAGACGGGTGGTTTTACCTGTTCTTCCTCTTTGTCCCTGCAGCCACGTACACATTTTCTTTTATGTCTTCCCTACCCTTTTCTATCACAAATTTCATTTGCCACGTTCTCCCTGTGTTTGATGAGGACATCCAGATTAAAGCAGTCCGGTTTCTCTGACCCTTTAGTCCTATTCAGACACGGTTTTCCCCTGCTGTTCTCCGCGATGCCGTTTCTTGCAGTCCTGCACTCACAGGGCTGGGTACCGGTGGTCCTGGCTCAGCGGTGGCTGGCACCCGGGAGCTGCGTGGCCGTGTTGGCTCAGAGCCACACGCTGTTATTTGGGGTGCCAGCACAAGCAGTGAGGGCAAAACAAGTTTAGGATGGTCTGTACCTGCTCGTGTGGATCCAGCCATTGCAGCAAAGGGCTTCGCGCTCCGAAAATTGCTGATTTGCCCTGATAACGTTGTTGCTAACGCAGCTGTGGAGGCATTAATGTCCTGCGAGCAGACACAGTTCCTGGGTAAGATGCTTTGTCTCCCGCTTGCAGGCCAAAGAATTCAGATTATGTTGCTTTTAAAAACATAAAGGTAAATATTTCTCTGTATCGAGCTTGCGAAATAACCAATCCATGAGTTTATGAGCTGGCAGAACGACTCAGCAGAGGGAGAGCGTAGCGGCGCCTGCGCTGGGCAGGCTGCGAGGTGGACGGTGCGGTTGGAGTGGCCCGACGGCTGCACGGGGACAGCCGGGCACAGCGAGGGCTGGCGCGAGGCAGTATGCTGGACCTGGCCTACGGGACTTGCATCCGTGGCAGCAACAGAGGCTCGTCTTGGGCTGAGAGGGTCGCGCAACCATACAGCCGGTCCCAAATTACCTCTCCCAACCAGAAGTAGAGTTTTGAAAAGTCGCTTTTGTCTCTTTTGACTTTCAGTGATTGAGAGCCCACATAAGCCTTGATGAATCGTTTCCGGCAGCAGATGACCCTCTGGTGAAAGCATGCCCTTTTCCTTAGAGCAGCCCTTCTGTGCCCAGCCTTGTGCTCACGTTTATCATCTGCCAGGCCCCCAAGGGTTTGCTTTTCTTCATGTTTTGTTACTTCAGGATCACTGGTCTCAGAAAGGGGTGTTCAATCCCACAGGGCCACGTGGCCATCATTTATGAGTACGTAAGGGTTGTGCGTGCTCCATAATGGCTGAGCTCTTTGTTTGTGCGGGCACAAACTCGGCTATTGTTCTTGTGAATCCATCCATTCTCTGTCAGCCTGATCTGTAAGGAAATTACTACAGAATGGAAAAAAGTACGTAGGGTCAGAAAATCCCTTCAAGATCTCAGAAACCTACACAATTAAAGAAGTTACAGTTTACCATTTACAGCTACCTGGAGATCTGTTTTTAATTAGCTAGTTGATTAATCAAGTTCCATGGTATTTTTTGTTTTCTTCTTTAAGTCCCATAATCAAAATGCTGTTTGGTACCAAGTTCAGGTCTTACAGAAATGCATCCGCTTACAAACAAACATCTCAGAAATACTGTTTAGTTCAATGTGATGTGCCTTTTAAATCTGTGTTGCTTGATGGCAATTATAAGCAAAGAATTGAAAAGAATTAATAAACTGATTGCTCTCCCTGGCATTTCTGGGGCATTGGTAGTGTTTTCATTTTTTCAGTCAATCCATTTACTCTTTCTGAATGCTGGCAGAGTCTGACATTTCCCTTGTGTTTCAAGACTGAGGAAAGGTGTTGCTGATGGTTCAGGTGGTTTCTCAGGAGCTCTCTAATAATTCTTGAATGCAAGTAAGTTGGACGGACTCGCTTATTGTGCAGCTTAAGCAGCGCTACTGATCCTTGAGTTACTTCTAGGAGAGTATCTCAGCATGGTGCAACTTGAATCCATTTTTCTAATGTGACACAGCTGCTTTGAAACCTCCTGCTTTTTATCTTCCCATCTGGTTGTAGCCCACCTAGGACCAGCCCTGTATTATAGTTCAGTTTTTCCTCTGTTTCTGTACACTTAGCAAGCAAACGTTTTAACTCTGTGTTGTCACGAGCTGCTAAAATGCCTACTCTTTGGGGGTGACTGCCGAAAAGGTGGTTGGACTTCTGACTGGCTTTGGTTATTAGCAATTGTGGGAAGCGTGCACCTTGGGCTAAAGGAAGCACGCTGTCTGAGCCTGGCAGCTGGGACCCAACGGTTTACATGTTTGTTCCCCATTTCCTGCTCGCAGAGGGCTTTCCACCCCGCGGGGAGCTCTGTCTCACCGTTTGTTCTGCAGCCCTGCCTGTGCTTTCCCTTTCCTGTTTTCATGTATTTACCTGTCTGCGGAAAGAAGTGAAGGCTGGTATTTTTTTTTTTCCTTCTTTCTTGTAAATGTTCATGGATGGTGTTGCCTACAATCTTTGCATATTTTTCTTATGTGAAATCTGCCCTGGCTGAATGCTTTCTGAAACTTTGATTCCCGTTTCATCTCCCCAAGTTACCTATTTGTACAGTGTTTTGTCCTGGCATGCATCGTCTTCTGCCTCCTGTGCAGGTAACCATGATGAATTTTAAAGGCTTTGATGTGTTGCTCTACTAGTCTCACCAGCTTCAGCTGAGGGGTTGTTAGCATACAGGGAGGCCTTTACTTCTTTGAGATGACCAGTGGCTTTCTAATTAAATGCTTCTATTTCTGAGCAGCTCAACAGCTCCCTGGCTGTGAGGGCAAGGGGGGCTTGGCGTCACGAGGATGCCGCACATGCCGGGATCCTGGACACAGAAACCTGCTTTTTGAGCGTTCAGTGTCACGTCCATGTGCTGAAACAGAGGCCAAAATGTGCGGCTGTTTGCTTTCCTCTTACACCACCGGCAAGGCCTCAAAGGCAAATATTTAATGAGTCGAGAAAAAGGTGGAATTTTCCTACCTCTCTGCTAATTTAAAAAAAAATCAGGGCAACTGGCCCAACGCCCTTTCCGAAGCTGCGGTGGAGGAGAGAGGAGCTGCTGCTCCCGTGCCGTTTGGGCACGCTTCAGTGTGCGTTTCTGGTGATGGCAATGCGAGGCAGAGCTTCCTGCCCCGCGCCCCCGGCCCCGGCCCCTCGTGCTGAGAGAGCCGCCAGCACGGCTCCGCGGGAGCGGGGTGATTGGCAAGACCAGGGCGTTTTGTTGTGAAGCGTGCGAGGAAGGAGCGGGTTCCCGGGGCGCGGGAATGGGCGGTGAGGGGTGGCTTACGCCAGCGGAGGCGAAGGAAAGGTAGGTGGGCTTGTACCCGGAGCGCGGGAAAGGGGTTGGCAGCTGAGGCTCTGGAAAACTCCAGGCACTTGTGTTTTACATGATGTTATGTCCCGTGAACCGTTAAGTCCAGGCTGAGGGGTAACCACAGTGAAAGGTGCTAATGTTAGATGAAGCCAGTGAAATATTGGTGGTGCAAAGGCTGATGTAGGCTTGGTTACCGGGAGCCCTGCGTTCGCCCTAATGGCTTGTAACTTGCTGTGCTTTCCAGATCCCTTTCTACGAGCAGCTGTGCAAGGGCATTCAGGCGGGAGACATGTGCGAGAAGCTGGTGGGGTACTCTGCCGTGTACAAAGTCTGTTTTGGAATGGCCTGTTTCTTCTTTCTCTTCTTCTTGTTCACTATCAAAATAAACAACAGCAAAAGCTGCCGAGCCTACGTTCATAACGGGTGAGTATTTGGTTGCTTGCCAAATTTCCATGCCTCTTTCTGGATTGGTTTTGCCTATTTTCCAGTTGGGTGTAGTATGGGGGGAGGAGGGGAAAGAGGAGTTGATTTTACTGCTTCTGTGAGATATAACACAGTCAAGTACAAATTAACTTAAATGACAATCAGCCAACACAGGTTGATTCTCTCTTACTTAAGAGTTGGGCTTTAAATAGAGATTTCTTATGGTACTTGAGTTGTTAATTGCTATTATAACCAGATGACTTCTCTTTTTTCTTTTTTTCTCATCCAGATTCTGGTTTATTAAGCTTATACTTCTGGCAGCAATGTGCTCAGGAGCCTTCTTCATTCCTGATCAGGACACTTTTCTCAATGGTACAACCTTCTTATCTTGTTATGGTGTGCTTCTCTGTACCGCTTCGTGAGCGCTTATAGACCCTAAAGGCCTGAACAGCATAAGCGTTGCTGTGTTTCTGTAAGTAAAGCCAGGACTTTTGTGACCGCTGAAGGCAGAGGCCCGTGCGTGTCTGGCTTGGCGGGCCAGCGCTGTTGCGGTGCAGCTGTGGGGGCTGCGATGTGCAGTGACGGGGTGCACGGTGCTCCGAGGGGGCACGGTGACCGGCAGGGCACCCGTGCTGCCTGTCCTCAAAGCTGCAAAGACGCTTGGGGCCTAGTTAGCTTTAGAGCAGGTAGCGTGAATCTAATAACATGAAATTAGACTTCTTGTGGAGCATTGTAAACCCACTGTTGAGAATCCCGTGCCTGAAGCATTTCCGATTTCAAAAGACAGGCTGGCCCCAGTCAGCCCCACTGGTGTGGGCCAGGTGCTCCGGAGGCGTTCTCTTAACTGGGCTCATACTAAGTAACAGCTCTGGAGAAGACTTCTCACAGGCCTCTTGGGAGTTAGGGGCAAAAATACTGATGATACCGAGATGAGCTGGTTGCCGGGTGTTTGTAAGCCCTATAAGCTTCGGAGTCTGCGGGCAGGTGAAAGGCTCCGTAATCCAGCAGAGAAGCTGCCTCTGCTGGGAAGATGCCACCTGAGGCAATTCCAGCTGTGCTGCCTGTGCACCAGCAGCAGAGGGAAGGGACCGTGTGGTCAGGGTCGCCGCCACAGCTTCCCTGAGCGAGGAGAGCCCTGTTGTCTTGGGGACCTCTGGGCTGAGATTGCCTGATGTAAACAGGAAATGTCAGAATTTGTTTTGGAGGATGTTAGTTTCCATGATGTCTTCTGCTGCAAGGCTCCTGCCGTTTTACCTCAGCTCCATGCTCCTCAGAAGGCTTCTGGGCCTCTTTATTCACTGCTATGGCCGAGGGGGGGGGGGGGGGGGGGGGAGGAATAACCTGCTGCACTGCCAGAGCGCTCTGCTTTTCTACAACCTGCTAAATTTTTGCATTAGCGGCTTTCGACTCCTCTGTGAGTAACAAAACTAATGGAGCCTGACTTGGAGCCTTTCTTCTGCGTGGGTTTTCTTGATGGCCGATAGCTCCACTGCTCCTCGGTGCTCGCTCAGCCAGGGCAGGCCACGGTTTGGGCCATCGGCTGCCTGCTTCTACAAAAACCTGCTGGACCTGTTTGTTTTTGACACCCATCTCCTCTTTTAAAACTGCTCAGGTATTTAAAAAGAGGAAGAGAAGGGAGTAATACGAGGTGAAGTGAGGGGCTGCTTATCCCTATTCCTTTTCTCCAGTAAATTATGAGTTGGCCATATGTTCTTGTCCTTAATGTCTGCTCACTGGCTGGATTAGAAAGGTGTAATGGTTTAATACATTGCACTCACGGGTAACTGAGACTCCCTCTTGTCTTCCCAAGCAACCCTTTGCATGGCAAAAAATGTTCCAGAACTAAGGTGCCCAGGGAAGGAGGGAATGGAGCTTGGGGGGCTGGTCAGGGAACCGCTGTTCTCTGTCTTCACACTAGGTAGACTGGAGCTGAGAAACAATTTTCCTTACACAAATTAGTTCTTGACTTTTCTCTGTAAAGCAGTGTGCTGTATATGGTGCTAGACTGTCCTCCAGGAAGCCCTTCAGTGCAAGATTCACAGAGGGTTGCCAGGTTTTATTTTCCCTTATTTTTTTTTTCCCCTCCTGTCTAGAAACTTCCAGTGTCTTTTTTTTTCCCCTTACCAAAGAACACTCTTGGAGCAGTCTCCTCTCTGTTTCCCTGTTTTTTCTAAAAATAAAAAATTCCCCCTGCCATGATTCCCACACTCAGCAGCACTTTGTTGATCATGGAGGGAGGGGTATTATGTGCACATACTAGGCTTGCATGGGCTCTAGTGTCAAATCCGCACTAGTGCCATTAACCTTATCTACGGCGGCTTTGTAAAACATCCTGAAGTATCCTGCCTGTAGCTGTGTGAGATCCTTACAGGGAGTCTGGCTGTTTAATTACTCACTCCATCGGTGGTCTGTCGTTCCTATTGTGCCTCTCCCAAACACACATGCACTCCCTGTTCCCTGATTTTTCTTTTTTTAAAAAAGCAGCATGCTCATTCAGTGAATACAATAGATTTTGCAAAACAAGAAAAATGTCATTTTTGCCTGCTTTCAGTCAAACAATGAACTTATGGTGCAGTCAAAAAAAATCTCTACGTCTTCTGCTAAGCATAACATGTTGACTGTTCTGTTATTCCACTTTGCTTCCACGAGCTTTTTTCAAAAGGAAAATACAATGTTAGGCTATGGCAGGACTTTGCTAATGCACTTCCTCAGTCAGTCTTCACTGAAATTTGCTGAATAGCTAGAGTCACTTATAGGTTGCATACTACACAGTGTTACAAACTGTATATGCAGCTAAACATTTCAATAGGTATCTATATTTACTCAGAGACTTTTGAAGTTGTGCATGAGGTGTTTGTTATCCAAAGCACCAAACAGTGATCCAGATACATGTAGGTCAATAGTTAAGTAGTCAAATACCCTGAATACCAAGTGTTCTCATTTCTCTGGGAGCAGCTCAGGACAGAGCACGTGTAAATAGATGAGCATGTAAATAGAGGAGCGAGCCCCACCTTTATTTCTCTGTGGTGCTAGGATCTGGAGGGGAAGGAATTGCCATTTTTAGTGCTGGGTTCCAGGACCTTGCAATTTCAGGGTTTAGACTTCCATGAAATGCTTTCAGGGCTTTTTTTTTCTCCTCACATCACAAATAAAGGTTTCAGTATTTTATGTCTGAATATAGCAACTTTGTCTCCACAGAAGTTCTTTAGGTTAAGGAATCTCAGTATGTGTCCTAAAAGGCTTTTTTTGAAGGTGTAGCAGGTTACAAGCTGAATTCATCAGGCAACTATTCTTGGGTTAGCTGACCTGGCCTTTCAGCTGAAATATCTCATCTGCAGCATCTGTGGGGTTGAGTTATTCAGACTGTGTAATGGCTTCATTGCATGGACAATAATTCCATTTTCTCTCAAGGGGAAGGCCTTTGTTTGACCTATTTTCTGCTTGTCTGCCTTGCAGCCTGGCGCTACGTAGGAGCAACAGGAGGCTTCCTTTTCATTGCCATTCAGCTCATCCTGCTTGTTGAGTTTGCACATAAGTGGAATAAAAACTGGTATGTGTTGGGCAAGTAGCTATTTGCATAATATGTCATTTGTGAGTCCCCCAGAATCTCTTGGAACAAAGCATTCAAAAGTTGTGTGGATGCAATTTCTGAGAAGATAGTTTAATATCAATATTTAGAGCTGTGCATCTTTGCTTCACCCACTTTCCTCCTTCCCCAGTGGAAATGTTTCTTCCTTATTCGTTTCTACCCTCTGCTGCTTCATTCTTACCCTGAATTGTTCTGCTTCCAGTAAGCAGTGGTGTGCAAAGGGATGTGAAGACCCCTCATTTTAAGTTGCTTCAGTTCTGCATGAAAACACACCTGCTAAGACACAGAATTGTACAAGAGAATAAAACTGGATTGCTAAACACAGCAGTGAGACTGTGCACAGTGATATAAACCAGTAAATCCTATTTTTCGGTTTGAGCTTAATACACATCAAATGACTTTTTTAAAACATAAAAGTGGCTCCTTTTTCTGCTTTCATTTAACTATGCAAGATTCTGTTATCAACCCACTTACACTCTGTTTTGGCATTGATTTAATTTCTGGTGTGAGTACATTTGATATTACCTTCTTTTAGCTCTTAGCCTCTCATCATGCATTAAAATATGTAAATTGTTCTCCCACATATATGCATTAACTTATGCTTCCCTCTCTTCCCCCCTTTCCTTTCTCCTGTTTCTTTTAGTCTGTTCCTCTACAATCTTTGCTACCTTCTCTTATTCCAGTTAGTGCACTGACTACTAAGGAAGATTTTTACAAATCCCTGGACTTTGTAAGATACGTGTTTATAGAGGAGGAGATGAGAGCTCCTTACACCACAGCTATTTTTACTGTTAATTAATTGCTCCAGCTGCTTTTCTGTGGGTGAGAGATTTCCAGCAGCAGCATTTAATTTTGGCACAATCTACATTAGTTACTCTTTTCTAATATCATGCTACCACAGCAAAAGTCAACCCTCCACACGCCAAAAAAACCCTTTATGCCTGAACAGTCTTTCTTTGTTGGTGAAAGAAGAAAAAACTGATCTTTGCAAGGGGTATTTGGGAAGGAAGGTGAAGAGAGAAAACAAGACAGGCAACACTATCTTGGGAAAGGTAGTGGGATAGAACCAAATAAAGAGGAGGCTTTAGGGGGGAATGGGTAGTAAAACTGTCAAGGTAGCACATGGAGGAAGAAGAGAGGCAGCGCTGAACAAGGGCTTTCCAGTGCTTGTGTGAAAAATATCACTAACAGGCTGAGCCTGCGGCACTCCAACGTCCTGCTGAGAAAATCCCTGTTGTGTTGAGCTGAGATGCACTGAGCTGCCAGCAAGTCTGACAGGCTAATCGGCGTGGCTGGGAGTTCTCGGAATCAGGCTAGGCTATAATTATGGAAATAGCTGGGCTCGATAATATATATGATAAATGCTAATGCTAAGGAATGCTTCCCTCGGTTTCACAAGAGGAACCTTGCAAGGGACTGTGTTGGTATAGTGATACAAGCACTCTCATTGTGCTTGATAATACAGACTATGCAAGTGAGGAGTGTGTTTCTTTTGTTTGTTTGTTTGTTTGTTTGTTTGTTTGTTTGTTTGTTTGTTTTAACTCTGTCAGGGTTGGGGAGAGAAAGATAAGGTACTTGTCTTTGTCTCCTCAGGACTGCTGGCGCAAATCACAAACAGCTCTGGAATGGTTTGCTGGCTCTGGTCACTCTCGTCTTGTACTCCGTTGCAGTGGCAGCCCTGATTGTCATGGCCGTCCTCTACACACGCTCCGAGGGCTGCACGTACAACAAGATCCTCATTGGTGTTAACGGTGGCCTGTGCCTCTTTGTGTCGCTGGTAGCCATATCGCCCTGTGTCCAGAATCGTGAGTGTGCCATCCTCTTTACATCTAGGGTTTCCTGGTGCCTCCACAGTTCACATACCTTGAGACATGTGTTGTGTTTTGGGCAACAAGTCTAATGCTCATATCTGAGATGGTACTTTAGATTTGGTGTCATTCTTGCCCCTGTCCCCGTCATCAGCCCAGCTGCTAAAACCAGAGATGTGAGACGTTTTGAGCATGCTATCAGACAGCCTGTGAAAAAGGCTCACATGCTGAGGGCTGATAATGCACTGAGGAATTACACAACTCTTAAACTGTGGTAACTGTTAAGGTAATAGCTATCAAACACATTCAGCTCTTACCATTTGCTTTCGACCACTTGTGGTGTACCATCCGTAAAGTCTGGGCACGCAAATGAGTTGACAGCAATCAGAAGTCTTGCTCTTTCACCTGTATTTCATGCTTTTCCAGGATATTTTACATGTGCTGTTGGTATGTTTCAGTCATTGGACCAGGAAATAGGAGTAATTCCAGTGGCTCCAAAACAAATCTTGCAGGCAAATAAAACTCTCATGGCAGCCTGTCAGTAGTTTTTGGAAAGCTGGTGCTTTTGGCTAGAGCAGAGGGGTGATTCCTTACGTGGAAATCTTAATGCCTTTCTAAAACAGCCAGCAGAACTAAAGAACACTCTTTTCTCTTTACCGACCAGACAAAATCTATCTAAACTGCCTCAAAACTTATGAACTGCTTGCAGTAAAACATAAAGGATGTTCTCCTCTTCTGAAAGATTTTAGTGTACTGTTTTTAAAAGATTTGAATTTCCCTTTCAGTTCGTTAAAACATCTACAAAAATTGTCTCTTGTCCTCTTTCTACTAAAGGCCAACCCCATTCTGGTTTGCTGCAGTCGGGAGTCATCAGCTGCTACGTCATGTACCTCACTTTCTCAGCATTATCCAGCAAGCCTCCAGAAACTAGTAAGCTATCTAGTGCTTTATTTAAATCCTTTGAGACATGCCAAGTATTAAAAGCAAAAAGGTCTTTAGCAAACCTTAGTACTCATGAATTTAGGAGTGCTGGTTTTGAGCTACTCTAGCCTATGAACAAGGAATTGCTAATACTAAAAATAAATCTATGCAGCGTTTAAGAGACCATGCAGTTGGCATCCTCCATGTATCTTAAATGCTTTGGTCTAGGGGAGCTTAACTTACAGCAGGTAGGTTGAATCTAGTGCACCAGAGCCATTCCAGTCTACTTCCCAATGACAGCCTACCCAGAGTCCTGCAGCCTGTCACTCGTGTGGCAAGTGCATGTCCTCATCTAATAGGACATGACTAATATGTAACAGGTCTGGTCTCGTGATGGGGAAAGGGTTGGAACAAATAGTTCGTGAATGCCTCTAGAAGGGGACAGGAGGCCAGCTCCATCCAAAAGGATAGCCACCACTGGGTAGTAGGTCTCTTCCACCCGGGTGGCTTTGTCCTGTTCTTGCCATGCTGGCTGCCAGAGGTGATAGTAAAATAACTTCTTTTCTCCTATAATTGATGTGCTAGGTAGCCTTAGCTCTGGGCTCCTAATGAAACAAAGACTTGAGAGTACCACTTGTCTTTCACTCTGAGAGGGAAAAGTCCTGAAAAAGGTTTTGGAGTTATGTTGCATTTGTTTAAGATGACGCTGTTCTTAACCCAGGGCTCCTGTGCTCCATGTGTGTTCTTACCATTCGCATTGCAAGCCTGGGGTAGGAAACTGCAGAGTTTTAAGTTCTTAATGCTGCAGAAACATAGCAAGACTTTACAAGTGCAACTTTAGCAGTTTCCTTTTCCCAGCTAACCATTAGATTCAGCTATCTGGATGGAGAACATTCTTTGCACTTACAGAAGACTTTCCTGATTCAGATCAATAATGCTAAAACCTCTTCTTTATTATCTCTTAGCTTTTAGTGTTAAATAAGTGAAACAACAATAACTAGAGGAAAGGAAGGCCACTGACAGGAAGGAGTTGGAAGTTTTGCAAACACCTGTCTGCCCATAAGAAAGGGGAGGGGGGCGAAGCATCTCTCATGCTTGTGTACGTGCAAGTATAAACACACATGTATTCCAGAGCTAAGAACCAAAGAGAGAAAATATTTAGGTAGAAGCTTTTACTTATCGAACTTTTATATAAGCAGTGTTTTTCAGTGAATATAAAACTTTATTTAAATGATATCTGAATTGCTCATAAGACTTGATACTTAAAAAAAAGGGGGGGGGAAACAGTGATGCATTGCATTAAATGACTGGTTTCAGGGCATTTTTGCACTTGTGACAGTCAAAGCCTTCAGCAGGTAATTGCTCTGATTGTGCTGGTATGTGTTGTAAATGTGGTTGTTGTATTTGTAAGAGGTGACATCAAGCGTGCTCTGTCAGACCCTCTGCATCAGAGATGCTTTTCCTTGTCTTTAACACAGACCAGAGAGTTCTCCTGGTTTTCATCAGCTCTTAAAGACACTTCTTTCTTACCTTTCTTTGTAATACTCTCACACTGGCCTGTGCAGCTCTTACAGTGACGCATGCTGATATGCTAGAGAATGTGTGGGGCACTGGCACTTGCTAAGGTGTTCCTATGTCCCACAGTCCAGATTTACCACGCCTGTTGACTTATTCTTCAAGCAGGCACCTTCAAATCAGCCCTCTTGCAAACTGGGCAGGGTGCCCAGAGAATGCCTTCAACAAGTATTTATTCGCAACATCCAAAAAACACAGTTGCAAAATGTTTTTAAAAGGCATGAGCAAACAAAAGGGTTTCTGTTTAATATATGGTTATCACGCTGTGCCTTTGCTTCTTGGTGGTAGACATAGCTGGAAGGCGTGCAGGCGATGTCCTACCAGTGTGTGCCTGATAGACCCAAGTGGGAGACTCCACATGTCTCTAGACAAAGCATTCCTTTAAGTCTTGCCTTCCCTTCATTTACACCCACCTCCACACTGTCCCTGTCTTGTGCTGATAAAGCTGTGTGCGCAGCCCTGCAGGCAGCAAGGTCAGGGGGCCTGACTTCAGGTTTATCTTTAACCTGGGTGTAGCCTTTTTTGCGTTTTGCCCTCTGGCCTTACACAAAGTTGTGCTGCCACAATGGAGTACAGTGTGGCTGCTGGAAGGAAGGAGGAGATGGGGACGCAGTTTGCTTAAACAGCATGGGTTCAAAAAGCTCTTGATTGAGATAAGGTGCAGCAGTAATTGCCTGCTTTGGGGGCGAAGCTGGAGGCTACTACTTTGCTCTGCTTTGACCCAAAGCAGACACCAAAAAGCTGAATGCATTTTTGAATGTCAAGGACTAAACTGGTTTCTTTTCAGGAACCTAAAAGCAGTGTTTGCTTAGATATTAAAATAAAATCTTGACTGTAACCAGTGCATCTCTCTTTATTTGGTCTTCTGTATCAGTCTAAGAACAGAGCAGCCACACGTTGCATTTTTTCACTGAGTATGAATTTCATAGCTGTCCTCAAAGACCCCTGCTGAACGATTTTAAAGATTTATGGTCTGCAGTCCATCCTATCTCAGTGTTAGTGGCCTTTTAGTCTTGGGGTAAAGTGCTGGGAAACTTTCAACTTCTTAGTGCATCAGGCAGTCTTTTTCCATGTGCTTGTCTGTTCTGACAAGCAGAAAACTTCAGTGCCCTACTAACTTGCATTTTTGTCCTATCTGAAACACAGAATCTGCCAGCTCAGGTTTACAGAATTTATTCTGTTTGATCTTTCTAAAAGAAGGAAGGAAATGACTGGAATGTCCTTACCTAACGTCTGAACTAATAAAATTATTTTGCTGAAAACGCTCAGTCTGTAAACTCCTTTGAAATACAATGAAATGAGCTTCAGTAATGTTTTTGTTTTTGTTTTGTTTTGTTTTTGTGAAGTCCTGGATGAAAACAATCAGAACATCACAATCTGTGTACCTGAATTTAGCCAAGGGCTGCACAGAGATGAAAACCTCGTTACTGGCCTGGGTACTACCATTCTGTTCTGCTGCATTTTATATTCTTGGTAAGTCTGGGGTTTGCAGTTACCTCCCTGTAAATGCAATGTCATGGTCAGACTAGTTAGGGCTTGCAATAAGCCTGATGCAAACACGGTAACGGCTAGAAATAGAGCAGAATTGAGCTGGAACATTTGTATTGCTACTTAATTTCAGAATGATTAGATGTTTTACCCAAAACATAGAAGCTTCTAATCTGAAGAAACTAGAAAGGATTCTCCCCAGACAGGTACAGTCGTACAAGCAAGTGATTTCCAACAGCTGATATACTGACAGTGCTGGTTGGTAATTGACTCCTGAAAACAGGCTGCTGTGAGTGACCTGCTACTTCACTGGCAAAGCCTTGTCTGAAACGTTAATAAGTGCTCAGCTGAAGTGCTGGCTGTGAAGTTAATGTAAAAGTATCAGTTGCGCCCAGCAGAGGAGAGCCGTTCTGAAACGCAGATTGGAACGATTCACTGTTGTCCCTGGTGTTTGCTGGTGGTAAATTCACCACCTTTCAAGAGTGACCTACTTTTAAGTTTGTGATCGAGTCTGAGTCAGCCAGTGGCTGTCTGTCAGGCTGGTTTCTACTTGTGCAGAACAAACTTTTCACATGCTTAGCATTCGATGCTATATCTGGGCAATTGCTTAGCTCAAAAGCGAGAGTAGACTGCTGTGGTAGTGAAAAATCACCCTTCCAGGTTTATAGTTACACTGCGGGTTTTGACACTATCTTCTTTTGCTCCTAGTTTGACTTCAACAACACGTGCCAGCTCTGAAGCGTTGAGGGGAATATATGCAACACCTGAAACTGAAGTGAGTACTTGCTTCCTCCCACAAGATTTCTGTGCAAACTTCCTTGTACTATTTTCCTCCTGTTGTTTTTAAGACTAACTGAACTGTAATCAGGTAGAGGCAAAAGCTTGTTCGCAGCATGCATGTTATTTGCCTCTGGGTATGGAATTCCAGAATACTTGTTGAGTCCGCACTGGCCCGTCTGCAGCTCTTGCTAGTCCCTTGGAGGTTAATTTATGAACTGAAATAATCTTCCCATTCTTTCTCTCACTTAAGAGAAAAGTCTGCTGGGCACTAAGAAACTATGTAGATAAAGAAGTGTGGGGCATTTTTTTTTTATTTGAACATTTTCAATCATGATTGTGTTTTAAAAGCAGTATTAGTGCTTTTGATCACAGGTTTTTATCTCTTATTTTTATTTCCACACCTAATTATCATCTTTCTTTTCACCTGCAATTTCACCTCAGATTATTTTTTTGTCCCTATTTTCTTCAACACATGCACCTTCATTCTACCTGCTTATTTCTTTGCCCTACTTACCCTGGGAAAACCCCTATATGCTGGGAGACGATCCTGTTTTTGCTGTGTAGCAGTTATTGCATACATATGCTTGATAGTGTCACACTTTGAAAATATGTATTCTGTTTGGAGAATGCATCTCCATCTCTAGCTCACTTTGCTTTGGTGATATTTTCATCTTCAGTTTTTATTTTTTCAGGCTTTAATCAAAGTTCGAAGTACTTGCAAGCATCCAGAAATGCAGAAGTATCTAATAAAGCTTACATAGCACCTAGTTTAGCATGCACAAGAACTTGCTCTCTGAGTACGCTGCCTATCTGCGTATTGCTCAGGCGCCAGGCTCTGCCTCACTGTTGCACCGACTGCTGTGGTCAGTCACGGAGTGTCGGCCCTTCCCACCCTGCGCTGAGGTGAAGCGAGCGGGGGGGGGAAATTGGAGAGAAAATAGCTGCTCTTCACATGCATCCATTTTCCCCTTTCATTGTTAAGCTGCACAAACTCTTGTTCAAGGACACAGCGACGTGAAGAGCGAGGGTGCAGGGTTGGCATGTAGCCTGTGATACCAAAAAGTGTGTGAAACTGTAGAATGAACAATATTAAAACCCACCTCAGTTCTCTAATTGAGTTTCCTGGATCGCCACTGCTCGATATGCTGCCACAGCGGGGTGTTGCAGCTGAGGAGTCTTTACTGCTAGGGAAATGTATGGTCTATAGCTTCAGGGTTAGCATCCGCTCTGTATCTGCTGCATACAGAGTAGTCGGCCCTGGCTGGTGCAGTTGGAGCTGCCGGCTGGCGGAGGTGGCCTGTTTGCAGAGGAGGTCGAGCTCGTGCACTGCAGCACTTGCCAAGAGGATTATTTCTGGACCATTGGTTTTAAAGAGCGGTACAAGAGCCGTTGAATGTAAATATAAAGAAATGACTGGCAAAGAGCAACTAATTGCATTCTGATTGTCTTCTCTGTGATAAAGGGCCTTTGTCTTCGCACCAGAAATGTAAACATAATTCTGCAGTTGCTTGTATTATACAGAAAGTCTCAGTGTCCAAGCTGAGGACAGTTAGCCATTATGAATGGCTAGTTGTATGTGTGCCAGTGTTGCTAATTGCATCACTGTATGCACAATGACTTAATTTCTGATAAATGCAGCTAAGTTTAAAAATTATTTGGGGGAACCCAGCACTTGTTTCAGAAACCTGATACAGCTGAAAGGAAACTAAACCTAACACTACAATCAGCATAACAGTAGAAAGAACCTGTTAATCTATTGAAACATGAAATAAGATTTTTTTTTAAACTGTCAACCAATCTCTTAGAGTCTTTTTTGTCTTTTCATTAATTTATGAACCCAGAGTACATGTAATCATAGGTATGCATGAGAAAAATGTAATTTGATAGTTCTGTTGGAAATTGAATGTTAAAAGCCTATTACACATTTTCATTTTTTGGATACATTATCAGGCCACAACAAAAATAAACCTCAAAGTGGAATTCTGTCAGAACAAGTAATGTTGGTGATGCGGTACAGAAAGTGCTGCCTTGTACTGTGGTCTGGTGCAGAAAATGCACTTAGTTAAATATTTATTGTACTGTCAGCACCTTTCTTCCCATTTACATTACCACTCAACACAAGAAGTGTCAGACCCATCAGTGACCAATTTCAGCTTTTCTTTTTCTGTTAGCTTAAAAAAAAAAATCCTCATTTAAAAGAAGAGGTAACAACAGTCTTTATTTGTACTCATTCTGGCTCCATTTTGGTACAGAATATGACTACATTTCAGACTTACGATTGTGCAGTTGATTTCCATCCCATCAGCAGGATATCGAAAGTTCCTTGCATCTTCATTTCAGTACGGAAATTTTTATTTAAAAAGCACTTAGATACTAGTTTAAGAAGGTAAGTCCACTCTGAAATATAAATGCACAGCCACTGTAGTGTAGCTTTCCAACCAATTTATCATAGCTTGCTTGCACTGTACTACTACTACCAGTGCTTGATCTTGAATTACGTAAAATGTCTTGATAGAGTCATTCTTAAAGAGTGGTTAATTTGCACCAAGGCTTACTGAGTAGGTTTTAGCAAAACTGAGAAAATGCTGTTGTGAACTACTTGGCTAATCCTAATTTGAGTTTTGTGTTGCTTGGAAATACAAAGTAGATTTTTCCTAAGCTAGTGTCTGTAGTTCAGACACAGCAGACCTTCTTCAGCAGCTGTTCTGTTTCTTGGTTGTTAGGCTCTTACACTTGCTGTTGTCTCTTTCACAGGTAGCTCGTTGCTGCTTTTGCTGTATGCCTGATGGAGATGGTAATTACCTATTCACTGCACAACTTACCTAACTTGTGGCTTTCAGACCCAACCAAAGAAAGTAAAGACACGGCTGCAGATGGAGAGATTCCTGTATCCTAATTCTGTAGTGCATCAAACTGAAGCAGCTGAAATGCTCGAGCAAAACATTAGAGGAGGAAGGGAAACGAGGTGTAATAATACCATTTTAAAACAGCAGGCTAGTTAATAATTTCTTAAAATAAGGCTGTCTAGCAGAACATGCAAAGAGGAATCTCTGCTCTTTGCGTGTGTGTGGGTGTGACTGCCAGATTTGTGGGCTCAGCTGCTCTGTGGCCCCTTCAGTCCCTGTTCCCCATGCCCGAGTTTGAGAAGGGGTGCCCTTTGTGCAGGCCTATTACAATTTAAATGCTCCAAATGCTCAAAAACCAGCTGGTAGGCCAGGAACTTGATATAGGGCAGCATTTCAGTGGTTGTCTCATTTATTTTAATAAAGGCTTAGGCCCATGCCCTAAGGGCAAGAAAATGTTCAAGTGTTGCTCTGTACCAGGCTTTGCTAAATCACACCAAAGACTTTTTGCTTATATCTAATCTATGCTTCATGAAACCAGCTGCTGTTTTCAGTTCTCATTACGTTTGCAAAAGCTTTCTTGTTTCCCATCTCTTACAGCTGATGCTGAAGAGCACACTGAAAAAAGAGGAGGCCAGACTGTGATTTATGATGAAAAGAAAGGCACAGTGTACAGTTACGCCTACTTCCACTTTGTTTTCTTCTTGGCTTCACTCTATGTGATGATGACAGTAACTCACTGGTTCCAGTAAGTGTATTTCTTTAAAGCTGAGAAATGAATGTCTTTGTGCATTTAAGAGAGGGGAGATACGAATGGGAATTCCTACCATTAGATGAGTGTCTCGTCTGATAAAGTAGGAAGCTGGAAGAAAGGATCCAAGTCTCTCCTGGGGGATCCCTGAGCAAGGTTTTGTTTGCAAAGAACTGCTTTCTCCTGCTTCAGGTCTGGGTTAAGTTACTTGAAGTCTGTGAACCACTCAGAAAAGCAGAGGGTACTGCAGTCTGAGATGTGAATAGTTGTGCACAGTGAGTTTATTGCTTTTTTTTTTTCTTTTTTTCCTCTTTAACAGTTATGAAAGTGCTCAGATTGAAAAATTCTTCACTGGAACCTGGTCCATCTTCTGGATTAAGATGGTCTCCTGTTGGGTTTGTGTCTTTCTGTATTTATGGACTCTAATTGCTCCGCTCTGTTGCCCAACGAGACAGTTCTCAGTGTGAAGACTCAGAAGGTGCTTTCTTTTTTCCCCCCCTTCTGTTTTTCTCTTAGAAAGAAAGTACAGCAGTCACTTTATAGTGAGGAAATACCTATTGCCCAGTTTTCATAATATACTAGTTAGTAACTTTTAGTCAGACAAAACTAATGGTTGAAGAATTTTTTTAACCTTTCCTAATTGTCATGAACAAATGGTGTCCCAGGGAATGTCTCTGTTCAAAGATTTTTGTAACACTAATGTGTAGAGCGTAGGAAGCATGATTGTTACGTAAACTGGAATAAGTGAAATGCTTTTAGAATAACTGACAATCTTTCTCCAACTTCATTGGCAAGAAAAGAAAAAAAATGGTGGAAATATATGTTCTTCCTTCCTGTGAATGCTGGGTATCTTCTAGCAAATATGCATTCCTTTTTATAGTCTTTTATTAACTATGTCTTTTACAGCAATTGCAGTGATGGTTTGGACTGCTGTTTTGTACAGCATATAATTCTTTTAAGTAGTCTCCAGATATTTTTTTCCCCAAAAATGCACCTAAATACTTTTGTAGAAATAGAAAATATGTAAGAATTTGACTGCCAAAGCATCTACTAAAAATTGTTTAACTAAATATTAAATATATTAAGTTATTGCAAACCTAGTATGAGAAAGGAATGTACCAATGATAACAGAGTATTTATGCTATTATAACTTAAAAAGGCACCTGAATATTTTATGTAAATCCAAACTGGTCCAATTATTAACAGAAGGGGTGTTTTGCACACAAATTCTTAAACTCTTAATTTTGACCAGTTTTGCTTTGCCAGATCCTTTAACTGCAAGCTGTTCTGTGCAGAGGTATGAGATACGGTACATTCTTTATTCAGAATGTTTGCTGTTGCAGGAATGCTAATTACAGGAACACGAATTACAGGAACATTGCCAGTAACTGATAACTTTAAAAGTGAAGTGCTCAGTTACTACTGTAACCTGCTGTTTCAGCTTGTATCTAAAGATTTCCCGGGCTCTTGTGTTCTGTTTTCATTACCAGTTTTACAATATTTAAAATGCAGTGATAGTCAGAAAAAGGACTTCAGTGTGTTATCTTCCTTTTCTGCCTGTGTTGGTTGGAAAATGGTCTTTCTAACTTTATATTTTTATACTTCTCTGTTAATCAAGTTTTGCTATGGGAATGGGAGTTAGCCAACCACTCCATTAATAGAGACTAACCTTTTTTTGGAGAACTTATGTTCTAAGCAGTGGGATAAGCAGTCAAAAAAATAAAACCAGAAAACCCAAATGTGGCAGCAGCAGACTTAGTAAAAATGGCTGACTTCAGAATATGAAACCCCACCACGTCGCTTTTATTTGCTCTAAATAGATGAGTTGCTGGCAGAACAACACCTCAGACATTTTTAATGCTGAATAAGGTTGGACTCACTTTATATATCCACGTCCCTGTGGGATAAACTTATGACTTATGTTAGTTTCAGAGTCTTCTCTCTCTCTCTCCCTCTCAAACTCTCGCTCTCAAAAGCAAAATATTCAGGATATAAATCAACTTATGTAGCATTTCTTTTCTTAAATACAGTTGAGCCTTAAATCTTCACCCAATGCTTTGTACAGAATAAAGAAAAGCACAACACAGAGGCCCATGAGATGGCCAAAATATTTGCATGTCTTACTTGTTCTGTTGCAGTAATTGATAGCTAATGCACAGCTGGTGAATAACCGTGACGTGCTAGATACCAATCATGCCGTTGCTGTCTGTAACATTTCTAGCTGCCTTGTTGCTCTGGAATCGTGGGGTCCTGCCCTGCAGAGAGCTTGCTAGAGGTGCGATCTTCCCAGCTCCATGCACTCTCACCTCAAGCAAAACCCACAGATCTGCAGTCCTGTAAACTTACAGTACCTACCCCTGTGATCAGGAGCACACCAACCCTCAAAATTCCCCTATCATGTAATCTGATGAGGAGGAAGACTGGGGGGGGAAAGTCTGCCCAGAGGTGAAACTCTTGCTCTTCTACTTGTTTGTTTCTAGGGGAAGAAAGTAGTTGAGTTATGAAAGCCACAAATAGCTCTGGAGAATAGAGGCAGGCTTTTATCTTTTCTCTTTCTTTCTTTTTTTTCTTTTTTGCTTCTGCTAGGAGGTTCTAATCTTGCCAAGAGCTCTGATAGCATGAGGGCCCGTCTCTATGTCTCTGCATTTGAAGTCCAGCCGCACAGATCTTTTTCCAGCAGGAAGACCTTTTTTAATGCGTTAACAAACTAGAAGTGTTTATCTGTCCCATCTCCAAGATGAGAGCTTATGGACTGCGCAATGAAGACTAACAGTCGTCTCTCCTAACTTGTAGCAGTTATTCTGACAAATGATCTTGATTCAATGTTAGAACTGCAACTGAGATAGTCCAGACTCTCACCCCCTCCCCAGGTAAATGCTGCTCAGAGTCTTGCAGGAGTTGCCTTCTGGTCACAAATATCTTGTAGTATAAGAAACCAAGCATATTTTATTAAAATGTTTTTTAAAGCAGAACAATCTGTGGGCAAGGAGCCCTACAGAAGAAGGGCATGCAATATGTCAACTTGTAGGGGCAGGGAACGGTGTAACCATTCTCTGTGTCTAATAACAAGCGTCTTGGTCACAAATGTGGATGATCTTAGTACATATCTTGGTCAATGGGTGTTTTTATTTGTTTACAAAAATGGTTACTTTGTGTAGGCAGTACCAGCCTACATAAAGTCATTGTATGCCTCCTCGTGCTCATTTATTGTAGTTTGTATTTAGGGAAATAGCTTTTTTTATGAAGGAAATAGGGTCATAAGAGGAAACTCCGGAGTGAGGCATGAGTCTGTTCTTCTTACACAGCACTTGCCTTGCTAAGTTACTCCTTCATCCTTCCAGTCCACCTGCTGTTGACCTTAAGTATCAAGGTCTGCAGTATACCTAGGATGGGAATGAGGCCGTGCGAGAGTCCTCTGCTTTGTCTGCTTCTAAGCTAGCATTGTGGGAGAAGACTCCAAAAATAACTTTTAGTTGGACCTGGCTGTCCACACAGAGGCCCCAGATGCAGCTGTGGATCTGAGGCCTTTCTGAGGAAACGGCGCCTCAGTGTGCAAAGCCTCTATTTCCTTAGCGAGCAATGGCTTCCTGCAGGGCAGGCAAATATGACAGACTTAACATTAGTTGTAAAACCTGTACTGTGAACTTCCCACATGCAACTGCTTCATAAAATCCTGAGCTGGGATTTTTAAGATTCAAATGTCCAGTTCATAGATTGTGAACAGTTCACACAAATGGGCTTTTTAATTTTTTTTTAAGTGCCTTCGTACATACTGCCCTCTGAGCTAATAATTCAGGTGGCACTGGAACTGTAAAACCTGACCTGAGCCTGTGGCCAGGTGGTCCTGCCTTGTGCGTTACACCTGGTGTGCACGCGGTGCAGTCGTACTCGCCGTGCGTGTGGAAGACCACGTAATCTATGCTTGATGGGCTCCTGGGGGGGAGCCTGATTTGGGATATGACTGTGCAGGGGAAGATAAACTGGGAAAACTCACAGATAGTCTGATGCTTTAGTAAATAAATGAGAGTAGTTGTTGCTTACACTTGAATTTAAACCTTGAGCAGAACTTTCTCTCTCCACACCTTCAAGTGCAGGTAGCTGCCCTGCTTGACGTGGTTAGCTGTGCCGTGTCTCTGCACGGACACGCACGTTGTACCACAACTGTTCTTGGGATTTGCTCCTGAACAGAAACGGCCTGTGCTGTGTTTCTCTGCCCTAGTATTTTTGAGCTGTGTGAAGTGAGAAAGCTGTCAGTTTTAAAGACAGGAAGACTAGAGATCATGTCCTCATTTCCTCTAGTTTAACTTGAATTTGAACTAGTGTTATAGTTTAATTGCCTCTTGGAGGAACGGGGGTGTTGGCAGAAGTTAGTTCTGCCGGGAGGATGGAATTATTTTATTAGTGTCGTCCTACTTTTTCAAATTCCCTATTGGAGGAAAAGTTATTTGGAAGCTCACTGCTGCACTTCTGCCTGAGACTGGAACAATTTTATTTTTTCTCACAAAGGCAACTGAGAACCAAAATCATTATTGGTTCTTTTCTGGGGTAGAACCAAGGGGACAGACTCGGAGAGCAAGTCTCCGAACCCAAACTCCTGAACTAACAAATGAGACCACGAAATCTTATGAAGAACACATGGAAAACAAATGGATCTGCTTGTTTGCTGTTTACCACCTGGTTCATCAAAGTGTGCGGGCTGCCCTTGCAAGTGGATGCTGGTTAAGGAACTGCACTGTGATTGCAAATCAGAATCATGCTTATGTGATACTTTTAACTTTGAACTTGAAGAGTTTCAATGAGGTTTGAAAAGCTCATGCTTACCCAGCCTAATTCAATAAATCCTTGCTGGATGGGCCACTTTCTTCTGAAACGGGTAATTCAGTGTTGCTAATATATATGTAGTCTGGAAAGAGGGCTTGTTCCTCACAGAATCGTGAACACTGCATGTCTATTTATTTATTTATTTTATGTTTTAGCACCTTTGCAAATCTAGAAGAGCTTTGAGATCATAAGCTATGCACATATAACTGCTTCACCAGCCACTAGTGCAGACATTTTTGGGCTAGAACATTGCTGTTAAGGCAGCCATCCCACTTGCAAAACAGCTGATTTCTAACAACTCTCTATTTCTGACCAATGCATCAGGAGACTTTGGAAACTCCAGATATCACTAGTTTAACTTCAGCCAGCAGCCTGCAATGTTATGGGGATCTCTGAACTGATTGGTAACAAAATAATTCACTGTCCATTTTTATAACATGCTATAAATGATCTGTGCTATGAACAATTTAAGCTTTTCTCCTAAATAAGTTTGTAAAACAAAGTACCAGGAGATTATGTATGAACAGATGAGCAAAATTTTCTGCAGCTACAATTTTATTGTCATCTTTACTTCTGAGCTTTAGAAGCAATTGTATATCTTTTCCTTGCAGACCGTATCCCTTCATTTTATTTCCCTTTTCTCCTTGGGTTTGTTTTTAAAGGCATTGTAAACCTGCTTAGCTTGCACTCTGCTCCCTATCGATTGGGCTGTCTTCAGTGATAGAAACTTCCTTGCCAGCTGTAGATGATCCTTTCCTTTTTATAGGAGGACCTGCAGTGTTGAAGCAAAGTTGAGGATCATGACTTCATATTTGGATCAGTTCTTTCTGTATGAAAACTGTATCTTTTGTTTTCTGAAGTGGCCTGGTCCCCCTTCTTTGCAAGTTCTTGTGGGAGGATAACACGTAATCAGTGCAGTGAAATTTTACTTTGTGTGTGCTCAATTTTGTAAACACTAGTTCAAACAGAGTGTTTCACATGACTGTAAAAGGGAGTGCCAGGGGTCAAGGGCTTTTTATACTCTTAACAGGATATGTAGCTTGGGAACTAATACATCTCTGTCTTTTCAACATCCAAAAGGCGTAATGCCTGAGTGTCCCAAAATGAGGATATGGATAAGCAGAGCAGTGTTTGGAACAGAAATTTTGGCCTTGAGGTCAGAAGATTGGCATGACGACCACTTTCTAATGCCGGAAGAAATTTTGTAGTTTTCAAGTAGGCCTTAAATCCACTTTTCCCATGCCTGGTTTAGAATGGTTCCCCACCTGCTTAATAATACATTATTAAAAATAAAGTTTGAATTTATTTAAAATATGAACCAAATTGGCTTCCCCCATTTCCCAGTCTCTGATAGCTCCGACTATTGTAGCATATAAGCCGTTTGCACAAACTTCTTAGAGTTGCAGTTGTCAGCTTTGAAATCTCTCCAACATCTTAAAGCTTCCAAGGCTTTTGTTAGTCAGAGCTGCGGGGTGCAGCAGGGGGACTGTGGTTTTGCCAAAGAATTCTCAGTCCGAAGCCAAGAAAAATTTTGGAAAACTATAGGGAAATAATGTAATGTTACTCATACCTTAGCTTTATTTTTCTCTTACTGATACATGTCCAGGTGCTTAGGTGGTGTTGGACATCTGTGCAAACTTAAAGTAATGAAAATAAAATTTTCAACTTATCATGTAAAAGCTGGGAAAATATTTATGAGGAACATACAGTCAATTGCCTGCTTTTTACTTACCACAGGTCTGTGGTGTTTAGTCTCTTGTGTGGCGTGTTCAAAAACTGGATGCAAACTATTCAAAATGGAAATACTTTTTCTTAATGGTGAGGGGTTTTTACTTAGTCCTTTTTAAGGTTTTTAATATCTCAAGGGAACTTTTTTGGTGTGTACGTGTGGTTTTACTTTGTTAAGCTGTAGCCCAGTGAAACGGAGGTTAGCTAGTTTATTTTACATTTTTTGCAAATGTTGTGGTCTGTAGTACCTGTAACACTTCTTTGAGACAATTCTAAGAACCTGGTTGTAAAATGGTAAACAGCTTTGCCTTTTTAAAGCATGTTAATGGTTTTTACGAACACTTCCTTTTGTATACTGAGTGAATGTATTGTTATAGATTTAATGTTTAATGGACCAATAAAGTTTTTCTTACGTTTGAAATGAATTGTTGTGGTATATAAAATTGTAAAATCAACTCATTTTAAGAGAAATTTTACATGTATGTGAATATATGAACTAAAGAGTTACTGACCAGGTAAAGGTGCATAGATTGGTCTGTCTTGTTCACAAAGTTTGGACGTGGTCTAACAAAAAGAGGTTGGCCTATGGAATATTATGCGGCTTTTTCTGTACGTGTTGTTTTATTCTCATCCAGAACACGACTGCAGAGCGTCGTAGGCTCGCATGGATTTGTCAGTGGGATTTGTTCTGCATGCTCTGATTCTGAGATGTGTCAGATACTGCTGGAAGTGCAAACAAAGTATTTTCCAGACTAAGTATGGCGCTGAAGCCTGTGCAATTGTGTTAAATGCAGATCTCTGATTTTCTCAGTTGTCCAGATGGCGAGGTAGGCAGTTGCTGAACTGGGAACCTAGATCTGTGCTGAAGAAAACACTGCATTTCTGCCAGCCCTAGTCCCTGCTTTCCACCTTTCTCTGTGCAGGCCACTGTTAAACGGGGTTTCAGCATGTCCTAGCTGCAGCTGCCTTTTGGCCCTCATTGCTGACGTGATTGAGTTCACCAGAGCCTCACCAGGAGCTCGCTTGGTCGGGACACGAGCTTCTCGTGGCTGTGAGTCTGGGTGCCACGTTGTGCCCAGCCGAGCTCGGTGATGGGGCTGCAGGGCAGAGGCGGCAGCTCCCACATTGAGCCGAGGGTCTGTCAGCGCCTGTGGCCTTCGTCAAGCACCTCCTCGGGGCTTGCACACCTTGTCTGCCCCGTCCCCCTCCAGCCCCCATAGGACTTTGGTCTTTTCTCATAGCTCAGCTCTGGAGATGGGCTTTAGGAAACGGAAGCGTTTGAAGCGTATTTGTCATGGTTTTTGCAGCACTCAGGAAAGAGTTAACCTTTGGTGAGGCTTTTGACCCTTGTGTGCGTGAGCTGTGTGACTCCAAGAGCACCAAAGTACTTGCAGATGCTGCGTAGGGCTAACTGCAGCTTAGCGCGTTAGGCTGTGTGTGGCAAGAAGGGATTGTAACGTCTGTACTTGCCAAAGGCCACACATGGAGCTCTGTCTACGTCGCACAGTGGGCCGGGAAGAGGTGGTGGTACAAGTGGAGGTTGTTCGAATGCCTGTACACAGGGACTGCAGGCTGCGATTGAAACTTGGAGGGCAGGAGAGTTTCCCAAGCCTCAAGCATGACCTTGGGACAAGTGTCTGTCTGCAGGAGTGAGACTTTGCTCTTGAATTTGCTGGCCGTCCAGCAGCTGGGAAGGTCCATTGTGTTGATATACTGTGGTGAGCTCTAGCATCCACTTGTATAGTCCCATAATAGCCTTCTGAAACGAAAGCCAACAGGCTGCTCTGGCTGGCAGAGCTCTGACTACCGCCTGTGCTGGCGGGTGAGCAAGCAAATCCCTTCTCTGGCTGGGGATGTCAGAAGCTCCTAGCTGCAACACGCAGCTTTGTGCCATTACTTTTGGCAGCCCAAAAGCCAGAGAGCCGGTAGCCTGTCTTCCAGTATCCTGTCGCCAACCATGGGGAGCTTGGCCGTGCTGTAGGCTGGGAGAGCAGCAGGAACTGGGCAAGCTCCAAGGTGCTCTCCTAGTCGTCGAGCAGGAGGAGAGCCTCCGGCCATGGGCAGGAGGGCTGGAGGGAGGTTTGGCAGCTGGCTTTCCCCCTTTGTGTTTCCCAGCTGGGGCCGCACATGCTGCAGCGCTCTGGTCAGCACGCACAGAGTCTGCTGCCTGGCAGGGAAGTCGGGGATGGCCCTGGCCTGCTGGGTTTGCTCTGCGCAGCCCAGCTGTGCAAGTGTGTGCTCTCCTGGCCAGATGGACCCCAGCTGTGTTGGGCCCAAGATGTACATGCTACGAGTAACTTTGTTCTGCCAAGGCTGCTTGAAAAGCCATTCAGACATGATTTCTGTCTGGAAAAGAGGCTGCATCCAGGGAAATGCAAATGCACGATATGGAAGATGGAAATTTGCTTTATGATCTGGGTTCTAGTTCATCATTGAATGATACTGCAGTTATAGTCTGTGTACAGCTAGAGGAGGGTCTTTGCGCATCTTTTAAGCATAATTTGATCAAAAACATGTTAATACCCTTTGTGTTACCCCCTACCCCAAGTAATTAGGCTTTCAGTCCTCCATTGGAAACTTGGTGAGTGAAGCTGGGTTTAGTGAAGCCAAGGGGAAGGCACTGAAACTGGAGGCTTTGTCACAAATAAGTGTGGTCCCAGGCGCTTGCCTGCCCCAGGGCTGCTCTGTGAGGGGCACTTCAGCGTTGTCCTCATCACGAGACGGTGATGGCTCCCCAAGGGGACTTGGCCCAGGGCTGCCAGCATCGGCATCGTCTCAGAAGCCTTTGCAATGGAAAATGTGGTGAAAAGTCTTCCTGTAGCCCAGTCCTTTGAGAACATCAAAACCTTAAGGGTATTTTTATTGTAATGGGAACAGAAATCTTCTTTTTTTTTTTTTTTGTTTTGATACTGTTGCCTGATAGTGCCCTGCAGTATTTCCCCTTGTCTTGCACCGGGAAACAAGAGTTGCTGGTAACTGTGTCAATGCTACTTGTGATTTTTGCCCCCCCCCCCCCAAAAATCACATTCCTCTGCCTCTTTTCTTTCCAGGTGAAACACTGTTTACTTTTGCCCTTCTTAAAGAAATTGCTCTAAAGCCTGGAATATGCTTTTCTGCAGCTTTTCTTGGCTGTTGTCTTTCCTTCCTTTCCTAGCTCCAGTCTAAAAAAAAAAGGATGTATTAGAAGTCAACAGTCTCTTGTACAATGTGGTGATGAGGCTTTTTTGGGCTTTTATTTTCCATTTCTTTCTTAATAGTTCATAACACTTAATTCAATCTTTGTTTTTTTAACTTAGTGACTTATTTTGTTAAGATTGTAATACCTGTTCAGAGAGCTCAGTAGGTCAAAGCCCAGCTTTGAGTCTTTGAAAGTTAGGATTATTTTCTCTGTAGGGATGATTCCGCATTTATCTCCATGTGTTTGGTTGGGTTTTTTTTGTTTTTTGTTTTTAATCTGGTTTTTCAAGGGCAAGTCATACCGTGTTTGAGATCTGAATACAACTCCCTGCGGTCAGCTTTTTTTGTTTTTACAAGATGTGATAGCGTACTCTCAGTTTTCCAAGGCAGGGGGGAGAGGTCTGCCAAAGGTAACTAAATCTCCCAAGGAGTTAAACTGCCCTAAAGGAGATAAAACTTCTTCCTTTCTTACCAGGGACACTAAGTAGGCCTGGAAAAGGTTACGTGAAGCGCTCCCCTTTGATAAGCAGTGCCCATCTCTTCCAACACTCGCTCCATGCTGGATGCAGCCTCCTCTTTTTCCGTCTCTGTGAAGTCTTAGCTTCTGCCATGTACCAGAGAGACAAAACTGCCCTTTTTTCCCACCACCCTGTTTAATAATAAATCCAAGAGAGCAGTAGATTCAAACTGATCCTGAGAGTGTTTTAAGCAGTTATCTTTACACTATCTGAATCTTCACAGAGTTTAGAGCACCTTTGAAAATAACTAAGCCCAGTCTATTTTGTCTCCTTTTTATTTTCATTTTTATACAAAAAGTTTGACATAGTTACATCAATGAGAAAAAGCTGCGGTCTGCACTCTTGAAATGACAGTCATATAAGGATTTAAAATACATTGTTTTATTGTTTGCAATAGCAATGTTATTTTGCCTTTCCTTAAATATCACCAACACCAAATTGCTGAGCTTGAAATTCCTGAAAGTCCTCTGGGATTGTGTCTGAAAACAGGAAAATATGCAAAAGTTTAGTCTCTTCTAACACAACCAAGGAACACTTAAGAAATTCATGAATTATTCAACTACTTTTTTTTAATTTAAGGTAACTTAGGCCTACATATTAAGAGTGAACTAGGAATGTTTTCAGTTTTAGCCCCATGCTGCTAAAAAACACAGAGGGTAGCAAGACAGTGAGTGCTCCAACGTGAGCCTATAGTGGAGTACTATCAATTTACAAATCACATTTCCACCTGAAAACTTTGTGGCTTCCACTCTTACATTTTTGTTACTGAACACTGAACAGAAAGGAGGAAAAAAAATATTTGTCTTGATCTGCCAGATCTGCCAGATCGGATCTGTGCTGCCAGCTTCTCTATTTCTCATGTATCCTAATTCAGCTTCCTCTCTGATGGTTTTTCATGCTGCAAGAGGGGACAGAAACATTAACCCAGGACCAGTAGTAACTGTTAGAAAATAACCGCAAAATTGGCAAAGGGAGCTGGAGATGGGTCAATGTCACAAGAATAACTGCAGTTTCTGTTTTAACGTTGAGTTTGTAGTATCCCTTTGCCAGCTCCCAGGACTCTTCAGTTAGAGGGATTCACAACAACGAAGCTGAACTACCTGACCTCGACTTTGATTATTTCCAGTCTGGCCCAGGACAGGTAACTCTAGACTTAAAAACACAAAACAACAACAACAACAAAAAACTATATAACCACATACGGTGTAGAAAACAAGTGGCAAGGCCTCTGCTTTTTTCAACTGTTGTTTTGATTTTTTTTTTTTTAAGAAGTGTTCTTCTCAAGCATTTTCTGCAAATGTAGAATCTAGCCTAAAAATGAAAGAAGCGATTCCTGGGAACTCCAGAGACTTCCCCAAGTGGGTTTTATTGACTCACTGCAACACTTGCAGCAAAGCCAGTGCCTGCTGTGACCGACCAATAACCCTACAAAGGCTCAGAGGAGATGGGCAAGGGGAGGTGCCCAAGAAGCTCAGGAATGGTGTAGGATGTGACTTGTTAATCACAGCTGTTCCACAGAGAACTGAATTTATCTCAACACAAAGGGGGCTGGAGGGTGACCTTTGTTTTAGATAAGTGCCATAGCCATTAATTGGACCAGGTGTAAATGTTTCTTCCTAAACTGATCAAAAGAATGTGAATGTCTCCCTGAGATGAACCAGACCAGCATGGGGGGAGTGTATACGTGGCTCAGCCCAACAGAGTATAAAAGCTCAACAACTAACACAGAAATTTTGGAGAGCAATGGACTTGAGCTGGCTTCCACCCACCTATTCCTTCCCTGCAACTGGGGACACCCAGCGTTGTGACAGTGAGCATATTATATAGACCGGTAATGACAGTCACATTGGTATTGTGACTAACTGCCTAACTGTATACTTGTATTGTGATTTCAGTATATTGCTGGATCAGTCTACTAAATCAAAAATCCCATGTAACATCAAATATCTTCAAAGTAAACTTTTATATTAAACACTGCATTCTCCGTAGGTGTGGAATATCTAAAAGAACCTGGTCAGAGAGTCCTGGACTCTGACACCTGCTCACTGCCAGGACAGTCTGTGACTGTGGTGGCAGCTTTGAAGCACGCTCTCTGGGAAACACTGTACTGTTTGGGATTCCTATCAAGTAATTTTTACTTGTAAGCACCATTTTCTTATTTAGAAGTTCCCCTGTTTAACCATCACTCACAAGGGTCAGCCTGTGAGTACCGAGTGGTCTATCACTGGAAGATGCTGCGGAGCCAGGGCCCATCCACACAGCATCTGTGTCCACTGCAGACCTGGGCTTTCTGGATCCACAGAAATCAAACAGCGAAACAATTCCAACTTGGCTGGTAACTTATTTTCCCATGGCTGCCTCAGTCAGGCAGGGGTTGATGTGGCAGGAGAAG
This sequence comes from Dromaius novaehollandiae, assembly GCF_036370855.1. Lineage (NCBI taxonomy): Eukaryota > Metazoa > Chordata > Aves > Casuariiformes > Dromaiidae > Dromaius > Dromaius novaehollandiae. The sequence goes on along the minus strand of NC_088130.1, from coordinate 45,906,051 downwards.
TCCCTCCAACCTCTGTGCTATCTAGCTGAACTGCTGCTGGGGCAGAAACAGCTGGATGTGATCAGTTTGTGCGAGTTGTCAAGGTTTAATATACTTTATATAGTGGAAGATCAGGGCTAAGCTGTGAGGCTCTTATCCCAACTGGAGAGAGCCAGTGTGTTTCCACAGAGTCTGAGGAGGATTTCTCCCTGTGTAAAGGGCATCTTATGATCTTGTCCTCCTACAGGCAAGAGCAACTAGCAGGTACACAAGTGATGCAGATTCCTGGTGACTGATCCCACTGGATCTCCAGATTTGGTTTCACCTTGTACTCAGCCCTCAGGGTGTCCTACATGCATGATGTCCTCTGTATGTTGTGCATATACAGCTCCCACAACAGCACTAGCTTTTGGTTGATTGCTTTTAAATAACATTTCTAGTTCTCTGATGACAGCTATACTACTTAGTTGGCACAATCTCTGTAGCGGAGTGACTGCTCTGGGAGGAGCAGCTCTGAGGTGTCAGTTCCCATCTGGCTGGGCTGCAGTGCACTGCTGGTGTCAGGGGAGGTGTTTCACAGCTGCGAGTAACTTGTAAATGAAAAGCAAAGCAAAGGATGCAAGATGGCTTAATCCAACAGCCACAGTACCAACTCTCAACTCTCACTTGCTAGCTGCTAGCTAAAATGACATAGGAGAAACATTACCGTTGCAGCGATATTTCAGGTTGGACCAAATGATGTTTTCCTGAGAGAAGCAGAAAACTCCAAGCCGTCCTCCACGCATAGTGGTGTCTATAGTTACACCAGAGTCTGCCACTAGGTCAGAGCCTTCATAAAATCTTGCCCTTCAAAAAAGCAAACAGAATGGCTATTAAGTCTTTTCTGAGGCTGTAACATTTATGAGTTGTTTCATTATCCATTTTGATTCCAGCTTTGGACACACTGTCCTCCCCCCACCTTTTTTTAGCACAAGGGCAAAAAAAAGCAGTTAAGTTAGCTCCTTTGCAGGTTGGGAATTGGAGCAACACTGCACTCTGGCAAGCGCTGGGGAAAGGGTTTTTTGTTTTGTTTTTTAAACACATCCCACAAGAGCCTTGGACTGTTTTTTCCTGACCTCAGTCAGGCTGAGGGGTTTAACTCCTGAAATTTTCCACAGCTGATAATTATGGGGGGAAGGGAGAATCAGCTTAGATCAGCTGAAGACGACCAGATGGAGCCTGTCTCACACAGTCTGAAGCTAAACTTTGTATATTTTAAAAAAAGTTTCAAACAAACTGTTTGGAGTCTTAAAGCTGCTTCCTTGACTGTGAGACTTGTCTTAAAATGTAAGATTAATTCTAGGAAAAATTGTGATGATCTGGCATCCTGTTAGAAGAATTGTCAGAAAATTCCCGAATAATTTGGGGAATAGTTGCACACTGCCAGATTCCCAGCGCATGCTCTGTACTGAGAGCTCGAGCAGGACCATGCTATCACAGTATCGGCTGCACCATGTCCTCCGCCTCTGGGGTACTGTGTAAACAATGTAAAGGAGGATGAGCCTGAAGGGCCTCATTTTGGATGAGAGCACCACTGTGTTAGGAGCTGGTCTGCCATGCAAGAAAACAAGGAGTGGTGAAAGGAAAGAAAGCTCCTATGTCTCCTCATAAAAGAAAAAGGAAAAAAAAACCCAATTCCTGTTATGTTCTGGAGTTCACTTCCTGATTTGCTGAGGCAGTTCAAAAGTATCTGCACAATGAATGAAGCTTGTTGTCTTTCAGATTTCTGTGGGAGAGGCTGGCTCAAGTGTCTTTTTCCTAGGCCTCCTTGAAGCATCAGAAGAGCTTTGCTAGACATGTTATGGTCTGCAACAACTAGTGTAAATAGCTTGCAGTGAGATGCTGGCAGCAACCCACTTTGGGCCTGACTGCCTTTAGTTTGAAGGATTTCATAATGCTGATTAACACCCCCCAAAACTGAAGATGGCGGCATTTAGGGCAACTAGAGAGACTGCAGCCACACGCAGATGTTTGCTTGTGAAGCAGCTTCACAAGCAGCTTGATTTAAAGAAAAGTTGCCACCTCAAGTCTATACATTACTGCCCTGTGGCTGGGATGGAAAAACTGACAGTCCAAATATGCTTAATCTCTTTTAGCATAAAGTCAAACTTGCTTACTCTAATCTCCCCAGAAGATGCTCTAAGATGCTCTGCAAGAAAAAAGTGGAATTATCATACCACCAAGTTACTGTAGCTCAACTGCAGGGTGGTGATTTCATGAAGAAAACTGTCTTCCTTGTGTTTCTGTTTTTAGCTCTCTCTGAAATATCACAAGGTTGCAAAACCTGGGCTGATGATGCCAGTGCAGTTTATTTTTTGCATTTTACAGTGGTCAGTAGTAGCTTGAAAAAGCAAATTATTAAAGCCAGGAAAGGGAAGATAAGCTATTACTGTAGGGCACAGTTCAACACCCAGATAAACAGGTTTAGCTTGGAGTTGTCTTACCTAGGAAAAGAATTGCAGGTGGAATTTCATAAGTCTAACCTGTTATAATGCTTCATCACTGCAAAGCCCTGACATATTATAAATTCTCAGATTATTATCTAAATTAAGTGTTGAGAAACAATAGTTTAGTTAGAAGTGTATAAATACTTACCTTCTCCATCCTTTGCTCTCTTACCTGATATATCCTATTTGGGGTCTGTGCTGCAAGAACCAGCGGTAGGAGACTTTGTCTTTCCATCCTACATTTCTGGGGTCCTTCCACAACAGCCTGACCTGATCGTTGGTGTCCCCCGTGTGCCAGAGGGAATTGCGGAGGTGCTCTCCAGGGCCTGTCTTTGATTTCACAGCCTGCAGAAATACAGTTGTTTTCCACTACTGACCACAGAGAAATGCCACTTGCAGAAGCTCTAAGTCTTTCTGTAGCAGGGAGGATGTCTGCAGAAGCACCCTCCTTCCTGTCCCCACACCCATAACTGCTCTTTCCTCTGCTTGCACGGAAAAACAACTGAATTTGTTTCTTCTCTGAATACCCGGGACCAAGGAGAAGCAGGCTGCCTGGGCAGGCCATGGGTGAGAGCAGAGGTTTCCCACCAATGAGACTAGCTTTGGCAACACTACACCACTGCTAATAAACACATTGAATTAAATCTCTGAATGTGTTTGTTTCTGTGTTTCTAAAGCTCTGTTTAAATTCTAATTTGACCGATTACAGCCAGGCCATAATCAGAGTGGAGATTAAATGCTCCAGCTGGAGAAGTTCCTTAAAACACTGTGCCACCAATGGGGCTGTTCGGCCGTTTTAACACCCAGGGTGCTGGGAGAGAACGGCAGAGTTGGCTGTCGGGGCTGACACACAGCATGATTGTGTGGCCCGCGGCAGAGTCAACCGGCGAGGCCGACACGCGGTGTGGCGGTGTAGCCAGGCTGTGGCAAACACTTTGACCCAGCTAGGAGCTGCGGCCAGTACCTTTAGCTGGATGCCAGGCTCGGCAACAGCTCTGAAGGGAGTCGCTTGCCAGTACGTCTGTTCAGTCTGTTTCCACATTACCACGTAAAAACTAGAGCTGTCTTGATAACCAAAAATAAAGCCAGCATAGTCATCATCTGTCACCGTGTTCACGTGAAAAGTGCCTTCAAAGTCAACGCCATTAAAAGCTGTGTAACCTGAGGAAACACGCAGGTTAAAATCAAGTCAGCAGAAATGTGGTCACATGCTAAAAGCTCTTCTGCTTAAAACTTGAATTGCAGAAGAGGATACATACCAACAGCAAGGCCAGGATCACTGTTCATAGTCTGCACAATTTCCATGCCCTGTAAGAGTAAATTCAGGGTGGTTAATGAGTGTGCGTGCGTGCGTGCGTGAAGAGCTGTGTTGGCTATGCCTGGCAACCACCTCTTCTGGCCTTCCTCTAGCACCCCCATCATCCCTCTCCTCCTTTTGCTCACGTGTCTATAACACTTGTAGCTCTGAATTTAAATGAGAGCTATAATCAAATCCTAATGCTTCAGGTGCTTGTGTGCAGAGTGTGGAAGAATTTTTCTTTTCCCATTGCAGAACTGGCCAGATGTATTCTGATACTTTTCCCTCCCTCCCCTCCAGTTCTTCTTCTGAAATCACAGAAACCAGCCAGAATTGGAGATGGAACTGAAAAAAAATGGGGAAGAGGGTTTTTTGTTTGTTTGTTTGTTTTGTTGCTGTTAAGTCCTAACTCATACAGTTTTATTCACAGCCTTCGTGATTAAATTGTCTGCAAGGAGTGGGTTAAGGCAAGCATATGCAGCTCAGCAGGCTTGGCAGAGACTTTGGCAATAGGAATGAATTGTCCATTCCTTGTGACTCAGAATACATTAGTCTCCTGAAGACTAAAATGTGCTTGTGTAAATAACAGTTACTGGTCTCCAACTAGGAGCAGATGCTCTGCTACACAACAGGTCCAACTTTCAAACTTTAGGAAAGACTCATGAGACTGCATTTGCTGCAGAGCTAATTCAACAGGTGACAGGAAGGTCTCATGTTTGCCTTCCAAGCAGCAGTGAAATCCACCCAGAATGAGTCTCCCCGCCTGTAATTATTTTAGTTACTAGCAATGCAGCATCAAATTGTCATACACTAAGAAAAAGTTCCTTCATTATAGCTCCTGTAAAATAGTCAGTTACCTGAGAGTTTTGATTTTTCATTTGTTTGCTAGAGGTCCAGCAACAGAGACAGCATTAATGTGGTTTTCAAATGATTTTTTTCAGACAGGTAAGAAGGACCAGAGGTATTTTTACCTGGTTCAGAACCACCCAGTTGGGATCAATCTGCGCATCGCCCTCTGGATCCAGCACCACTGTCTGATAGGCCCTAAAATCTGTCAAGGTGATCTCTGCGTTCTCAGGGCATACATCAATCCGATCAATTACTGTATCCTGGTCAAAATCAGACTCGCAGACATCCCCGACTCCATCACCTGAATGCATCAGAGAAGTGAAAGCAGATTTGTGGAGCAGCAAGAAGCCACATGAAGCTTAGCCACTGGACTGGGGCATCCACAGAGGAGGTGAGTCTCAGCCCCACTGCCTGCAGCGCCTGGGGAGGGGACCCCAAGGAGCTCTGCCTCAGCCAAAAGGGCCCCTGTGCACTGGGGTCCTTCCCAGGACAGGTGCTGTGGGGGAGCGTACCACGCACGCAGTGTCTGCACCAGGGCCTGGTGCATGTGTAACACCTGGGCAAGGATGCAGGGCATAAGCTCCGAAATGGCTCCTGAAGACCCAGCTTACCATTATCATCTTCCTGCCCTGGGTTGGGGACCAGCCTGCAGTTGTCAGGGCCTGGGGGCAAGAGGTCAGGAATGCCATCGTTGTCATCGTCATCATCACATTCATCACCCAACCCATCCTTATCCGTGTCCAGCTGGGAGCTGTTAATGACGGTGGGGCAGTTGTCTGTGCTGTCCTGGTGCCCATCACCATCGCTGCGAGTACAGACACAAAGAAAACCACACACCAACATCAGTTCCTGCTTCTGGATGAGAGAGCACACAAGTACCTGAGCTGGAAATGCAACAGGGGCAACCCAGCAGTCTGTCACTGGGCTCGGAAACGGACTATCAGGGCCACGGGACCTCGTGGCATTCGGATGCCTGAATAGCAAGAAGACACAGAGCAAATGAAAGCCACAACAACAAGGTGACGAGAACATGATGACTAGGCCTGGAGTGATAAAAATTACTGAGGTAAGGAAAAGAAAAGGCAGCCTCACATGGGGTGAGACAAGAACCCACAGCCCAAGATCCCAAAAAACATCCACTCCTAAAGGATGTGCAAGGCAGCCCGGAGACGCAGAAGGGCTCGACAGCTGGCATCCCTTATCCTCCACACTGTGCACAAGTGTCTTGGGGCTCGGAAAAATGAGGGTGAGAGTGAAATGTATGGGAGAATCTAAGCAAGCAACTGAAATCGGTCTTGTTTAAAATAAGCATCACTTTCACCCTCCGGCACACTGCATTTTGTTGTATTACTTTCACACAGGGGAGCTGTGCAGCCCCTGGCATCTCATTCGCACTGTGATCCAGTAGCAGAGAGGAAGAGAAAGTCTGCAGCTTCCCCCAACCCCACACGGCTGTGTCAGCTGCTTACAGCTAAGAGTCACGGGGAACAGTGACACCGACTGTGGAAAAGGGTTTGGGAAGGGCAGCTGCACCGCTTCTCCATCCCAAGGTTAAGTGCACGTGTGCGGGGGGGGGGAAAAGGGGCTTTTAGAAATAACTTGTTGGTGTCAATAGATTTTTTTTTTAACCTAAGAGCATGGTACTACTGTTGCATTTCTCGGTTTCTGGGTGCACCAGCCTTACCGGATTTGATTCCCCAGGAGAGGTGCAGGGGCACTTCTCTGCTTCAGACCTGTGCCAAGAGATCAGGTCAAGAGCTATGGCTATAGCCTGAAGTCAGGTGCGTTTCATACACACACTGCAACCAGAATGGTTTTTGCCAAGAGCAGGCATGTTTGCCCTCAGGAGCTTTTTGTCTAGCACAGGCAGAGCAAAAGTGATGTGCAGCCAAATTAAGGCAGTGCTGAAGCTTATAGCTATGGATATGCCAGCCTGTCCTCCCTGCTCAGGAAAGGTGCTTTAATTTTAGTTCACAGCAGCTAATGCCTGCAAGTTCCCAAGGGAAAAGGCAGCGAGGACCAGGCACATACACCTATTGCGAGGCTAACCTCAGGGAGGGCTACAGCATTTCTACCAGGGGATGCTTCATGCACGTTAGTTAGCTTTGAGGGAAAAAGAAAACACATCCTTTTTTAAACAGGAAGAAACAAAGCCATGTCCACCTAACAGTAAAACAATTGCCAAACACTGGGGGCAGTGGCAGCCGCCAGTCAAGGGCTGGGGATGGCCAGTGCGAAGGAGGGGCAAGCAGGGTCCCCGGCACTCCTCGTCCCGGACTGCGGCACCGCCAACAGCCCCACGCCTGAAACCGTGCAGATGTCTGCAGCTGCTGAAACTCGGTGTCAGCACAGGATTTGTCACTTCCCCTTCCTCCGCATTGAGTGATGAGCACGGGGGAGGACCTGCCACCCCCCAAAGCCGGTTGCGCAGAAGCTGCTTCCAGCCGGACGTTAGTCAGCCTGTCACGAGACACACTCCCCCGAACGCGCAGGGCACGCGAAAGCCCAAGAGGAGCCTTGCCGCTCTTGCCGTGCTAAAGCAAAGGGACGTGTTTTCAGATGTGTTATACTTGATAATAGAATTCTGTTTCTGAAACACAAGGATCTTATGGGAAAACACACAGCCTTAACTGCTTAAAAAAATAAAAAAGGCGCTACCTAACTAAGAAGCTCTGAGCAGTGCTCCCCGGTTTTACAGCCAGAGAACTGCTACGAATGTCACCTCCAGAGGAACTCACAGGATGCTTATGAAAATGGGGATACAGGTGAGAGGCTCCGTTATTTACTGCCACAGGGAAGTGAACCAACAAGGCTTATAAGTAATAATATTATCTTTGAAATAACCAATCTATCAGGAGGTACTGAAATTATATCCAGCCCAGCCTGAGGCAGTACAGCTCTCCAGGAATCAGCAGCGCATTCAGTCCAAGACTAGCTTCTCCCATCTCACTGCGGATGTTACAAGCTATGACACAACATACCTGTCCTGATTGGTATCGCAGGAATCTCCAACCAGGTCATTGTCAACATCCGACTGCAAAAGAAAACAGAGAAAGCTCCAGCACCAGCTGCTGAGACATCTGTTAAAGCAGCAATACTAAAACAAAACATGATCAAATCAAATGCAATTAAAATAAAGCATGAAAAAACATTCTGTTTTGAAGACATAGCCTCTTGTCTGCATCATCTGTCTAACCAAAAAGTCAGTTTTATTAAAGAAAAAATAGACTAGGGATAAACAGGGTTAATCTAGAGTGGAGGGTTCAAGCAAGGTGAGAGAACAAGTGTTGCCTCCGCTACTGGAAAAAAGTACCTCTCATTTCTAACCAAGGTTCATTTCTTGAGGGGCTTTAAAAATGTACCGTGTTTCTGTAAGCAAGCTTCCCACATTCTTTGTTAGTTACAAAGGGCTTAATCAGAGTTGTAAACGTATCAAAACTCTCCCTGATGTCTCACCTAGGAGCAGCAGAGGTTTTGCTAAATAAGGACATCAGGATTTAGTCCTTATGAAAGGAATTATCAGTGTAACTAAGTCACACCATTGTGTGAAGTCTGGCACTGGACCCTGAGGGACTGGAGCAGCCCGCCTTTCAGAGCACGATGGGCGAGACATTGATGAGGGAGAGGGGCTAACAACAGCCCAGTGTATGAGAATGTACCCGGCCGCTCCTCCTTCCAATGTCAGGAGCTTTCAAAGCTCTATAAAATCTTCCTAAACACCCACTGTCAAAAGATAAGCACTGTGGCTGCACTGGCTGCCTCATTCTCTTGCATCTTTTTGGATCTCAACAATCCCTCTCACTAAACGAGGATATTTTTTCGTTCCACCTGCTAACCTGGTTTGGGTTGCTGACGGTAGGGCAGCTGTCACAGGCATCGCCAACGCCATCATTATCCTTGTCCTCCTGGTCTGGGTTGGGGATCCTCTGACAATTATCCAAAAGGTTCTTAATACCTAGGAAAAAGTGGATTGGACGTTAGTTAAAAACTATTTCCTATATCTGTCATTGTACAACATAAATAAAGAACAGTAAAGATGCGATTCATTTTCTGCAACTGCTTTATCCTGCAATGACACTATAAACCTTTACAGCAAATCTTTCTTATCTATTCATTAATAGTAGTAAGAAACATCTTACTGAAGAACAGCTGTCCTGTTCAACCCAACAACATACACTTCATTAATTACACACACTTCATTCTAGCCTGTTCCCTGGGTCACAATTTACAGGATGGGACATTTCATCTTCATTATTACATCTGGAGGGTTGTGATTTTATGACATCTTTTAAGCCTCCTCCAGTAATGAAAATAATACATTATGTAGCTCTTGGGCATCTGGGACAGGCAGCAGCTGGGACACTCAAACACTCTGGGACACGTTTGAGCCTTTAAGCAATTACTGAATGACCAGTGCCCTTAACTTATACATGAAACACAGCTCAGGGTATCTGTTAAAAAGTGTACAGTGCTTCAGATGGAGGCAAAAAGATATACAATAATCTAAACGCGATGATTCCAACCACAAGTCTCCTGCAGAAAGGGAATGTGTTACATGACACTTAGCAGCTGGTGAAAGTTTCCTAACACACAGCACAGTAGGGGCAAGTTTCACAAATATCACAGAAGCTGTAAGTGAAGAATTACCAACCATCTCCATCCATGTCATCGTCACAAGCATCTCCTTTCCCATCACCATCAGTGTCCCGCTGGTCATTATTCAGGACATTGCGACAATTGTCACAAGCATCTCCAAAGATATCTTGGTCGCTATTTCTCTGGTTAACATTGGGAGCCAAGACACAGTTATCCTGCAAGAGACACAGACCCAAATGAGGTATGAGCTGGGCTCTGAATCCTTCATTTCTACTTTAGTGGATTTATATAAGCCTTGTAATTTATATTTTCAGGGAAAAAAAAAAGCAGCAATTTCCAAGCATTTTGACATTTTATGTGAATATTAGCTCTGGACCAGATTTCAGTGGTTCCCTCAAATATCTGCTTTCAACCACACCATGAGAATATTAAATGCAAACATCCAGTATGACAACGCCTTATTTATGACTTTGTTTTCTGGTTCTCCTTTCAGACAGGCCCATGTAAGTAACCTGTTCAGAAGCCCTGGCTCCCTCACATGGTCTGTCTCAAGGGCTGCAGTTCAGGGGCCCTGACAGGTCCTCGAGGTGCTCTTGATGACAGGCGGTTGCCCTCTTCTGGTAGAGACTTGAATCAAAGCTGAAACACTTGGAAAACTCTGCTTCTTGATGCAAAAAGGCCCAAGTCCTATTCTTTTGTCACCTAACATGCTGTTGACTCTCTAGGACCATTAGGAGGCACACGGGGAGAACTATTTCGAAGTGGTGTAAACGCGCCTCCCCCACCCGCACGCCGGTGTCCTCACCCTGCCACGCACACGCAGCAAGAGGCAGAACAGAGCCCAGCAACAATTCACAGCAGTTGCTTGACTGCGAAGGTGCTGACGTTGCAGAGAGTCACAGCTGAAGGAGGATTTAACGTCTTTCCTTATGCAATATTAATACAGCCAATTGCTCCAAGTTGCCAGAATTTTTGTCTTTGCGGCAAAATACCCCAGAACAGACCTTCTGCAACTGCTAGTCTGCCCTAGCTCCACATGGTTGTTTGTACTCTGAACAGAGCATCCTTCTTGTCTTCTTTGGAAATGCGTTAAGCAATACCACACAAATATCTTGATGTGGAATAACAGTGAGGAGTGAAAGCAAAAGAGTTTTTATAGTCTGAACTTATGCTCCAGCATATCCTGCAGTGATATCCTCACGTGGAAAGCTCTTCCTCTTTGAGAGCCTGATCCAAAGCTTTTGAAGTTATTGGCAAGACACTCACTAATTTCTGCAGGCTTTACATCCCTCGCACAATGTGCTGCCAGGTCACTCTGTTCTTTAAACAGAAAGACAATAACTTAAGCAATGTTCTTAAAGGCCAAGTTATGGAAGAGTGCGAAAGAAGAGCACAAGACTATGTTCTGTAGAATGTGTGCATTCTACAGAAAAGCTGTCATTGAGAAAATAAAATTCAATGCTAAAATATAAATAATGGAGCATTCACAGTTGGGATTTAAGGCTGGTGTGGCAGACTTTTTTTTTTTTTTTTTTTTTTAAGGCTTTATAATAGTTAGCCTTACATAAAAGACAGGATTTAGAGAGGTAGTAACGGTAATGGATATGGAATAATGATTGGCAAATGGCAATGGACCAGGTTTTGAAATCACTGCCTACTGCAATAACATGAAATCCTTCTGTTTACACAATTTACACAGACCCCCAGTCCGTGAGATGAACACCCAGATCTACACAGAACCTGCTCATTGGGAATGCCATCTCCATCTGCATCTTCATCACAGGCGTCTCCAATCCCATCACCGTCGGCATCTTCTTGTCCGGAGTTTGGGACAAATCTGCAGTTGTCCTAGATAAAACAAACAAAACAAAACAAAGAGAGAGAAGTCTGTATTCTACGGGTTAACTGAATGCTATCATGGTTTGAATGACTTTTTTCTTTATTGTTTTCATTAAATAATCAAATGAAAAACAATTTATCCAGAAGAATTCAATAACTTGAAAAAAGACGAATACATCTAGTCATGTTTCTTCCATTCTTCTTCCTCCCTCCTTCATGCTCTGTATTATTATGGGATTAAGAAGAACTTCTTACCTTTCTACAGCTTTCAGCAGAGCATGAGAGTTCTTCATTCGGGTAGCCATCAATGTCAACATCTTTTCCACAAACATAACCATCACCAGCCCAGCCGATGCCACACTAACAATAAAACACCGTGCTAGTATTACCAAAAGGTTAATGAGTCACTTCAGCAATACTCAGGAGGGAAACTCCACATCAGTCTTGAAAAGCAGTAATATGCAAAAGGCACCAACAGATGTTGAAGTACCGTGAAGTATGCCTTAGTATCTCATAGTGTGGAAAAAAAGAGCCTGAAGCCTCATTTTAGATGGACCACGTGCCTGCAACACCTAACAATTTCAGTGAGAGCTATAAATTTCTTTTAGATGCTTGTCAGGAGGCAGTTTTTGCTCCCCATATGTCAGTGGAGAAAGTAGAGAAAAGAGGGGACCTAGACAGATGCACTTAGCACCATGGTTGGGTGGCATGAGCGTGCATCAGTATCGCAAGAATATATCTGCAACTAGGGGAAGCTTTAAGAGAAAACTATGTTGACAGCTACTGAGTTTGCATCAGCAAAGCAAGTGCATCTGCAAGTTTCTGCTAGCAGATTAAATTGCTATTGTTTCACTCAAATGCCTAATTTGTATTGTGCTGTTGTAGTTGAACACAGGCATAGAACTACATGGCCAATTCAGATCTCTCCTAATACAAGGACTTACCTAACATGAGTATCCAGACATGTTCCCATTACAACATGAACTTAAAATATCCTAACATCTTATTCTTTCAAACAGATGCACTTAAAAATGAGACCAAAGCAAGTGCCAACAAAAGCACATACTGTAGCCATATTTAGGACACAGGATTAGTCTCGTTTCCCCTTGCAAGCTGGAAAAACTAAGAAATATACTTCAGTCAGACAATGAAAGTTCATATGCCCTTTGAGCTCATCTGCTCCTAGGGCTGGAAAGCACAGTACAGCTTACCTGTGCCAGGAATCTTTGGTCCCCCTTTGGGTGGGCGTATTAGCGTTTATATCAGTAGGCGAATGCGAGCACTGCGGGTATGCAGGCTGGATCCCTGATCACAGCTATGTAGCTGAATGTGCTCCATGCGGCAGCACATCAGGAGAGGAATTTGCTCATGTGATGTTCTCTGTGCAGTGACACTTGAGAATCCTTTCTGAGAAAACTATGTAAGGGGCTAAAAAGGCCCTTCCCAAAAAATTTAGTTACACAGACACTAGCAGCCCACACAGTAAATATAGCATATGAGTATGGCTGCGTTTAGACATACTGCAAGAAGAAAAAAATTGCAACACAGACTTAGCTCAGTTATTTTTGTAGCCGAGTTGGACCAGCATGCCATAATCTGGTTAAAAAACAGAACTGTTCTAATAAAATGGCCACAAAGACTTGCTCAGTTCCAGCCTTATAACAGTTGGCTCTCACTGTCAACGCATGCATGAATTTATCCACTTACAATACATGTCACCTCGCCTCGCCTCTCCTCAATACACCGGGCATGGACACTGCATGGATTGAGGGCTCGACTTCTGCAACTCCTCACAGCCTGGCAACCCCTGGTTTGGTCTCCTGTATATCCTGATTTGCATTGCCCACACTGGTAAGAGCCCTGTAAGAATAAAAAATTACTAGCCAGTCTTTCAACTGGATTTTTTCTAAAGCAGATGTGTGAATGAGATTCATGCCATATTGCTTACACTGTGCAAGTGCAGTTTTTCATCCATTGAGACCTCTTGCACTTTGAACAGACTTTTCTTTCCACATAACATTCAGGTTTGGCTCCCACAGCATGTGCTGGAAAACATGCTCAACTCATGCCTGTTGAGACCAGGTGCCAAAACTTTGTGTAAACTCCTCAGCAGCACCTGCTTAATCAGATCAGCTTAGCCAAACAAGCAAACCTGTGTGGGTGCTCTTATTTCAGTGTAAAAGAGATTCCATCAGTGTATCTTAACTCAGCTGGGGATTGAGTGAAAGAGTGGAAGTGAGACAAGGAAATTCACCATCTTTGCCCTGTTTATTTTATTTTTTTAATCCTAAATGCTTTGAAGCCAATTTGAGCTAAATCTTGTATTTTGGAAAGGAATTCAGGAGTTGAAGATACAGTTATCCTCACTGAAATGGCAGTAAGAATGTCGATGCAGCCTTTTGCATTGGTTTACCTAGAAAGATACATAGATCTTCATGAACTGCCTTTGTGCACCTTCTATGCAAGAAAACCCAAAGAAGCTAAGCCAAGGAATCCCAGTTTATGCTGGGACAATCACTATATGCAATATGAGCAGATAAATGCTGATAAGAATGGGCCTTATTTAGGTATTTAATATGTTTTTTGTCTCTGTCTCACATATCTGTAGATTTGTAATCTAGGACATAAAAGTTAATTGAAAACAAACTCTTTTTTTCTTACAGCGATTGATTATTTTGATATGTCAAAGAACAGAAACGGACAGATCTCTGACAAACTTGTGCATCACCCTTCGTGAAACAGAGGTGCTTCAGACCTCTGTTTTTGCTCATCCCATACGAAGCCTGTTGGATGAACTGTCAGAACCATCCCAGTCCACCATGCTAGAGAGAGACACTTACTACCCAACTGTGCATTATTTTTGTCCTGCCTTTCTAGCTTTGTTCCAAATTTAAACTCTGTGCTATCTGTATACTTTCAGTCTGTATACTTAATAGAAAAATAATCACTGGACCATCCGAATGGTATGGCCTATATAAAACATAATGGTCTGTGCATTTTCTTCTAATTGAAGCCAGATTAAATCTTCTGGAGCATGCTGAGTTTGCTAAATATATTCTCTTCTGTGCATTAAAATAGCCTTTAAGGCAGCACTTCCTGACCCAACAGTTTGTAAAGGAAGACAAGAGCAAAAAAATCATGCTGCTCTGTTTTGACAGCTAGCAGGCTTCCCTTTTCTCTGCTAAAACAGAGACTACCAGCCTTCAGAAGAGGGCCAGTCTTGCAATAGGTACAACATGTGAAAGAAAAGTTCCAGATATCAAAAAAAGAAAAATACAGTGAGCAATGAAAGCAGTCCCTAGCAAGGCAAGGCCGTGCACAAGGAGAGCAGACCATTTGGAACGTCGCTGGTGGCCTCCATGATACCCAGCTGCAGAAAAGACCATCTTTACACCTGTAGGTTATTTTTATCCTTTTTCTTGTTATGAACAGAGCCTGCTTTATGCAACCAGCAGGCTGTGGTAGCAGAACAGTATTTGACAGTGGGATAAGTTAAGTGAAAGCTCAAAATTGCTTCACAGCATTAAAATGGTCATAAGCTCCTTCTGTAGGACCATATCACAGAATGGCTGAAATTGGAAGGGACCTCTGGAGACCATCTAGTCCAACCCCCCTGCTCGAGCAGGACCACCTAGAGCATGTTGCTCAGGATTGTGTCCAGACAGCTTCTGAGTATCTCCAAGGGAGGAGACTCCACAACCTCTCTGGGCAACCTGTTCCAGTGCCCAGTCACCTCTAACATCTTTCAACCCCCCATTTTTAGTTCTGCAATGCTTGTTTTCCTGGATTACCTACCCAGGTCTATAGCTATTAAACATGCTATACCAATTGTAGCTCTCCTGCTCTCTGTATTATATAGAGAGATACCTGGTACTGTATATACCAGATACCCTAATGAAGTGAAGATATTACTCCTACAAAAAGGGCTCATAGGATCGTCTATAGGATGATCCTATAGGGTCATCTTGCTGCAGTAATTCCTAAGTGAGTAGACACACTGGGAAGTAAAGATAAAATCTTTCAAAGGAGGTTTCTTCCCATAACATGCTCATAAACACACATAACTGGAGGGTGAACAGAGAATTCCTGCCATTCTTCAGGGAAAGCTCAGGTGTACATGTTAATGACAAATTAAGTATTGACTATTGTATTATTATTCATGAAAAGGTGATTCTTTGGTTTAGATAGAGCCAAACAGATTACATTATTTAGCTCTTGAATCAGAGCCACAAACCTAATCCTAGCCTCATGGAATTTTAAAACAACGATTTTTTTAATGCCATGAATAAAAAGGTGCTTACCAAAGTGTTCACACAATGGGAATTTGGAACACAGAGTCCATCTCCACCATGCTGACATTCATCAATGTCTAAGCAGACCTAGCAATAAAACAAAACAACCTAAAATAAATCTAAGTCAACTTGGATCTAAGTCTGAAGAAAAGCCACCAAAGTTTAAATCCAAAGAAGAGTCATAGCCTCTCCTGAAACCACTCTAAGAATGGCACAGATATACCCACAAACTTAATTTTTGGATGGTTCTTCAGACACTCAAGTCAACTCTGAAGAGATGCTGTGTGATATAGCGTCAAAATGTCAAACTTAGGATGGGCTTCTAGTTCACCCACAAGAGTGGAGAGGAGAACTATGTCCCCATTGCAGAGCTGTACAGGAAAGTTTATAAAAACAGCAGTAAAACAGACCTTTTCTATCAAACTCTTCCTCTTCCTAGGTCAGAATCAGTTTACAGAAATCAATAAAGCCTCTCTTTAAAATTAATCAGATGTGCCTATGTAGATAATGACATTTTTTCCTGTCTCCATCCTAATCCTGACTAGTAGGCAGTTAATACTCTCATTAAAGCCAAGCAAACACAACAATCAGTTGGAGCAGTAACGCTCTAAGCTCTGCCTAACTGCACAAGGCAACTGTGTAATGACTGAAATACAAATAAAATGCAATATTGATATAAACCAGACCCTCACACTGGAGATTGCTTCAAGGATGCTGCCACTCACCTGCTTATTGCTCTTGGCATAGCTGAGTCCTACCCCTTGCACCATTTGTCCTGTATATCCTGGGGGACAGGTGTCACAACGGAAACCTGGAGCAGTGTTCACACAACGCACTCCAGGGAAGCAAGGGTTGTAACGGCACTGCAAGGACAAGAAATGAACTGAGCACATGCTGATGCTTCAGTAACATCCAGCCACTGAGCACACGCACAGACCTCTCAGGGAATTTGCTTAGGCAATGTTACATGCAAATGTCTGCACATCTTCTGTTCAGAGCTGGCTTGCAGAAAAAAAAGTCTCAGGTATAGTTGACCCCATTGATCTTCAGCTATCTCTGAAATTTAACTGACACTTATAATCTTGCATTATAGCCTGCAGTAGTACCCCAAGCTCTGCTTCCCATCCTTCCTTTTGCTGGGCAGGTTCAGCTCTCGCTGAGGTAGAGAATCCCCCTAGAAGGCGCAGGACCACCATATCTGGAAAGCAGCATAACTGCAGCCCACAACATGATCCTGCCATTGTGTTTTGTGCACTCAAAAGGAGCATCAGCATTTTTCCCTCATTTGTATTTGAGCAAATACTGTAGACAGAAGTAGCCCAAAATACAAGCCAGATAAACGGGGATGTGCCTGTAGCACCCACACCTTTCTAGACCAGAGGGCCACAGACAACCCTCAGCATTTCTCCCAAAATACCACATACCCATACCATCACCCTTGGACTGAAGATGCTGTTGACTTCATTGCCCAATGTGGTTTCACAGAATGGTTGTCACCCATTGGTGACAGTGGTCTTCTGGGTGCCCGTGGGCAACCACATCCTGCATTGCTGCCTCTCAAATATCGCCAGCCACTTGGTAAAATTTGTAAGATTGTCGAAAACGTCAGCATGTCATCATGCTATGTACGATTCAAAGACAGCAATAAGCAAGAAATATAAGAAAGAAATATGAAAGATTTTTAAAAATATGTTTTCTTTTTAATACTTCTTTTTGCCTCCATCGCTAGCAGAAAAACATCCATAAAATGATAGGAGAACAAGCCAGAGAACATCCATGTACAGCGTCAAACATGTAACTTGTGTGCGTGTATAAAATACATGATTCTATATTGCCCAGAGCTTGCATTTGCCCTTTAGTGTATCATCTTTGGAGAGCTGTTAGAGACCAGTAACCACACACGCGCACACACACAGACACACACACACACACACACACTTTTAACGGAGCAGGAAAAAAACAGGTTTAATATCAAAGTGTGTTTGATGTAAAGATTTGATAGAAGTATGTCCAAAGCTAGCATAAGGCAAATGTAAAAGCTAAGACAGACATGTTGTCCCTGAGAGGGTATTATTTAACGTAAATTTTATTGCAGCCAGTAGAGGGCAGTCAAACTACATCATAAACCCAGCAGAGCCAAAGCGCAGAATATAGAGGACATCAGCATGTTAAAATAATGTCCTAAAGCTAGTAATGAACACGGGAGCTTGTTGCAGAGATATCAACAGTCTCAGAAAGACTGATGGCAGCTCCTAGTGGGGAAACTTCTAGGTTTCCCTTCACCAGAATTTGCATGTGAACTCCTATTTAAATGTCCAGGTTTTAGGAAGTAATTTTGTTATTTCCTAAAATAACATGAAGTTCACACAGAAGAAGGGTGTTATCCTAGAGAAGACTCTGCAAAAGCTTTCAAAAAATATTACTTTCCTTACTGTCTTAGCTGACTAGAGAAAACAGAGAACATGGCAAAGTGCAGCTTATCTGACAATGAAAATCTATCAGCATTTATTATCTCTTCCACCCCCCTCCCTTGAGAAACCATAAGTGTGAATCCAACTGATAAAGGATATGTTTTCTGGTGAAGAAAATGCACCACACTAGATGGCGTTTTGGTAGCATTGTCCACACAGAGACCAAGAACTCATATAAGCAAGACTGTCTCCATGATATCATTTTGGCAACATTTCCTCGCTGTTTCTAACGTCAGTTCAGCTCTGCCACCTGGAGCAGTGGTAGGAGCGTGAAGCACACACGTCTCTAGTGGCAGAGCCTGGCTGCTCTGAGAAACCTAAAGTTACCGTCGTGTTACTACCGATCGGTCGCACTTTGCTTTCTCACAGCACTACCGTGGGTAGAGTTGCTCCCACACTGAAAATGGCAGGGAGGAGATCATTACCACGCTCTGCCCCAGCACAAATCTGGCGCTGGAGATGGCAGTACCTCTCCATACGGCTGAGCTCCACCTCGGCTGGCGCGAGCCTCACAGCACAGCTGTCTGTGCCGTGACACTCGCACCGGAGCTGCCTCGGCTTCGCCTCCTGCATCCGCGTTTCAGGCCTTCACCCCCAGGTCTGGCACCTTCTCTTGCAGCAGGCACAGCTCATGCCACGTGAGGCAAAATAAAAGACGTCTCCTACATCTCAGGAAGCTGCAACACTGAACCCAGGTTCTCCCCCCAGCGTCTTCCACAGACAGCAGTAAGCTGGACACACCATACCCCTCTGCTGATGGCCAAAAGGAGCGAGTAAAGCAAACCAGCAGTCAAAGCACATCTCTTGCTGGCTCGGAAGGGGAAAGAGGAAGTGCTTTTGCTGTTTTATGTCATTTGGTAAGTACCCTGATAGTACTGGGTTATCCACAAGCACAACTAACAACCTAATCCTCCTGGTTCCCTGGTCTACTGTACCCTTAGTTTCTCCACAAAAATCAGCAAAGGTAATGGCAAAAATCATCGTACAGAAAAAGCGTGGTGAAGTGGTAGGCTGTTTTGTTTTTTGTGTTAAGTGTTCTGAGTCAACGTTACTTATTTCAATTAATAATTCAGGATATAAAGTCTTCAATACAAACAAGGTAACATACAGCACAAGAAAAAAAAAGATTTAAGTCAACCTTTCCAGCTTTCATTATAACCATAAAGAAGCAAAAGGAAGTGAAACATTAAATGTTCACTCTTTGTCATAGACCTTTAAGGTTAAGCTGAAAGCATGGCAGCTGTACCGGGTGAACAGAGGACTGGTCTCCACGGCTGGTTCAGGAGCACTACAATTTAAAGAAACAACTCCTTTAGGTAACTTCTCAGCTCACCAGGGTATTCCAAGTTTTCACCCATGTAACCTCCACAAAGTAGCAGCAACAGCAACAGCAAAATAGAGGGGTGGAATCAAGTCAGAACATTCACTGTGCAAGCAGTCAGCAAATGCTGAAGAGACCAAGCATTAGCCACCCATTGCTATGTAAAAACCAGGTGGTTTTAATTTTTTTTTTGTTTAGTTCTGTGAGAGTCAGTATTTTACCTCATCGATATCTGAGCATGTAACTCCGTTCCCTGTGAGCCCTTCAGGGCACGGGCCGCACTGAAATCCCTCGGCTGTCTCCGTGCACCTGACCCCTCTGAAGCAGGAATTGGCTTCGCATTTGGGTTTAGGGCGTCTAGGAGGTGGAGTTGGAAAATTCACAGTTCCCAAACCTTTAACACAGAAAGAACAGCTGTTTTAGCGATTAAAAGAAACATCCATCACAGCTTTCAGCTGGCAAGCGCTCTGCAGAGATCCCCGTGGCGCGACTCAGTGGGGGATCGTGTTTCTGCCCCGTGCAGTGAGGCTGCAGGAGCTACCAGCTGCGCTGGGGCTGACGAGACTTCATGCTGGGAACAGCCCAAGCCTCTGGACAGTGGAAATTTAGCCTATTTCGTTAGATCTGCATGCTGCTCTTGACTACACATGGGAGCCCTCCTGCTATGTTTGTCCCAGGACAGACCTGCTGCTGGGCAGGGGAAAGCCAGGGACCTCGGAAGGCCAAAAGGATTCCTGAGAACTGAAGTTTCATGGTACAAGGCACTCCTCAGGCTAAATCAGCAACGCTAGCCCTTCATATGGAAAACTGTGCTATGACTTCACAAGAGCAAAATCTGACCATCTACAACACAGGGGAACAAAGCAGCAGCAGTTGGCAGCAGATGGGATGCACAGCAGGACATGCAGTACACTGGTTCAGATACACAGAGGCCAGCCCTGGGGAAATGCAACATTGCCAGAGTCTCTGGCTGGTGCTGAGCCTTGGTACCGATGTATGGGCTACATCTTTGCAACTGGGTGATTTAAAGACATTTTCTTTGGCACTCGCACAGGAAGTTTAATCTGACTGGAGCTCAACTGAGATAAAATATTTTGATGAGGCTGGTAGTTTAGAAGTGATTAACTAAAAGGCCTAATGAGTTTAGGCCTACTATGCCACCCCAGGAGGGAATATCTTTGGTTTTCATAGCCAGTGTACATGTTTTGATTGCCAGTTGTGTAGGAGGGCCATGCAACGGCATTCGGGAAGGTATTTATTTCTTCCATTTAGCCAAAAGATGGCCAATGTTTCATTTGGATCTTACTGCTGTTAACCAATGATTACCCACTCAGAATCAGAGTATTTTCAGGTGAAATCCATGGGATCTTCCTGAGCTTGAAAATAGCAAGTGTTACAGAACAGGATTCCTCACTTATCCTTCCACTACAACTGGTGATGAGACATTTGCAGGCAATGTCTCCCTCCGGGGGACACATGACACAGCTTTGCGGCAACACAAGAACTGAGATGCAGGTCGAGGTGGCACTGCTTGGTTTAGAGGGTTTAATCCCGCAGTAGGTGATTGTCAGGAGTATAGAAACTGAAAGCTTTTTCCCCAGTGGAAATCTATTTTAAATTTGTGTCAAATATATCTAGAATTTTAGACACATTTTTTTAAAAAGTACTCTTCAGAAACCAAATAAATCTAATGTAATCAGAATTAGTTTTAAAGTGACTTTATATCTCATCTGTCTGCCTTTTACAAGCCATACAGGAATACTCACCACATGCCTGGCACTCAGCTATGGTATTTCTCAGAAAAGTTGTTTCCTTGACCTTCAGGATATAGAAAATAAACATTATTTGGATACGGGCAGCTCCAGTTTGCACCTGGCTGCCAGAAGAACCGTTATCTTCTTCCCCAAGACGCCACTCAAACCATGCAACATATGTACTACATCTTGAAATGAGATACTCTTCCTACTCCATAAAACTAAGCTCAGTGATAATGGTCCTAATTCAGTTCATCCTTCATCAAGAAAGCCTTTAAGAATGACATGCTTAACTAAAGGCATATGCCAGCAAATTCAGCTCTGAGACCCACCAACGACTAGAACAAATTCAATTTCAGTTCTGTGCAAGAGACCTACCTCTGTCTATCAATGGGCTACAGCAGCTGCTGTAGTTCTTCTCCACTTAAAACAGCAGGTTTTCTGGATCTGAATATGCAAGTCACCTGCACTGCCACATTCAGTGAACCTTCACAGCATGCACAGGGCCTATACAGTTACTACTTCTCCACTGTGCCATGCCTCTGGGGCAATGAACTCTACACACTTATTTTTTATTGCTTACATTAATTCTGCCCTGACCCTAATAAAAGTCACAAGCTTGGGGATTTCATGCTGAAGCCCGTGTACAGTACCTGTTGTCTGAGAAGGTCTTTCACATCTCCCAGTATTTGATTCATCTGCATCATCTGACCCATCAGCTGCCTATTAAAATCATCTGCAGGAAAACAGTAATGAAAAGAGTGCACAATGCACATAAGTCTCCTTCATTTGCCATGATGCCATCATGAGATACAAGATGGAATCATCTTAAAGAGCCAAGGGTGGGGGGAATATTACTGTTGCTTAAGTCTTGTAGGAATGCTTAAAGGAAATCAGTATTTAGCTTCATTTTTTGTAGAGGGATTTGCATGACCTCGAGGCTCTTCTGGACTTAATTCCATGGTATAGCCAAGAAACAAGCAGAAAAAGCAAAAACTTCTCTACAGGGAGTAAAGCAATATACTCGTAGCACTACTTCAGCATCTAACAATATTGGCAACTAATGCCACTCATGTTACTGGTTTCTCCCAGGCCTGAGACCTGCAACCCTATGTGAAGCTTTATGGTTTCAAGACTGAAAAGGAACTTTTCTGTGATAATCCATTTGGGGGAGCCAAGAAATATCTGTCCATATAATGGTAAGTAACCCCTTTTAAATACATTTTGTGTCACTACAATCAATTCCTGCTCATTTTTCAAAGAGAAGTTACTCGGCGTTCCAGGAAAGCTTGTAGTGCAGCTCTGATCATGCATCAAAAGCAGCCCCTCTGACCAAAACAGCAGTTTTCATACCTGCAGCCCTCCTTTGGCTCCTCTTCCTACTGCAGCTCATCTTACCATACGCAAGTTCCACGGCTGCGTTTCCTCCTCATTCATAAGGACTGCAGGGCTGCCTCATTCATACGGACTCACAAAACATCTATTCAACACACTTATGAATGTGCACCAAGATTTTCACACAAGACTCATTTGTTAAATGAAACATTAGTTTTGACCGGATGACAGGAAAGAAGCGTAGAGTATGTGTAACAGTAATACTCCGTTCTTTGTGTTTGTAGCTCCCTGCTGAGTTTGTAGCTCTCTCGAGCAGTTATTTGTTTACTTCTCTAAGTCTGTATGTCAAAACAAATTTCATAAATATATGCTTTTTTACATTTTAAGCAGGCAGGGTATTTTGATATCATGTCCAATCGCTCCAGGGAGGTTTATTCATGTGTTACTTGCATGGGTATTGAAAGCTTACATGAAAAAAGCTTTTCTTAATGTTTACCTCATTGTTTTGTACTTCAAAGCATTTCTAACTGTTTCTTGATTTCGGATTTTCTCATCAAAACACTAAAGTTTAAAGACTTGGGAAGCACCTGTTCTAGAACATGCCTCCGTTCTAGTCCCAACCTTCTCTTTATTTGTGGAGGAAGGCAGCAAGACTTAAAATCATTGGTATTTCAGAATCCCATA
This sequence comes from Dromaius novaehollandiae, assembly GCF_036370855.1. Lineage (NCBI taxonomy): Eukaryota > Metazoa > Chordata > Aves > Casuariiformes > Dromaiidae > Dromaius > Dromaius novaehollandiae. The sequence continues at coordinate 45,883,148 of NC_088130.1, read as the reverse complement.
GTGGAACCTGGCATGCAGGCTGTCAAAACAGATGTAGGGTTTTTTTTTTGTTTTGTTTTGCTTTATTTTTTTAAACAAAGATTGGCTTAGGCTTTATTGATTGCAATCTGCAAAAAAATTCTCAAGATTTCAGATGCTTCTTTGTTGGCTAGCATCTAAATGAAAAACAGATCTATTTTGTAGAGTTAAGTTTTGCAGACTGTTAAACTTTAAGGTGGACTGAACAGGTTGTATTGCCATGAATTATACACACTGCAAATTTAGATAGCAAAGCATTACCACAAACAGAAACACTTCCCATGATATTTTTTTCTCTTGCATTTAAAGCCAAATCCTATGGTAGATACCACCTGTAGCTGAATTACTGATGATCCATGGCAAGAGGCAAACTTCAGAGAGGCCTTTCACAGGACTGCTTGGCCGTAGTGTGCTGCACGGTAGCATTCAGTGGTAGCTTCTCCTAGGACAGAGCTGGGAAAGCCAAAGGTGCAGCCTGAGGCTTTACAGTTACCTGGTCCTACCACCTAGTCTCTCTCATCCACATCCCATCTACTGAGATGACTCCCCAGTTCAGCTTGAGTCCAGTTTGAAACAGTAACGACCTGGATAACAGGATGGCTTTCATGGCGATAATTAAATTCAGAGACAGATCTGAAAAATTACTGTCCAACAGGGAACTGAAGTCTCTTGACATGCTTCTTCTCCATAAACCTGAGGTCATGACAGTGACACAACACACTCGGCTCAAGAAGCTATCCTGTCCTTCTCTTTCCTGGTTTCATACCTTAGGCAGGACCTTTTACCAGGCCTTGGATTTGGAGCAGGTGACCAGCTCTGTTGCACAGCTAATCTGAGCAGGTTGGGCAACACACAAACACTAGCCTGGGAGACTGCAGGCCCCTGTATAAAGCTTCATAGACACACCAGCCTTTCTTCTAGCCCTCTTGGGAGCAGTACTGGCTTGAACACCCCACTGCGGGTCATCTGGCAAAGTCACAGTCATGAAGTGTCTTTCAAAGAGATTTTGGTTACTCAGCCAAAATCAGAGACCCAGTCATGACTAAAGTACAGATGATGGTTGATAAGTGAACAGTCCCCTGTCTGCCTGTAACCTAGTACCCAAAGAAGGTGGATGTATAAGTTGCGCGTACAAGATGCAAGGTGGCATCAAAGGGAATTGTGAAGTGGCAGGTTCCAAGTAAACAGAAGGAAATACTTCCTCAGACATGTAATGGGTTCTTTGCCAGGAGATGTACTCAATCACACATTCAAAACTGACCAGACATATCATCTATTGAGTACAAAGCACAAAGACTCCACCTCTGGGTCACGAGGTCCACACACCAGGAATCGCTGGAACCCGGGAGAGCATTCAGGAAAGCAACACTATAACTGCACTCTCTCTTACACTCTTCTCTTTGGGTCCATGACAGCATACCAGACAAAAAGAATCTTTGGTCTGATGCAACACAGACATTTTTATTCTTCTACATTATGTCAAGTCCAGCTACCCTAAATGAACTAGATAACCTTCAAAGGTCCCTTCCAACCTGAGTGATTTTGTGATTCTGATTACATGTGGCATACTGATCTCTTCTATCAAAAAGAATGTGTCTTGCACCATATTTTCCTGCCCACATGGAAAGATTTGAATACCCATGTTCAACCTCTAGCTGATCATAATATTCTCACCTCACAGCTATACTGCTTAGGTGTCTCAGCCTCACAGACAGCACTGAGGGACTGCTGCTGCCACAGTAGTGGCAATGATGAGGACTCTCAATCAAAGCCAAGTACCGTTATTCAGGTACTAAGCTCTCGCACATGTTTTCTGATCAATATAAAACCACACATACACATGCTTATACTAAGATACATAAGTGTCATTCCCTACACAGCTAAGCACTTGCATTCCTGCTTTTTCTGGCTAAAGAAAAAGTTGTGGTTATCTGATATATTGCTCCTATAAAGGGCACCATGAAACATATACAATGTGCTAGGGAGCTGAGTTAATATTGTTGTTGGAACACTTGCACCTCTTCCTTCTGTGGATTTGACTATGCAGACTTTGAATATATTCATGTGAGGCTTTTTTTACTTAATATGATACTAATTTCATATGAAGGTTATAAGCAATTGAACTTGAGAGGCCAGTCCAAAAAGCTCAGCCAAGTGTAGGCAGCCAGGGAGACAGTATCTCCACGTATTACTATGCTTTGAATTACTGATTAACAAGCAGAAAGTTACAAATGAGAACAAGCGTGCAATTTGGAAATCTTGCTCACTGAGCTCTGAGCTGCGAGTTTTTCCAGGAGGAAACATTGAATTACCCTTCCCTTCTATCTGCAAATGCCTGTTGATTTAAGGGAAGAGAGATCTTTGATAATAGAACCCTTCATATTTTTTGCCTAGGTGTATAAATGTTAAGGAGCAATAAAACATAAGTGTGTGTCACAGACGATTTACATAGCTAAAAAGCAAAACAGGTACTGTCATCACTGCATGGCACTGATGCCCACATTCATGTAGTGCACCCAGGATGGCCTTATATCAAAATTGCGTGGCTTGTTTCCCAACGGCATTGAATCTATTTTAATCAAAAATAGCTACGCTGTAGTTTTCTGGAGGGCGGGAAGAAGGGTAGGAGAGACAGCAAGCTTCTAATGGATGCTCTTTCAAACTTTAAAATCAGATTTTTTGTTTCACTGCTGTCTCATATCAACATACGGCATGCATAGCATGAACCCGTTGCGTTCCCTCGCACACACAACAGAAAGGCAGATTGACACGGCTGGGGAGGGAGTCCAGATGGGGCAGTCTAGCCCAGGTTCGCTCCGTTAAGAGGCTGAGGAGCACCCCCACCATCACCTGGGAGGGCATCCAGCCCCACGGGACCTGAAGGAACTCCCACAGCTGCAGCTCCTTCCTTTCCTCCCCATTCCTAGCCCAGTCTCTGCAATGGGAGGTAGGAAAGAAATTGGTTTTGAAACAGATTTCTGGTCCAGCAGGTGAACAAAAGCATCGGCTAGCTTGCAGCAGGACTAGTTGCTGCCTTGGCACAGCTTTTCCCACACGGACTCATGCACCCTCTTACGGCAGCACCAACTCACTCTGTGGTCCCCATCCTCGCCTCAGGCCTTCCCCTCTCCTGGGTACCTGATGACCCACAGAAGGTGAACACTGGCCATGTGGATAAGCGCATCGATAGGTCTTGCTCCTCTATCCATCTGCCTTTTTTCATAAAGCCTGCAGGAGTGTATCACCTTTAACACTACTTACTGTTTGCAAGTCCCGGTTGAAGAGCTAAAATATTATTAAACTGACACACACAGAGCACAATCACATAAGTTGCATTGTCTTATGAAATTAGGCCAAAAAGCTGCTTTTCATCACCACAGACTCTTCTTTCACTAGGCCAACAACTCATTGCTTTGTCACCTGCAACTGTGTGATTGTTTTCTCCTTCAGACTGAGCTGTGTATAAAATATTTTCAGGATATTATCATGGCTATAATTCAGTCAAAAAATCATCATTACTCATCTACAGAGTTTCTTCACGTTTTTAATATTAACCACGATAGCTTCTTTGCATTGATATCCTAAGGAATCTGAGCATTTTAACTCCCAATTGCAGGCCTTACCGTTGTGCTGAGGAACAGGTTCAATTTGTTGAAGGAAACAATCCTGCAGATTCCCCACTTGGGCAAGTGATCCTCCTGCTACCAGCTTCAGCTCATCTAGTGTATCCTAAAGTCACAGGAGAAATTAAGAGATCACAGTTCTGGTACAATAATGGGAAAAATATGAAATACTGGTAGAAGTAAATTAATTTTTCAGATAGGATCTCCATTTCCTAAGCATGCAGAGCTCCTACACTGTTCCTTCAAGACCACCCATCACCATCTGAATTGTAATAAAATCCCAAATTTTTGCGTGGCAGATTTTCAAATAGCTGTGGTTTTGTTCTGTTTTGTTTTGGGGTTTTTTTTTACTATTTAAATTCATACAATCTCATACCAGGAAGTTGAAGTATTTTTATATCCGTAGTATATAAAAATGATTTTTTGTTGAACTGAATCCAGAGCACTCTTTTTCCCCCTCTCAAACAGGCTCACATTCACATCAGGAATGTGGCACCTTAGTAATTCTCCACATAAACGGGCTCATTTTCTAGCCTGCAATGGAGCCAGGGGAAGGGGCAACCTTCGGGCAGAATGTCTTTGCACCTAATGCATATTTTGCATTAACAGCAATGAAAGATGTTTGTAGAAGAAGAGCTGCCCTTAATGGATCAAATAAGAGCTTACAAAAAGTCTGATTCCTGAGAAACACCTAGACTGCAGCAAAGGAGGCTGAAAATTTTAAATAAGATAAAAATTGTGTTTACAACGAACAGCAAAACTCTTACTGGGTTCAATGAGGCTAAGATTTCACGTGTTCCACAGTGAATTTGTTTACATTTCTTTCACAGATTATTTTAACACTCAAGTATTACTAAAGCACCATCATTCAGAGTTTGGCTGCCGTGAGGGCAGAGGTCTGGACTCAGTGATCCAGAGGGTCCCCACTGGCCCCTCCAAGTGCTCAGGCTGCTTCCAGTTTTCCTGCTCACCTGTGACTTCTTCTGGAAAGTGCGCAACTCTACTGACGCCGACCTCTGAGACAGAGTTGAAAATGCTTTCGGTAGGTCCCGAAGGGCACCTACTTGCACGCAGTCCAGATACAACTCGACAGTGCTCGATGCTTGCTGCAGGCCACTCAGCCTCAGGAGGACAGCATGGGGTTTCCCATCAGCCAGCTGGATGTTGCTGAAGACGACGGAGTTCAGCCTCCCATCACTCTTCAGATAGCGAAGTGCCACTAGTACAAAATATACAGAATAACTGTGGGATGGTAGCAGATAATCCAAGCCTGATCAAGGAAGATCCTGTGGAAAACTGTCATGGCTCTGGTATTTATCCTCATGTCAGCTTTGGTAAATGCATCCCATATGCAGATATATGTGGTAAGAATAAATGGGACATAGACTCCAGAGCTGGATTACCAGGGCTCTTGTGCGGCTCCCAATTTGTAAAGCATTGCTGCCTGCAGAATGTTTTCCACTGCTTTGTCCAGGCCTTTTTAAATGGCTGAATTGAGGAAGCATATGTCACCTTAAAGGGTAATGTGCTAAAATACACAGTGATAAAGATAATGGGCATAGCTGGCACACCGACAGTCAGCACTTTGCGAGGTATATATCAGATAGCCCTAGAATTACTGTGTAGCAGAATTGTACCACCAGAATCATCAGTTGCAGTAATGCATATTGCATTAGGCAAAGCTGACTGACAGCATATCCAACTGCGTCATTAAAGAAACAGAACCAAGCAGGAATTATCTGCATTTCATTGTAACAAATAGTACATGAAAACAAACTGTAAGCCAGAAAAGACAACCTGCCCATAAAGATGACTAACACTCCTCTCAACTCTTTCTTTAAGGCTTCAGTGAGTGACCTACTTGATACTTCCAACACAACATGTTCTCATTTGACAAAATAAAAATGTTCCATCAAAAACACAGCAACAAACAAACAAAAATTCTTACACACTAAGTAATATTAAGAAATGCCTCTTTCCTTAAGAAACCAGATCTGCAAGCGAGATCACTTAGACCTGCTAGCTAGTTCTCTCCATCAAATCTCTCCCTGTCTCTGAATGCATAAGGATATCCACCAAAGCAATGAGCTGGAGCAGCTAGAGTATATAATTATTTTACAATGTTAAACAGATCTTGTTTTAAGGATCCTATTTTAAAGATCCCAGCCTGCATGTCTCTCATATTTCCTCACCTTACGGTTACATGAATTGGGGAGCCAAATTGCACACACGTTGAGAACCTAAATAGTTAAGTGCTGGCTTTTCCGAACATCTGTTTGAAGTTCACAGAGAGCTGCCACTATTGCATCAAGTGAGAGCTCACAAACACTCTGACCTTCAAGAAACACCTAGACTAAAATGAGGTCAGATAAAAATTGTGGATACAGTGGAGGGCAAAAACTCTTAATAGCTTCAGAGAAAGCTTCTAATAGCTTCTAATGTCTAGGGAACTCGGACGCTTTCTATTTGTCTAGTAGCAGAGAGAGACAGGAAGATGATTTGTTAATGCACCCTCCTTGATGCTGTGAGATTTCTGTTAGTAGGGAACATGTAGCTAGTAACTCAGAAGATCTGACAATCCTTCTAATTGCTTGGTCTAATGATTGAACAAACCCAGATTTATACCAGTATGAACAGGGCAGAACATGTCTTCATCTTTAAAGTGTACACTAGTGCTTAAGTCCCAGCAGCTGCGATCAATATCTGGAATGTTTTCACTTCTGTCTATGTTAAAACACTGCCAGAGCTGAGATTTCCGCAAAGGTGCATGAGGTCACCAGTAACTTGCTAAAAGGTAGCATTTGTTGGCAAACTCAAAGATCTGGCAAGACACAGTATGTTGCAGGCATTTTACTTATGTGAATACTATGCACACAGGGTTGTATGAAAGCAAGATCCTTGGATCTGGGCCCTGCATACAGAGGGACCAAATGCAGCTAACAGTTAGTGAAAGAAAGAAGAGATGATGGCAGGGCCCAGAACGGACTGATGGCGACCTGCCAGAATAGTTGCAGGACAAGGAGCAGTCTGGCTTGGAAGGAAGATCAAGAATTCCTTCCTCAACCAAAGTCAAATATCCATCTGGTAAAGTAGAATAGGCTTCTGAAGGGACATTTTGCTGGACCACAGCCTCAGTAAGACTTAACCCATCCCAGCCTCTGCATTACCTGTCTACTGCTAGGATATTCTACACTGACACTCCTGAGAGTGACTCATCCGCACCATTTAAGATACAGATTTTCAATGAAACTATTAATCCAGTAAAATAGGAACTGCTTCACAGAGTTGCTAAGTTACATCAGTTTTATGTACTTATTGCTATTTGTTCCAAGGAATGTATCATTCAAAAAGGACAAGAAACCCCTGGACCTATTTGAGACTTTGCCTCTGTGAAGTACAGTTTTGGTTTAACCAAAACAAGTTAAGCAGTTGCCTAGTAATTCAGATGCACTTAAAACATCTTAACTGAAGCATATATCAACTTATCTTGAATCAGTAAGACACATTTATCATAAACCAGTGAAAGCAAGAGTTAAACCGGTTTACCTAAATTGAATGGATAAAATGGCAAAAGTTCTAACATCGCGTAGGTAAATCCGTGCATCTTTCCAGGCCAGGCAAGACCTTATTATAGATTTAGCAAATCAAAGGCAAAAATAATTTCATATAAAAATTGTGCTGTAAAATGTTCAGCTATTGCTAACCTATTTACAATCAGATATACCACAACAAAACCAGAATGTAAGCAAAACATTTGGAACGTAGTTTTCAAACGTGGCACTGTAAAAGATTGCTAAGGCCTGCTTTGGGCTACTTAGATCAGAATTTGGGTGCATAACTGGGAATACCATGCAGAGGGAGCATTATGCACGCATGCACCATTCCAAAAGCCCAAATATTTTGACTTCAGGGTTTGCTAAGATGCCAGCACTGGCTCACCACTTAAGTGATGATCTCCAGGCTTGAGAGGATCACAAACAGCCCCCACACTCCATGCTTTCAGCTCATGTGATGGCCTCCTGGATGCAGTTTAACTTACCGTATGAAGTAGCCATATGGGACACTTGACACTTCCAGACAAATCACGTGTGAAGACGCTGTGAAACACTGCCTACTACTCTCACACTGTCATACGTCTTAAGCAAGGTGCACTAAAATAATGAGGCAGCAAAGGGATCTCCATGGTACAGCTGAAGAAGCTGAGAAAAGCCTCCCTCTGTTCGGTTAGACCTTTACAACAGGTTACAGAAGTCCTCCATCTACTCAAGGTATAAAGGACAAGGGTCACTGCCAGCACAAATTTCTTTATGTTGCCTAAAATTATGCCCCAATCCTGTCACAGACTCTTCTCAAGTACAACACAACCAAACACACTGAGGACAAAAACAAAAGAAACTTTGCAACTTTGTACCAAAAAGCCTCTTAAGTCTGTTACTTAAATCATATCTATATATGATATATACGGATATTAGGCATGAGGGAGGGGGGGAGAGAGAGAGAGAGAATATGCAATATATCATTTAGCAATAAAGTCAGTCAATTTTAGGAATTGCAAGACAGTTACTGATAAAGTTTCTCAGTATATTAGACTCAGCTGCTGATTATAACATTAGCAGAAGCAAACCATATCAGCAGTGAAGTCAATGGAGCAACAATAATTTTCACCATCTGATGATTTTTCACTGAACCTTAATATTGCAACATATCCTGGATGTGAGACTGATCTGAGACTCAGAGAGTGACAGAGTTCTCAGTTTCTAAAAATCTGCTCAAGTTTCTGCTTCGACTGTTAATGAACTGACTCCCATAAGCAAAGAACAAGCGTTTTAATTCACCCGAAAGGTCCTGTAAGTGCTGGGAATGTTTGTCTTGCACAGTCACATCTAACCTCCGGGGAAGAGGGAACAAGTACTCGCCTTTCATATGCATGAGGCGGCATGTGCGTGTGTCCCGCACATTCCTGAGTAACAAGAACCAGTGATTGTCCCAAGGGGAAAAAAATAAAGACAAACAACTTGACTCCTTCCTCCGATACTCCTTTCTTTCTCTCCTTTCTGAGCATGCCTCAGAGCAGGCTGCACGGCAGAGCGGAGACACCCGGCCAGGGGAGCAGCACGCAGTTGGGGAAGGAAACACGAGGGGAGTGAGAGAGGATGCTCTCAACGCCCTCATCTTGTGAAGAGGCCCAGTGGCGACAGCACGCAACAGGAATGACTCAAGCACAAAGGTTAATCACACTGTTTTCAATGGCCATCCATAACATACCAATAACTACGGATCCAACAGTAGTTTCCCCCTACCCACCCCAAACAACTCACCTTTATTCACCCGTCCCATTACTGTAAATTCAAAATACTTGCTGTTGTCAGCGGACGAATACAGGCCAAATATGGTGGCTGTGCTCTTGGACTGCAGGTTGAATGTTGAGAGCAAGTACACATCATTCAGTGTAGGATCACTGAGTGCTTGTTGCAGAAAGTTTGTTACCATTCTCTTGTTGGAATAAGAAAGAAGATCAAAAACTGAAAAATAAAATGGTTTTAACAGCAGTTTAAATACAATAGTGAGCTAAGAAAAATGTAGCCTGAAGCCTGTTCATCCCCATGCCACCTTTTGAAAATGCAAACTCGTCTCTATTTCTGTATGGATATTTAAACCTATTTACCCTCTCTAAAATGAATAATCTGAAAATAACAAGAAATAATATGAAAATATTATATGGATTTTGTGCAACAGATCATCTGTTAGCAACAGATTCTAGAAATTATTGGTAAGTTTTTAAAACAGAAATATCTAGTCTTCAAATTGAAGTTACCCAAATATTTTCAAGTAGATCTCTAAGATTTATCTCTTTTGAGATGCAACTCAATGGAAAGCTTTTTAACCTGTTTCTGTTTTTATAAATCCAAATGCTGATGCTCACATTTCAGTTAGTCTCAGAATCTGGCACCAGCATTTTCAGACAGGAGATTTCCAGTGTGCTTATCCTAAGAATCATTTTGATGGTGTCTTGGAGGGAATCAATTAAAATGCTAAAAAGCCAGGTAAGCAATGTGATATTCATAACCTCCTTCTCACTTCACTGACTCCTCAGGAGATGCATTATATAAACAAGACTCATCTTTCCTTTTTGGCACAGATAACAAAGACAGGCCTCACAAAAAATAAGCCTGAAGGCATAGTGAAAGCTGCTTCATATTTTTCTTTTCAGTTTTTGCACAATGCATTAGCAAAGAGCCTGAACATTATACTCATAAGTATGTCAGCTACGCCCCTTATGGCACAGAAACAGCAAACTGGGTTTTTCCTCAGTGTTCCTCAATCCATGATGTCTCCAAACTCCGTCAACTATTCCAACAGGTTTCTTGGTTATCTCCTATTTAAACCTACTGCTATTAGAACATCAAATATATTATTCCGTTCCAATAGAGACTAACAAATCACTGTGCACAAGGGTTATTTAAATATTAGGATATATTTAGACAGTCACATGTAACACTGCCACTCCAACAGACCTGTCATAGCTGGGCCACATTTTTCTCCCACACCAGGACGACACCACAGAGCCGCCCCTGCAGAGCCCTAACGCAAGCCAGGCGGCAAAGGCACGTGATAGCACGTCGTGCTGTGTCCTCATGCCAGAGTTTAGCTTCGTAGGCCGGAGAATGGTGGACCTACACAGACGAGCGTCCCGTACCGAACTCCGGTCGGGTCACCTGCACCCCGCGTGGTTCCCCAAAGCGAGCCTGCTGGCCGGGAGGCCAGGGCCATCCCGCTGACCGAGCGCTTCCGCACTCCGCGGGCAGGCGCGGGCTTGTGAGTGCTCGGACAGCGTTACGTGGGTGCACGGCCCTACCCAGAGCCACGTGGCAAACCCTGCTCCCTGAGCGGGAATTAGAGCCAGGCTTCATGCTGCTCCCATTGCTCGTTTGTAGCTTCCATTAATTTGGACGCCAATGTCATTCCCAAGAAAGAATAATGAAGAGATCTTTTCCCTTCTTCTCACAAAAATGTTGAAACGTAGATCTATAGTCTATTTTTAATGGCTTAAGTCTACATTCCCTTGGGGTCCAAGAATCCCATGACTCTACTGGGAGTCCCAGGACACTACGAAAGATGAATGAGGTCCTTGATTTGCATGCACTTGTAATACTGTTGTCAAACCACCAAGAAATGCATATCTGAGAGCGATCTGGCCAAACTGCATGTCCTTCATTCAATTCAGACCTACAAGCTCTCCAGGACAACCGCAGCTCCCACCGCAACCAGTGATCCAGAGGGAGGAGGGGAAAGGCTGGGTACTCCATCATGTTCGGTTCACAGAGAGCAAAGCAACTGCCCAAGCGAAAGACTGAAATGTAACTCGCTACTCTGTACAACAGCATTTTTCAGGTAATAACCATCCACAGAATACAGCTGTGTCTTCTCAGCCAGAACACCAGAACATTGCACTTAGTCTCTCATAGCAAAAAATATAGGCATACACGCCGTTCAGTACTTCTAGCTCTACTGACATATTTTATATGAATTCCGAAGAGACAAATTAATCTTGGATAGAGTCAAACACTTCAAAATACAGGAAAATATTGTAAAGGGAAAAAATTAAACACTGGCACACTTCTGTCAATGTCTATTTTCCACATTTACAGAAAACACTTATTCAAAATTTTGAAATTTGCGTATTTAAATGAATGTTCAGATTGGTTTGGTAGTTGAGCTCCCATAAAGCTCGTACATGCTGCTGAAGGATCCAGTTGCTGCTATCAAACCCTTTGAGATACCTCCACTGACATGCATGTAGACACTCTACGTGACAGAATCCACCCTTTAGGGTAAATTACTCACATGTTAGCTAAAAGTGGCCAGCAGAAGAGCAATGGGGTTATGAAAATGCTACACCTTCAGTAGAGTTTAAGGCAGAGACAGCTTTTAGACTCGATGGAGATAACTGCTTGCTTGGAAGGAACGAGAAAAAAAATCTGCAAGGATTTCAGATCTCACTTTTTGAAGAATAATCCTTTAGTTCCTTTCCTTGGAAAGGCAGACTGGAAAACAAACTGCTAAAAACTGACTGCGAAACCTGAAAGGCACATGCAGCTGGCTTGAGTTCAGGCAGTGAGCAGTGCGGGCTTAAGCTTGCCCCCGAGCACATGCGCGTGCATGCACACCCACCCGTGAGATGGAGCCCACCCCAACACGTCCCAGGGATCTCCCTGCTGCTTTCCAAATTTCTTAGCAAGGACCTGCACACCGTCCTATCATAATGCTGGCAAGGGATCAGCTACATCTGGAGAAAGCGGCAAGTCACTTTTTGCAGATCTCTCCAAAATGTCAGGACTGGCTCTGTACTAACAGACCAACTCTGTAATGAGTTAAAGGACACGGTGCAAAGCCCGTAAAGGAGAAGGAAGCATGTAGAAATAAAATTAGTGTCACAGGAGAGCAAAGAGCTAAAAATAGACCCTTTCTTTCCCCTAACTCTGCTGCAATGTTGTATCAGCCTCTGAGCCGCCTGAAGCTCTGCTCCAGTCACAACTAACTGTAATACCTGCAAACGTAAGCAGTACTCCACTCCGCTCAGCACTTTTCGAAATAATTAACGATGCTTTAAACACCTAGGGTGAAATCCTGACCCTCTGCAAGGATTTCTGACACTCTAATGAGGAGAAAATTTCACAGCTGGGAGGGAGGTCTTTGGCTGTCCACCGTCTCCACGAAGCTGAGAAACCCAGCGCTTCACTGTGCTCCTGTCTTTCTGCCTCTGCTCTTTAAAGCGCTGCTCTCGATAGGATAATTAATATTCTGAAGTGGTTTTAATCAAGAAGGACTTTAAAAGGGGCTTTTGGAAAAGGCGGGTCAGCTAAGCCGACCGGCTCCCTTTTGCTTTACCCAAACCGCTCGGGGGGCGGCGGGCGCCGTCGGGGGGGGAGCGGGGGCAACGCGCCCCCGAAACGGGAGGTCCCGCGCAGCCACGCCGCCTCCCGAGGCATCGCCCCCGGCGTCAAGCCCACCTCGGGCGGGCGGCTCGGGCGCACCGAGAGGCAGCGGCGCCCCGGCCCCGCGCCCCCCCGGGGCTGCCCCGGCCGGGGCGGTGCTCGGCGCTTACCTCGCGGGGCGCCGGGCCGCAGGGCCAGCGGCCGCAGGGCCAGCGGCAGCAGCAGCGGCAGCAGCAGCGCGGCGCCGCGCTCGCACCCCATGGCGGCCGCGGGGCGCGCAGGGCGGCGGGGCCGGCCGCGCCGCTCCGCGCCTTTAACGGGGCTGCCCGGCGTCCGGGGAGGGCCGGCGGCGGGCGGCGGAGGCCATTGGCGGGGGCCGAGCCGCCGAGGGGAAGGGCCGAGCCGTCGGGGGCCGAGCCGGGGCAGGGCCCGGCCCCGCTGGCAGCGCCGTGCCCGCGCAGCCCCCCCCGGCAGCACCGCGGGCCGCCGTGAGCGCGGGGCGCCGTCCAGGGTGCCCTCGGTCCGTCGGGGCCGAGCCGGGTTGTTGCCGCGGCTGGGGCGGCGGCAGGCGGGAGAGGTGGCAGGCCTGGGGTCTCGCCGAGGCCCCAGCTCCCGCTGAGCTCCTCCTTGAGGAGCCCTGGTCTAGAAATGGAACCCGCTCAATGGCGTGACGTTCAAAATGGATGCGGACGCTCCAGTGCGTAAGCTTGGTCTTGGTGCGAATTTAACTTCGCCACTTTTTCTGAGTTAAGAGTGTCACCAAAAGGGGTCGTGCAGATCAGACTGGAGCAAGTTTGGTTTCTAGAAGAGTCTGGATTGGCAAAGTGCAGAACCTATAATCCCTTCTCCCCTGTTTTGTTTAGAGCGCTCAGGAACATTGGGAGAGCTCAACTGGAAAGCGTTAAGGTTACTGAAAAGGTTGCTTCGCGTTAACAGAACCCCAAACCTGATGACTTAACCAACCTGCTTAACAAAAAAACCCTTTCCCTTTCAACTGCACAGATTTTCAGTCTTGTATGTGCCCCCAGGATGTCCTTATTCCCGTGCTCCATCCATCTTTCCATTCTATTCCATCCTTACTCCAGAAAATTCCAGCCTCTGCATTGCTGAAGTTAAGCAAGCAAGCCCCTCGGGGTGAGCGGCCCTGCAGCCCCTGTCCTCAATGCCCACGTGGAGTCTCCCATCAGGGAGGGCACCCTCCTCCAGCACTTTCTGCTTGCAAAGGAAGGGATCTCCCAAGGGACTGCGTGGCAGAAGGACTGCAGGGCGCCTCTCCTGCCCCGGAGCCGACAGTGTGCAGCCGGCTTCCAAACCTGTCTCCTCCTACTCTTGTTTGTGTGTCCCCAGCCCGCAGATGAACCTCTGCCAGGACGGGAGAACGCCAGGAAGCTGTGGCTGCCCCCCTGCCAACCTGCTACCCAGCACACAGTTGGAATAGCTGGAGCTGTCTGGTATTATTTACATCATAAAAAGAAGGACAACAATAGGAGAGAAATTGTACGTTAAATGAACAAAATAGTGCTGATTAATGTTCAGTCACATCAGGCTTGGAATATACAGCTAATGAGCACCGCGGAGAACAGCCCCCACGGGGTCATTGTGGGTGAGTCAGGACCCGGCGCCGCCAGGGCTGGGGCTGGAGGGCTCGCTGCGAGAGAAGGGTCTGGCCGAGTGGCTCCACCACCGCAGAAGGCATAGGTGTTGGCTCCTCCTGATGCAGGGCCAACGGCATTTCCAGTACCTTCAGCTGGCCTGTATTCACATACCCTTTAGCTGCCCTCCCCACATGGTGCATACCCCCATACCCCAGAACACACAATTCTCCTTAGCCTGTTTGTGTGACAGTGTTGTCCCCACTCTGACTGCACAGTTTTTCTTCCTCTGCCCAGCCTCTCCAGGCTGGAGAGTGCTCCCCATACCCAGTGTGCCCCAGCACAGCGTTCTTCCATCCCCTCACCCCCCGGCATTTCCGTATGTGTCCCCACTCAAGAAGATAACCCTCAGCTTCACTCCCTGCCTCTGTGGTGACAGTGACAAGACGATGTGGTGGTGTCAGGGCTGGCAGAGCACAGCACAGCGCAGAGAGGAACGTGGCAGGTGCAGGATGATACGGGGCAGGGAGAGTCAGCGAGGGGAGGCTGAAAGAGCGTAGGGAAGGAGGCAAGGGCATGGAAGAAAAAATGCAGAAGGAAGGACTAACTGTGCCACAAGCTGCCTGGAAGGAAGCCTCAGTCCAGATCTTGTTCCTACCTAAAGGATGGAGACAGCACACAAGCTGCAGAGACTAAATACCTGGGCACAGAGCAGCCGAGATACTGCTCTCCAATCTGTGAGCAATGAGGAAGAAGCCCTTCGTCATCAAAGAGCATTTTTTGCAAACACAGGTTTAAACACCTGAGGCAAAAGCACCATGAAGAAGTAAAATCTTCACGGGTCCATATTAAAGTATTCAGTGACTATAGCCAACAAAAAAGGACAAAAGGATAGTGAGGTTTTGCTTTCACCTCTTTAAGCTAACACTATCAAGTATTTGCAATATTATTTGCTCAATTATGTAATTTGATTTTGTCAAAATATAGGAAATATTTCCTAGAAATATTCCCTTCTCTGTCAAAAATATTTAATAAATAATTTTAAAATATCATTGTTACTTCTGATTTAGTTACAGTGGAGTCTCTTGCGCTGACAGCAACAGACTTTGTGTATTCTCTGAAGTACAAACTCCAGCTTAATTTACTGGAGCTTAATATTTTGAACAAGAATCATAAAGTGGTTATGGGGCAGGATATCTTCAAAAACTTTCATACAGTCAATAACATTATATACGGAAGTTTCTCACAGAAACCTAAGACTAATTCTTAACACAGGATCTGCAAGTAAACCTCAACTCACCTGTTAAATATTTGTCCTACTTAATTTATGTAAATCAACAAAACTCTAAACATAGAGAATACAGAGAAGCTGCCAACACTGTAGATTTGCTTTACAGATACGTACACAACTTGTTCAAATTCCAAGTAACAAGGTAGGGGAAGGAGGCAGCAATCCCCGCTGCTTAATTCATCTTTCATATTTTGCTCCTACTGTGCATCAGGAAGACTCACTATTTTCATGGAATTATATGGATGGCTTAAGGATGGGAATACAAGTAAAACTAAGATACAGAAGTCTTAATACAAGTGAAAGCCAAGTGAAGTATAGCTCCAGACCATGTCCCTCCACATTTACTTGGACACTTATGGGTTTGATCCTGAAACATTTTCATTGAAGAAAAAATGTGTGCAGTACCATTTCAAACACACAGGTTTCAGAGGAAGTTTTGCTTTTTCAGGAACACAGACTTGAGTCCACTTCTTCAAGTCAAGGCATATATTCATTCTCAATGCACCAATCTATCTTTCATTTATACTAAGAGGAATTCCACTCAGGCAACCAAGAGGAAAAAACTCATGAATAGCTTAGGATGGGGGAGGGAAGATGCAGATTGCCGTTTTTTCATCTTTGCTCTGGCTTCTGCAATAGCGTAGAGATGAATTGGGCCCTAAGGCACTGCAAGGAAAGTTTACACTCGTAACTACCTCCTAAGCAGTTTTGCAACCTGCATCAGAGAAGAGCCATAAACTGGCACACGCTCAGTACAGAGCGAGCCATTTAGGATCCGTGCTATCGAGCCACTCCTGCTTTCAGATCTTGCACACCCAGCAAGGGTGATCAGGCCTAAATGAAGCACCCAGAAAGACGGGCTAGGAATTAGCTGGGATGAAAGGAAGAGAAAGGTGTCCTTAAGAACCTTTACTTTACATACCTCTTTACAGGGAGAAATGTAATCAGCCCTTTTAAAAAAACCCACAAATTTCATTACTGTTAATATTGCCAGTTGTATAGCGTTTTTTTGATCCTAATGATCTGGAGCAGAATGATCTCAGATCTGGGTGGCAGGTTTTGATCATGACACTATGCCACAAGTTTTATGCAGATCTGCAACTGTGCAAATTCAAGAGGGGGAAAAAAAAGCTTTGCCCTTGCTCTCCTCTTCTCTTTATGAGCAGAAGGCCTTAATGAGGATGGTCAGTGCGTTTTTTCTTTTTAAGGCAGTGTGGTATTTTTCCTTCTTGTTCAGGAAGTATAAAAACATTTGGTTTGACGTAATATTTCAACAATTAAAAGTGCTACAGAATGTCTGCAGGAATGATAAAATGAAATGTTTAAAGGTCTCTAGTAAAGAAAATACAATTTATACAAAAGACAAAACTCGTACAGTATGATCAGAGTTCCTTGTTTTCAAAGCCAAATTACTGACGACGGCTGTTTACCTTCCATCAAAAGTCAGATTTTCCGTTCCCGTGGAAGGTCGTAACTGTGTATGAAATAACAAATCCAAAAAAACGGGGTGCAGAAATGCAGGCGCCCTCGCCGCCGCCGCGCACCGCGGCCTCGCTCGCAGGCGGCTCTGGCCCAAGGCCCCGCGCCGGCAGCGCGCAGCACGGGGGCGGCAGGTGCGCGGCGGCCCGGCCCGGCCCGGGGGGTGGCCGCGGCCCCCGCGCTGCGCTCCGCTGCCCCCCCCGGGCGCGGGCCGGGGCTCTCGGGCGCCGCCATGCGAGGGCGGCCGCGGCGCGCTTCCCGGGCCCGCGCTGGCGGCGGACAAGATGGCGGCTCCCATGGAGCTGAGTTGCTGGGGCGGCGGCTGGGGGCTGCCGTCCGTGCACCCGGAGTCGCTCACCGTCATGGTAACGGCCGGGGGGCCGCCGCCCGCCGGGGGGGCGGCGGGAGGGACAGCGCCCAGGGCCCGCCTGCCGCCGCCGCTGCTGCTGTCCCCGCCGAGGGAGGCGCCGCCGCCGCCGCCGCCGCTGAGGGGCGCGCCCGCCCGTGGCGCCGGGAGCGCGGGCGCGGCCTGTGCGGGGCCCGCGGGGGCGGCGCGGCCCCGGCCACCTCGCTCGCGGGCTGCCGCGCGGGTGAGGGGGGAGCGGCCGCGGCGAGGCGCCGGGAGCGCCCGGCCCTCGGTCGGCTGGGTCGGGCGAGGCGGCGGGAGGCGATGCTGCCGCCGCTCGCTGCCAGTGCGCGTTGCAGCAGGAGCCTCCGACCGCGGCGGGAGAGGTGGCAGCCGCCCTCGGGTCGGAAACGCGCTGCGCGACGGGGCAGCGCTTCCAGTCTGATCAGCACCGCCGGCCACAAAGCTCTGCTCTTCCTTGTGGCCCTCTCACACTTACGGACGCCCACTAAATTTTGTTTTCTCTGCAATCTTGCAGGCTTATGCCAAATTTTCTGGTGCTCCACTGACAGTGAATGCCATAAATAACTCCTGGAGAGCTCGAAAAGGTACCCTCTCCCCCCCCCCCTTTTTAAACTCACAGTCACTTTATAAATGTAGGTTCCAATTTCAGAGTTATTTCAGAGTTTCTTTTGGTTTTGTGTTCGTGAGTAACCCGCTCCAATTTGGGCTCCTTGCTTTCAGACATATCTATAAATGAGTTTACAGGATCAAGTGTGATTTATGGGAATAAAATAATGGAAGACATAAATAAAGTGCCGCAAGGACACTATTAAACTGCATATGTGTGATGCTAAGTATACACCTATTTCTGTCAAACAGTCTAAATAGGTGGTATAGTAAAACAAGATTTTAAGCTTTCTGCAGTTTACATATTTATAACGATAGTAACCAGACATGCATATGGAAATCAAATTTTTTTAATTATACAAAACTTAAAAGGCTGGTGCATTTGGAAATTGAGAATGAGTCTCAGGGAGCATAACTTGTATCAGTTGGGATGTTTACTACTGCACTTGGTTTGAGAAGTTGAATTAGAAAAGGTAACTAACAACCTAGTTGTCAGATAGGTAAGGTATCGAGAGAGGACTTTTTCGTGTTGGATACTTGTACTTATTGCTTATCTGTTTGCTCAGCATCTCAGTTTTTGTCTAGATGTATTCCACAGAGGTAAAGTCACTGCAAGTTTAAAGTATTCTGTTTTTTATACTTACCATGTGATCAATTTAGGCATTACTATGTCCACATAAAGTTTGGGCCTTTGACTCTTGCTCTTTAGTGTGCTGTTTGCTGCTAGTAGAAAACACCAAGAACTAGCTAGGTATACTTCTCAGAAGTCCATTGTCTTTCTTGATAGTCGAAATACATAAAATCCATACCGCCAAAAATCCAAATAACAGATGTTGCTGGTAACTGATACTTTAATAGTACATAGCAGCACAGTCATGTTAGGCTCATTGCGACAAGTACCTTGTGAACATACTGTGTGTGTAAGATAGCCCCTGTTCCAGAGGTTTTTCAGTCCTTGCTCCTGCAGTCTAAGCGGTAGCGGCAGGCCAGGACGCCTCTGGCGGACGGGAGGTGTTTTGGGTTCCAGGAGAGTTCTGCCTTCTGCGCTGGTAGCTTGGACAGTGGTTGTAGTGAGGCAAGAGAAAACAAGTGGGTAAAATGGATTTGGAAGAGAAGGGCAGGAAGCAAACAGGATGAAAGGATTGGCCTAGGGGTGAGTGAGTTGAGAGGGGGTTTGGACTGGGCTGGGATTTTTGATTTAAGGTAGATATCTGAAATCCAGATAAATGGCCTGGTTCTCAAAGTATCAACAGTCTGTTAGATGACATCGGCTTCAGTCTGATTTGATGTGGGCCCTTTTTAGGTATTGGTGTTAGTTACGGGCGTAATACAATAAAATTTAGTTTATGTGTACACGTTGGGAAGATCAGAGCACGCATTGGAGAGAAGGGAGATAGATGAAGTGACCAATCATTGTGCAGTTACATTAGAAGTCTTCTGTATAAATTCTGTTGACTGTATTGTTCATGCCTTTTAGGAGAGGTACCAATCTTGATATCGGAGGACACTGTTATTTCTCAGCCAGCAAAAATACTAAACTTCTTAAGAAAGCAGGTAGGTCTCTTTCGAGAGATTTGAGGTTTTTTCTGCCTCTTAGTTCATATATGTGTCCGCTGTGTATATTGACACAGGCTTCCAAAAGCCTGGAGCTCAGTTCTGACCCAGTGCTTTCATATTTTCCAGACATGCACAAGGATTGCAAAATGGTGGATTGCAGATAGCTATTTAAAAGATTTACTATTAGTCCTGTGCAAGGTTCAAAAATAGACATGAAAAAAAACCCTGTTCATTGAACAGGACAACAAACTAACCTTAACTGAGTGTTTTCTCACTGAGCACTCTGCAGTTTCATCACATTCTTAATTAAAACGGTTTAATGTCATTATGGCTTTGCAGACCTAGGAGATCACAGTTTGAAAAGTGTGGTTTTGACTGTTTAAATGGGTAATTGTCTCCTAATACTCTTTTTTTGAAGGATAATACATAAAACTTATTTTTGACTTACTGTAGTTTTTCTGTAGCTTGTAGCAGAAAAACATCTGCAAGCATTTCTTGATGCACATCATGTTATTATATAGTCAGGTCTTGCCAGCATTTTGCAGGTCTCATAATGTTTTATTCACAAAGAATAAAGCTATACAGTTTCTTTTCACAGAGTATAAAGATGTCTAATAAAGCATGGCATTGTCTTTTTATTTCTAAGGTGGTCCTCCAGCCTTCTGTTCTGTTTTTTATATTAGAAATTCAGTTCCTGCCTAGTCAAGAAGATTATCCAATGAATGGCATGTTAGTGAAACTTTAAATCTTTTTGGGAGAGAAAAATAGAATATGAAAACTGAGCATTTGAGATGGGATTTTAGACAGTCTTTTTAAAATTCAGAAGTTTCCTATCATTTCAATACTAAAGATTCTTTAATGTTGGGGAAAAAAAACTCAGTTAAAGTACAACAGTGATATGCATACTTTTCAGATATCCAAAAATAAGGAAGATCAGCACCAACCCTTTGCTGTTTCTAAATTAATAAAACTGACCTCCTCTCCCCTCCCTCAAAATTTACCAGCCGTTTTTATGCACCTTAAAAGGATCTTGTGTCAGAATTAAAAAGCTGAGTTAGCTGTAACTGCATTAATCTTGCTGTGTATTTGGTCTCTTATATTGTTGATACCCAATTTTAAAACTTTAAAAAAGCTAATTAAGGGTAACAGATAGGAATACTTTGATTTGTTATCCAAAAATAAAGACCAGGACTTGCTAGAGGTTTGCTACAGCCCTGAGTGCTGAAAAATTGCCTTTGTATCACTGGACACTTGCTTGGCAAGCAGCGGCAGGCACGCACAGGAGTTATTCTGGGAACCGAAGGGTGCAAAAGTCTAGGAACGAGTAAGCAGAAATGTAAAATGCAAGGAAGTGTGACATAGCCTGAAGAAGTAAAGGAAGGAAATTCGAGTGAGCCTGTGCTTTCCGTCCTGAAAAATATTGTTAATATTTGCCTACCTGACAGCTGTTAAGTTTGAAATCATTTTTGGTTGCATTTTTGGTTGCATCATCTTTCTGGAAAGTTCTGTGTAACACTACTTGCAGTATGTATTTTTGTTATTTGTTAATTCATAGAAATACAATGCTGATTATGAATTGTCTGCAAAACAAGGAGCTGATACGCTGGCATATATTGCGCTACTTGAAGAGAAGCTGCTTCCTGCTCTGGTAAATATCGGGAAATATTTATAGAGGGCAGAATTTTGGAAGTGAGTATTGCAAGAGGTGCCCAATCGGAGAAACGCTGAAGTAACACCATCGTCCTGGCTGGAGTGCATTTGCTCTGTTAGTCGAATTTGGGAACTATTGCCTAGCAACTTTTGAAAAGAAAAAAAACAGGGTGGGTGAAGAATGTGATAGAAGGGTAATAATAATGAATCTATGACAGATTTTAAAATTGCACCTATGACTTTTTTTTTCTTTTAGATGCTTTTTGCTAAACAGTATGCTAAAAACAGCTTGCTCTGGCCATTTTTTGTTTCATTTGATGCTTCTGATAAACCTTTGAGTAAGATATAGTATATGTGATGGTGTCTGATGTGAGGTGCACAAACTGTGAAGACATTTATAACTGTTTTGTTGGAACTTTTGAGAAATTAAAATAGCCACTGGTAATTTTGTTTTTCAGTTCTAAATAGCACATGGCCACATGTCCTCACCAATTTAGTGCAAGTATATTACAGGTATAAAAATCCCCAGCCTTCAGTTTGTACAGGAAAAAATACTCTGAGCAAATGTGTCATAAGCTAGCCTCTTCAGCTATCCTGCAGGGCTCTCAAATTCATCACCTCATAATTTCTTTTTATTTTAAGATTTATGTAAAATTCCAAAAGAAAATTCTAAAAAGTTCAAACCTGATCCTGTAGAACTTATGGGGTAGTATCAGACACACTGAAAAATAGAACTTACATACTTTATAGGTGTGTAAGTATTTACATATAGTTTCTGTTTACAATGTGTGTGAGTGTACATATACACACAGTGTGTGTGTGTGTATACGTATATGCAAACACTGTGTGTATGTAATTTTATGCATGTATATATGTCTATGTAACATCTCAAATTTTTCATTTAGATATAAGGTAGCTGTGGCCTTAATTGTATATGCCTACACTCAAAGTATTAATACAATCCATTATGGAGTCTGATTGCTTTAAATTACAACAATTCCTGGTGCTTCTGTGACAGAGATCTTCCACATTAAACTTTGAAGAGAAGTGTACTATTCTTATTCAAATTCCAGTCAGCTCTTGTTCATATTCTTACTTGTGTTGATACAGCTGCACACATTCTGGGTTGAGGCTGAGAACTACTGCAGTGTGACAAAGCCATGGTTTGCCTCAAGGATTCCCTTCCCACTGAGTTTGTATCTGCCTGGAAAGATGTCCAGGGAAGCTCTCAACAGGATCTTGCTGACCAGGGGTGGTCCTCCACTCTACAGTCTCACTGAAGTGGAAGCACAGGTATGTGTCCTGTAGTGAAGAATTTGGTTCGTAAGTTGGTGCTGTCAAAGAGAAGAGCTCAAACAGGTTAACGTGCTGCCAAACAATGAATGATGCTGTGCATACTAGGCTTGCTACACCTATGGCTCTTAGACAGTTTTGTGTCTCATCAGATATACAGGGATGCCAAGGAATGCCTAAATCTCCTGTCGAAGAGACTGGGAACATCTGAGTTTTTCTTTGGAAATACGTGAGTGCACATTTTTTTTAATGGATAGGAAAACGGGCACTACATGACACAGTGAACACTGGGGTTTGTTACCTGCCAACTGTTAAAAGGTGCTGTGCAGTGGGTTCGTGCTTCACGCTGTTATTTCAGGTAAGATCTGAATGAGGGAACAGGATACGAATGAGATCTTTGGACTGATGAAGTCAGTGTCAGTCGGTATATTCCCCCTCCTCCTGCATTTCTTAATAGAGAGGCAGATGCTGCCTACACTGCTTAGAAAATGTGGGGTGCTTGGTGAATTAGTGTAGCACCAGAGAATGCTTTTCTAATCACTGAATGTCACCTTCTGCACTTGTACGTAGAAGAACGCTTTAAGCCTGAGGTGTTGCCACTGCCTCCATGGGAAGAGGCTGTAGGTCTGGGAACAGTCCTCTTTCTGTGGTACGTACACAGAACAGGAAACAGATATTGTCGACAACATAGCTCCAAGGGGTCCCAAAAGGAGGATCTGTTCCTTTAGCCACTGAGGTTGGACCATTTCATGAGAGAGGATTCTGTTCCCCTGGCATACAACTAGTCTGCTTGGCTGTTGTGGTGCCAGAAGTGTGTTTTAAAGTGGCTTATCAGTCTACGTGACATCATGACTGGATTTTAATGTCAAAGTTATTGTTTCAGCTTGCCTCCTTGTCTCTAATTCAGAGGTGCTGAAATCAGTAGATACTCTCCACAAAGCTTTTACCAGATTGATGTGAAAAGATGGAATGCCAGAAGGGCTGACTAAATTCTGTCCGGAGTATGTTTTGACATAGACAGAAAATGGGTATGTAGTAGCGGTCTTAATGTCTTGTCTCAGTCACTCTGTTTTGTTCTGTTACTCTTTCAGGCCTTCTACCTTGGATGCCTTTGTGTTTGGTTTCCTTGCACCACTTTATAAAGTGTGCTTCCCCAGAATACAATTACAAGAGCATTTGAAACAGCTTCCCAATCTGTGTCGTTTCTGTGATGATATTTTAAGTTGCTACTTTAGGTTAGCTGTCTCAGGTAAGCTGTGTTTTCTTTTCCTGATTTTGTCATGTATAGTCAGTTTAGTTTAGGAGTGATGGTTTCCACCTGTGAGCCAAGGCAGAATTAGATTTTTATTCTGTTTATGCTGGAGTTTGTGTGAGTAAAAAATGTTCCAAAGCTGTGCAAAAATGATTGAAAATTAAAACCCAGGTTTAATCCTCACTTTTAGAGCCTGTCAGGCATTGGCAAAATACACCTGTCTCTGTGCTGTGGCTCACACTCAGTACTTCTGTTTGTTTCTAGTGCAGAATGTCTTTTCCACTTACATTCTTTTTAGAGGGGATAAAAATATTGTATGAACTTTCTCTCCAATGCATTTTTAAGGGTTTTGAAAGCTTTTCTAAGAACCTTTTCACTCTTCATCTTTCTGCCTTCACTCTCCAGGCCATTCTCCAGCTGGACAGGATACAGTAGATGCTAATCTGCAGAAACTCACACAGCTTGTAAATAAGGAATCCAACTTGATTGAAAAGGTTACCTTTGCTTCAGTTTCTAATTTTCTTGCTTCCTTGTGGTTTCCTGTTAACAAATATTCTCGCCTATCAACTGCAACTCTACGACGGACATTTTTATTTTAATTGCTTCTTTTCTAATGAGTTAGTTTGCGTAGAGATACAGGAAGAAAATTATGTAATTTGAAAGGAATGATTAATGAGGCCTTGTACTTTGGAAGTATTTTTATTACAATCAAAAGAACATTATCTTGCAACTGTGCATACCAAAAAAGACTGATATCTTTCAGCAAGTGCATATACGAACAAAAAAGAAGGCAAAGGTATTGATCAAAACCCAGAAATGGTTTTGCAAGCTAAGACTAATACCCAGCTTCCCTTGCCTCCAGCTGAGTGCTCTAGTCACTAACCCGCAGTCATTCTTTCTCCTACTTGTTCTACCTCTAGCTTTTATTTCTTTGCATTCTTTGTTTCCAAGGCTGTCACTCAGCACCTATCAAAAGCTCTCTAACTTATGTGAAAAGTGCTTGCGAACAATTAGTCTATTGATGCAGAGACAAAAAATTCTAACTAGAAGGACAGATGGCACTTCTTTTTGGAAAAGATCAGTGTATCAAATAGATTAATTATATACCGTTTCTGTAGCATTAGGTATTGATTGTATCTCCTCTTTGTGGCATTGAAGTGTGGCTGTGGAAGTTTTAAAGAATGGGTTACACAGACATTTGTCAGGCATGATTTAGGTAAAGCTGATCCTACCTTGAGGAAGTGGGATGGACTAGATGACCTCTGGAGATCCTCCCTGTGCTGTCTTATGTGATTCTGTTTATTGTATAGTAGCTAGACTGTTCTTTTTTAAATATCACGCTATGTACAGTGCCTTAGATTGATATACAGTGAAAATGTAAAATCTTTTTATTCAGAGATTAATTTTAACCTGTGTTTGAAAAAGCCTTATCACAGTCTCTTTATTAAATATTTTCTGAAATCTCTAAGTCACCTAAATTCCCCCAACTCCTCCAGACTGTTTCCAATTTGAAAAAGATTCACTCCTGCAAGGTGCTGAGCATGCAAAAGCATCTATTGAGGTTAGTAATTTGACTTCTGATCTGCTTTCTAGTAGAGTTTGACTATTCTACAAAACTGAAACTTCGGCCGCTTTGAAAAAGATAGCCATGTTGCCTTCTTCATTTATCTTGGTCAAATGATTTGGGGAGAAGCACACCTGTTTGCCCTGGATTTGCTATCATATGCTAATGGAATGAATAGCAGCTCTAACACAAGCAGATACTTGGGAGTGAAAAGGAACCAAGGCATCTTTTTTTGGCTAGGACTGAAATAACAGGGTAAAAAAAAAAAGCAAACCAGCATTCATGATTGGACCCACAACAAATAGACTAATGACATAATCTGTATTCTACTGTTTGCCAGATCCGGCTCTCATTATTTCTCTGCA
Source organism: Dromaius novaehollandiae (assembly GCF_036370855.1). Lineage (NCBI taxonomy): Eukaryota > Metazoa > Chordata > Aves > Casuariiformes > Dromaiidae > Dromaius > Dromaius novaehollandiae. Next base: position 45,857,552 of record NC_088130.1, on the reverse strand, counting down.
GATGGACGACAACCTTCGTAAGAGTCCTCAGCATCCCCCTCGAAAGCTAACAACACTCAAGCTTGCTGCAGGTGGAGAAGAAAGCAGTCCATTGAATCGTTTGTCACCTTGACAGCTTCTGTTGCCCATACATGTGTGTTTGCCTTCAACTCTTCTGAACATCGCAGCAATTTTTTTCACGTAAATATGGTTTGATAAGGGAAGAATCTGCTAATGGGTATAATTAGGGAAGAACTACAGCTTTACAGTCTCCTATCTGCCTATTCTTTTAAGAAAAAGCATAGTTCAGGCTTACCACACACAAAGCTGAGGCTAGAGTAAACTATTAAACAAGAAGCTTGCTCCTGCAGCAGATGTTAAAGTGATTTCTGTACAGCAGATTTTTGTCTTTAGGCTAGCAAAAATGTTGACCAAAAGTTAAAGATTCCATTTATGGAATGTTCACCTTTATTTTACTTTATGGCTTTTGATTTTACTGTAATCGTGTTATTTTATAGTGCAGCCATGTCACTATGTGTGAGTGGCTGTACTCACTTTCTATATATCTTTCTGCAAATTACAAAGTCCAGTTTTAAAACTGCGGAAAAGACTGGAAGAGAACGAAATGTTGCCCTTCATAGCAGATGAGAACTGAAAGGCAATGAGAGGAAGTAAAACATTTTTTATTGTACATTTTTTATTGTACTTCATGAACACTATTGTGTCTTATATTTTAAGGGTGCATGTATTTTTGAAAGCTTGTCACGTTGCACTTTGAGGAAAATGTTGAAAAGTGTGTGCGCTGTGGGGAGTACAGTGATGTACAATACTAACGCCACTATCACCACTGATACCTGAGTGAAAGAAGCTTAACCTGTGTACTGGATAATATTCCATGCTACGAAACCGTGAGTCTAAATCACAGAAAACACTGGTAGCAAGGTGGAGGGGTTTGCTTTGTTCCCAGTAAGACAAGAGACTTTGATTAGCAGACATACTGCAGCTCTGGACTGAGATGCACTGGTTAAAACTTTGTTTAAAAAAAAAAAGCCGATGTAGGCTTTTTTACTTTGTCACAGATGCCTCTAATTAGTTTTGTCTTACTTTTTATAAGTGCTAAAGTTCATTCAAAAAATAAATGTCCAAAATTTTATTCCTTGACAGTCTGGTCCAGAGTTCTTTTATCTCTGCAAGTGTAATATATTTCAGCACATATTTCTTCTATTTAATTAAGGGACTTAGTGTGTCTCATTACATTTCCTCTTAGCAGCAGTCTTGCCTGTTCTAGAGACCCAAGCAATTCTGTTGTAGAAGAGATACCGTAATTCTGTATTGGTAATGTGCTGGCAGATGCTTCGTGAGTGGGGTCGTCGGAGTTAGTCAAGGAGATTAGCCCAAATGGCGGCACTTGAGATACAGAATTCCCATGGATATATGTATAGGATGACTCTTCTGATTCCCCCCCTGCTGAATCAAAATAGCTTTCAACTTCCCTTCAGCTACTAGTCACATTTGAGATATATAGATAAATTATTTACTATTTATACAGACAAGACTGTAGATTGTGTACATACTGTACTTTTAGACTTGATATCTAAGGAATGTAATAAGATTATCTTTAACATTTCTTAATTATGACTAAAATGGTGGGTTTCTAATGAGCACTTTACAATAAGGTTTATGCTTCATGCTCTTCCTAGAATGTTTGTTTTAGTGATTAGAAATGGATCTAGTCCATACTCATGATAATTGAACAAACTGACAGTCCAGTACATGTAAAAGGAAGTCAAATATTTGAAATCTTTGCTGCCCATATCTTGACAAGGTTTAAATGAAATCATGTCATGTGGCTTTTCTAAGTCTTTTATTTATTGAACACAGCTATGGATAATATGCCTTAGTTTGTTGCTTTTGTGAATATGTACACTTAATCTTTAAAATCTCTTTGTAACGAGTTCATTGCTCCAAGATTAAAATTTGGGATTTTTAATGGAGTTCTGGTAGCATTTTTTTTAATTGAGGTTATGTTGGGTTTTAGGGATTTTTTTCTTATGAAAGAGTTTCTCATCTGTAAAATGGCTCCGTAAAAAGAAATAAAAACACCTGACTGCTAGAACAAAAGATCAAAACCATTCAACGTATCTAAAATATCATCTTTTAAATTTTAATTATAACTCTTAAGTACTGATTGTTTCTTTCAGCGTGTGTGTGTGTGTGTGTGTGTGTAAAACCTGTACTTCTCTGCACTATATGTCTTATTATACATGACCCTTGGTGATTATCAGAAGCACTCTGACTAGGCAGGAATCCCACCCTATTAACTACTGAAGTTGTACAGTCAGGCTAATACGTGAGGGGGTTTTGGAGAGTGATCTGCCATGCTGTGTGACCACGCAAGCTGCTCAGCAAAGCAGCGCCTGAGTGACTTAGTTCACTGGGTGGCAGAGGCTAAGAGGGCTAGAGATCACAGCGTTGCTTGGAGCCACATGCGTGATCCCAGACGGCCCATGTGGCTGCAGATCCACGCGCTTTCTTCTTGTTTACATTTTATCCAAGCTGAATTCAAAACCAAACTCCTTTATGTGGAAAATGCCCTCTCTGGCCTGACAGCTCAGACTTTCCCATTAGTTCACTGGCGTATTTGTGTGCCTGCGTTTTGAAACCAGGCAGGTAGGACGTTCAGAGTGGGATTAATTTGAGTGAGTGTAGATACCTGCCCCTGAGGTAGTCAGCCAGAGCTCCCTCTCTGGCCACTGGAGAAAGACAAGCTTCAGGTGCGATTCATCTCCTTAAATAAATGTCTGAAATAGGCAAGTGAATTGAGCCCTGAAAACATGCCTCTCTCCACTGCATATAAAGGAAGCCTCAGCTACCTACCTTGGATGTAGATCTCTACAAAAGTGGCTGAAAACTTGCCACAATGCCTGGCTTTTCTTCCGTTGCCTGAGATTAATGATAGTCTGCAAATGTAAGTGCCGGGCCCTACTGGCCAAGCCGCAGTGGTGGGGCCCTGAGACCGTTGTGTGCTCTCCTGCTTCCCGCACAGAGCGGTTGGTGGTTGTACACACTGCAGGTCTGCTGTCTTACCACTGTACTGAGCTTTTTGTGCTTGCACCTATATCTTGCAAGTGCAGGAAATACCTGCTTCTGTTGTACTGCTGCTCACAGAGCAACTGGTAGGCCTCCTGCTCCCTTCCCTGCCTGGAAGATGATGTTTGGGACCAGATTATTGCCTCTAGAGCAACTCATGCAGCCTGCCATGTGTTCCCCTGGGGAAGGGCTTCCAGCTGGAAGTGGGGTGAACTGTTTAACGCCCCTGCTATCATGGGGTGTTGTAGCAAAAGCTTTTATATAGATGTTGTTAGGGCTAGTCTGTCTTTTGGTGAGCTGGTTGCAGAAATACGTATATTGCTAAAGGAAGATGAAAAATGTTATAAAAAATTGCTACAAGTATGGTCTGTTTAATGTTTCCAAGCTAGCTTTAAAAATGTCTTTTTTTTCCACTTCTAGAATATTTCTGGGATACCTTAGGCTTTTATATGTACTTATACATTGGTAAAGTCACATCTCTTGTGCTAATGTAGCTTAGCACTACATTAAGAAAGTCACCCAATTGTATTTGATTCCCAGTTAAAACAGTTTCTGGACTGACTTAAATAGGTTACCTCTCTTACTTGCTATTATTCTTGGCATTGAAGTAGGAACCGTTCATAGTGTCTTTTTCATATCAAAAGCCAGACCAATAGTCAGCTTTTTATGTTAGCCTGACAAACGCTATGCTGTAGATCAAATCTGGCTGGTCTGCGCTGTTGCAGCAAGTTGTCCAAACCCTAACCCCATACTTTATCATTCAAAGATCCTGTTGCCTAACAAGACACTGCGTTAAAAATAAATGCATTGATTTTAGCCTCCAGTTTCACTAATCATTTTAGTCTGTTTTTAGTGGTTAACCCAATTCAGCAAAATGCTCCATAATCCCATGTGGTGCCAGCCAGTGCCTGTGAGGTGGTGAATTTTGATGCGCTTGCTGGAGCACTGATCTCACGGCAGCGCTGGGCCCTTCAGCATAGCTGGGGGCGTTTACAGACTGCACGCAGCCCACAGCTTTCCTCCCGCTATCTGGCCACTGTCCTCACGTGGCTCCACCTGCGGTAGCCAAACAGCCCTTCTCCTCCGCCTGCCTTTCGGTCATCATGGGCGCTCTGGTCCGCGTTGTCGGGGGCTGCTCAGGAAGAGCCAGCTGAGCACCAGCTTTCGGCAGCTTCAGCTCACTGAGCGTGCTGTCCCTGAAGCGGGTGAGGGAGCACCCCGGGGCGGTTTGCCTGCAGAGCTTGGGGGTGCTCGTGCTGGCGGAAAGGCGAGATGTGACTAAGTGCAGACAGGCGTCTGGGCGAGAGCCTCTTCTGTGGCCCAGTGGTTCGCAAGGTGCATGCCTGCGTGCTCTGGCAGTGCCCGGCCGGCTCCACAGCAGCACTCCAATCCTGTGCATATGTAAGACCCAGCCATGCAGAGATGATGGGGTGCTTATGCTGCCATAGAGCTCACGTCCTGGTCTGCAGCCAAGCCCCACCACGCTGGTTTCCCTCCCCCAGCAGGAGACATGTCCTGCAATGGGGAGGGACTGGGGCTGCCCATGCCTGTCACAAGCTCTGTGTGTGGGGTCAGCAGCTGCGAGGAAGGTGGAAGATTCATTGCACCACCTCTGGGATGTGAAAAAGCAAGGAGGGGAAGAAGGAGGTCCAATGTCCCCCACATCACACTAGTTTGCTGTTACCACTCAGGCTGAAGCCTCCAGGAACAGATCCCAGGTCCTAAGTGAAATCAGATCGGGTTGGAATGAGAAGCTGGGAGGGAGAAGGGAAGAAAAGGTTAACAAGAAAAGGCATTAGAAAGGTCTGCTTTCACCCACACTGACCCGTTGTCTGAGAGATTTATCACTGTTGCAGTACTTGATAATGGGAAAGGCTGTCTATTCTTCAAAACCTGCAGAAAGTCACGGGTTCCTCCCCCTGCATTTTGCTCACAAGAGCAGTAGGATACATTGCAGCAGGGGAAGCAATGCGAAGAAGGAGAGTTTGTGACATGCTAGGCCAGTCTGCAACTGGTCCCAGAGCAAGACTGACCAAGATAGGTTTGCTGTGAGTTTCACTAAAAGCTAAGTTGAGACCAGGAATCAATGATGGGACAATCTTAATTCCATAGCAGGTAAGATCTTGCAGGAGATAGACCCATGGCATAAGGCTGCTCTGCAGCACTGGTCAGCTCCCTTTTGCTCATTTCCACTCATTAGAGCCACATGGGCTTCTTTTTGTTTTGTTCTGTTTTTACCATGACCATAAATTTTTACAATGTCAAAGTGCTGTATGTGGGTCTCTTGGTTATTTACTCTGTTACCAAAATACAGTGTATTCCTAGTCCACTAGTAAAACCAAGAGTGCAAAGAAATTGCATCTGTGGGTATCAAGCCTGCTTATTAAGCAGTCCTGTAAGCATCTGGTGTTCAGCTGCAGTCAACCCACTTTGCTATGGGTGGCTAGACAATTTGCCAGTCCACACGAACACCTCATGGTTCTTGTTTTCCAGCAGGGTAGAGGCTATAGAGGGAGTGTGCAGTCCGGGAGGTGCGAGGTGCTGCAAAGCTGCAACTTACCCAAAGCAACCTTCAAACAGAGGAGGTGGGAGTCCAGCTTCCCTTGCATTGTCACTTGCGGCCCTGAATGACCACATCTCGGTTACTGCCCACTGACTTAGCTGCTGGGTGCAATAGCAATTGTGCACATGGTAATGACAGTCATGGTGGGAACTGCCCTTCGCTGCTCAAGGAATAGGCAGTTTTCCTCACTGTGCTCAAACGGTGCCCCGCTGTTTGCCCTCTTATCTTGGGTGCATCACTCTATTGACTTCCACATAGCTGTTATTGCCTACCCATGCTCTTATAGGGTTTATGGCACTTGCAAGTTCATGCTTATTTAGGTAATTATTTCAAACCAATGTGGCTGATTTTCTTTTCCCCACGCTTTGTAGTTGTTTTTATTTTAAATCTTAAATGAGGGAGGCTCCTTCTCCAATCTTTCTTCATTCCTGCAGTCAATTATTTCCCCCCCAGCTTATAAATAGCTAGTACTTGAGTGCTATAGCATTAAAGAGTCAGATGCTAAAAGGAAGGGCTTTAGGTTTTGATGTGGGGTTCAGCTATGGCATGTCTTTGTGTTTTGAGAATTATTAAAAGTGTAAACAAGAAGAAAAAAAGAGAAAGTTTTTCTTCTTCTCACTACTGAAAGACAAGACCAATACTTCTTTAAATGAGGCTATGCATGTTCAAGTCAGGATTTCCCAGTGAGTTTTACATTTAGTTCAGATCACAGTGAAAAGCATCTAGAAGTTCCTCCAATAGCACATCCCACTGCTCAGCACCAGCCTTGGGGAAGAAGAAGAGCTGCAGCACCTCCAAAGCCAGCTACACATTTTGCTGGAACTATTGCTCTTGGAAAATGCAAATTATTGAATACATATATATATATAAAAAAAATGTTCTACTAAAAAATGTACTATTTCAGGCAGGAATGACTGCTCGTGCCCAGAATGGAATTTGGAGAAGGTGGAAGGGAACTGGCGGATGAGGAACAGGCACAAATCAGCCCAGACTAGCTAATGGTGATTACTGACACTGACCTGCCATGTGTGAGAGGGATTTCAACTCTCTGTGCTGAATCAAGGAAAGTGAGAACTCATTCTGGCTGCTCCGCAGCTCCAGGCAAGTGTCCTAGCTGGTTGATTAGCAGCTTTTCTGGAGATACCTAATTTTTCACAAAAATCCTTGAAAGGTCCTGTTTCATCTCAGTGCAGGATATGAAAAACTCAGAAATCCCCCAGACTTTTTACGGGGTAAGAAAGCCGTTTCCCGCCTGTTCTCTCTGCTTCCCTAGCTGCTCGCAGGGATTTTCTTGTTTATCTGCGTGCCTTTTTTTAGCTGAGCCAGGTAGCTGCCTTTACAGGGAGAAGACTAAGTGTTGAACTGAAGTTGGCAATCCATCAATCAGCGGCACCCGATTTAGAGGACAGAGCAGCACTGTGACCTGCCAAAAGGGACTGCAGCAGGACATTTTGGGGACACTTAGTTTAATGGTCAGTGTAGACTTTGTAAAGAGTATTTGCCCAGCGTGTTTTCTCTTTTAGCAAGACCATTTCAGTGCTCTGCACAGATTATTGTCAGGGCTTCGTTGCTCCGCTTCCAAGTGGGCCACGTTCCTGGAAGGAGGGTGCTGGGTTCTGGGGGACTCATTTAGCTACATGAGAGGTGGGTGTTCCTGAGCGATGAGAGGGGCTGGTTTTCAGGGCTGAGCTAAAGCACACACTGAGTTTCTTAAGTGATTTGTAGTCTGGAAAACCTCTGCAGAATGTGAGTCTGCTGTTTTATCTGGCAGAGTAAAGGAAGATTTCCTTACCTCTTTCACAGGAAGGGCATGCGTGTGTAGAAAAGTCTTGCCCACGTGGGCATAAGACTGTGTTTTCCGCTCTCAACTTTCTAACTCACAGTTCTGGCATCCGAAATCTCTGCATGCCTGTTGGTTACTTGTGCCTGGCAAAGTCTGACATGAGTGAAAAATCAATTTTGAGAAGTGATTTGTTTGCCATTTGAGTAGAAAATTGTCCAGTGGCATAAAGGGAAGTGCCTTATTTCTTGTATCAGAGCATGTACACTTGGAGGAAGAAGCAGTAAGTGCCAGAATGACATCTGCTCTCTGAATTCTCAGGCTGTACGAGAGGTTTTTGACAACCTTAGAGCCTACGTCATTTCTCTGCATCTGCTGCTCTGTTAAAGCACTATTAAAATTGTGCATTGCCACAAGGGGGAGGGTACAGAACAAGAGCAGAGCACATTTCTTCTGAAGACCATTTGAATGAAATAAAATAGGCTACACTCCTGAAAGTTATCCACAGGATACAAACCATCTGATCTTCATTAAGCAATTAGCTGCCAGTTCTTAATGATAACGATACCCTTTCCATGCCGTTCCAGCCAGTTCAGTGTGGCCTGAGATTTTAGTAATTTTCTTGTGTGTTCTCAGCTTTAGTAACACTTCCTTCAGCCGTAGGTTTATCAGATGTCTCGCCTGGGCCTTGTTTGAGATAATTCCTACAAAATTTAGGTAATTAGCATATAAAGGTGACATACCCTGAAAAAAAATATTGTTATAGATTTGTTTTAAAGATTTGCCTACTTGTTTCTTCTGACCACGTCTGATGGCAGATATATTAACTTGTCTCCATTTCCTCTCCTCCCATATTTTTAAAAACCTGATTTTTTTTCCTCATGCACACTTTCAGAAGCCTGTAATGCTGTCACAGGTTTAACATCAACGCTGCCTTCAAATAAGCAGGGTAGCTTGACCTGGCATAAGCAGCTGCCCTGCTCATCCTCCTCTGCTCTTTACCCTTCTCAGGACCTTCTCAGTTAGTAGCTGAATCCTGCAAGAAGTCACCACGGACCTCAGGTGCAACGCAGGAAGGAGGGCTGGCTGGTGTCTCGCCAGTCTGAAGAAGGATTTTCCTAGGCTTCCTTCGCTAGAAGGGTTAGGATAGAGTGAGCTAAATATTTTTTGCAAAGAAATGGATGCATTTCTTTTGTTCAACTCTCAGAATAAAATGAGTGGAGTTTTGACATCATGAGTCAGGCATAAAGCTTGAGGAAGGTTTTTGAAAGGGACAATATTGTCTGGACCTGAGGCTAATATATTATCCTTACAAAACGATATGCAGTCAGGACTGACCTACTTTGTTTCCTCCTCACTGATATCCCTGTACACTGAAGCAAGACAAAGAACAGTCTTCAGAGCATAAGTGTGTCTATCCTGACCACAGCTATAGGTTGGGTAATACGCCGAGGCCTAGATTTTCCAAAGGTTAATTTCTGTGTCTCCCAGCCTGACGTGCCGCTGGACCCTGGAGTGCCTAACTGCTGATGGGATCGCTTCATCCGTCACTGAACTGTACCTGGCAATGCTGAAAGGAAAGATGCTGTCCTACAGCACACAGCATTTCTCCACAGAAATTACAATACACCAGCTAAAGAAGGCTACCGTACTGGGAGCCTGGGGTCAAAGAAAGACTGAGAACAGCAAGCATGTCCATAGGTATGAAAAAAATCCTGAATGAGGACCTGACAGCACTCTCATCACTTTGAATCAGACTAGCCCGTAATCCCACTGCCCATCCTTTCCATGCTGTGCTATAGGTCCTCATTTTAAAAGTGCATTTTTTTTTCAAATACTTTGGCACAAGCAAAAGGTACTCTGAGTACCAGAAAGGAAAGTAGACATTCTGGATGATTCCTCAAAAGAACTATCAGATATATACTCTAAACCATGTGTTCTCTGTTTATTGAACTAATACAGTAATCTTTTTTCCAGAACATTTAATGGCAAGAATTACCCAGGGCTTTTGACAAAGTGATTCAGACAGAGAAATGAAAAGATTATTTCTTGACAGAGTCACTTATCTTGTTACTTCATAATGAGTTAATTTTTGCCCTTTGACTTTCTTCAAGTAACACTAGTTGTGTTAGAGCATAAATGAATTTTATTTTCCTTTCTTCCTAAAGCTCTTCCTTCATCCAAAACTGAACACAGTTGTGACTTCTGATATTGTATATTCTTGAAGAATCAAGTGTATGAGGCAGAGCTATGTTTTTTCTAGAAGGTATTTAAAAGTATTTAAGGCTTGGGGAAGAAGAGCAGAACTTCGGTTGCTGTGGAAGTGCCAAACCTGACGATGTCTTGTCACAACAACCAGTCTCCGAGTTCTCAGGGAGCCTTGAGCAGAGCGGCTGCAGATTTTCCATGAAACAAAATGCTGGCTGTCATAATATGAGCAGTAAATGCACTTTGATTCTGCTCAGTCAAGTTCTCAGCTATATTAAAACTGATTTAACAAAGACCTATTGTATGTAAATGGGGTCAGCTGATCAGGCCCTAAGTTTTACGTCCTTAAAGCAAGCCAGAGTGTCACATTGTTCTAATACTGACTTATAAAAAGACTCTTTTCTATTGAATCATTAACTCTATAAATAACCAAGATACTGTCCATAGGACATTTTACAGGCACTAAAACCTGTGGCATAGTTTAAAAACAATGCAACATAGCGGTTGTGTAACAAAGCCTGTTTGCAGCCCAGAGCCCGTTACACCTCTTCTCTCCAAATTACAACTTTATAACCTTCTTAGCTAGCGACATTTATTTAACATGAAATCTTTTCCTCCAGTCAGTTTTCCTATAGACTAATGAAACAGAGGCTATACCTTGCATTTTCATTAGTAGTAGTGATTTCTGAGCAGATCTGTTTGGGCTATTAAATGAGTCATTATAATGATTTTAACAGACTGAATATAAAGCTATTCTAGATTTTCAGATATCAAGAGGAAATATTCCATATTATATTTCCACATAGATTCTATATAAATGAAAAAATAATTTCACCTGCAAAGGGAGAGGGCTATTCACTAGACCTTTCACTTTGGACTAACAAGAAAGAAACCTGTTAGACTGCATGTCCTGCTGATTGTTGATCTTCTCTCCCGTACAGTTCTTGTTGGACTTGAAAAATATACCTAGAAATCAAATACCCATAGGACAAAGACAGGCCTTCTTGTTAGCTTGCCCTTCGGGTGTAGTGAAAACAGACGAGGTCCTAGGTTTCTTTATCAACGGGCAAATGTGGAGCTTTGCAAATCTTGCACAATCTCTCTCACACAATGTCTTGCTCAAGGAAAGTGAGCTGAAATTTATGAAGTTCGATTGGTGTCGACCAAAAGCAAGAACACCCAAAGAACCTTCTCAGGTGCCACAAAGAAACTATTACACAAATAAAATCTCCCCCTCACTTCTGCCCTGTACTGATCAGCATTAACAGACAGGCACTCCAAGCAGATCACCTCTCTCCCGCAGCTGCCTGAAGAGCCTTTCCCATCTGCAAGGTGAAATGAAATTAAAGATTTATTTTGATAGCCACCGGTATTGGTAAATAATCTATCATGAAAATGGAAGTCTCTGCTCTGGACATGGGACTCTTTCATCTATGTCAGCTCTTTAGCTGTGATCTTAAACACTGTGCAGAATAACGTTAGTATGTTCATAGGACTATTTCCTTAGGTTCTTTCCGCACACTCACCACTAACTTAATTAATGTAATTGGCAGGGACTAGCAGGAACTGATTATGCTTAACCTCTGTGAACATTTGCAGCATGCAGGGTGCCTTCTCCTGCTTGAACTGCTTGTAAGACTCGGATAGTAAACCATCTGTTCCTAGTGTTTTCCCAGGGTGCAAATGGGATCCAGGAAAAACAGAATGTTTTGCTAACTGCAAACCAGAAACCACAATGGTGATCAGACTCCTGTTCCCTTTAATGGCGTCAAAGACTTTAAATTTGAATCAGTTAAACACATGATGCCAGTAACATGCATGCAAAAAGCATTAAAGCCGAAAAATGAAAGTGGCTCATCAGAGCTCCTATTCATGAGCAAAAATTTGAGAGCGCTACTTGATGTGCGCTCATTATCATGTTCCTCCAAGACATTACTGAAGTTTCGCTGAGAGTGGGATATTTTAGAGAATTTATCAGTTAAAATGAAAGACTCCGTCTGACCAGGCACTTGGTGTGTTGTGGCACCTTGCAAACCTGCGCACCACGGGAGCATCCTGGCTTTGCTCACCACACAGCTCTCTGAGAGGTGGAGCGGACGCCCTGCACTCGGCCTGGGTCTGGCTCGGCGTGAGCAGTGCCGCCTCCGCTGCCTCAGCACCCGGCTCTGCCCACGATGGTGGGGTGCGCGCCGTGCCGGGGGCAAGGCAGGCGTGGGGCAGGCTGGCTGCTGAGAGATGGCGGGGCGGGGGGGGGGGGGGGGGACACACATTAGCCTGGCATCTGTAGCAGTAACACGGGCGTCGCGGGGAAGGAGGGGTCCTTGGGAGGAGAGGCAGCCTGTTATGGAGGGAGGGCGGTGTGGGAAGCAGGAAACCCGTAGGAAGGAAAGAGCAGGAAAGCGGTAGGTTGTAAAGGAGGAGTGTGCAGCACACCAGAGGGGCGTGGAGGTGGGCTGCTTGCGTAGGCTGTAGATAAACATCCAGAGGACGTCTTTTGGACTTCTAAGCACTGCAGAACGGGGCAGAACCAGTCTCTCTGAGGGCATTTTGACCCCCACAGGCTGTCAGCTGCTGCCCCACAGCCAGTAAACACCTGGTGTGCTCACCTTTGTGCTGCTCCAGAGCGTGCTGTCCTGCCACAGGCGCAACAGAAATGGGGTATGCCTGCACCTAGAGGCAAAAGTCTTGCTCTGGGGCACTCAGGGCAGTGTGGCCTATGCACCTTCCCAGGCACATAAGCATCAGCTTTTCCACAGCAGTTTACCACACATCAGGGCCAGGGTGGCAGAATGGGACTGGAGAGCTCTCTCAGTCCCTTCTCTTCAGCTGTAGCTGGCCAGTGGTAGCTGGGGTTGCCCTCCATGCCTGACCTGCTCCGGACACTGCTGACAGTGCTCCAACCCAGCACTGTGATAGCTGCTGGGTGCACGGGCGAGCAAGACCCCAGGAGTGGAGATGAGCCTGCACGGACTCTTCACCTCTAGCACCGAAGAAATTCTCTTGGAGGACTCACACTGAGACAGACACTGTCCTGCAGAGAGCTGCATTGTCTCCAGGTAGAGATCATCCCTCGTGGTGCCTTTCCAAGGCAACTCAGGACCCCAGCATGGCCTGGAGCAGGGGCAGAGATCATCCCTCGTGGTGCCTTTCCAAGGCAACTCAGGACCCCAGCATGGCCTGGAGCAGGGGCACCATGGTACATCCTACCAGTTCTGGGCTCTTCTGTGCTCTGGCCTCTTCTCTGCTGCTCTCCTTCCCTCCCTCTTTCCCCCAAGGTTTGAGGCCATGGCCTATAGCCTCCTTCAAAGGGGAGTCAGACTCCTCTGGCACACAGAAACACCACAGTGTTGGATGGAAGGGACCACAGGAGATCTCTCATCCATCCTCTCACTCGAAGCAGGACTGTCACAGATAGCAGACTAGGTCAGGCAGGGCTGCATCCAGCCAAGTCCCAAACATTGCCAAGGAGGAGGCACACATCCTCTCTGGTAACCTGATTTAATACTGCACTGCTTTCCAAAGAGAGGAGGCTTCTCCTAACATCCCATCTGAACCCAGTGTCCCATCTGATGAAGATCATTTTGAGGATTAATCTCTTTCTGATTCTTTTCCACTGAATCTCTTTCAGTGAAAGACTGAAATTTAGTGCAGCATATTCTTTCCACTCCACTTCCCAACGTATCCTACATGCTCAAAAACCATGTGTAAGCAAAAAATTCCACCCGAAGAAGCACCTCAAGTGCTACAGAACAACCGGATGCATACAAGCACAACTTCTTGAAAGGATTTGAAGTCTGAATCTTCAAAAGATCATCAAAGTAGGCTTTTCCCAGAACATATTTTCAGTGCTTGATTGGCAGAGGAGTATGTTGCATAGAAAGGAGGGTGAACGGAGGATTTTATTTTAGCTGGTAGCACCAGATTCAGAAGCTCTACACGGCAAGGACAAAATCCTGGTTCAAGCAACACAGAATCAGAGCACTGCTATGCCTTCACAATGCCGGGGGTACCTTAGAAATACACATATGGTACATTATTCAGCACAACAGCTTATTTGAGGGTGTAACATATGCCAAGCAAGATGACATCAGATCTCAAGAATCTAGATTACACATTGCTGAGCTGATAAACATGACAGTTCTGAAAAGTGGGAGGAAAAGGATAACTAGAGTTTTGAGCAGAGGGTGGCGAATTAATTCCAACAACTGGAATATAAGAGAAGAAAAAAGTTTACTTGGTGAAATGAGGGAACTCAAGTAGTTGAGAAGGAGTCCCTCCTCTCTGGCTGTCAGGAAAATGCAGGCATCTAGAATAGGGCCTGGCCACTGTAGCAGAAACTAAGCTGTATGTTTCACTGGTTGGTTTGCAGTGAAGAGATACCTCATTTCTTATGCTTAGCGTAAGTCCAAGTAATTTTTCCAAGAACTAAACATTTACTACTAATAAAATCTTGGAGCTGTTATAGATTTCTGCCAGGAGCTGCTGGTATATTGAGTAGGACACTGTAAGCCATGCACTATATTTGACAAATGAAGTATTTTCCAGTTTTGCTGGCTCGTTCCCTTCGGCATGTATTCATTCACATTGCAATCTCAGTAGTGATGGTAATAGCTTCCACTGAGATGGATCCAAGTATATGCTACAAAATATCCTTTCACCCACCACCGGGTGTGAAATAAAGGAATTGTTCAAGTGTGTGAAGTAACTATTTAAATCAGATTTGAACATGAAATGAAAAATCATTCTGTAGCCATCTGAAATGGCATGGAAAATTTGCAGAGGTAGATGGTAACTGCCTGGCTTGGAATCTAGCCAGTAAATCCAAGTCAACATCCTGATGCAAAATCTTTACTAGAGAGAAGGATGCTTCTGAAATAGGAACAGCAATAAAGAGTGAGGACTTCTCTTTCCCATCTCATGTCAAAGCCAGCATCACTTGCAGCACATTCCCATCATGCTCCTTCACATCTGATTGTGCTTAGTCAGCCAGTACCACCACAACCTGTAGCATGCAAGTCATCCTTGGAGATGTCCCATCCAAATACTGTCCTGCTTCTTTTGCAAGAGATGACAAATGATGGATTGGTTAATATTGACATAGAGGCTTACTATCTCATGTAGATGCAGACCAGATGAAATGGTTTGAAAAATCTAACAGGTCCCACTCTGGAGAGAGAGCTTGGATGGAGATGCTGCCTTGGGGGCAGCACAACCTGAGGAAGTCTGTACGCGGCAGATACAGCTGGGCTCACACACGACAAGCTGTCCGAAAGCGGCCACAGAGCTCCTCAGGCAGCCGTGCGCTGCTGCTTACCAAACATTGAGCTTTTCCTTTCTGGAGCATGTGGCATGTGAGAGTGAACCAGTCTGAGAACCATTTACAACTGTGTGCTCCCGCAGAGACTCAACAGGCCAGACCAGCAGGCAGCCTCGGATATCCTTTGACATAACAGTGGTCACGTTACTCCCTGTAAATCGCAAAGGCTGAGACAAACCCAGGCTTTCCTCTCACTGAAACACTGAACGCAGGTATGATCATGCAGTGTTTGCATACTAGCTTCATGACAACAGAGAGACTCCCACACAGAGACTCCCTCTCTCTGGGCCAGCCTGTCTATGCTTCTGCTAATCATGTGGAGCCACAGTGAGCACGCAGCTAAAATCCTTCCTAATATGGGTCTGGATACTGTTGCTTTTTCCTCAGCTTCATCTCATCTCTGTTCTAATTGTCTCCCTACACCGGCAGTGGAGACATCTAAGTGATACCCAGGTCAGCAAACACAGCCAGTATTTGTGGCCCTGGGAAGCCCGTATCAGCTTGTCCATGTGGCTGTGAGCCACAGGAAATACCACATGCCCTGGGGAGCTGAGGGACAGTTAAGCTCTGGACGTTGATCACAGAGAGAAACGTGACCTAGTGGCATATAATCATTTAACACTAGTCAGTGGTCCTAGTAATGCTTTTTCTACAGGCACTGCTGGTCCACAGCATCAGCCCACAGTTCCCACTCTCAGCACATGCTCCCAGGACCCTGGGCTCAAGCGCACTTGAGGCCAGGTAAACAAGACTGCCGGTATGTTTTAGAGGTACCTCGATCTATAAACTTGTAGAGAAAGAAATAAAAGAAAGAAGAGGGTTAAGAAAAGAAATGAGGAAGACTTTATCATCAAGTAGAAAGACAACTTCTCTGGGACAAATAAACCATATCCCTACTGAAATATTTTGGAAACCAGAGCTCATTCAAAGCAAATAGAAGTTGTTTTTTTTTTTTAATGGAAGTAATGCTTTGCTTACACTCATATTAAGAAAAAAGAACAACTGCCATGACACCTGAACTCTGACAATTCCCGGCTCCCCAGGTGGTCCTGAGCAAAGCAAACATTTTGAATTTCCCCTTGTCTACCTGGCCACTTCTGTACTACCCCACACCGTTGCTGAAAGCTTGGCCGAGAGGCTTGGGAGGCTCTCATGCTCCCAGGGCCCAGTCCTGTGCTTTTTGCAGCTAGCTGAGCTACACAGCCCTGGCCCTGAGAGGAGCCAGTTGGTTACGCCAAGCAGACTTGCATTTCCCCTCCAGATGGGGACAGTGACCAGCTCTGGGGCTTTTCTGTTCTAAGCATCTCTGGGGACAAAATGCTGCTGTTACGACAGCACTTCTGCCAGCCTCTGAAAAAGCAGATGTGCCATCTGAGCAGGGCTGATTGTTGTACAAACACTCAGCATTTTCTGACAAAAACACCCTTTGCTTCCTCCTAAACAAAACCATTCCGCTGTGTCCCTGCCGCAGGCAAGAACATCAAACTTCTCAAACATCAGCAATTTTAGAAATTTTGGAAAGATAAAACTAACTGAAAAGGCATCCATAATGTTTTCATGAGGTGATCTGAAGTATATGCCTTTGCATTGTAAGCCCTTGTCTTCTGTCTCACAGAAACATAGGCCAGATTCATTAGGACTACGCTATCTTCCCAGTCTAGTTAACTTGCTGGGACACTGAACTAAGGAAAGAAAAATACTCTTCTGTAAGGTCAGGATTGCCTTGGACACCATTGCAGGGAGTTCATAAACTGTGGAGCTAGCAACTCGCCCACCAGCAAAGGAAGGTGCGGGCAGACCTGGCGGTGTCCTGCCGTGTCTGCCCGCGACCGTGGAGCCCTGCAGCAGGCCTCGTCCGGCGCCCGGCATGTTCCCTCCTCCCTGCCCCGGATCTCCCAACCCCTCTCGCAGCAGACGTGCTGTCTCCACTGCCTGGAAACATGCTCTGGAAATGGCAGGATTTGTCCCGTTGTTCCTCACTCTGCAGGGAACACTGGGCTTGGGGATCAGCGCTACAGCAATTCGATTGCCTCCTCACGCACACCTTCTACCTAGGACTTTAGGTGTCAGAGCAGAGAGCAAAACCTACTGCAAATCCAGTGTGCGTGGTTTGACCAACTGTGGATTTAAAATAAGAGCAGATGGAGAAAATCTCCATATTTACTTCTAATTACTTCTCATGTTGTTAAAACCCTTCATAGAAAGCTAAATCAGAAAAGATGGTGAGAAACATGAGATTTTAGATTTTATAAGACAAAATGATCGTCTTCAATCAACACCACTATGTGACAATCACTTCCATCTACCTCAGCATTTAGGGAAAATCACCTCTTGAGCTAACCTGCTGCTCCATGACCTACAGTTTGGAAATTAATATAGTAAGAAGACAAAGACATACCTGGCTACTAAAGCTGGCTATGCTGGGCCACTTGCTACTCTCCTTTATACCTGGATTCCTCACTAGCTCTGTGAGCTATATTTCATTTGTCAATACTGTAGCTAAAGAGTTTCACCAGTATGAAATTGGCCAAAAATAATAGCAAGAGAGTGTCTATTGTCAAGTATTGTCATACTGATATAAGTTTCCACATACTTGAGATACCTCAACAAGGGAGTTCATGTCCTGTCAGCTGGCATTTCCTCTTGGAAGTGCTTCTGAAGAGATGAAGATCCAGATAAGCCACTCGGGCAAAGTCAGATCCCCATTTTCTCCTATGTCTTCAAAATACTCATCTGCCTTTTTTTTTCCCCATTTGAGGTCAGGTGCATGCTTTGTGTTGCCCTCAGCAACTCTGAGCTCCTTCCTAGATCGTGTTACAAGGGCTAAAACTGACTTTGTAAACTAACCAAGGCCTTTCCAGACCATCCCTATACTGGTGCCACAGTAAATTAGAAGCAGGTCAGGGGAATCCTCTACCATCTCAGCATTTCACAAAGAGAATGAGAAGTTGGTCATGAGCCCCTGTTTTAACAGTACTAAGGCACTATTGAAATAGCAGTTAATATTGATAATTGCTGGCTGTAGTGATCCCACCCTCTTCTGTCCAACCAATCCTTCTGCTCCAAGCGGTGTAATCTAGAGAAGAGACTCAAACCTGGCAGCTGAAGGTAGCTAGCTCTTGTAGCTCAGTGTTCAGGCTCATCCACGCCAGTCTTGGCTCTTTGAAACAGACCGTCCTTCTCTCCATCTTGCCTTAAAAACTCACTCCTCCTGCAGAAGCTGACTGTCCTTCATACAGTGAGCCGATCTCCCTTTTGCTTTTCCTAAAAATCCCTGCTTTTCTCAGATCCAGACATATTTCCTGGCTCTGCACCAGAGTGGGCGTAGCAGGACCACACTGATGCTATGGTGCTCAGGGGGAATGATTCCCACATGGCCAAGTACCTCTGACATGGCACCTGCTGATGGCTCAGGTCTGGACTAACGCGCTTTCAACCACCTCACTCAGCCGGGACTGGGCACTCAGGATGCCCGTCCCTTTTGTTGGACGCAGCCAGCTGATAGCACAGGAGGCAATTTAATAAGAGCCTTCCTCACTCCTACACAGCTCCTTGGTGTTTCAACAGTCCAGTAGCTGTGGAAGATATTTGTTTTTCTTAGAATTAATCCAGCTGAGAGCTGGATTAACTGACACAGAGGCCCCTGATCACCACCAGATGTTTGTACGGTTCCCAACTGGCAATATGTATCTGCTTTTAAATCTGGTCTACATTCCTGGGGAAGAGGAAAGGGGCAAACAATTTGACCAGTGTTGGATTTGTGCTGTTTAGATGACGGGTAACAAATTTTTGTTTGTGCAGCACACATCCAGAAAGCTGGTCCTTATAATATATGGCTTCTTGAGGTTTTATTTTTTTAATGTGATAGACAAATCAGGGTCAGAGTCTTTACTGATGGAAATCTCACACAGTCTTAAGTAATGCAAAAGCCCTGGTACTGGTTTAAGCTCTGGCAAAGTCCTGCACGTCTTCGGATGCCTACCACTGCTTCTCCTGCCCTTTAGCTGGTTATTTTACCTTAGCACAGCCACTGATTCCGTTATTTCTGATCGCAGGTTTTTGCCTACCTTACTGAGATCAGTCCCTGGCAATGTATTATTACTTGTAAGCTGTACCACAGAGGACATGCATGGGTTGATATGGAAAGATATGATACAGTTCCTACTGACACCAGAGGGAAAGTTCCCCTTGAGTGCAGTGGGAGAGGATCAGAGTCATAAATCCCAGGGACTATAATTTACTGTAGCTTTGTGTAAAGCCTAGTGCGCAAGGACCCCAACCTAGCAGATGCTTAAGGCATTATTGCCATGAATAATATTGTAACAGCAGGAGTTTCTGATTAAATGAAACAAATCCCAAAATAGACAGGAGCTTATAATGGAGCTAGAGTCTTTACGTGGCAATGCTTCACCCTCCCACTGCTGATGCCAAGCAGCCCAGCCTGTCTCAGGACACCTCTTTCGAAACACCCCCCGCCTTGCAGTCCAGCTAGGGGAGAGCAGGGAAGGCCTGCTCCAGTCACAACAGTTGCTCTCAGAGCTAGGAAGAGGAATGGGATTTTCTTTGCATTGGCCTCCCTTAATCCATCTCTCATTATCTGTTCACTTTGGATTTACAGGATTACCTGGCAAACCTGTACCACTGCTGTATGTTCTTAAATAGCAAAGGTTGTCCACTTTGGGATGCCAACGTCCTTAGCTATTTGAGATTATCATTGAAAAAATTTCCCCATTAGCTTGCTTTGGAAAAAACTCACTTTCATTCTCCACCCGTAACTACTGTCAATATACACAGTGTAAAAGCCATGTGGTTTAACACCGTTATTTTAATATTGATTCAACATATGTCAGCTGGGACTGGATCTCTATCCAATTCATTTATTTGCCTGTCTTATCCATCTGTCTATATCTCTGATTTGTTACGCAGACATTTCATTCCAATATGATTTTAATGTATACTATGAGAACAGCCTTTGCTGATCCGTGCTCCAAGCAGAGAATAGCACTTTTCAGAAGAGGTTACAGACAGCAGGGCAAATAATAGAGAACAATTGCTAGAGGATCATAGATGGACCAATACCTATACACAACAGTGGTTAAAAAGTTTTCTTAAATCTTAACAGAAATGGGGCTGTGCAACATTCCAAGTTTGGCTGTTAAAAGTCTTACATGTATTTCCATTCACTCTAATACAGTCTTCCTTTAATATGTTATGAAGGTAGTGATAGCAATAAAAAATGGGAATAGTCCATACAGTAACACTTTCCAGACTAGATCTCTGAGACATTTTATTAGCTCTTTTAGTAGACCATTACACAGAATACAGAGTGAGTTTTCAAAGCCATGGATTTAGTTAAGCAGTTGTTGGAAATTTTAAAGGAAGAGAAACAGTAAATGCCTAGCTAGCATTCTTCAGACATAATCCCAAGAGATTTTAAAAATAAGAGCTATACCAAAAGCTGGCCAAAGATTACTTGAAAGAGTCAATAAAACACATGGTAACATTAAGCTATCCAATATTACCATTTTATGAGACTGAAACAAATTTAAAAGCTGGGAATGTAATGTGTTCCTTCTTCCCCCTCCCTGGAATTAAAATGATTAGGTTATTTCTAAAAAATCATAATAAAAACAACTCTTAAAATCAGATTTGTAATAAATACCAGTTCAGCTCTATCTCTTTTATCACAAATATAGTTCTCACAATATAACCCCCAAATCTATCACACATCTTTGTGCATACAGCCTCTCCAGCACTTGTTGACAGAAAAAGGAGCAAAACGTGCCTGTTAGTCTAGCTTTAATTAGCTTAGGTGAACAACACATCCACAGGATCATTTTAAACAGTTAGGGATAGCAGCTTTTTGAAAGAAGTAAAGCAAGGATGACATTTGAAAGAATAACAGCCCCTAACTCTCTGGAAACTGAACAGGCACAAGCAAGTTCATATAACTAGTTCTGCTTTCCATAATTCTTATGCTCATGGCTGATAATAATTAATTCCTTTGGTTGTCAAAAGGCAAATGAGAAATGAAATTGATATACATTATACAAGCTCTAATTCTGCAAAGTGTTTAGTACCTTTCAGAATAAAACATTACCAACCTGGAACGGCCTTTGAATATATAACATACAATTGAGAATGTGCTAGCTGCAGAGACAAGCCAGGATATTGTTAGTACAGCAGTCATGGCAACCTAGAACTTGCTAAAGAGCCTGGCGAGCATTGCAGTGGTTAACTGCCATGGCTAACCTGCTAGCTAGCTTAAAACTAGCTCAGGTGTTTCTATGCAAGATGCAGCTGCTGCAGCACAAAAGAATCAAGCCCAAATTCTTCAGCTGGGCGAAGCAGCCAGCTCTGTGTTCATACAGAGCCTCCCTCATAGACTGCATGGAGGTGAGAGTAGCAGGGACACTCTGGAGCAGATCCCACATGCTTATGTCCAGATTCACTGTAAACCAAAGCACTCTTTTCTCTGTTTGCGTGACTGCACTGTCCTCTTTTGTAACAGTCCTTATGTTCAGTCAAAATGGCAGCAGCTACATTTACATCATGGGAGAGAGAGAAAGAAAGACAGAAAGGAAGGAGCTGAAGAGTAGTCACCCTCCCTGCTGTTCCTGGACTGAATAACTAATATTCTTTTTATATTCTATCACATTGCCTGTTAGCAGCACAGATGGTAAAAAATACCCCCAAATGGAAAGGAGTGCAAAATAAAGATATAACCATGTGGAACCTAGACAGGCTGACTGTGTGGGGTAAGCAAATAAAGTACACTTTAGTACAGCCAAACGGCAAATCATCCATTGAAGAACATAGTCTACAGTGTGTGTTTGCAGGTTAAGGGAATCCATCCCTGTAATTCCAAGAAGGATGCGGGGTCGTGGCAGGTTTTTAGCTGAACATGAGCTCCTTGTGTGACACAGAGCACAAGGACTCTAGCAGGATATGAACACAGGCCTGCATCCAGAAGCAGGGAAGTCACCACATCCCTTTCTTTGACATCCGTGCGACTCCTGCAGTGCCAAGCCTGTTTCTGATGCCTGCAGTTCAAGAAGGACGGTGGTGAATTAGAGGATGACAGAGCAGAGCTGGGGAATGATTGAGAGAGAGAAAATGCCTTCTAGTAAAGAACTGGAGGAGCTCAATCTGTGTAGATTAGCAGAAAAGAGGGGTTCAGATTTGCTTGATGACCATCTAAGAATACTCGCATGGGCACAGAAATAGGATGTTAAGTTTCATAATTCTGGCAGAGAATGGTATAGTCACATTTAATGGCCAGATGTTGAAGTGTGATAAATATGACTAGAAATATGGCACTGTATTCTTAACAGAGAGAATATTTAATTCTTGGGACGTCTTTGCAATGTTGTGGTGGTTCCACCTCCCTGGAAACCGTAAAATTGAGAGGGGTGCTTTCTAACAGATCTGCTCCACCACAAGCAGGAACTAATTCAGGACATTTCTCTGGCATGTGTTTTAGGAGAGCTCAGTCTGGATGGTTACAGCATCTCCTTTGGGTTTTCAATACTGAGACATTTGTATTTTTTGTAGCCTGGCCTAACATCTTCCTTGAAATTATAGCTCTTCTGCATTTGCTAGGCCTACTTTACAGCAATACACTTAGGGCTTGGTCCTGGAAGGTCCTGGAGGCCTTGGGGAGTGGTAGGCAGCTCAAGGGAAGAGGCCTATAAATAAGAGAGGAATCAAAACGTTTCAGTGCCTGAAATCAGGTATTACTGACTGTAGCAGCATGTAGCTTGTTTGGTTATGAGCTCATTAATCCTTCACTCTCTGAAGCTTTTGCCTTTGAGGTTAAATAAAAGCTGTTCTCTGAGGAGAATTCCTCTTCCTTGGCTGCTTTTCTCCCTCAGGAGCGAAGATGGAGCCTGTACAGGAGACAGAGTTTTGAGTCAGGAGTTTTGTTGAAGAGGGCAGCTATGGCATTCCCTAGACATCCCAAGGGGTGATTATCATTGTCTTATTTCTGATCTCAGCTCCTGACAGACCTACGCTGCTTAGGCGGGTGGTCACTGGACTTGCTCAGCAGCTGGAGGGGAGCTGAGTCGCTTCCATGAAACCGCTCTGGTCCTTGCCCGCTAACCCTGCAACCTGGGTGGTTCGCGAAACTGTGAGTGTTATGGCACACTGGGAGCAGGCCACGCAGGAATAAAGCCATGTGCACTGTGGACACCACTGTCGCTCTCTACCATGTCCAGCCTTAAGGGGAATCTGTGTGAATGTCTACAAAGCCCTTGCCGGGATTAGCTTTTGCATGGGGCCCCTTTTTGTGCTGGATGTTCCTTCCTGAGGCACTCCAGAGGTCGGAAGAAGCCATAGGAGTTGGAGTCTAGTCACGGGAGCGAGCCTGTGGGCTCTACAGGCCCAAGGACTCCAGAAGGACGGGGTAGATCTACTGAAGATCTGTAGGCTGAGAGCTAAACCCCTTACCTATGTTTCGGTGGGCGAACCCTACATGATGGCTTCACGACTCCCTAACAACATACTCGTGTTTCCCTGAAGGGGAGGTTTCTGGCTCTAGATTTGGGGTGTGGGAAGGAGAACAGTTGCAATGCTGTGATGGGGAACAACTCAGCAGTGAAGACCTGACCTTTACATTGGGGTGGAGGAGGGACTGGGAGGCAGTGGGGGGGAAAAAAACCTCAACTATTTTGATACTTTAAAGGTGGCAGGTGCCTATTTTCTGACACTGTTACACAACCATCTTACATATCTTTTTTTTCCCTGGCCCTCAACATATGGAAAGAACATTGTTTCTTCCTTTTTTTAAAACAGATGGAGGCTGCTGGTCGCCACACTTCTATTGAAAGTCAGTTCACTATTTGGAATGTACACGGACTTGGTAAAATATATTCCTCTTATGAACTGGCAAATCTTTGAAATTTAAGTTTCCTGAGTTTCCTGTACCATCTTCAAAGAAAATCAGTTGATGCTTTTTCCCCCTCTTAACATCATAGTACAGAAGTCAAATAACACAGAAAACAGGAAATTAAATGAATTACTGCAAAATCCTGCAGATGATTCTAATTTTGTTTTTACAGCTAATAAAGATAATATGTTTCTATACAAAACCATAAAATAACTACACTGCTAGAATTTTTTTTTTGCATGCAATTTATTTACTTACACTGTACTTAGTGTCAGATATCCTTTTTCCATAACCCTTATCCATAATAAAAGAAAGCAGGTATCAATTATGTAAGGTTTTTGGAGTGCATGCCTCATAAGGACTTTATCATGATGCTCTTTAGAAATTTGGCAAAAATCAGATCTTTTGAACTTAGCGTTCAAGAAGCATGCTTTTACACATATATTGGCAGAAACTGGAGCAGTTTCTTAGATAAAGACAGGCCCAGTGACAATTCCAAAACGACTAAGGCAAGAGACAGAAAAGAGGAATCTTTCTAAAGAATGAAGAAAACTCTGCGAACAGATTGAAAGTATTACCACTGTCTGTACTACTCCTGCGTATCAGTTTGCCAAAAAATGATCAGCATTCCCTCACTGGGCTGGAGGCAGCTTACACCACAGCGTGCCTGTCTTTCCAGGGACTGTTGGCTTAGGTATGCAAAACGAGTTTTGTTGGTCTCAGCCCAAGCAGGTCTCATCTCAAAGGCAGCCATTACTGCTTCGTATCCTGTCTGAAACCTTAGCAGAGAGCCAGTCCTGAATGTACACTGAACCACCCCGAAGTGTGGCTTCCTAACGGCACGCTCATTTAAATTCATTTTTGATTGTTTTTTGATATAGACCAAAATCCTCCGGGCCTTGCACCTTCCACAAGTATCAGGAATGTATGGCTTCTTAAAGAATAAAAGGGGTATTGGCATTAGTGTGTGTTGTGGGTCTAAGTTTAGTTAGTGAGAAAACCCACTGTATGGTATCCTTTGAAAATCACCGCCCCCAAGCTATCCTGATACCTATTGACAGGTGTAGAGATTTTCAACAGAAATATTACAATTTCTAAGATGCAATGTTAATGGAAATATGTGTGTGAAAGCATGAGACAAAGCAATAGAGCAAGGGTCAAAAGAATGGCCTGTATTGATAACCAAGGACGTGACTGTGAGCAATTAAGCTGGTAAATACAAAAAAAGTGTTGTTTACACCAAGAGGGCAGGGGCTGTGCTCTGATAAGGCCACAGCACGGATGACTCATCAGCAGAAGATGTGCTCTGGTAACAGGCAGATGACAACAAAATTGCAGTTTAGTGCATGTGCTATTCTTCTTCCACCTTTCCAGCGGGACAACAGACTACAGTCACAAAGACACCCAAAATGGGGAAACAAAATGGGCAGGAGATTTGCCTATGGTTCCTGCAGGCTGAGGAAAGCAAGGTCCTGAGACAAGAGATTGCACCAAAATAGCATCTGAAGAGTACAAAAGACCTGTCCAAAATCCAGCTCATCACTGTCACCAAAAAGAGGAACCTAAGAGATATAGCGAGGAGTCAACGACTGGTGTCCCTTGTCCTCTGCGGGCACAAGTGATCCTGACAAGACTGCCTGGGCGCACACATCTTGCAGCTTGTGTATAAGTCTGGGTGAGTATCAGTGGGCAGAAGCAACTTACGCAGAGATTTGTAAAATAAAATTCCCCTCCCCTCCCATGAGGTCATGTGCTGAGTCTTGATGCACTTATTTCCTACACAGGCAGTAAATAGTGGTTTAATCTGCAGCTGGGAAATTCAGCTAAAAGAGCCCATCCCTGATGTTTTGTGAAGAGGTACTTCCCCTTCTCACCAACATTTCACCAGCAGTTCTCCAAAAATAATAATTGACAACACATTATACCCAGAGGCCACAGGAGCTAGCTCCCACCTGCAAGACATTTTGATTGTCTGTTGCTTGAAAAGGATGACAGAAGATGAGTTAAAAAAAAGCATATTTGCACTTTCAAAATGTCATTAGTCAAATGGCTGTCTAGACCCCAGTGCCCATTTGGGAGCTCAAAGCACACACTCCTCCCTTTTCACCTTGTAGAAAATTGTCAGAAGCAGTCAGAAGGAAAACTCCCTGCTGCTCCTGACCTGGAAAGGATGCTGGGGCTGAAATGCCATTGCCCGAGGCGCATACAAATAGCTCGGGGGAAAAGTCAACCTCACTGCGCGGAGGGGCGGGAAAGGGGACAGGATGCGATAGATTACTGCAATAGCAGAGCAGAGATTCAACAGCACAGATTTCCGTTCCAAAAGTTAAAGGAATTGGTCACTGAAGGAAGCGAGACAATAAAATGCCCCAAATTAAGCTTTGTTCTTGACATGCCTTGCTTGAAGGAACAAAAGGACAGAGGAGATTCTTTTATAAAGAAATGGGAAAAGTGCCATGACTTCAGAAATATAAACACAAAAGTCTTTGCTAACTGTGAGACAGGTGAAGTAAGGAAGTAGCTGCAAGGGGAAGGGATCACTCTGGGAGAAGTGAGCACTGAAACGTATGCAGAGCAAGTGCTCTGCACCTGTGAGCAAGAAAGAGGCAGGTATTACAGAGAAGAGCCCAAGAAAGGCAAGGTCTGCCAAGTGACTGGAAAAACAGGAGTAATCTCACTGGAAGAAGTAGATCAAAGCAGAGGAAATAGATCCCAAGCAAGGTGAGCAACGGATCACTCCTGCGGTCACTGCTGAATCTCAGAATTCCTCAGGAGAGCTGGCTTCCATAGTGCAATATTTGCAATACTGTTTTTATATTCAAAACCAAACTTACGCCAGTTGGATTACAATAGGAAACTTTTCCAGTGACGAGCTTTAACCAATGATTGGAACAGCTTGAGGTCACTTTCCTCAGTAGCTGGAGCGGCAGATAATTCACCTAGGATTATCTGAAAACCTTGATGGCTACGAAGACAAGGAGAATGCTAGCCTTGTATGAAACCCATACAGATTTAAATAAAACCAGCGAAAAAGAATGGAGGCTTACTATTGCCCCTTCAGCATGAATCTCACTGGTGTACAATATTAGTCTTATCGATAATTACAATAGATTTAAGGAAATTCTGCCTCTGCCTGACAGTGCCAGCTGGTTCCACAAGCACCCAGGAAATAGCGTGCATGACCTTTTACTGAGTATCAGGAGGGATCCAGAAATTTTTCAAAGGAAAATGAGTGCAATCTTATAAAGCCAAGAAGGGACTGGAACTGTGTATGTATAACATTTGTGTAAGGGAAACCAACGCATCAGTAACGTGTAGTTAGAACACAACTGAGGCTGCTGGACCAGAATTATATGAAAGAAATACACATGATCCAGAAAGGCCAGCTACAATTTTTAGGGCCTATGATTGATATAGGAAAGGAATGGCAGCTCCAAAATGGGTCAAACCTGAAATGGTACCACTGAAAGTATATGTTAGGACTGGCCAAGTCCCCCACTGTGATACACTTTCAGAGCAGTATCATGTCTAACTTCACCTCAGAAGGATAGTTTCTTCAAAGAGGACCCAGAAATGCTCATGAGGATTTTTCCTGACCGCAGCCTGCAGACTATGTTCGATGTCACTTCCAAGTCCACAGGCACTGCAGTGGATGTCAGCAGTTTTGGTATTGGTGAGTACAATACTAGTTGAGCAGAGGTAATTAGAAGTCTGGAGCAAATTGTTCAGCTGGTTATCAGGCACCAAAGCTTAAGCAAAGGATGATTAGTGGGCCCACACCTGTAAGACACTTGCTGAGCAAGTGTAGACTCTCAGTATCTTCATCATCACAGCAGGTCACAAGTACCTTGTGGACTGAATAGACAGGAGGCCTCAGTAAGTTGCCTCTTAGAGCCCAGAAGTGGTGCTTATTTTGTATCACTTTCTTCTAACCTCCTATAAGTAAATGGGCTGCCAGGGAGAGCAATGCACATCCACAGGAAAAGAAAAAAAAATCAACAATCCAGAGACTCTCTGTTGCTTGCCAGAACAATCCCTCCTACCAGCCAGCATTATAGTGCCAGCTCAGGTGCTCATGGGCTCAGAAGACCAGAGCAACACTGAAAGTCTTAGAGGTAAATCCTCATCCTGTAGGTAGCTGTGTTTAAAGGCTGTGAGGCAGAGACACACCAAATCAGTCATTTTTAACTGTCAGACAGCAGAGTGAGACCTACCCAGACTTAAACAGATTCTGATTGGTCATAAAAAAATATCAGTCAAGATTGGTTAGCAGGTAAAACACAGCTGAGTGTGCAGTATGAGAGCTGATGAGGAATTTTCTGAATAAATGTCTTCTCTCAAAACCTGCCCACTTCAGAGTAGCCAACAGCTTGTTGGTCCAAGCTTTTACCCAGTAGGACTTGAAAGATGAGAATTCAGCTGCCCGCTGTTCTTACAATCATAGTGTCATCAAACAATACCGACTGAAAAGGACTGCTGGAGCTCATCTGGTCCAGCACCTTGCTCAAAGCAGGGCTAACTGCTCAACTGTAGCTCAGGTTGAGGGGTGTCCTGTTGAGTTTTAAATATCTCTAAAGTCTTGAAATAGATTTTCCTACCTCTCACTGAGAGCTGTGACAACTCCAACAGTTCAGTCCTCTGGACCTATCAATCATCTTTTCTTAATGCTGTTTAGATTTCTGTAACTAAGTGTCCCAGGGACTAGAATTTCAGACATATGGCTGAGCTAATGAACTCTTGGTTATTCCTAGGGGCATGAGACTCATTTTCATGCAGAAGATCTTGCTTTCACCCCAGTGTGGAACAGGAACACCACTGTAATATTTAAAAAATTTTGTAGGATAAAAAAACTTTGTGTCTTACAAGCAGCACAGGGTATAATAGAAATAGAAGGCATCTTTACCTGGTTCTAAATACAGTTGAATGTAACCCAGCAACAGTCTCACAGACTTAGCTTAGGGAAGATTTTGAGAAGATGCTTATAGACTTTAATCAGACACCTTCATGATTTGATAGTTGAAAGACAAATGAAAATCCTCCTGAGTGCCAAACGATTAGATCAGAATGATGGGTGAAGCTGATGATTCATGGGAATCTATAAACTATTTTAAAATATGGGCTCCTATTAAAGACTGCTCACCCTCTTCACAGGTCTCAGCAAGTAACCAGTCAAAGGGGCAAATGCATGCCCTAATCCTGGAGCAGGGCTCTATTTTTGCTAGATGCTGTACAAATGCAGACAAGAAGGCAGCATCAATGTCAGCATCCACTGTCTGTGCCCTTGACTTTGCCACAGTGTGTCCTGTCATACATGAACTCCAGTACCCCATTTGACTAAGACTGCTTTTTTTTCTCTCTCAGCTACAAGTGCATGTAGTGTGTCCATTCCTAAAGACTCTGTCTAAGTTCCACTTCTTCCAAATGAAACTTATTTTTTAAAGGATCAAGGTCCGACTTAGAGGAATTCGTAGAATGGGGGTCAGACAACCTTCCCAGGGACTGTCTTGCTTAAGAGACACAGAACCAATAGTGCATGTCCAAAACATCCAGTGTCCCTTCCCTGAGATGCTGCGAGTTTACATATCATTATTAGTATCAGTTCTGCCCCTTGTGAACGAGAGCAGCACTGGGGTTAAAGTTGTTTAAAAGCAGTAATATTTACATGCCATGAGAGAAGCTGAATCTTTAGTGGTAGTTTTTAAAAATAGCATATTCTGTCCTCCACAACATGACAACTGAAACAAACAAAACAGAATTAAATGCACCCATGGTCTGCAATAATCTCACCGTGCATATCAGACGTCTGCAATCACTACCAAGTAGTGGGCCATGCTATGGCTAAATGTCTCAGCAAAGTTCCAGACTACAGTCATGGCAATCTCCCAATTTTTCCACGAGGTGCCTACCAATAAAACCTCAGCATCTGAAAGACAATCCAGATTTAAAATCAGGTGACACATATTTTTCTAGTATCTTGTAGTACCTGGAACATGCAGTATCTGTGGGACATGCTTTGTTTGCTGCTAGACCGACACAGTTAAACTTCAGCTATATTAGCCTTTTCATACATGTATTACCAGTAAGAAGGCAGAACTCAACCTCTTGGGGAATTCCTGCATATTTATATTACACAGACTATCTTGACCATTTTGGCCTTTTCTCAAGTCTAGTAGAAAAGCTAGCTACTAGACTGGATTGAGTGCAAAAAGCTCATTCTTCCTTGTCTTTCTGATATCCTCTGCAGGTCTTACAAATCTGAACTGCAGAAAATTTCCTGTTTCTCAGTCCTCCCACTTCTCTTTCTCCATAACATCAGTTCAAACTACTTGAATGAAAATTGACACCAATTACTATTGAAGACAAAACCCATTTATCCATACCTTTTAGGCCCAAAATAACTCCCTCTCTGCTTGCCTAGACATGTATCTTTTTACAATACCTTCGCATCTCCTCTCTCTGCTAGGCTCTAAATCCAGGTCATTGATTTCTCCTATGTTACCATCTCTCTGCAGGGGTTTACAAGGCAGCTAGCATACTAGTAGGACAGCACTACATTTTTAAGGTGCACATCCAGATGGAGTTCTACACAGTAAAAAGCAAAAGGCAAAGGCAAGAAATCCAGTCAGAAACCGGCTAATGACTGAGAGAAGGGAATATTCCTGCAGGGAGCAAACTACAGGGATGGCACAGAGCTTGTGCTTGCTGCCACATTCCTATGGAGAAAGCCTTGGTCAAAATGCCCTTGAAAACAAGAAGTAAAAGGTTGAAATGTAGACATAGAATACATTTAGGACTGTATCCTAAATGGGCAACAAATAGAAGATGATGATTTTTAATACTTTTGGGCATGCTCAATTCTAATACAAATTCTACATAACGTGAGTCTGAGCTGGTGCCCGTTCCATGGTACAAAGGTTTGCAGGAAGTTTTAGTTTTCAGGCACTCTCCCCAGCTTGTGCTCAGAAAACAGCTTTCCAGCAGACCATACTACCTGCTGGCCATGGCACAAACAGGTGAAGAGCAGGTCATCATTTTGAACGTTTTGGCTCTGTCAGGCTGGTGTCAGAAGCAACAAGCTATCCAGACAGATGTTCATCCCTGGCTGTTGGAAAAGGTGAAATGAAATTCTACTTTCCTCCTAATTGCAAACTGTGATCAGAATATTTTCCTAGTATGGACTGCAAAGTGAGGTAAAGGAAAACAAAAAAACCAACTGCTTAGTTTAGGCAGATGGGTAACAGCTAAAAGAATCAAGTGACTGCTTCATGCTGACTCAGCAGAGAAAATCTGCGTGCACCCATTCCTCTGTTCCTACTTTTGCTTGGCTTGGGTGGACGTGACAGCAAGGGCAAACCACAGCGGGATCCAAGTCAGAAGGAGGTCTGCGGCAGAACATCTTTCTTGGCATAAATCAGATCCAAGCAAGCAAGAAAAAAAAAATCGGAGCTCACAAGGGGGATTCATTTTTGCAGAAGTAGAAAAGTGAGGAAGCCCCCCCCCCCCCCCCATTCCATGTGCGCAGGGAGATGTTCCTATCCAGAGGCTCCCTGTTGCCTGCAGAGCTTTGTCAAACCACAGGGGCAAAGAGATGAAGAGCTCTGGATTTTAACAAGGACCCTGGGGCACTCTAATTCAACATTATAGCAGCACAAGGGTTTAGCTAAAACAGGGTACTCATAAGCTGAACAGACTAACCAATCTGTGCTAAGCATCCTTACCATGATACTCTCCCACTCTCTCACCAACTGTTTATCAGGCAGTTCTCTCTGTTGGTTCCCTGCATGGCCTCCAATGTCTCTTCCCGGGGAGCCACAGCGGGAGCTGGTGTGTTCAAGCACATTTGCTCCTCCATCCTTGCTGCAGTCCTGGCTTCACCTATTCAGTCCTTGGTATGTGATACAGAAGCATGGGCATCCAAATTACTTTCCAGAAGTAAAAGCTACCCACCCATTGAGCTGTTGTGCACATGCAAACAATTATCCAGTCATATCAAATATAGTTTAGCATCCAGGTCATTTATGTCTAGACTTCAAAGATTGCTCTACTGGGCAGGGGACATTCAGTGGTCTCTAGAACTAGTTATTTAAATGCTTTCCTTTGAATGATCTCATTTGGCTACTACAAAACCATGAACTAAAATGAGACAGCTGTTTGAAGCTGCTACATCCCCACGCTGCTACAGAAGATCCAGCTTTACTTCTCAGCATGAACTCCTAGCTCACATATTTTTTGAAGGTCGGTCATTTGGGAACACATGCAAAGAGGAAGAGCTTTGTAGACTTCTGCAAGCCCAGGAGTATTACCAGACTATGAACATCAGATTTCTCCACTAATGTACAGATCTCCAGCCTGATGGCTCATGGGAAGCCTCAGGTGTTACTTTGGCAAGTACTGGCTTCCATGAAAAAAATCAGAGTTCTTTTCTGCAATGGTTCAGTAATGAACAGCACAAGAAAATACTTGGTAAACACATTATTCATGTGAAGGAAACAGCTCTTTCACATTTCTGGGAAAAGGAATGATTTAGTCTAATTTTGATGTTGGAGTCTGCAGACAATCGCTCTAACATAGTTCCTTTTATCATCATAATAATATGGTTTCCTTTCCTAGTGAGTATTTTTCTCCCTAGAAGATATGACGTATTATGCTCTTGGGTTTTTTTAAGAGCTCTTTTTCTCTCTCAGTGCTGGTTTCTGAGAGCACTCTTTTTTATCCTGTCCTCACTTTACTGTTTAAGCATTTCTAATGGCTTAGTATTCCATCTATTTTAACTGAAAGCTTAGCCAATCCAATAAATGTCATTTTCTTTCTATTTAGACTGATGATGTGGCAGGACTAGAATCTGATCCAGGCTACTATGGGGTAACTGCCCCATCTTGGTGGGAGAGCTGAAACTCAATATTAAATCACCCTTTAATGATAATAGCCCTGCAAGAAGAAAACATTCCAAAGCCACGGCAGATTCTTCACAGTGCTTCCCACTCCAAACATCCTCATTCCCACTGGAAAGAAAAACAGTATGGAAGGGTGACAGTCCTCGTAACCTGTGTGACGAGAGCAGGGGACTCTCAGTGGAGCAGCCCATGAGTGGCCTTTGGCTCCACTGCCTGGCATGTGATATCCTTAATACTAGTGAAGCTAGGTGGAGGCCCTAGCGGCTGTGGGATGAGGACTTCTCCTGCTCCTAGGTAACTGATATGAGATCCCTAATGTAGTGGTGCAGCACTCATAGCCCATGCCAACAGAGGAGCTGCCACTGGCAGTTCTCACTTTTTCTGCCTGTCTCAGAGCTGAAGCAAGCTGGAAAGCTGGTGTCAGAGGAGCAAAGACGGGAACCTGCAGCACCAGCAGGAACGGGAGACAAATAAAAGCCATAAGCAGCTGGTCTTCCCATTTGGAGGCATTACTGCCCCATTAAGCAGTATTCTTTGCTAGAAATAGCACTGGCCTTAAATATCTTCCCTTGGGAGGCATTCCGATTAGGAGCTTTTCCCAATTAAATGAGGAATGCAGTGTATAAAAAGTGCCCAGTCTGGGCAACACTCAAAAAAAAAAAAAAAAAAAAAAAAAAAAGAAGTGAAATTGGTGCAATTTGAGCTGGAGCACAACAAATAAATAAGTAAGTACAATGGAGAGCATTTATTCTTTTTTTAAAAAAACTGTTTCTCCAGAATAGCAGCTTTCTGAAAGCAGAACTTTTTAAAAGAGCCTGCTGTATATTGTACCAGTTCAAAGGGAGGAAATGGGTGCTGTGTTAGCTGTGTTACCACCACTCCAGTCAGTGTCCCCAGGGAAGATGGGTACATTAGTAGTTTAGTTGGTATGCTGTGATTCAGTAAGAACAACAGTTTGGAGAGTGCTCGGCATTCGGAAAAGAAAGGTTATTCAAATGCTACTGCACATCTAGCTCCAGAGGCACTCAGTGTTTAAGAGTGTTGTCTGAAGGTGTTCAGACAGACCAGTCTGAGGTTTCACCAGTGCCATGTTGCTCAAGTCAGGTTCTGATCTTCCCCAGAGCGCCCACTGTTCTCACTTGGAGGCTTAGCTTGGCTCTGTGTTGTGGGGTTTATTCTGCCCTTCAGAACTGCCCCAAATCCTAACTCTTTAATCCACTAAAGAAGGTAAAGGAAAATAGCTCTCCTTCAAATATCCCTATTACACTTTAGCTGACTTCTGAACTTCAGTGTGATATTAGGTAACCAAAGTACCTAGCCTCAGGTATCCAACATATTGATGTAGTATCTTTCACCTTTCTCTGATTAAGTTTCCAGATGATCAGACATCCTGGACATAGTAAATTCAAATTCCTAGAAGCCAATCTTCCATTTTCCAGGAGAATTTGAAAAATTACCTTAGGTCACAAGACTTAAGACATTCCTCCTGCATACTGAACTTCATCATTTAGAATAGAATTAAAACATATTTCAAGCCAGATCCTCTTGGACAACAGGCTTGACCTTGGCCTTTTCCCGATGAAGGCTGCTGATAGACAAGCGGTTATGTCAACGCATTATTTTTGTTAACTTGATCATGCCTTAGCTTCCTTTGTCACTCTTCCTTTTTTTTTCTGAGCAGTTTCTCCTCAGTCTGTTTGGGCTCCCCACTTGTCTTGGTACTAAGATGCAAGTTTCTTAAATTACATATGGTGCCTGCATTCCTCCCATCTCTCAAAATGGCCCTCTTGAACAGAAAATGAGTGTTTTTAGTAAACAAAATCTTTTTGCCTTCTGGGGAGAATATACAAAAAAATCTGTTTATTGTTATTCATTCCTAATATTTTTGCAAAAGAAAACCCCAGTAGGATTCCAGGTCCACATCTGTGAAGCATATACACAGAACAGAACTGCGCTACCAAACAGCGAGCTACCGGAATAACTTGCTTGCAACATTTTCTCAGCACATTAACGCATTAGCTGTTATAAAAAGCTTTCCACCTAACCTGGACACAATCAATTGCGCTATCAATTAAAACAAACATCATTTTTCCATTCAAACATAATGAGTTAAGGCAAGTCCACTCACTTCTGCTTAATAAGGATCCTAAGCTGTTTTGCAAGGATGCTGTTTTTGTCTTAAATCCTATCAGTGCAGATAGGCATGAACCAATTAGCAATTTATTAGTGTGCTAAGGTATTAGTAATTCTTATTATATAATGAAACAATGTTCTTGTATTAACCATCAGTCACTGATTAAGTAATTCACTAAAGCACAGACTTAACTCCAATAATGAGAACAGTCTGCTGAAATCAGGCATGGGTTTAAGCATGTAAATTATAAAATGTACGTCATGTTCAGTGTAAGAGCTACAAAATCAAAGGCACTCTGAGGCAAGGATAAAAATTCAGGCTGACACGTTTCCTACTGTTGTAGCATTTTCAAAAGGTACAGATATCACCTTTTCTGCTCCTGCCCCTACTGCCATGTTGTAATTTAATGGTAAGTCGATCCAGACTAGTTTTGCCAGGAGAGCAATGAAGAAAATTACCAGGGGTCCTAGTACAAGGCTCTAGGTACCAGTGCAAAGCACCCAACTTCACGATGAGAGAAGAGAGGGGCCGAGGCCTCGTGTCTGAGAGCTGAGCTGAGTGGTGCCCCGCGTGTAGTCGTGACTCTGGTCGATGCCAGGCTGGGCCAGGTGCTCTCCCGCGGACCCAACGGGGTTGACCCGCGATGGCAGGGCCGGCCGCCCAGCCCCTTCCGACGCGCGCAGCACGCCTGCTCGGAGGGGCTGCTGCTCTCCCGCACGAGCGGCCTGTCCATAGCAGGGAAGGGGGGAAGCAGCCAGTGATTCAGAGCCCAACACTGCCAGCTTGCAGTTGTCTTTTCCTTGTGAAAGCTGACTGAAGCAGGCAAGTATTACTTTCTTTCAAAAAAGAAGAGACAAAAGATCTCATCTCCCCCCCTTAAGTGATTCGTTTTGGCAGGTGTCAGCCTATATGTAATAAAAGTCCCTTAAAGATAGGTAGCATTTGCTGTATCAGAGACTTTGATTCCCTTCCCTTACGGCACTACCACTTCTTGGAGTGCTCCTTTATTGTACCAACCAGTGTTCTAGTAAATGGTACCAGATTAACGAAGTACAGCAAATTCACTGCTTTAAAAACCCTGAACTTGCCAGAAATCCTTATCATGGAAGCAGAGTAACACATTTTAAACTAAATAACTCATTTTAAGCATGCTTTTCTCATGCCAGTGAAAGGTAGTTCCTGTTAGAAAAAATATATATTTTGATACAATTCTTTTCCAGTACTTTCTCTGTGAGCTGTCTGTGTCAGCTCCATTTGCTCACCTTGGTATTTCTGAGGTGGGAGAACTTGTCTCCACTACTGCATTCACTGGAGAACTTGTGACCTAGCTGATGTTCTCACGAAGAGGGAAAAATGTTGTGTCTAAAATCAAAAGTGATTCCCTCCGTGTTTCTGCTGAAGGCAGTATTTATGGTTTCTCTCATTTTCAGAAGAAGGTGGACAAAAAGAAAGTCTGCTTGTCCCCTTAAGGTGTGGACAGTCTTTTCACTCATCTAGCAAAACATGATACCCAGGACCACAGAGTTCATCATGTCTTACCTTCTCGCTGGACTGTGAAGTCCTTGGGGGGGCTCTCACGGATGCTCCTGCTCCCATGGAGATTAAGTGGTTGAAGCATGCAGTGCCTGTGCTCCCCAGAACCTTGGTGTCAGGCCTGTGCTTCTGAAATTTGTAGGACTCCTTCACAATGGGTCACTAATCCTGCTAAAATACATTTCACAGTTAACATACTCACTGACTTCATCCGTAGGGCTGGCAGTGGCCATAGGCATGCCACAAGCAATCACTGGGATGCCTCGTTCTCTTAAACTCAGCTATAATTTCAGTCCATCTATCAATAAACCACAGGTGAATGAGCTTCATAGTAGCATGATGCATCTCTGCCATCACCCACCCCAGAAACATCAGCTGATTAGCTGCAGATCTGTAGTCATTTGGGTCTGTAGTTTTTGAATAGTAGCAACAACATGTGCAGGCATGGGCCGCCTCAGGCATGGGCGGTGCTGTTGGATGCGGGAAGCTGTTCACACAGTCCCTGGAAGCCTGTGCCAGGCAGGAGCTGTGGAGCTGCTGGCTGCTGCCCTGTGTCCGCCAAGCAATGAAATGCTGCCACTTCACGCCCACCCTTGCCCTCCAGAGCTGACACTGACCATGGCAGTGTTGCAATGGAAACACATCTCATCTCAGTCACATCTGCTATGCATCGTCTCAGACCTGTTTGGCTTTTATTCCTTGGTCACCAGCACCCTGTGGTTTGGCAGGACTAGGTGGAGCCAAAAGATCCCCTTCAAAGAATCTTTTTGGTGTGACTGTCCCATGACATGAGTGCTCATGCTCTAATCGCAAGGACCTCCTCACCAGATCCATGCGTCCTTCCTCCTGTCACTATCTCCATCCACTAAGCAGTATGCTACGGAAACAAAGACGTATTATGTGAGGGCACCTGCCGTGCCCACTGCCTCTATTGGCAGCACAGGAAATACTGTTAGTTGTCTGCCTCCCCTTCAGGCCAACATTGCTATAGGCACCTTGTATGCATTTTTTTTTCCAGCCAACTATTTTTCTCTCATGGACTCAAAGCAATTGCTTTTCTTGACAATAAAGCCCAAAGGTGGTAAGATGCTTATTAAATATAGAGCTGGTAACAAGCCTTAGGAGGCTGATGGGCATTGCCATGTGGGATCTGCCACAAAGCCATTCACTCTGTGGCTGTAGCCACCTCAGGATGATCTTTCCAGTCAGCAGTCAGAATACCCTCTGTGGATGTCTACTTCAGTGCCTCAGAGATTTACTAACTACCTCCATTTTAGGAGCCATAATTTTTTCAGGAGTGAGTCTGAGACCCTGGAAGTCGCTCCTCAGCCATGCCAGTAGCTAGAGGGCATCTCAAAGCTCAGTGCTATTTACTCAAAGTGTAAAAAGTATTTTTTAGGATTTGCCTTCTCTAATGTAAAAACACGGCAAAAAAATAAAGCAAAACAACCTTCCCCAAACAAGCCCCAAGAGCTTGCCAGAACATAAACCACCATCATACAAATCTCTCCTTTTGGCAGATAGGGTGACAGCATGAACAATACCCCAAAGCTGATAGTTTTATTTTTCATCAATTCTGGGTGTCAGAGCAGCACATAGCAGGTTCAGACGCAATGCTGAGTCTGTCTTAACTCCCTAGAGGAAGGTGGTAAGATGGATTTTTGTGCAAGCATTCACATCACGGTGGCCTGAAATTACCATTTGTATTCACATATAAATGATCAATATACTCTGGGAGGAACTTACACAGCCTAACTTCAGCAGCTATTTTAGTGCCTGAATTGGAGACTTAGACTTGGGCTCATCTCCTCCTACCTTTAATTGTCTGGCTAAGGAGGTAAAGATTGAAGTATAGGTACTCTTAGCTCCCCAAAAAGTCACTGGAGAGATGGGGGAAACCTGCAGAGGACAAGTGGGGCCAGCTGAAAGCTGTATAAACCTCTCACCTACCACCTCTCCCCACTCACCCCACATGTGTCTGAGGACAAACACACTTCTACCTTAGGTACCGCAGTTGAGTGGGCTAAATCCAGGCCTTGCATCATCCATATAGCTCTGTATAGACAATAGTGATGTACCTATATCGCAATAGGGATATGCCTTTAAGTGCTTACACTTAGGTTTTGGGATCAACACCACTAATTTATGCCTAAACCTTAACCGTTACTGCACATTAAATCTGACAGATGCAAGTCAATATTCTCTCACTAACAATCTCCTTCTGCTAGTTGTTGATATGCCTTCCCTATGGTCTCCTAAGGCTGGAATAGATTAAATATATACAAACCATTTCCAGATAAGAAGCTCTGTGAGGAAAAAAATTAAAGCCCATAATACTGTGGCAGAACATATATATCAGCTGTGCTTCATGCAAGCAGTGAGCTCATTGCTGTGGGAGGCACAGGACGGCAGCAGCTACTTGCCTTTCATATGAACAAAGTGTAACGAGCGTAGGCTCCCGGGCAGGACCTGGGACAAGACACTCTCTGGAGTGCCGAGCCTCTGCTTCCAGGGACCGCAGCGCTGAACCTGAGATTTAAGAGAACGGCAGTATGAGGACTAGGGGGGTTTAAGGCACTTTTCGAAGCGAGAGAGCAACCAAAGGTTTTGGAAAAATATCCCATAGGTTGATTCAGAGCATCTAATTTGGGATCTCTTCATTGATTCTTCATTGACTTTTTAGGGAACTCTAAGGGTCAAGTCTAATTTTAATCTGGGTGAATGTGCTTCCCTATACATTCACATATCTCTGGAGTATCCATTTCTCATGTGAACTTTTTTTTTCCATCTCATGTTCTATGATCTGTAAAAGATGGAAAGTCCTTGACTGTTGGGCTCCACTTGTGCTATTTCCGCTCCATGGATATATATGGTATGATATTTATGGATGCAAGCTTACGTGGATGGGAAGTCAGCGGCTGGGCTGAGGACACCTGCAAGTTTTCCCTTCTCCAAGCCCATTTCCTGCCTACAACCCTTTCCCCTTCTGGCTCTCCCCTGATGATTTCACTCTGATACTATTTTTGCTTTTTAATATCTTCTCTCCCCTTTCATCCACTCCTTTCCTTTCCTTTCCTTTCCTTCACCTCTGTTTCTTCTCTGAGCTCCTTAAACACCTCTGTTTCCCACACAGAGGTGGCAGTATAGGGGTTGCTTGTCTATTTTTACTTCCTTTTTGATATTTTTTTGCCCTCTCTCCAGTATGTTTTTCTTCTTTTAGTTCCCCCTTCTGAATCATTTTTCTGTTTTGGTGTTTGCAGAACCATTATCCTCTGAATCGTCTTTGCTCTTGACTATTCAACACCCTCTGGGCTGACTCAGCCCAGGCTGTGTGGGAACTGATTGGGAGTGAATCAGCAGCTCAGTGCTCAGAAGGGAATTAACAATCTATTTACTCTCAGATGATTCCTGTCTCTCCACCTCCATCTCCAGTGACCATTTTCCAAATAGAGCTATTTATAATCCTCAAATACATGAACAGGCAGAGTGGAAGAGAGGGGCTGGAAGAGTTGCGTTAAGGCAGTAGGTGGCTGAAACCATTAAAAGTTTCAAGTGGCAGCAGCTAAAATTAGTCCAAGTGGAGAGAAGATTATTAGCTAGGAGACTTAAGGGTCCTACGCAGCAGGTGGTCTGTTTCCAGAAATCGAAATGTTCTAAAAACCAGTAAATATCTTTCACATTCAAGTGTTATTTTTATTTAACTCTAATTACAAAAATGGTCTTTCCTCATGCTTTCCTCATGCAGAAGTATCACAAACAGGAACAGCAATAAGTACATATACAGGGTGGAAACTTTTATAGTATATGGAAACATTTTGTGATAACATTTTGAAGTACAGTTTTTGAACACTTCAATTTGAACACAAAGGCCCTTTTCAAACATGTACTTGGTGCAGCTAAAGAGTGGAAAAAACACAGAACATGCAGAAACTATTCTTCGGCAGAGCCAGACTCCTCTACCTCTACCGCTGGGGAAATGCTCTTGCTAATACGATACTTTCTAATTCTTTTTCATACTTCAGTATTGTTGTACTGCCTGCTGCTCCCAGTGAATTGGATGCCTGAACATGTGGGAATATATTTACTGTTGACAGTGGCTTAAATCAGGAGCTAGCCTATGAACACCACAGTCTTACAGGGGCATAAAGGGAATACAAGTGATCGGAGGACTGATTCTGCGAAAGGGGAGGGAATAGTTTCTGAATGGCCATTTTTCTAACGGCTTCAGGCTGAATTTGGCAGGTGCCGCTAGGTGAAGCTGTGAGGTCTTTCCCTTCTTTCCCTTATTCGTAACGTGACTGACATGAACTTGTTTTGTTCTGCACCCCTCAAAATGACTGTGACCAGTCCAAGTGGCTCAGAAGCGATGAGAGAAAAAGCAGCACTTTGTCATTTCCCTGAGTTTTAAGGCTTCTTCAAAGGTCAAGCAAGACTCTCGTGCTTCACTCTCCATGCTTTGCCCCAGCTGAGCACATGTCCATGGCTGGCCTGTAATTACAGTACTGTGGAGTGAAACAAATTGAAGGGAGACTACAAAACATAATGCTAAAATTGCAACAAAAAGCGCTTGCATTTGAGGAAGTGTCCTTTGATTTGTGAGAGGAAGGGGCAAAGCCCTTATTTAGGAGGAAATGCCTCAAAATAGTCTCCATTTGGGCATCTGGTAAACATTAAACTTTTAACTGATCCAATCTGAAATGGGCTTTGAATGTTGGTTGCAGAAGTAATCCTCCTTGTAAATACGCTGTCATAGGCCTGCCACGGAAGATTGGCAAGAGATCAAAGACAGTATAAATTGCTAATAACCCTATTACTTGCAATAAAAATGTACCACAAGAGGACCGCTTGCTTAGCTTCTACTTTCAAAATGATTCCCAGGTGATTAGAAAACAGCTTAAGAGAGCTATAAATACAGAAGAAAAAGAAAGCAAGATGTTTTGGACGGTTCTCCAATTTCATGTTGCCCACTAGGGCAGGTAATATACTTACTTCAGTAGAAGTTTAGCAGAGAGTTCAAGGCATTACTGGTCCTTCAGTTATCACTTGTGCATCGTTAGAGGCAAGGAAAGAGAAATACTAATTTCTTGAAGCAGACAAATCACTTTCTTACAGCTCAAATCCATTTTAAAAGGTTTTAAATTTAGGAGGCTAAGGATTTATTTAATAACAACTGAGCTCTATAGAGCCACCCCTGGAAAAGAACAAGCCAGCCATTCAGTAGCACACTGCCCTGCTAAGGAAATGTTTGGAGGGCTGGAAATGGAATATATTTTAGCATCAAGAAAACTAGAGAACTTACTCTTTGCCTCTTCTTCCTCTCTAATTTACTTGAGGAGCAAACCCATTACAAACATCATTACAAAGAAATTGTCTAGCTCTTGCACACATAGATTATTAGTGAAGACGAACCCTAAGAAGGCAACCTAAACTTTCCTACTGACAGGACTTTTCAAAATCACATAACATGGGTAGTACAAAGAAGGATGTGATTTTGTCACAAACTGGTTAGTAGGGAAAAAAAAGAAAGAATGAACTCTGAATTAAAAAGCAGAGCTGTTTCCTCTGCAAAGAGAGCTACCAAAGGATGGACATTTCCATTTAACAGAATAACCAACTGCATGAGCCTCTCAGCTGCTCAGGTCCCAGTGCAGCAGGAGCAGGATACAGACTCACTCTAGACTCCTTTCTTCTGCTTGAACTTTTTTTTTCTGGACCATCTGTTCTGCATACCCAATTTGTAAGGAAAAAGTCTTTTCAGTTTTAGAATTTTAAATCATTTTACTTCCCTCTTTCCTTTTCTTAGTCTTCTTGTTAGCTCTGGTTTTAAAGATATATTTGATCCTGGAAGTCAGGGAGTATGTTGAAGTGAGGAGTTGTTTGGCCACTTAGGGAGACCATATACACTTAGGTAAGAGTTTAAGGATACACGTTCAGACCTGAGCCCTGTAGTGCTTGTAGCTGTCCCGTTATGGTTTGCCACGCCCGGAGCCACAGCAGAGGCAGTGTGATGGAGGGCAGGTCACAAAACCCCACACAAGGCTGGGAGGGCTTCTGAGCCCCACTGTCACAGATCCCGGGTGGAAGCAGGGACGTGTGTGTAGGGTACTCTGCATCTGACTAGAAGCAACCCACTAAGAAGCAGAAACTACCTACATGAAGTTTTACTGGGATGAAAGCCGTCAAGCTGGGCAGTGCAAACGTGGATCCCCCATCTCTTCCTTAGGGCTCAGCTTCTGTCAGCACGGCGCCCGGCTTGACTAGAATGTGCGTTTCTGGGGCCATTCAGTGATGAGTGGAATAAGAAAAGAGTCAAGCGGAGAAATAACTCTGAGCTCTGCTGGTGGGGACTGCCACTGCCTAGAAAGGAAGTGGAGCACAAAAGAAAAGGAGATTTAGGCTGTCCAGAGGGAAAGGACAACACCATGGAGATCAAAATGTCTTTTTATGCCCCTGCAGCACTGGGGCATAAAAAAGTCAGCTGCTGGGTGATCCATCCCAAGCCCAGGGAATATGTGTTATGATGCATAGCAAGACCCCCAGCCTCTGCAGTGGCAGGGAGTTACTGTGAGATCACTCCTCTCGCATGCTATTTTTCAGCAAGGGAGTGAATTCTTTTTTTCCCAAAGAGATGATCAGGACTGACTCAGACTGCCTGGTATTTGGATAATATTGGGAAGCTGGCCTCTGTAGAAGCTAATGACTTTAGTCATTAGCATAATGAAGGTATTTTTTGCTACTGTTCCTGGCATGCATTTAGAAACATTACGATACCACCAGAACACTTACATAGTACAATTTGGTCCGAGTGGACTTTCAGATGACTGCAGCCAGAATCAACCAAAAACTACTAGATATTCACTTAATAGGTACAGTGCCTGGCCTCCACTGTCACTGCCTCAGCTAAGTAACCCATTTGGATACTCATCCAGACCTTTCAGTCTGTGTCTAACACAAAAGAGGGTGAGACTGCAGGGGTCTCCTCTACTCCATACGTTCTTTCCTTCTGAAACTACTGTTCAGCTTCTTTTCTCGCACACCACACATTATATGCTTTTCTGGATGGGAGAATGATCATTGCTCTAATCTAACAAAGCACAATGTAAACTAATTGTACATCACTGGAACACACAGAGGACCACACTATTACTTTTGCACCAAAAAAAATTGCAAGCCAGGTCCAGCATTGTCAGAAGCCCTAGGAGCCACATACAGAGGAGTGCTATTGGCAGTACAATGCTGTGTCCCACTCAGAAACTACAGCACAGATAGAGGAAACAAGATATGACCGGCCACTACCCTCTGGCTCCTCCCAGCTGCTGGGTATTAGGGGCACCTGGCTACAGGGCTGCTTTATTTTACAGGAAGGGTCAGGCTGGTCCAAGAATGGCAAGATCACACAGAAGCTGGAAAATTACCTTTCCCTCTCCCATTTCTATACAGAGCACTGCAGTGAGAGTATAAAGCTGTACAAACTTCCAGTGAGCTGGCCTAGACTTCCCCTTCAACACCAGTGAGAGGATATTCCCCTTGTGATCTCCTTCATTTCTGATAAACTTGTTTTTCCAGGATTATATAACTCCACCTGAGCAAGATTTTCATACTAATTCTTCAGTGCAGCACATCAGAAAGGAAAAAAAATGTTGTCTTTTGTTTTCATCAGAATGACTTTTTTCCATCCTCTACAGGAAAAGGAAAGTTTAAAAAAAGAACAACTACCCTAATCAAAGGCCATATACGTACAAAATGAAATCATCTCCTCAACAGCCATCAGGCAGAATACTGTTTTTGAAAACATTAACACTGCAGAGCTGGGATCCTTCAAGTGCCCTAAGAGAAAAGAAGCAGAGATGTTCCAGTGGGAAAAGCAATGAAAACACTTCATCTTGGGTCCTGAAAGCAGTTTCTGCGCAGTTCAGCAGCTCTGGTCTTCTTGCCA
Source organism: Dromaius novaehollandiae (assembly GCF_036370855.1). Lineage (NCBI taxonomy): Eukaryota > Metazoa > Chordata > Aves > Casuariiformes > Dromaiidae > Dromaius > Dromaius novaehollandiae. Next base: position 45,813,228 of record NC_088130.1, on the reverse strand, counting down.
TATATTGCCCCCTTATGGACAACAGGTGACCAGAAACAAAAACAAAATGGATTCTTAAAAAACCTTGCTATTTGTAAATTACTTATGGGGAAACATATATTTCTCATCTCAGAAATACCCAGACAGAACATAGTTCACGGGCAGAAGTAGGAAGTGAAGGCCTGGAGAGGGACACCGTGAGGCCACTGCTACTCCCAGGCAACTCCAGGGGCTTGGGTGCTGGCGTAGGAGCATACTCCAGCAGTCAGGAGTCAGTCAGGAGGGACAAGAGCCTGTTGGGAGACAGAATCAGAGCTCAAAAGGACCTTAACAGTTGGAAGAGGCTGCAGCTCCTGAAGAACAAATACAAATACTCTGAACTTTGGCAAGAATAAGCTGTTACACGTGCATAGGTTGGGAACAATTCGTTTTGCAACAGTATTTCAGGAATGGCTCTGTAGTTCTTGTTGGATCACAAGATGAACAACATTGTGTTGTTGCAAAAAAGGCAAAGATTTTATTGGGCCATGTAAACAGAAGTAAGACCTAAGGAATAAACCCTCTTCTTGACTTAATACTAGATGGCCTCCCTTTCTTGTTTTAGGCAGTAGACATCCAAAAAAAAATGTGGACCAGTTGGAGAGCATCCAAAGAAGGAAAAGGAGATTGTTCAGAGGTGTGGAAAATACCACTTCTGAGAAAATAGAGTAAAAATCGAGGTTAAACAAAAAAAAGACTACACAGAGACATGATAATGTAAAAGGTATCTGCAGACTGGAAAGAAATAAACCTTTCTGCATGTCACTTGTGAGAAAGGTCACTGCTTTTAACATAGCAAGGAACATTTACATTTGGCACAAGAAAAAAAAAAAATGGAACCACAAGGAACATCAGGCACTGGGCTGCTTGTCTGGGAGGTGCAGAATTTAAAATCTTATTGGACAAGAGAACCTCCTGTAGCAAAGTGATGATGAATTCTGCACACCAGTCTTCAAGACTATGGGCCTAAATATAGCTTCTTAATGTTGCCACAGAGACCGTATAAGATGCTGGTTAAGACTGCCTTAGTTTTTACAGAAGGAACTCTTCTACGGCAACTTCTTAATATTGACAGAAAGAGCCCTAAGATGTTGCAGAGCCATGTAAATCACACATCAGAATGGGCCTACTGAAAAATAACAAAAACCACAGAAAAACTCAGAGGTGTGAGGTAAGTTAGCTAGGATGCTCTCAGAGATTTGGAGTCAGCTTTTACATAGAGAATATTTGAAACACAACTGAGAAGCACATTTTTTCCTTTTGTCTTCTCTCCATATACAGTGTCTTGTTTTCTTGGCAGGGAAGGATGCAGAAAGTTGTAATAAGAGGGAAAGAGAAAGAGCACATATTCTTTATCCTCCAGAAGAGGAATAAAGTATGAATGAGTTCAACCACGGGCTGCTTTGAGTAATCCAGGACAAGAATCTCTTTGCTGGTGATCCTGCAGCTGGAACATACTCTGTACTGTATAGACTGTGTCAGACATCTGCAGACGTGCCCATCACTCACTGAAAAGATAACCATTGGTCCCAGTTTAGCTCAGCAATTGCTCCTTCTGTCTCTCTGCAAGGCCAGTTTTAGAGCTCTGGAAGATCAGTAGATGCTGTTACTTCCAGAGCAAGCCTCCTATGGTAATTTTGAGGGTGACTGGGGAAGATCCTCACTGCACCAAGTAGTTATTGAGCCTCAGCTGGCCCCAACTCCCCCGTAGGTGCTTGGCATGTGTTTCTTAAGGCTGGGATAATGCTACTCAGACTGAGAAAATAAATGCTGAAGCTTATAAAAGATCCCTGGTCTGACTGTATGAAAGGGACATTTCAGAACAGCCTGGGTTCTGGCAGCTGGACTCCTGTCTCAGACCAATAAGCAATAACCTTCCTGAGGAAAGAAGAGAGCCATCGGCATGTGCTCAGAGCACTGGGGAGCCATGTGAGACCAGAGGGTGCACAGTGGCTGGCTCTGAGCTGCACCAGGTTCAGATAAGTGACACAGATCACGGTATGAGGAATAAAGCCATTGGCATTTTCCTGGAGATGAACGTGCTGACAGCCACTCACTTCACACAGTTTCAGCTCTCCTCCTCCTTCCTGGATGGCAGTCACAGCAACCAGCTCCCAGGCTGCAAAGGATTTTCTTTCTCCTGAAGAAGCTCCTGGTTGCTAAGCAGTAACTATGTGGGCATTAGACCTCCACAAAATCTTGGGGATCTGCTTCACCAGAATGTCATGGTGAAGCTCAAACATCCCACTGAGATGTGATTACATGCAAAGTTTCCATTATGAAGCACTAACTCTACCGCAATGGCTTAGAATAGATTTTTTTTTTTTTTTTTTTTTTTTTTTTGGTAAAGGGGTTAGGGAGAGGAGTTTTGTTGGACACGGGCAGGTGGATTCAGGTGAAGAGGCCTTTAGACTCATAGACATTTGGAATTCAAGAGGAAAAGACACTATTTTCCAAAGCAGCCACATATAATGAAAAAGATGGACCTATCACATCTGAGTTATTGAGTAACTCAGCAATAGAAAGGAAGTAAAAGTATGTGGCTCAAATATTTTGCCCTATCACCTGGGGTGCTTCCTGGAAGTCTCAAACAGCTAGTCTTTCTGGAAGTGAAGTACCCTTCCTCTCCCCTCAGTCTCAGTTACAAGGACTGGTGTGTTTGGCATGAAGTTGCTTAAAATCATATCGAGGAGGGGGGGGGGGGTATCATTCCAGGAGTGAGATCAGAGAAAAGAGAGTGTTTTCAAAATTTGATCAGTCCTTCTCAAGAAGCCATACTTGTATGATGTACTCCCACACATGCACACTTTGACTCTGTGGACTGAAGTAGGAGAAGTGAGAGAGCGTCGCACATTGGTGCACTTGCTGAATTAGTTGCTTGCAAAAAACAGAATTCAGTGCTGTCATTACAGGCTGCAGGAGAAATGGGAGACAAAATATGCTACTTGCTATGGCTGCTAGTGAACTTGCTTGTAGATGCTACAGCCTCACTTTTAGTGGGTGCAAGCACACTCTGCAAGCAAGATACACACATTTTAAGAGTATAAAGAAATTATATATTGGCTAACACACACAAAAGGTGGATCAGATATGCTACTAGCCATTATTAAGTATTAGTGTGCTTGCCACCCTGATAAGCCACCCAAAGAGCCTTTGCTAGCCAAGCAGGCAGCAGCCAGGAGGGATGGATTGGCCTTTGCAGCTCCCTAAAACAGACCCTCACTGTAGCTGAGCTGACATCTTCCACTGGCTCTGATGACCCCAATGAATGGATGATTCCTGACCAGCATCGCTGGGGGTTTTCTTTTAGGATGTTGTTTCCATAGTGGTGTTTGCACTCCTGAATCCTTTGGTAGTAACCTGTCTGTAACTAATTCTGTTCTTAATAATTCTGCTTCTGTCAGATGTTTACCTTTCTTATTTCTCTACAGATTTTTTTTCAGCAGTCTGAGTCAAGGTAACACAGCCGTACTACTTCAGAGCTGGCCTGGATTTCTAGTACAAAGAAAAGTAAACCCCTTGGAGAAAAGGGGGAAGCTCACAGAGGGGATTACAGAGAGTCACATATAGCAGGTCAGGAATTTCCTGATGAAGCACTTTTTCATTTAAAAAAATGCCTGCTTGTCAAAACTGAAACAATTCACAGAACTGTGCAAATTTCAGTGCGACTTGCACGGCAATAATTCCTCTTTTCTAGAGTTACAGCAAGATACACACAGCTGTGAAATTGCTGTGAGCGGGGTACACATCACGCGTAGCTAGCATTTCAATGGTGATGTTCAACACTGACCATTTCAAACCTGAGGTGAAGAATCTCCGATGCTGTGATTCACAGAGAGCATTAGCAAACTGAGAGATTTCTGGACATGACCGACTAGGGCACCTCAGCTAGGAGGAGAAGCAAGGCTCAGGGGATGTGGAGAAAAGGCCTTTTTGCAAAGAAGGGAGAGCCATCCACCAAGAGAAATGCAAGAGGGCTGGTAACACTCCTTAGGAAGCTGTGAAGTCAAGGAGCTGATGGCATCAGATGTTGAACAACCCTCCTGGGAGCACTGGGAAAAAGGAGGACTGGACAGGGACCAGCATACCTCACTGTTAGGGGGTGAATAGGCCGCTTGGGATGATGAAACTCCAGGATGCTCCACTACCAGGTTACCGCAGGGTAATGCAGCCAGAATTGCTTCACTGCAAACCTTGTAGAGCTCTGGTGAGCAATCTGCTAGGCATGCAGCTGGAGCACAGACCCACACCAGGCTCATGGTTAAGCATGACATGAACAGCAAAAGTAGATAGCAGAAAATGATCTAGAAATAGAGACAGGGAGAAAAAAAAATACAGAAGGACTTCGCATTTACTATAAGATGGACTTTACACAGTTTCCTAGGCTGAGGTATTTTATGATCACAGCCTGTGAGACCCTGGGCACCTTGCCTGAGAGTTACGGGAATGCCCCCTCTCCCTGCACCCCACTGCTTACAGGCAGCCAAAAGGGATGGCAGGGTTCACGCTCCCGCAGGTGTCCTGCTGGCTGTGCGCGCAAGCCACAGGCGCTCGGGCAGGGTTGCAGGCTTCAGGCTGCAGCTGTTGATTTGTCAAGACACGCAGTTTCAGGCACTGACCAAAGAAAGCATCTTCCGTATTCTTTCTGCCACCTGATTTGAAACTCGTCATTCTGTCATTTCTGGTTTTTCATTCCCGTAAGTGTAAAAGCCAGGGGCTGAAAGGGGTGATTTGGCAGCTTACCCTGCTGCGTCTCTGCAGGGTGAAGGCGGCACCGCTACACCACAGCATCACTGCCCTTTTCACTGGTGCCCGGGCAGCAGTCCTGAGGAAGCAGGCACTGCTGGCAGCATCGGTCTTTGCTCTCCCTGCTAGCCTCATTTCTGCAGTTTTATTTTCCTCTGTCTACAAACCAGACTGGAAGACTCAGCTGAAACAAGCCGTGAATTAAGGACTGCTGTTCTACAGCTAAGCTGCACAGAGTATCCAAGGAGCTGGATTACGTCAAACAGTATTGTGGGAGCTGTTCTGGATTTATTTCTCCGTGTTACGAGTCTGACGTACGTAACACTTGTTTTTCCAATGTGTATGCATGTGATCCATTGGATTCATATAAAGTGTAATTAACTATACATTTAAAAAGTTAGATATGCTGTTGCGCATGGCTGACAAAAACAAACTTCTTTGGTCCTAACATGCAGCACATGTCTTTCTTAATTATTCTGCCATTACTGTGTGCAGTAAAAAATCAGCGTTCATGTGTTCCTTGGGTTACGATTCTCTACATTTCCAAGATTTGCTTCCCTGGGTTAACATACTGCCTGCTACACGTGGGTGGTGCTGGTCACGTTCTTGGACCGGCTGCTTTATTAGCATCCTCTGGAGGGTTACAGCTGCAGTGCCTTTTTCGTTAGCCCAGTACTTCATAATCTCTAATGTCCTGCAAAGCCTCTGCACCGCAGCTAACAGAGCTTCCATACTGTTTCAAGAGGAGATATGAGTAGACCACATGTACCATCTTAAAACACAGACACCTATCTATAAAAGGCAGATAACTATTCTAAGCTTGAAAAGTTTAAGCCAAGCTGTTTAACTTAAGATCAATACTGTATTCATTAAGGGAGAATTTCACTAATGTGAAGGACTTGACTTAATTCTAGTGTTGTTTGGAAACAGCAGCATAAAAGCGATGACAGAGCTGTGCATGACTGCTCGAGACTTCCTGTAACTCATTTTGCTTTCAGCAGAGCTCATGCCTTTTTTAAAGATAGATAGAAAAATATGGCAAAGTGGCCGGAAAGTGAACATTCAGTTTTTTCTTCTGCTGGGCAAGTAGCAGTACAACGAACATTGCCTTTCAGTGGGCCACACCGCTGTGTTACCCAGGGGGGTAACAGGGGATGAGGCCTGCCTTTTTTGTCTGGTAAATTGAATGCGGTCTTCCAGGAGCAAAGTTTAAGTTCTCAGGCAGTAATTTTTAAACAAAAAGAATGGGGTCCAAACCTTCCTGCCTTTGTCCTGTAACTCCAGAAGATGTATTTCAGGCATGATTAAGGTCCAAAGCAGGCTATTCCAACATGCACATTTTTTCCAGCAGAGATTTTGTTCAGTTGGAGCCGAACTGCTGGGTTTCTTCCTTGGGGATTTCTGAGGTCCAGCAGCCCTGGGAGAAGAGTTACCCCAGTCAGGATTTGGGATGTGAAATTTCCCACCATGGCTGTACAGGTGCCCTGGGAATCCCACACTGAGGAAGTGTCTGATTTATTGCTCTTTAATTGACTGGCTGAGGACCATGTAAGCTCGACTATATGGGCTCCGCTGAACTTACCGAACATACGCAAAAATAACTGCAGTCCCATGTACCAAAGCTGGTTCTTGCTGCATTGCAATCACAAAATGTAGCATAGATTTCTGTTGGAGATGCATTTAACAGATATATAGGGCCCTGAGCTAAAAATATTAATCTGAGCTTGCGCTCAGTGACACAATGGGCATTTTTTTTTTAGCTCCCAGAAATACCCTGGTTTAACCTGCAAAATGTGCTTTTATACTCCAGAGAGTATCCTTTCTGTACCTCGGTAGACTATTACTATATGTTCCTATGTAATTCTGCTATTGACTGAACCACAGAAAATTATTTATCAGACTTTCTGAATACACATTCCTTGCTTTAAAAGGAAAGAAAAGCCCTGACTCTGTACATTAAATATTGATACATGGTGCTTCCTAAGCACTAGCGGTCATTTAATATGCAATTAGCAGTGTAAATAACTATTTATAAATAATATTTTTATTAATATATGTTTGAGAAGAAAAAAAAACTTTGTAGGTAAGTGAATGACATGACTAGTAGATACTGTGTTGCCAGTATGGGACCCCGACACCAGTGAACGCTGTTGGAGTGGCATATAAAGCTCCCTCCCTTGTTCAAGAGCATGCAGAGTTTATTCATTATTTTTTTCTGAAGGCTGTACTTATTTTACAAACATAATTTTTCAGTAATTTTCCCTTTTTGGGAAAAGTAGCAGGAAACAGATACATACTTAAAACAATTACAGAAGCAGGTAAAATAAATTCTGGTAATTTTACTTCAAAATGTGGTTCTGTTCTTCACCGTGACGATAAAAATACAAGCTGTGGGACTGCATATGCACTGTGCATATGTATATGCATATGGCCTAGGCATATGCGTATGGCCTTCAAAGCCAGGCCTGTGCAGTACCGTGCAATAGAGCCTTGCAACCTCACGAGACTGGGCTACGGAAAGTGCCCTCTGGCTCAAGGTCCCCGTTTGCCAGCCCCAGCGTTGAAAGCCCCCGGCTTCTCCCTTGCTCCGCAGAGGCCAGCCGAGCACCGCACCTGCGACGGCCAGGGCAGCTCGCCAGCCCCGTGCTCGGCGGTGGAGGCCGGCCAAGTCCGATAGCAATAGCACAGGATAAGCAAAAGGCAACCTCACTCTCTGCTTGCAGCGTTGTTTCTTCAGGGATGACGAGATTACATTTTAGAAATAGTGTCTCTGTAATACAGGCCCTGAAAAGGAAGGTGTCATTTCTACACAGATATTTTCCAGAACTGCACATGAACTTACACATTTTTCAGCTGTTGGCAAAAATCACTGTGGCATCTGGGTAGAGATCTGCTGCATTTCCTTCCAGGCTGTGCTCGTGTAGGAACTGCGCTGAGGAGTGGTCCCTAATCAACAAACGCTACCTTCCAGTACACAGAATACTGTGCAAACACAACATAAAAATGCAAATATTTTCTAGTTCAGTCCCCCCTTCACGGCATGCTGCTGAGAGCAGAAGAGACACTCCCACTTCTTGCTGGTTATGTAACAATCTGAGGCTATTCAGCTTCTTGAGAGCTAATAATTCCTTTATCAAAAATGACGGAAATGTAATAACGATGCCACTACAGAATGTAGTTTTCCAAATCCAATTCAAGCCTCAACACAGCAGAAGTCCTATTTATTGTTCTGAAATGAGGGCAGTTCGAAAAGATAAGAACTTCATATTATTCTTAAATCTATCTTTATATACCTATTCAAAACCCTGCAGTGCTGATAAGAAAGTGTAATTCACATGTATATCACAGACAATATCACATGTGGATTTAGCAACAATTTATTGATCCTGTGCCTTACTGGGGCTGTCTTACAACAGGCTCAGTGATTACATGTAAGTAAGTTTTATAATAACAGTGTTTGGGGTGGCAGAGTTCTAATGTATGCATTTCTAAAATAAGGTGTCACTAGATCATCTTCAGTAAAAACACAAATTTTAATGAATTTTCCTTTATAAAAAGGGCTAGCAGAAGAGCAAAACTATCGTCCCCTTACACACATGCCTCGCGTGCTCTGTGGCATGCAGACATGTTGCCAAGTTCCTCAGCCTGACACCAAACGGAAGCATTAAACTCTTTCTGGAGCAGAAAGACCGAAGGAAGATTTGTGGATCAATACTACTGATACTAGCAGTATTCCAGTTCAGCACTGTTTTGACAGTAGAAATTAATGTTCCTCTCTTACAGTCAGGCCTGCATTCTCATTTCAGTGCACAAAGGTTTATGAGCCTAATCCAAAACCCACTCAAGTGAAAAGAAATCTTTCCTTTTAATGCAATGTGTTTCAGACCAGTCCAAATATTTATTAATAGTACTTACAGTGTTAGGCATAAATTTCTGTACTTTCAGGACAACAGTACACCTTCAAGCATTGCTGAATCCTGAACTCTTTTACTGTTTTTTTTTTTTAATCTAACTCTTAAAATGTACCTGTGTAATTATAAGCATGGAATGATGATCAGACTGTATACATATACTACATAATCCTGTCAGCATTTGTACAAAGTCTTAGTTACTGTCAGCCAAATTAACAACTTTTGCTGAAAAATAATTCACAGCATTTTTAATGCATTTCTAAATGCTAAAATCATCAAGCACAAGAAAAATGCAATACCAGGAATTTTTTGTCCTTCCTCTTTCTTTCCTAGTGTATAGTTACAAACTACAATATCCAGAAAAAATAGATGCAACAAGCCTCAAAATTTCCATTCATCTGAATGGAAAGTCAGACTGACTGCACTGTGCATTCAAAGCTACACGACAGCTACAGTCTGGAATGTGAATTCCAGAATTTGATTCCACTTTGTGCCCATCAGGCAAATAAAAGGTCACAGCAGATGCACCTCTAGACTTTCCAAGGGCAATAGAACTTGCACCGTATATGGTAAGGCCTAGCAGCTTGATTGTGGCCTTCAGGATCTGCTTTCCTCAGTAACAGAATTTTCTCCCTATACCAAAACTAGTAAGTCTTGTATAAAGCTTTTTGCTTAGTCTGCATTTTGTTCCGTCTGTCCAAACCAGGATAGTCTCTCTAGACATTTCTTCATTCAGCGTGACTTAATGCAGACCAGATTTTGACATTCAAATTGGCACTATTAAGACTGCTTTGATTGATTCTGAATAGTTTATCCAACTTTCATATAAACAGTAAATACACTTTTTGATGCTGCCCAATCTAAAAGCTGAACTTTAAACAAAAACTGGCAAGAAGACATCAGGCAGATCTTCAAAATACACTCAAATATTCCTAAGAATGGGTGCATTTCCAAAAAAACATTTTGCCTAGCTCAAATGTTGCAGTAGGACCTGAGTAATAATGCATTACTATAGATGAGGCTTTAGCTTTTCATGTTAAAGCAGCTATTTACTGACATTCAATTGCCTTGGACAAGGCAATTGCTTCCTGCCATAAATGAAAAAGACACCCAAATAATTTCATGGCATCTGTGCTCTCCTTAGCATTAGCTGTCCCCTTGGCAATACATCATGTCCATGTTAGCGAACCAATCCCGCATGTGGGACAGCAAGGATCAGGGTGAGGAGAACGCAGATAAAATCTCCCCAAAGCTGGGATTTTCACGTTTAATTTAAAGCTGCGCATTACGCTCTCCAGACACCGAATCTCTTGTGAGCTGCTGAGGGAGCCTGAGGAACGGGCACTGCTGACACCGCTGACCTGCCTCACCATCCAGCACCATCTGCTCCGTGCGAGTTTCCAGCCTGCCTGCTGCCTCCTCCTCCTCAGCCTTCATGATAACACTACCCCCAGTACCCTTTCTGTCTTTCTTCTCCAATTAATCTTGGACCTTTTTCTCATCATCCTCCACACCTCTGCAAAATGCTTTCTTGAGCCAATAGGGCACTGGTTCTCTGCTCGCTTCCCACCAGAGATGCAGAAATGGCACTCTAATTGAAACGCCAGAAAGTGCTCTGGCTTAAAATAAATGGCCACGGGATCTTGTTTATCTTGCCTCCACCGTCCTGCCCTAGCCTGCTGCGACTTGTAAAGAATGCGGCTCCTCTGGGACTCGGAGCGTGCCTTACACAGCAGGCTAACGCAGCAAGCACATGGCTAGGTGGTATTAGGTCATAAATAAAACAGCAGCAGCAGACACCTCCTCTGAGCATAAAAAGCCCTAATTGCAACACATTTAAGTTCTCTATTCAGAAGCAAACCCTCTCCATTAGACTCCCGAAATCTGCTTTACTTCAGGGAGTAAAGCTCTTCAGCTGAGCTCAGCAATCAGTCTGGCAGAGCAATCCCCTTCGGTAGAAACTGCCAGAGCAGACACAGCATGAAAAACATTGCCCATCCTCCTTAAGATTAATTTTTCCCCAGCACTCCCTGGCATTCCTCGGCACCACTGGCATTCCTGAGCTCAGCCCTTGGGGCAGGAGAGCAGGGAGCTGTACCACCAGCTTGTGAAGCGCTTTGAAATACTGTTCCACTGTTTGAACAGGCCAAGGGGAAAATCAGCATCCTATTCCTCTGCTGGCACATATCATGTTTAGCCTGCCTATTTTGATGGCTCTGAAACACTGCACCTTGCTCGTACGGTCCTGGTGCTAGCATAGACAGTGGGACAGAACAGGGCAGCTGCAGAAAAATAGCCATAAGCCTGAAATTAGGAGCATCAAATCCATAAGTTCAAAGGTAAAAGCAGTGAGGGAAAAGGGGTTATCCACAAGAAGGCAAGAGGTGGTAGATGACAATTTGACTGTTCTCTACAGTCCCAGGTGACAACTTTCCTTTCATCATTGAAACATCTACCCAACATTTTGGGATCAAAAGCACAGGGGAAGACTTTTAACACCATGAGGTTTTCTCATACATTTTCTTCGTGAGTACGTGTTTACAGGTATAGATATTTCCTGACACACACAGCCTCTCAGCCCAGCGTGAACAGGGTAGGCAGGTGCTGTACACTCAAATTTTACATGACTGGTATCAAAACTAGTCTAGGACTCACTCATTTTGCAAAAATACAGATTTCTAAGTTTCCGAGTTATCTCGATTTGGGTATTTAAAGAAAAGAGTTGGCAAACAATAGGAGAAGATATATTCACCTTCAGAATGTTTCAACTGTAAAAACTTCTGGACATTTTTCAAACACATCATCTTGGATTTGGGCTCTGACTGTCCTGGCAAATGATGAAGTGATGGCATTTTCTGACAAAAAAAAGTCAAGTATTGCAGTGAGAGATGCATTTATTTCATACACAGGCTCATCATCAACTTAAAAAAGACAGCTAGTACTGTCATTTTTTTCACAGGAAAAGTACATTTCCCCCCCTCTGAATTTTCAGATCTAACAAACCTTTTTTTCCTCTTAAGTATTTCTGTGTATATCATGAGGTGTGCACTCCATCCAAAGGAGTCGATCTTCTCTCCAGGCTCAGGGTGATTATGTGGCTGGGCACTAATTACAATTACTGACACTGTGCGGGGGGGGAGCTGTGCGCATAGTGCTCATTAGTGAAAACTAGACGTCTCTCTCTGACACCCTCTTCCCCTCCCTGCCCTTAATACTGTGATTGTCGGTGTTGCCAAGAGTCTGAGGATTAGCTGTGCTTCACAAACTCGGGCAGCTCCATTCCTGTGCGCAGGGTAAGTACTCCAGCCTTCTCCAGAGCAAAGGCCGGGTGAGCAGCATCCGTAAATTTGTGCCTGATAGCGAACAACACCAGTCCTCTCTCTGCATTGAAGAATAACAGTCTGCCACGGCTATAATCCAACAGGATGCCAATCCTGGCTGGCTGTTCTGTCACCCGGACGTCGCTCATTACACTGGTGTGAAGAAATCTGTAAAGAAAACTGCAGGAAAATGGAAACCAAATTACAGTGAGCATTCTCATTGTCATTTACCAGAAATAACTTATCATTTAATTCCCACCTATTAACAGGTTGTTGCATATAGCAGTGTATCATGTGGCAATAGGGTTTTTCTCAGTACATAACCCTCCTACCTGAGCAAATGCGGCATTACTTCAAAGCTCTTGTTTGAGACCGATGTTGAGGGTTTTTTTTAAGGTGCATTATAAGATTTAATAAGTGCAGGGTGTCTAAAATTCTTCTATAGTTGCTTTTTCCTTGTTACTGAAATTTGCAAAAATGAAGCAGACAAGTCCTCTGTGCTTTCACGATTTTTGAAGCTCACCAATTCTGTTCACATGAAGGGCAAGTAACTTCCCAAGCAGACCAGACTGATTCAGCTTTACCTGGTTTGTGTAGGACAGCAGTGCATGCACCAAGAAGTATCATTCAGCCCCAGGACATTGCTCTGTGAGGTAGCCTCATAGCAAATTCCAATCCTGTAGTTTCTGCAGGCAGAGACAACGGTTTCCCAGTAGTGACGGCCCCGAGCAGGCAGCAGTTCACCCAGAACTGAAGGAAATCTATTTGTGGAAAGGTATACAGCAATGTGAGTCTGGTGGTAGACCGACAGTGTTGTGATATTTCTTATAATCACATCATGCAGCATCATCAAAAATTACTAACGAATTAAACTCTGTTCTTCTATTTGCAGATTTTTATCAAATATTTGAATGTTTTCCCTGAAAGTCAGGTCATCTTCATACTGAGATGGACTCACCTTGAGGATTGAAAACTATGGAACTTTACCCAAAAGTAGATGAAGCTAGCAAAAGGTGGAAAATGTGACTCTGGAATCAAATAAGATCTTGGATTTACAGATTACATTTTACCAGGCTTGTTCAAGCTGGAAAGCATGCTATTTTAAGTAGACACAGTGGCTGTCGTCTTATGTGGATTCGCTTCTAACAATAAAAAGGTGCTTAAACCAGTAATACTCCATTCCATTTTAAGAAGACATATGAATATAACGCAACTGCGTACAAGTTGATCTCTGTTTGTAGTCAGACTGATACCAGTATGCCAAAAAAAAAAAAAAAATCATGTTTCCAATGGACAGAACTAGTCTGGTACAATTAATCTAATATACCCCAGGGGCTCTCCCTGAATTCTCTGAAGCCACAAATGCTTTTGAAAATGTTACCAGTAATGCCCTAAGCAAAAGAGCAAAGTAAAAAGACTGATTATTTCTAGCCACAATCAATTCAAAAATAAACCCACAATTCTGGCCAGCCTGGGAAGCAACAAGTTGCTTCAAGACTAAAGTTTTCTGAAGGATTAAACAGTGACTACGGATTGAAGCAAACCCAGTTGTCCCAGTATGTATCTCCTCTCTGACTACTGCCTTTGACCTTCTGTGGATGTTCCTCAGTGCAACATCAAACTCCTTCCAGCACCTATATCAGTGCTGCAACAGGCATTATTGAGGGGTGTTGAAGGCGGGGGGTCTATCCCATAATGTCCAGGGGCTGCATGATTGAAACAATTTGTTTTTTTTAAAAATTAGTTAGCACCGAGTGAAAGCTACACATAGACAAAGGTGGAAGTTAGGGACTTACGGCTGTGCTTGGCGTGCAGCTACTCACCCAGTGAATCGGGCCTTCTCGGGAAGGCGTATCACGGTGCCATCAGAGGAGATTTGCAAAGCGGGATGAGCTGTGCCATTCAGTACATGAAATCTAGTTCCTGGTACAATTCACGACAAAGAAACACTAGTTCTGAGACACTGGCAAAATTGACTTCAGATGAATCACAAAATGTTAAGTAACAATTACTACCATTTTTGTGGGACAGTTGTACTTGCTGGCAGGTAGGAGTGACAGAAAATTGAGTGAGAATGCAAAGACTGTTCCAACTTGTGCCCATCTGAGATGGCAGTCTTCTGGCAACTAGGCCCAGGAATCATAGCAGGTTATATTATTCAGAAAACTAATTAGGTGATAAAGAAGTCTCTGGTATTAAAGAAGACTGAATCATTTTTAATCAATTGCTTTTTCAAAGTAGCAAATATGAATTTTGAGGCTGATTTGGAGTCATACACAATTTAACACTATCTATCTGGAAATCTTAAAGTTTAAATCAGTCATTACATTTTAAAACATGCTCAGCTTGGTTCCTCATCCCTGAACCTCAAAGTCGGTAAGTTTTTTATTGTTTTTTAAAATCATGAAATCTTTTATTAGAATGTGTTCTGCCAAACTCAAACAAACTGAGATCCCTGAAAAATATTTAACCATTTCATATCTCTGACAGCATTCAACAGCTTTGCTTCTGAGCTCACACCAGTTTTTACATTCACATAAATTTACCAATTGCAAATGAAGTAGTCCCAGATTGTGCTAACTTCAAGCAGATTAAATCTGGTCCCTTTTATCTCAATAACACAGTTATTTCTGTATCTGAAAGTTCACTTATAATTTCTGGAGAAAAATGCCATCTCTGACTGCTTTGTCCCTCCATCCCATTGTTTTGATACCAGAAAATGGTGATCTACCTTTAGTTGAGATGAGGGCAGCTTCACTCTGTTCACTTGTCCCAGATGCGTTGACAGCCCTCAAGTAGAAGAAATAGTTCACGTTGGGCTCCAGGGATACTTTCAATTCAGGCTTCTTTATTCCAGCAAAAGATCTGCAAATGGAAAAGATTTTCATACATGAAAATGCATACAGAAATCCAAACTAGGAAAGAATAATTTATGCAAACAGCTAAGCCACCTAACCGCATTGTTGACTACTGAAACAACAGGCACCATAGGGAAACTCCAATTGGGAAAGGTGAGCATTGTTTTCACAAACGATCAGGTTATGTAGGAGCTTTTCCATTTTACCTGCGGCATCCTCCTTAGTCTGATAATTTTTCAGGCCTTTGTTCCTGCACTGCCTTGTCACTCAGTGCAGTCATTTGGTGCAATGCTGACTTTATGTTCATTTTGCAGTATAAGTCATCATGCAAAATGCAAGCAGCACAGAATCAAATTCTCATCCTCCACCTGTAAAATGCCTGCAGTACAAAATGAATAAGCTTATGAAGAAAAAGAGCTCATAGTTAATTCAGCTGCACAGGAGTGAACCTGCTTGCAGTGCTGGTACTGTCTGGGCGCATGTTCCAAATCCACAGAAATGGATGCTCTTATCTGAGACTGCACAGAAGCCGTGCACTTCCTACTAAGAACTCCTTGCTCACAAACTGTTCATTGACACAGTCTTGGCCTTGACTCCCTCACTGTGTCGAGCTCTCCAACAGGCTGGTGTTGCAAGAGGCAGCAGCAGGGGAACTGCCTTTGCACAGTGCCCTGCTTTGACTAAGTCTACTCTTTGCGATGCCTCAAAAGCTGCGGCCTCACATCCTCAGCCACTGATGCCTTGACACACTCCAGGAAAATGAGAGTCAGCACCCACTCAATCTGCTTCACAGGCACTTTGAAGTGACAATGAAAGTACTTTGGATGCCTAGAAATATGCTGAATTTTTTTTTTTAATATACGGTTGTGAATATGAAAGACTGGCTTAACAAATTCTTATACACAGGATCCTGGTTGTCCTCATTTTTGCCTCCTATAATAATGGCTAAGTTAAAGAGTATATACCCATTGCACTGTATACGAGTAGGTAAACACGGTTTATCTCTACAGACCAGACAATTTCCCCCCACAAATGCTCATAGGAATCTTCAGGGCAAGTATTTAATTCTCGAGCGTAATGCAGGTCTTTTGAGATAACCCCCTGCCCTCCAGGTTCAAAGAAGATAACCTCAGTGGTACTGGGATGAGCTGAATGCAGGAGTCCTGCTCTGCTCTCCAGCAAATTCACAAAAGGGACACACGTAGATACAGCTGTAGATTTATTCAAACACAGATCCAGACCTAGGGCTGAGGCACAGCACAGCCTCTCGCCGTGAGCCGGCAGGCAGGCTGGTCACAGAAACACCTTCTTGTTTTGCGGGTTTGCTGCGGCAGGCAGAGGAAGACTCCTGCGGCAGACACCCGCAGGGGCGCCCAGCCCCGGGGCCTGGATGCTGAGCAGATGAGGGCCACGTCTTTAGAGAAGGAGAAAGGCAGGGACAGGCGGTCGGAAATGGAGCCCAGGAGGGTCTCCCTCTCGCGGATAATGTCTCTGTGGGAAGCTAGATTAAACAAACCACCTTTTCCACCACTAATTACTGTGACCCCACAGGAGGTAAGGCAGGCAAGTCGGCTAAGATCATTGCTATTCATTTACAGTGACTGTTTTTCCCCAGCTGTCCCACCAGAGAGCAGTACAAACTGGAGAATAGCCTGTGCTCACCCATCAGCATTTTTCACAGGCCTGCCTCTGCTAACAGATGAGGTAAAATCCCACAGCCCTACATATTCCAAATTCCTGTTAACTCCACGTAGGGCGCTGTGTTTAGGAGGATGCCATTCTGGGAAAAGGCTGGGTGCTTCATCTTTCTCATTAGTCTGTAATAGGTATTTTGTAATGACAGCTGTCATTAAAAGTGATTTGAAACACTCAAAAAAAGCGCTAAGTGCTTTTGTGATCTTTCCAATTTGAAAGAATTTCACAGCATTTGTCTGGTGCTAGAATTGATGCAAGTGGGGTTGTCCAAACCTGGTAGCGATTACACTGTTTGTTTCTCTCCTGTGAATAGCAAAAGCCCTGATCAAGAAGCACTTCAGCGAGGCGCTGGGAGTTAGGCAGGCTGGTCCATTCTTACTGAGAGGTTCAGGGAAGAGGGGCAACCAGAGAGGTGATCTCCAGACATATAAGAGGAAAAAGGCTTGTCTGAGTATAGAGGGCATGAGAAAAAGGAAAAATGAGAGCAGAAGAAAAATATAAGATGGACACTGAGCAAGGAGGCAAATAAAAAGGAAGTAAGAGAAAGGACAATGGGGATGGAAGCAGAGACATGGGAAAAGAAGAGGGCAACCAAGCTTTGAAGAAAATTACCCATACTTCCTAGATAAGTCTGGGTCATTCTACTGTTTAATAGCACCACTCTGACATCTTTGGGTGAATCTGAAGCAGAGAACACTGCAAAGGGGTTTTGAGCAAAAAAGTGAGATAAAATAAAGATATACTAAGCTATACATGCAAAACGACTTGTGTCAACAGGTAGATTAATATATCTTAAGCACAATAGTGTTCTCTATGTAGAATCCTCTTCTGTGTCTTCTGGAAAATGCCACACAAGTCAGTGTCCTCCCAAAGAATTTAGATTTTCTCTTCTCTTTCACTATTGACTATTTAACTGATAACTATTTAATAAAACAGAAAATTGCCTCTAAACTTAAGTAGACAGGTATATATGTTGATGTCTGAGTAGATCTGGGGCAGTCGTATCCTGGAGTCTGGATCACAGAGTCTAGGGATTCAGAAAAGATTTGGGGTCCAGCCAGTTGCAGAATAGGATCAGCCAAAATTCTGACCTGGGTCTCTTCCAAAACTGAAATTCTTCAAATCAGAATTTGGTTGTCAATTTAAATCTGAGAGCAACAGCATACCTCTTTTCAGCTTTAATAGCAACACAAAAAAAGTCTGGACTTTAAGCAGATCCGGTCAGTAAAACAGTGATCAGATTTTCCAATAACGTTCTCTGCTTGGTAATCTGTTTTAGTCAGCTTTAAGCTTCCTAAGAATAAGAGCCCATCAATTTTAGCTACAATTAAGGCTTAAAAAATAGTCCTGCTGCTGCCAACTAATGAAACAGAATATGCCAACAAGAAGGAATTTCATTCGCAACAGTCGGTTTCTCTGAGCCAGCTCCAAGCTCACAAGAGGCTGAGTGCAAAGAAGAAACAGGTCTTGCTATTGCCTCTCTTTCTGTCTAGAGAATACGGTGAGGGGGAAAAGTGAACACCGAGGGCTCCCCAGGCTCTCAGCAATCACTGTAGTTGGTCATGCTCCAGGTTACTGCTGCAATCAGTAATAAAAACTTAAGAATGAAGAGAAAGCATAAATAGAGCCTTATAGATTGCTTAAAGCAATACAGGACAAGCATGTGAGAAGGGAAGGGAAGATGCATTTATGAATTCCTGACTGTGTTGGGGAAAAGCCTGTTTCATTTCCAAGTTCTTGTAAGAAGCATTACATCTAGATCTTCCTTGAGTTAGCCTGAAACAGTTAACCATGTAATTTCCATCACGGAAGGAAGAGAAATCCAACTGCAAATTTTTTTCACCTATTTCCTACTTAAAATACACCTCCCTACTTTATAGATGAATGGAAATGCAGTAACATTACTGTCAAAGCACAATGCATCCTGGCCCTTAGCCAGAATGTTAAGGTTTTCACACTGTTCCCACAATATCTTGGTATCATTATAGGAAGTTCAGAGCATAAAGATTCAAGAAACATTTGAAGATGAAAGTTTTACGTATTTCCTCTTAATCCTTCACTTTATGGAGAGCTCAGAGAGGAATCTGTAAGTCTCAAAACCCAGTCTCCAAAGTTCAGATACTTTTCTGTTTAAACCAGAGCAGGAAGAAGGTGCCTGTTCCCTCACCTTTAAATTGCCAAGCAATATTATATCAGCAATTGTCTGTAAGACTTGCGATTTACCTGGTTTCAGGGAAATCTGATGCTATGTTTTGATGTACCTTTCTCTCATCAGCATTCCCATCTAACGTCAAGAAAACAACACCTAGAGAATATTTTTTAGTATTGCATGAACCCAGCAAATGATATATAGTGTTTCAAAATGTCCTCTGCGTTGTAATTGTTATTCCTTCTCTCCACTATCCCACTGAAACCACACCTCTAGACCTGTACTGATACCACTGATGTCAAGTTAGAAGTGAAAGCATGCAGGCTTTTCCAGATATGTGTGGAAGTACACAGAAGGGCTGGAAAAAGCTCTTGAAGCTAAAAATAAAGAACAAGCTGCTCCAAGTTCCCTTCCAGCTGTGCCACATCATTCCTTTCCTCTGCCTGTCCCAGGCACGTAATTCTGCCTGCTATGGGGTTAGAGCACCAAAGCACCGCCTACAGTAGCCCTTGTTGCTATCTTACATGGCAAACTCAGCCGAACAGAGAGGATGAGCAGTTCCTATTTTCCTCACATTGCTTCCTGAGCTGGAAGGACATATGGGCAAAGCAATGTGAGGGAGGTTTTCTCTCCTGTTTCAGGAGTCAGACCTGTTCCATGGGTAGATGGAAAATTTCAGTCGCAAGTGGTGCCAATCTCACATTGATGGGGAGGATGACACTCAGTCGGAAGAACCCACACTTCCACTTTTATGAATTCACCTCACACTGTACTAATTTCTGCCTCCCTGAGTCTTACAGATTTCTCATGCTGTGATACATGGTTTCCATCTGAGCAGCCCACACAGCTAATCCCTGGACTACATTTCTCTCAGTTTTCCATCTTCCTCCCACAGCTCCATTGACTTCTCAACACAAAGAGGCTGAACAGCAAGCACACAGCAGAGCTCTGGAAACTGAAAGAAATATTTCAAAGACTCCTAACCTGGAAAAAGAATCAACCTGTGAAGGAGCTTTAAAATCACAGCAGCAGGCAAGGGATTCATTGTTGCAGAAGAACTAAAATGATCTTATGCCGAAACCATGTCCCTCACGTGGCAGGCTGAAAGAAGGAGAAAATCCAGAAGGAAATCCAGAAAATCTAGAAAGGTGGTTTTTTAGATTTTTAGATGGTATCGGAAAGGCAAATCTTCATGAGGATTTATTTCCAGAGATTCCTCAAATTCTCTCTCTGGGGAACTGGGACTGCTCCAGGATATGCAAAAGGGTACAGATGCCTGACCCACACCAGGGGCTCCTCAAACAGGCCCAGCTGTTCCCTGGGGGGACACTTCTCTCTGCCTGGTCCCTTGGCACTGTCCCCTTGCCATTGGTGGGCTCCCAGCATGATAGGTGCAGAAGAAGCTGTGCAGTTTGGGATGGCGCTACTTTCTCCAGGCAAATTTGAGGAGGTGACTGATCATCTTTGCCAGTACTTCCCTCAATCTCCTTCCCCAATCTCTGCTTTCCGCTGTGGGATCTGTGTTTGGCTGGTCTCCAAGACTAGCTCAGGAAATCTGCTCCCAGTCTCTCTTCTGGGAGGACAGATCCAGGCTTTCAAGGAAAGTGGCTAGAAGAAACTGTAGTGTTTCCAGGCCCAAGTGCTCCTAGGTGGTTATAAAGACACAGCTTTATTCTACATAATACAGGTACTCAGCATGGTGAGTCTAGGCTCTTTCCATACCAAAAAAGACATTCAGGCAGTTCCAGAAAGCAACGCAGCCTAAGATCTCACTCACCATCTGGAGCTATTTGTCTCACTTTATCAGCTACATACGGAATTGATTTCTAGTCCTAACTTCCACTTCAGGGGCGTTACATGGGGGAATACAGGCAGTATGCTCCATCCACCAGTGGTCTTTTTTTCCCTTGGCTTTGTGCAAAAATTAAAGACAAATCTTAAAAAACCTCTCTCCTCTCATCCTGTGCTATTACAGCATGCATTAAAGGTTAATCTTAGGCAGGTTGCTTTCGGAAAAGGAGAGAATCATTGTTTTGAGGGAAAATAAGTGGTAAAAGGAGGTCTTTGACACTGAGAAAAGAGGTGAGAAACCTTCTACAAATACGGAGATTTCAACTGAAGCAATTCTGAGAAAATTCGTAATTTTGTCCTGTCTGAGTTTTTCACACTTGTCACAGCAAAAGGCCAGCTTCTGCCCACAGAAAAGTCAAACGTGTCTCAGTATAGTTATAAACATTTTTGATTTTGCACAGGCTCCCTTGGAAAAGGGAAAGGGTCAGTTCTGACAGCTTGTTGCCACAGTTTTTTCCACACAAGCAAACTGCCTGGTGTTAATGCCACCTTGCTCACAGATTACAGAAAGCAGCACATTTTCTGTTTCAGATTTGGGAAGAAGCAGCAATCCCAATTAACAGCAAATAAACTTAAGTGCTAACACACAGCACAGGGTTTGGGAGCAGCTACATTATCCCTGACACAGCAACTTTGGCAGCTTGACAGGGACCTGATGGCCTCATAAAATATGCATGAAAAGGAGCAGATCAGAAAGCAGGAGAGCTGTACAAGACCCCCCTCCTCTTGTTTGCTTTATCATAGCATGCTGATGCTGGGTGGAAAAAAGCTCTCCCAATACTGCAGAAGTCCTTTATTTCAATTTCTCACCTACTTTTGTAAGGAGCAAAGCTCACACAATTGCACTGTCACAGGTATCTACTACAAGCTTGTGAACCCTTTAGTCTCTCGTAACTAATTTTGATCACAAGGGGTAAAGCTCTTCCCCAGCTATCAAGTTTCTGTGAAGTTCATGTGAACTGGCCCTGATGAGGGAAAAAGACCTCTGTTAGTGCCTGCGGGGTGGGAAGGAGAGGCAGAAGTCAGCTAGGCCGATGCTCCCACTGGGGCTCATATGCCAAGACATCTCTGCTCCCTCTTCTCAGACCTCTTCAGCTCTTTTTTTCCTCTTCCAAGGCTCAGCTGTGCCTGGGACGGGCTCTGCTCACAGAGATGGCAGGTGAGTCTCTGCTATCGCTCACATTGCGTCCCAGGCCTGCTCCTGTCTCGGTCCCCAGGAAGCGGAGAGCGAGCAGAGCGCAGGCTCCTCCGTCCTGTCCCGTCCCACTCCGCACTGCAAAGCTCAGCTGCCCTCTGCCCTGCCGGGGGCTGTGGCGGCTGCGGAGGGGGGATTTCTCTTCTGGTGAGCACAACTCTGCAACTTTCGGTTGATCACAGACTGCACAAAGTCTTGAGGGCTTTGGCCCCAAGCGCAAGGCACTGTTCAGTTATGCAAAATAAAAAGAAAGTATTTTTATGTCTCTCAGCCTAATCTCATAGATTAGTATCTGGCCTCTGAACTCCTCAGCACACAGAAGCTGATTTTGTCTTTGCCTGGCTGAAGACAGAGTAATCTCTTACGTAACAACCCGCTATCTGGAGAGTGCTCCTTAACGTCCGCCTAATCTCCCCGGGCTGCGGGCCGCGCTCGGCACTGACCTGAGGCCCTCGCCTTCGGGCGAATACTGTCGGCAGTACTCCAGGGTGAAGGACTCGGGTGCCTGCGAGCCGGCGCGCCAGCGGACGGTGGCCGTGTCCCAGCACACGGTGCAGTCCTCTGCCCTTATCACGGGGGCTGCGGGTGCTGCGGACACAAGGACATGTTAGCGGCACTGCGAGGAGCGTGCCGGCAGCCGTCTCACAACAAAAACAGTCGCTCCCACAAAAACAGTAGACAAAGCTGGCACGGAAGGTCATCCTTTCTCACAGCTCGGGGTAGTTATTTTTGCCTGTCCAACAATAGTCTGTCGCTTATTTGTGGTTCAATATTATTTTCCTCTGTAGTTCAATGGCAGAGGGCAACATTAGAGAAGAAAAAACACACCGGGAAAGTCATTGTGTGTATTTGTGCAATTCTGCCCATACTTAGAATATCCATGCAGATTTTTCTGCCCCTCCTCAAGCGCGTTTGCCCATTTCTGCCATGCTTCAAGGAACAGAGCACAGAGGCAGGACTGGGGCAGCTCTCCCCAGATTAGCCCCCTCCTGCCCTCGGCAGTCCCTGCGTGAACTGCAGCAGAAGCAAACAGGATGCTGCAGAACCGAGGCTGAAATGGTGACTTGTCTGCTTAATTATGTCCCGCTTATTTTTGCAAAGCAGCTACTAAAATTTGGACCTATAATTTCTCCTTTCTAAAGCCTCAGTTTAAGAACTACAGGCCCAACTGCAAAGATAGAAAATGAATGTAAAACAGCACACTGAATGCAAGTAATCAAAGCTATTGTGTGAAATAGTACATCAGACACTGAAGCCTGAAAATGGATTCGTTATATTCACATGCTTTATCTCTTTCCAGGGAAGAGCAACATACATGAACTTCTTATAATGTGTTGTTGATACTCATATAGACAGCCTTAACATCAATCCCTAAAATAAATGTGATGGATTAAAATAAAAAGCCATAGGAAGTTATTTTGTTTTTAAAGAAATCAGTTTTCAAATAGGATGCCTAAAACAAAAACAGAAATTAGACTAGAGAATCTTACAGAGCTGCAACCAACCTTCAAATTACATTCTGTTTTGTAGCACAAATAATTTGTTATTATTAGAAAAGAAAACACGCATAAGCTCATATGCACTTTCCCGGTTTAGTGAAAATCAAGAGGTTAGCAGTTCAGGTTAAATTGTACTTGATATTTTACTATAGGAACAGCCAATCTAGATATTCACCAGAACAAAGAACCCATGGGACAGATTTTCATCTAGTAATAAATCTGTGTAGCTCCCTTGGCAATAATTCTTTAACTCTCTTTTGACGTATTTGATTATTGTCCGTTTTTAAATGCATCTGTTTCTAGAGAATGAAGAATTAGTACCTAAATCCACTAATACCTGCACTCAGAAACTGACACCCATACACCTAATTATGTATGTACAAACAATACATCACATTTGGATATTCCAGCAAGAGTACAAGTATTTTATTTATTTGAAATTATCTGTCTAAGGAGTAGATGAAGTCAGGATGAGAGCGCCCGCGGTGAGTTTGGAGGGGTGACCAACACGGCCCCCAAGCGCCGGTGGCGCTGAGGGAGCACCACGTCCGCTCAGTGGCATTCCTAGGGGAAACGCTATGGGGTGCATTTTTCCCAACACGAGGAAAAGATCCAGCTTCAATCCACTAATAATGTATATATGCCCATAACTGCATATATCAGCAAAGTATTTTCTTGTATGTGCTACGTTTTCAGTGAATTACTGAAAATAAACTCTCTAAATTCTTTCTTCTGCATTCTTAAATACTGGTAACTTGGTTACTTGAAGAATCAGAGTATTCCAGCTTAACATCAAAGTAGCTGGACTCCACAGCAACACACTGAAGAACTGGTTTCTGTCACTATTGCTCACTTTTCCACCCTTGGTGTTAAGGGGACATAACAGTTTTGTCAGTGCTTCAACAGTGTTCCCACAAATCTACCTGGCAGCTTGACAGAGGGTGTTTAATGAGTTTAATTTGCACTAGCTTGTTTATTTTCCTAAAGAAAGAGGCCAAAACCAACCAAAGACTCTAAGAAATTAACCTCTTCAGAAGGCTTCAGTTTTGAGGAAAAGAATGGTGAGTCTGATGCCAAAAGGCAAATACAGTTCTTAAAAATAATAGCTTCAGAGAGGTGAGAACCTTTTTTAAACTATGATTTGTATATTAGAAATAACTCATTAATTATTTGACCATTTAAGAGGATTTCTACACTGTGCTCTACATTGTTGATATATAGTAAAATCTGAATTTCTGCTTTGAATTCTTTGGAAAATCATCTTCGCTAAAAATATGAACTACAAATTGAATATCAAAGAATTATCCAAAAATCTGATGTCCAGTGGATTAAGTAAAAGACTTGAAGCTATGGTTGCTGCCAACTGATTTCAATAGTTCACTTGGCGCTGTACAGAGTTACTTCAATATTAAATTGTTAAATATCTTTGTCCATGTTTTGTAAATTCATGAACCTAATGATTGTTTTTACCCTGCAGCACTAAAAAAAATCATCTGGCAAGAGGTCTCAGTCAACGTCTAGAATACAGGATGCTTCACTCTACTCATAATTCAAGAAGCAACAGTTTTGTCAATACAAATTATTTAAGAAATTAAATCTCAGAAAAATTAATCAGTCAAGTGAAGCTCATAAGAAATACTTGTCTAAATACTCATCATAATTTATACCACTTAAACAGCAGCAGAGCCTCTCAGCCACACCTGAGATTTGTGCCCCACTGGGCTGGATGCTGCACGTAACCACTATAAAGCAGGCCTTCCCCTGAAAAGTTCATCATTTAAATCAATGCAACGTAGATGTATTTGGAAGGATGGCAGAGAGGCAAAAAATGCAATGATCTCCCATATTTCCCAAAGGTGAGGCGGCAGCACAGAGCAGGCGGGTGGCTTTCCTGGAGCTGCCTTGAAGCGTTGCGGCACACAAGGGAAATTCATAACGTGCCCTTCCAGTGCTGCCTGCACAAGGCCCAAGATTTAAAACACGTTCAAATCTGAATACTTTCAACTTTCCTCCTAGGAACAATTACGCTGCTATCTTTTCACAAAAAGGCAAACATTGTGAGCTGCCTATGATCTGCCAGATGGACTAGACGAAACAGTTTCTTCTGTTTTAGTAACAGTATGACCTAGAATTTGTTTAAGAACCTGAAACCCATAATAATCAAATGCCAGAATATATACATACCTGTTTTAAAAATGGCTTTTTCACTGGGTAAGCTACATCCTGTGCAGTTCACAGCCATGACCCACACACTATAACAGCGATCTGGCTCCAGGTCCTCCAAAATGCAGTGGCTCTCCTTCACCGTCACTCTGTACTCTTCCACCAAAGCTAGGAGAAACAGACACGCACACAGGCCATGATACTCACGCACTTCATTTGCAGGGCCTCTGATTTCTCCTGTCAACTAATATGTAAAAAAAGAGACAGCTAAAAATTCAGAAGGTGTTACTAGGCAAGATCTCAATGTTTTACTCAAAATCAGTTTGGACAGAAAGTTTTTGACCTGCCCTTGAGTTCAGTGCCCTCAAATCCCATTGAAGGCAAGGGGAGAGTAGTCTTCAATATGATAGGCTGCAAACTTGGGACATACAATCAAGAGCTGTCAACTTTGTTTTCACCTCTCTAGAACATAATTTCTCATGATGGAATTTATGTCCGATGCATCCTTCAGTACACAGACACACACACGCACGCTTTTAAGCAGAACCCAGGTGCTTTAAGTGATTCTATGATTAGCCTAAGCTTTCAAATGAGCAAACATTTCAATCCTCTTTTCTCAATTTCCATATTTAAGAATTAAAATATCTTAATGTCATTTTGAAAAAATCTGTGCCCATACGTGGAAATACTGCATTTCTGATTATCCTTTCTTGTCCTAGTTCATTAGGACACATTTCCAAAGTACATGCAGGGCCCTAAATTCCTAATCAGACCCTTCCTCTTGGGAGCTCTGTCTCCGGTTCCTGTCAGTACCAACAGTGTGATAGGGACACATCCACTCTGACAGTTGGGCCACTTCCATAAAAGTGCCTAAACAGAGATGCTGCTTCCCTGGAAGCAACTGCCCTGCACTTTGTGGACCAAAATATTTACCTTGTATTTTGGGGAAGGAAGGGGAGGACAAGGAATGGCATCCAGCCTGCACTCTCCCGCTCAGTTACCTGTCCTTAGTCCTATGCAGAATTTCTTCACAGCCCCTCCTATCACTGAGCTGTGTGCACCTCCCCTGTACCTCGGCCTCCGCTCTGAACGGAGATCAGTGCAGCAAGGGCTGCTGCAGTCACAAAGGTGGGAGGCAGGTCGTTACACACCACTTTGGTCTTTGTTAGCTTGAGGTTCCTCCATACAATAGACCTGGAAGCAGTCGATGGCATCCCCTTCGCTCACAGTCCAGTAGACCGCGATGGAGGTACTTGTGGCTGAGTTTGGTTCCTGAGCTATCAGAATTGGTGTCTGCGGAACTGAAAGAAAAATCTTTAGCTGTTTGATTCACACGCCAGTATTTTGAGCCAAATTAACTACATGTTAACTGTGAGACAACCAGATCCCTTATTTTCACTCAACTACCAATATTTGAGATGAAAAATAATTTAAGTGAACAAATATGGCAAATATTTGGAATAGGGACAACACTGGTGCAGGTTTAGAGCAGTATCTTCATCTAAAATAGGGAAGAAAAAACTTAATTGTTCAGCATGGGATTCTGATTGCCCATTTCCCTCACAGTATGGCCAAAATAAGAACCATTACTGGGATCACCCAATAAAATAATCTTGAACCACAATACTTCGCCAAGCGCCTAGGCTGGACACTACAGATTGAAGGTAGATGAAGACAAAGGTGGGGCCCAGCGGCGATCTGAGGGGAAAGGAGCTTGCTCCTGCATGAGGAGGGCAGGGAAAATGCCCATGCTTTGCCTGGGGCAGGGTGACCCCAGCCCTCTTGACCTGTCCAGGTCCTTCCTCATGGGGAAGTGCCGCCCCAGCAGCAAGCAGGGCTCTCCCACGGCAGAAGGGAGACCTGCTCCTTTCGGTCACAGTTGGAGCTTTCCAACTTAGTGCTCCACTCGGAGGCACACATCCTGATGAAACCTCAGAAGATACCTAGCAATTTCAGGCCATGTCCTCAGAGAGTCCATCTCCTGCAGCACAGTGCAGGCTGCTCTGGGGGACGGACTGTCCTCTCCATTATTTAATCTTACCTTGCAGCACAGACATTAGAGTGAGAGATCACCCTCTGGAAAGGATGTGAGAGAAGAAAGCAAAACGCTTGCTCATAGCAAATAGCATAAGATTGCTCGCTGGTGGGAGGGGAAGCTCGCAGAAGAACAGAGTCTCCTCCAGATGCGGATGTAACTGATCCCCAGAAAGGTGGTCGGGGAAAGGACCCTAGGCACTGGGGGAGAATAGTTTGTCAGACCCACAAAAACCTTGACAACAGCAGGGGTGTGAAAAGAGGTAGGAAAAGGAAGGCACAGACTTCTCACACTTGGACTCTCACAGCTGGGGCAGGGGCTGCTGGGGAGCAGGTCCACCACCTGCAGAGAGGCAGGCTTGTGCTGCAGGTATGGGAACAGGACTCCTGCCAGCACAGCCGTGGTCCCCTGAGACCCAGAGGAGAGAAGGTCCTCTGCGGGCAAGTGAGCCCAAGCTCTGCTTTAGCTAAAGAACCCAAACCTCATCAGGCATCGCACACACATTCCTCACTAAAGTGCCTCAAAGCCCCCCAAGGCCCCCTAAACTTCTCATAAACACCCCAGACTCTGCTGATCTGCACATATCCAACCCAGATAAGACACTATCCCCTGCTAAGGTCATGGCTTAACAGAGAAGGAGTGGAAAGAAGGAAGCAACCCCCACACCCCCCATGTTCATTGTTAAAGTGATTGCAGGGAACAAAAATATGGTTCTCTCGTCGCCCAGTAAATTTCCATATTGCACGCATTCTGGTACGATCTGAGCAGAATGCTTTTGCTTTTTTCAGTTATCTTCACAGTAATGATGATGATCCCCTGTGGCACGAACAAGGCAAATGCAGATGCTGGCTGTTTCCTTATGATTTATACAGAGAGCTTCAAGTACAGCAGGATTGCATCTGCTTCCCATTGAAAAAGTTTTCCTTTTCATTGCTAAAAACAATCTACATTTTGTCTCTTGACTGCATCTAGATTTGACCCATTTAAAAACTGATCATCTTTAGGAAAGGACTTCCTTTCAATGAACCCAGTGGGTAAACCAGTTTTTTTCCTGTGAAGTTGCCTAGAAAGTGTTACTTACGATTACAGAAATCCCACAACTGCAAAAATTATTATTCCAAAACTGAACAGAAGATTTCTTAATGAATGAAACTTCTGAAAAAAAGTTATACATCAAAATTCAGTTTGGAACACTGGAAAACATTTGATTTCTAATTTCTGTTTGCATAATATGAAATAAACTTTTGAAAGGAAGCAATTTATAGCAAGAAGTTGACCTATTTTCTTCAGAAACAGAACATTTCCCTGAACAACAGGCTGGTCCCCTTTTGAAATGAAATTTAGTCAAAGAATGGAAACATTTGCACCTCAGGTTTGTTTGACTAAATGACATTTTCCAAAAGAAAAGTGGGTCATATTTTGATCAGCTTCAGTTTTCACTGAAGTGCTGTGGTATAAGGGAGTTCTTTCCTTGTTGTACCTGATCTCCACAGCCCCCAAGAGAATAAAACAATAATCCCAAATGTTTTATAGAGATATTTACACCTTGCCAGAGAAATGAGGAATAACATTTCCTTGGCTTTGTGGACTTGAAGAAGGAGAGCAGTTACACTCCTCTATGACTTTGACGGAAGATGGTGGCCATCAGCAAAGGTCCTCATCTTCTGGTATAAATGGGCAGGACTCATGGCAAGATTTGGAAATAATAATGTTCTGATTTTGAAATTATTCCCACCCTTCCTGACAGAGCCTAAGTTCTATTATGTTTAAGAGTGTGCTGCAAGGGTTTTTGATGCTTATGAATTTGTTAACAGGGCTGCTTATAGGTGAAAAGAGGAAGGATTTGAGGGAAAAGGACTTTTTTGTGTGTGTATGGAACACTGTTGGAAATGGAAAGTATTTTGACGAAAGCTGTTTCTGAAGTGGTAAAAATAAAGTTCTATGAAATTGTTCAAAGAGTGTTCCTTCTGAAGGAAAAATGTGTGGACTGGGGAAGCATGGAAAATTCACATCTATTTCATCAAATGCTTTCAGTCAAAACAAATTCTGAGAAAGGTTGACATTTGCCTCCAGTATTTGATAAATGATGTACTCAAGGTTTTCAATTCCAGATAAAGTTTTATGTATGCATTTACCTCTTTTCCTTCAGGAAAATAGGCAGGAAAAGGACAGAAACTTGAAAAATTGTGTATTTTTGGTTTACTGCTCACCGAAGTAAAAATAAAAACCACAAGAGCAATTAAAGTACTTAGTAGTGGAAGAGAAGGATGAAAATCAGGCATTTTAAAAAGAAAAGAGAAGAACGTATAAAGGATGAGGAGTTTTGAAGGTCAGTTGCTAGTGGACAAACTCATTCATCTACAGTTTGTCAAAGCAAACCCAGTCTGGAGCCATGTGGTGTTCAAACACAGCAGCTAATGCAAATCAAACTGAAAAGCATGATCTCAGCAGCATGGGGAAAAATATCTTGAACTGACCTGTGGGAAAAGGAAATACAGAATGACAAAATGTGTCTCTCAGGTATGACCTTACCAGGAGGTAACAGCACAGAAGGAAAGATTGGGACTCACAGGACCCATAAGACTGCAAGAGGGAATCAAACCATAATATGTAGCACTTTTTCACCACTCCATTTACAGAGGCTGAGAGCAGGTTACGAAGTTCTTTAGGAAATCGGACTAAGAGACATGAGACTGAGATGACGCTGTATGCATGAGCATCTATGCAACCTCACCTGCTAAGTTCTGAAGCCCTCATGGAAATTCAAACAAATTTGACAAGGAACCAAAGGTCTGAGAGATATTCAGTACCTGTAAATCTAATAAAACTAAATGACTGTGTGGAGGAGAGAGACTCCAGACGGAGATACTGCTGCATCCCCTCAGGTCGTATTAGACTGCAGCGAATCTGCACAGGGTGGTGCTATTCCCAGCACCCTGCTAGGCACTAGGCAATCCAAACAAGAGGCAAAAGCCCGTATGGAAACAGATGTTGTAGGTCCTCTGCTCATGCACCAAACTTGTCGGAGGTATTGCTTCAAAGCCAGGAGAGGGACAGCGACAACAGGGCATGTGTGAAGGTGAGTGGGAGGCCATGAGCATGGCAGTGTGATGCAAGTTCCCCAAGCAAAACATCTCTTGAGAAACACTGAAGTGAGACCTTGCCATAAGGAAAAGCCATCCACAGCTTAGTGTTTACAAACTCTTCGTTGACAGCTGTCCGGATCCAAATGATTTCTAAAGCTACATGCACGGGCATAACAAAGTCCACGCAAATAGGCTTTTTACAGGAAATGAAATACGAGATAAAGACATGAACATGGCCCTTTAGTGGTAACTTTTATCACTGGCTGCCAGAGTAGAGACTCTTTCCAGTTACAGTAATTGCTCCCCCCTCCTGTGGCCGCGTGGAGGGGTTTGAAGGTGCCTGTGCTCATCCAGCAGAAATGCCATGAGCTCCTCCGCCAGCCCCAGCTCTGCTGCCCACACCAGCTCGACGGGGCTGCCTCCCTCCAGCAAGCAGCTCAGCAGACCCCTTCATTACCTCATCTCTTCCTGCCCACAAGCAAACAGCAACTTCTTTAGCCTCCAGAGGTTTACAGCTAGAGACCTGCTGTCAGTCTGAGGTATAGGTATTTTAAACGATGCAAGAATCCCACATTTTAGCACTTTCCCCTCTGCTACTCATCTTAATGTCCTACTATAAGCCAAACACTTGTGCACAATTAGACTTCATTTTACATTCAACTCTGATTGCTAATTATATGGTTTGCAAATTTATACTTCTCAAATAGATTCTGTTTTTAGCTTTCTAAAATTTCCAAAGCATTGCCGAAACGTTAGCTTTAACAAAGAAGATATTCAGATATTCTTACCAGCCACATGATTTAAGGAGTGCTGGTTGCTTTTTCCTGGACTGTCTGCATAGTGTTCAAAAAGTGAAAATGCACTGGGCACCTTTTCTAAAGACAGAGTAGTATCCATTGCGGAAAGTAACCTATTTGGAAAAAACACATAGCCATATAAATCTCCTGTGGTACTGCATAGTTTCCAAAGGCCAGAAGCAAAGAACATGTGACATACACATCTCTAAATACTTCTCATGAACTTGAGGACAACATGCAAGGAGAAGCTGTTTTCCTAATTTTGAATATTTAGCACATATTATGATTTTACATAAGGAGCACAGTGAGAATGAACACAATCTGCATATGCTTGATCCATGAGAACGTGAGGATTTGAAGTTCATAGCAAAATTCCCAAGAATACAGTGGCTGGACTTACTAACACAGTGCCTTTAAAGGTTACAAACGTTAGAGCTAAACTAAGGCAGCTGACTCCAGAGACATAATGTAAAGCAGCTGCTTCTGACAAGCAAAAAAACAAGAAGGGAAATGGATTCCACCTAATTAGCCCACATTTTCTGAGTTCATTATAGGAAAAAACCAACATATTTTTAACTTTGAGGCAGAAGCATCTTCAAGGAAATGAAAGATTATCTTTTCAAAGCAACTGAATTTCACCCCCTGCCTTTTTTCAATCACTGAAGTAGTTAATTGTGTACAATCTTAACAAAGCACAACAGATACAGAATATATTTTCTTTAGAAAAACATGCATTGCTATAGAGATCATCATCTTAACCTTTTTTAGAAAATCAGGTATTATCAAAATAAAGTAATATCCAAAACCATGCGCAAAACAGAATAAACACTAAGTTTAGTGTGTAAGTTAATAAATAAAGATCAAGTATACAGAAAGTCTTGAAAATTTGTTTTGTCATATTATACCTGTTCTAACATTTTATTATGCAGTAAACTACATGCAGATATGTGGCCAGACTGTCACATCTTGGCATACAACAGGGAAATCCAGCTTTATAGCCCTGATTCTGCAAATTAATGGGAACCATAAAGGGGTGTTTGGCACAGGCTCTTCAGACCACTCTCCTGGAGTTGTAATTTGACCACAGACTGGAACCCTACTGTCATTTCTATACCCCCATCCATCAGCACACGTAAGCAGGCATGCGCTGTGATGAGGGAGTCAGCGCTGGCAGGGGTACGTTTGTTATGCACCGTGCAACGCCTGGGCCCCGCTGGCGAGGTCAGCAGGCGTTTCGGCAAACGGAGGGGACTGGGCAGGATTTCCCGCAGTGTGGGTGCTTGCACAGGAGGAGCCTGGAGCCAGCCGGTCTGAGCGTTCACAGGTCACCCCAGAAAATTTATTGGGAGAAAATGAGCTTGTAAGTGAGCACTTCCCTCATAAAGGTTGGGTCTCACCAAAAAGACTGTTTGGAGGCAAACCACGCATGGCAGAGAGCTGTGTGCAAGTGCCTCTCTGTGCCGGTCAGTGCAGGTGGGGCAAGATGCAGCTGCAACAAGGCACAAGCCCTGCGACACGTCCTGAATCAGGTGGTGCTAATGGGGGGGGACAGGGACAAGGGGAGGTCCTGCCCCTTGATATCCTGGTAAGCTCCTGAAGAGAGCAATGATGGAAATTGTGGTTAAAATAGCTATTTAATTTCAAATTTTTCTGGAGCTGTGTTCAGAATATAGTCTGGCAACCTAGTCCAGCCATGTGAATAATAATTTGCATTATGATCTTTCATGGAAACCACATAATACAGAATCAGGCTAGTGAAAACAGGACATAACAGTGATGTCTGAGAGATGCAAGCATGGTCAAAATGTTCTACAGTATATGTTTGTGTATTAACTACAAAGAACACCTGTTTAAGAATGTCTGTGTAGAATTTTAAGGTGAGCCGCCATTTTAAAATGCTCTTTAATTGATGCACTACAGAACACATGCAAAACACTTCAAACTAGTCAGTTACAGTAAAAAGTATAAAACTTCGTCCCTTAATTTTATTATTTGCAAGGTTTGTATAAGTAGCTACCATACTAGCAGTGTGTTTCCAAAGCTCGAAAACAGTAAACAAAGCATACAGCATGCTAGGCCTAGTACTCACTACAGTGCACTTAATGACTACTTCATATACCTTTTATTCAATTCTTTAGAT
Organism: Dromaius novaehollandiae; assembly: GCF_036370855.1. Taxonomy (NCBI): domain Eukaryota; kingdom Metazoa; phylum Chordata; class Aves; order Casuariiformes; family Dromaiidae; genus Dromaius; species Dromaius novaehollandiae. The sequence continues at coordinate 45,779,765 of NC_088130.1, read as the reverse complement.
GACTAAGGAAGGAAAAAAAGAAATGTATTAACAGTTTTTAAAAGCCTGAAAATATTGAAGAGCCACTCATCTAACAATTCTCCATAGACATAAAATACACACAGCTTTATTGACTCAGTGTTGGCTGGGATTCTGCTCATTCACACCAGCAGAGAATTTGGTTCCTTAAGAATATTCCACTTCAAAGCTCTGACTCAGCAGGCTATTAAAGTCTATATTTGGCTTTAAACTCCTGAGGGGGCAATATTCAATATCTAGGTATAAAGATTCGCGCACAGTCAAATGCTTCTCTAAATCAAGGCTTTTACAGAAGGAAATAATTTGTGCATTAAGAATACTTTTAAATCCAAATTCTGTCTGAAATCTTCTTTATAACTTCTGATTACCAGATGCTGGGTGAGATTTGCAGCCATGGAGTCAAAGTTTCTCCCATACTCTAAATCTTCACCTAACATTTGCTGGCTCATAGAAAGAAAGGCTCCCATACTGTATCACTAACAGAAAGTCTTCAAGGTTGTGGGAAGTCATTCTTCTCATCCTTTCCCCCCTCCCCCCAAAATAATTACAGATTACAAAGATTTCATTTTGCTAAAGGACTGCTCCAGTACCTAGTGAAGTACAGGAAAATATGATGTATTTTTCATCCCTCTCAAAATAGCCCATCTCCCAAGGCATTCACTTGGTTACAGGACACTAAGTCCTCGAGTAACTTGTAAGAGTGGGGAATGCCAAAGACGGCCCACTGCTTCTGTAACTGCTGGCATATGAGCTGGGAACTTCTGCTTGGGGAGCTGTTTTGCATGAATGATTAGTCTTTAAACAGTAACATGAACTTTTTGTTTCTTACAACCCAGGAGAATTTCTGCAGCTTCCAAACTACTGGCTAACTCCATAATGGGAGAAGACTGTTGTCCCAGAAATCCCATCCCCTTCAAAACTGCTGATACACTTCTATGGAGAAGGAAGTGCCACAGCTGAATTAGAGACAATTCCTGCAGCGCAAGAATAATCTTGGAGGCCTCAGGCCATTAATGTTTAACCTACAAGACTGTGAAACCAAGCTCAGGATAAGACTGACTGAGGATTGTATCAGCCAGGTAACTCGAGTCATGTAGATTCACAAGAGATGTTTTCTAAATCCAGAAAAGACCATTACAGACATGCATGCTACCTGCACGTTCCTAAATCTAGCCCATTTAGAAATTTTTCGGTAGTAAACTTTTAGTTTAGCCTCAATAATTTGAGTGCATAACTACACTTAGTGTCTGCTCATTTAAAACAAAAAACAAAAACACCCACAAAAAACTCATCTTCCAATTTTGATAATTTTCAAGTACACTTTCTTGTTTCACCTTTCTTTCCTACAGTAAAGTACCTTCTACTATGACATTTCCTACTCTTGAATGGCTAATTCTAGCTGAATTATCAAGCTGTCTCTTAGCCCTCTCTTCACTGGGCAGAACAGAACCCTTCTGAAGGCACAATGCATGTTCTCACCCTATGCATCACCTTTGCAGTCCTCTGAGCATTCACATGACAAAAGCAAACAATGTAGTGGTTTCAGAGTGGAATAACTGAGCTTGCAGGATTTAGCTGTCTTCAAAAAACCCCAAAGATAAGTAACTTGTTAGCAGCTTAGGTCCTGTATAAATGCTTTCCTAACTAGTATTATAAAAGCTGCAGTGTTACAGTCACTTATACTTACGTTTAGGAAAACAAATCCATCAAGTTCTTCCATTTCCTTTACTGTCGTCTCCAAGGTTTCCTTTGCTGAATCAATAGTTTGTTGAAAATTAACCATCTGTTCATACAGGTATTCCATTTTCATCTTTTTCACTTCCTCCAAGTTCTCTGATTTCTCATCATATTGCGCAACCACTTTCTTTATCATGTCTTCATTCTGCTTTTCCAATAACTCTGCATTTTGCTTACAGTTTTCCTAGAAAATAAAAGCAGATGTAAACTGATCTGTAGAATAAAATTACAGCAGTTAATGAATACACAGAAACTCTCAACTGCCCATACATGAGCCATCCACCAGACTCCTACTGGCATCCTGACAATAAGAGAATTTTATTTCTGTGAGCAAGCTCATCTAGGAGAAATAATGCTAGAGAAATACATTAAAAACAATGGCAGATTTTTTTGTATTGTGTTTAAAATCAAACTTCTATAGCTAAGCATAGAGACGGGAAGTCTGATTACAAAATACCTACAAATCCATACATCTAACTGAAGTTAATACAGTCCTCGAGGCTTAAGAACTTCTGGACATTGGGTAACATTCAGGTTTAACACAGGACTCTAGATATAGACACAAAGAGTGTAAGCTTTTTATAAATGCAAACCAAATTAAGGGAACTTTCTCCTCCAGTCACATATTCCATGTTGCAATAACATACAAAAAAGCAAATGTTTGCATCTTTATTCCCCTCAGTTAACTACTTCAGACAGGAGAAGTCAGTTTGAGGACTGGAGAAACAGCCCATTTTAGTGGAAAAAATGACACTACAAAACAAAGGAAACATATCTTAGAAGCAATTTTGTGGAGGGAAAGAAAACTAGCATGATAAAACACTGGACTTACCTCAACAGAGTTAAATAGAGATTCAATTTCACTCACGAACCCTTCAATCTTCATTGACTTTTCTTCCAATGCTATTAGCAATTCATCTAACTGATCCTGAAATTTTAAAAGTTTCAGTAACTATGTTATTTTATAAAGTTTTTCTACAAAACATATTTTAGATGAATACTTTTGTTTTGCCATGAGCTGCCATTGGAATAATTGCTAAATTAAGTTCAAGCGTCTCCCTGGCTACAAAGACATGCACAGAAATAGCAACAGAAACAGTCACAAAACTGTTTCCAAACCAAAAAAAAAAAAGAAAAAAGAAAAGGAAAAAAAAAGAAAAAAGCTCAGTTTAACAAGGTGCTAAGTGCTTACACAAGTTGTTGAACACTATGACTTTCAAAATAGCTATGCTGGAAGTCAAGGGTACTCAGAGCCTTATGAGGGTCCTCAAGAGACTGTAGAAACAGGCACATAAAAAGGAAGAAAATGCAGGTAATTATCAGGTTAACAGCTTATGCAGTAAAATCCCCTGCAGCAAACTGAACATAAGTCATGATTTTTTTTTAATTATAATTTTAAAGATACTTCTTATAAACCAGAATCCTGAACTGGCAATGCTGACAGCCAAATCTCCCATCGAAATCACCGGTTGAATTAGAACTGCAAACAAAAGAAGTCCTAGGAACAAAAGGCACCAGAGATGACACAGAAATCGCTCTTAGGCAGTAGTCCTTCTTGACCTTTCATGAAAGCAAGCTGGCCATCTGCTCAGATGCAATTTATAAAAATACTTCATTTTAATTAGCTGGCATAAATCTAAAAGGAAGGCTAACTTGCTTTGGTAACACCTTCCTATTAGGGCAAACTTCTACAGCTAGAGCTGCTTGAAAACTAGCATATGACTTTCCCTTAATTATAAATGTCATATTGGACTGTAAAATTGAAGGTTGCATTTATAAATATTTAGGGTCAATCACTGAGATTCAGAGACAAACTTCTGTTTGTCAAGATAACCGACATAATCTGACAGATGCCATCCATAGCTCATTTCTCTTATGGTGAAACTGTGCTCCTAAAGTTAAAATTCAGGTGACAAGCGTTTTGCTGTCTTAATGTTTTCTCAGTAATTATACAAAGGTAATAAGAAACATACGAATGCCGTCTTAAAGTAACTGGAGCCTCGAGTGCTAGAAATCATGTGAAGCCAAGCCTGCGTTGTGGCCAGATTTAATTACTGGCTCCATGTCCAAGTTCCACAGCCAGCGAATGATATCATAGGACATTTATTTGTGGTTTAACTGGACTCGCTGCAATGGGGTTACATTCGAGGGATGGCTGGTATCTGTGACTTTATTACTGATTTACTGTTGGCTAATTACCACTTCTGAGTGAAATATGAATGGCCATATACAAAACGTGATAACATTGTCATACCTCTGCACACCATGGAGATATTTTGTAAATATTGATGTTTGAAACTGGTACCTTAACTTCTCCTACTTGTAATGTTTGTTTCTTACCTATGAGTTAACATAAAAATAACTTAAAAATCAGTGACGTAAGCCCTTCCAGAATTTTAATGAAATTATAAAATCTCCATTATCGGTAACTGTATGTGTGCCAGAAGAGAGCTCACCTTTCAGACACTGGGGTGAGATTAAATAGCTGATAATCAAGGAAGAAACATCTGTTCTTGGACATGAACAAATCTGATGTGGCAGAATTGAGATGTCACAAACATGCCCTTTTTGCAAGCAGAACAGCATTTTAATGAAGAATGAGCTTCTACAGAAATGAAAGCATTTTCACCAGGCATAATCCAATGAAATGGATGGCATGTCTATCTTTTAGAATGGTACAGCTTAGAAATAGTGGGGAGAAGTAGGAATTGCTAAACCCTTACCTGCACTACACTTGAAATGCTACCAGGGGAAGCTGAACATGAACTGAACAGAAAATGAGGACACAGTTATAACAAAACTGTGTAGTGTAAACTGTGTAAATACTCTGATATCTCCAAGCAACCAACACATGTAACTGGGACGGGAAACACTTTATGGTGATGTTGGTACCAGCATATGGAGGTTTCTGTATTTTGTCAGGTGAAATGAGCTGCTCTTCCTAAAATTCTCTCTTTTCATACAAACATCACTCCTCCCATTTCTCCCTCTATGCATACAAACCAGACAAACTTACACAAACTAGAAGGCTAAAAAATGGGAAGTCTATAAAAGCCACATACAAATAAAGTCATTCAAACATCCGAATAAACAAAAACATAATCTTAGCAAGCTTATGACTCTAGAAAATACCTTAATGATAAGAAACTCTCTCTTCCAGCTCTCTCACAGGTTTTTAGGGAAAGCTTTCATTTTATATACTATGACTTAGTCTCTACACTACTCTCTGAAGGCCACTTCACAGAAGAGGTCTAGAGAAATTAGCCTCAGTACCTCCTTCCCCTTACCCAAATGACTTCTTACCTTCATCTTGCTTGCAGCAGCATCTAGTGTTGAGACTTCATGGTCTTTATGTTCTCCAAAAAGCTTATCAATAGCAGATATCGGGTACTTGCAGTGGTAACAATATGTATCTATTTGCGCTTTCTTCGATTCTCTTTGTGGACTCTCAACTTGAGGTATGTTTGTCGATGACTTTTCAGGATACATCACCACAAAGCCTGAATCTTCAAGTTCAACAGGTGTTCTTTGCTCTGGCTCATCTACGAATTCATAACTCTCACCAATATGCTCAAAAGAGTCCCTATCTTCAAATAACAGCTCCTCATGTGTCAGTTCAGAGGACATTTCATCTTGTAGAAGTTCTTCTTGTGTAATCACATCATAGTCCATTGCCTCAGTGAGATCTTCACAAATATCAGGGCGCTGCTCCTCTCTTTGCACATCTGGCTTCTCTGTTGGCTGAATGGTTGGGACATGTGAAAGATATGCCTGGGCATATTGATTGTCTTCACTATCTTCAACTGGTGTCCTGACATATGGGATATATTTTTCCATTTGATGAACTGCCGCTATTTCATGTTGTTCTTCCTGCTTATTGGCTGCTTCTTGAGGTGCAGCTCCCTGATAATCCATTCTTTGCCTACACTCTGGGTGACTTGTTTGCTCTGGTAATTCTTCAGTTGTTTCTACAGGTAAGTTTTCTTCTTCTCTTTGTTCACTGGTAGCACTTCTTGCACTTGAAAGATTTACTTTGCTTCCAAAAGGAATGGCATGCATTGGTTTACATATTGTTGCTTTAATGTCACTATCGACCTGGACTTTCTCTCTCTCCACAACCGCCCTTTCTGGAAGAACCTTAGTTCTGACAACTGAAACATCACTAGACCACTGCTTGTGTTTCTCCCTTGAGCTCTGAACTGAAATATCTCCACTAACAGGCTGATCTTCTGGTATCTGATCCTTCTGAGGATGGCCTACAGCCTTACCAGGAATTTCATCTTTAAGAATGTATTTTTCAAAATATATTCCCGTTCCATCATCTGTGTCTGAATTTCTACTAGGAAATGATGCATTAGAATTACCACTTTCCTCATCAGAAGGAGTCTCCTCCTTTGTCTTTGCTCCCACTGCTTCTGCATAGAGGTCCTTGTATAAAAATGACAGAGCAGGTGGCTCCTCTAGAAGCTCTGGATTAATTGCAGCAACAGTGGTAGGAAATAATAGAGATCGTTCTAACACTCCTTCTTCTGAATCAAACAGCGGGGTCCCTGGTGACTTCTGTTCATCTTCTACATTCATAACTTTTTTACTGCTAATGTCAATTGATTTTTGTACAGGAAAAAGTTTTGAAACACTTGCACAGGATTCCATGCTTTCTCCTTTTACGGTACCGTAAAAGACTTCATCCAGATCCTCAAGCAAGGAAAACTCCTCTTCCAAAGTATTTACCTCAGAGCTTTCTTTAAAAGATGGGGCTTCTTCCACAGGTTCCTTAGGATTTGCTGTCATAGAAACCAATGAACTTGGTCTTTCAAAAGTTGGCTTAATTGGAGATTTGTCATCAATCAAGGTATATTTTTCAAAATAATCCATATCAGCCATGCCATTATTAGGGTCCAACACTGTGTCATCATTATTTTCTGGCAACACCGACTTTTCCTTTTCTGTTTCTCCAGTTTCCACAGCAGCAGTATCTTTGACTAATTCTTTTAGTTCATGATTTCCAGGGTTTTCCAGCACTGAGCTTTCTGAAATTTCAATGGTTGTTCCAGAAGCTAAGGCTCTATGACCATCATCTGCTAATTTTCTCTTAAAGGAAGGATTTGTTTCCAGGTATTCCAGTTTATCTGGCATGTGTTTACTTTCTTCTTGATCCACAGAATAAATATGTGTAGGAGCGTGAATATTCAGGATTTCATAACCTTCTGAAATTATATTAAATAGATCTTTTTGTTCAGTAGGTTCTGGAGCATGTTGACTATCTTCTACAGCTCTCACATGCTCTATTTCTTCCTCTTTTCCTCTTGGGTGATGTTCAGGTACTTTGTCTACACCTGGCTGTTGCGTTGCTTCCATTTTTGTAGGGTTTCCAATGCTAGTTTCATTCTTTGGAACTTTTTCTGGACCTGGATTATCTCTTCCCAAAGATTGTAAATCATGCCTTTGAATTCTGTGACTAGTTTCTGAGGACAATCTGTAGGAAATTTCACTTGATACTACATCAGAAACTCCAAATATACCTGGTTTATTCTTTAAAGTTCTATGAACTGTAAGTTCTTTGCAACTTCCAGCTGGGAATTGTTTTGCTCCAAAATCAGAAGCTTCATTTGGAGAAAGCTGAATTCCTTGCTTGTCTACATCTGTAGCTCTTATTGGAGTAACTGAGCGAGCTTTCACCTCTTCTGCCAGCCAGCTAGCTAGCCCAAAAGAAGATGGAATATCTGGATTCTGCTTTTCATCAGAAGAAATGCAGCAAATGGACTTTGACTCTGCTGAAGAAAGGCTGCCCCCTTCACCAGAATAATGCTGAGGTTTGTGTGTCACAGTTTCATAAATAAGATCTGATGAAATAGCTTCTGGTTGCTCTGAGGGTGTGCATTTTTGCTCTGTAAAATATGGTTGCATTTCATGTCTATCCTTTCCTTCATTATAACTGCTTGAAACGATGTTTGATCGCTTTCCAAGCATGCCTACTATGCCTGATAAAGATGATGGAATATTTTGTTTCTCTTCATCATCAGTGAAAACCACTGACATTGACTTTTCAGGCAATGCATGAAAAGGTACAAATGAATCTGATGACACTGCTTGGTCTGCTACAGCAGCTGCCTTTGACTCCATGGTCACCAACCTTGTCACTTGCTGCACATCAGGTTGCATTGCTTGCTCATGCTGCTCAGCAGTGAATTTGAAGGGAATTCTTAGCTGCTCTGACGACAAATATTCTGTGTCCAATGACTGATCTTGAGATCCTTGCTTGCCTTGGTCTGGTGTGTGCATTAGACACATACTCTCTGACAGTGCAGTCTTCGATCTTGCTGTTTTAGATGAATATAGCTGAATTTGTTGCGGTTCTGTTTCATCATTTGGTGTAATTATATGTTTACACTCTGATTGTGCTGTTTGGGGAATATATGGCTGCATGCTTTGCTTTTCTTCTTCAGCAAGGGAGTATGTAGGAACCAAATATTCAGAGGCAGGTTTTGAATAAGATGGAATTTCTTGCTGATATGTTTCATCAACTGAATAAAATGTAACTGAGGGTTCGGACTCCAGTTTTGAAGGTACAGTTAAATAATCTTGACTTTCTAGGGCTTCTGCTTTATCTATAGGATATAATAGATTTAATTGTTCAGATTCTAATTGTGTAGTTGCGTGAAAGAAATGTGGAGGTTGCTCTCTCCCTGTCTCAGGTAAAATTGCATGTTCAGTCTCTGACTGTACAGCCACAGGTGAATGTAGATCAATTTTTGTATCCCTTGCAAAAAAGAAACCTGACTCAGGTTGTATCATTTCTGACTGCTGTGTTTTACAGGGGGTGTAAGACAAATCTGAGTGCTCAGGAGACAGGCCTGCAGTTGCAGGTGAAGACTTCTGACTTCCTCCCATTTTTGTTTCAGAAACAGAGTGTGAGACACCTAAAGGTACAGACACTGATTGTTCAGGAAGAGATGAATAAGGTTGAATTTTTTGACTCTCTGCTTCCTCAGCAGGAAAGGATAAATCTTGTTGTTCAGTTTCCAACTGAGTAGTTAGAGATGAAGTAATCTCAGAGTCTTGCTTCTCTGAACATCCTGCTCTCAGCGGGGCAGTTTCACGCTGTTCTACTTTGTCAGTAGAACTTGATAAATCTGATTGTTCAAGCTCCACTTGTGCAGTTTCCTGCTCCTCAGTCCTGCCAAAGGCACATGATACAGAAGGCGTTTCTGGTTGCTCTGTTTCACTAACAGAGTACTGCAAATTAACATATTGCAGTTTGGGTTGGGCACCCTCCCTCCGCTCCATTTCTCCTGCAAAGAATGATGTCTCTGTATGCTCCAACTCCAGCTGAGCAATCTGTGGCTGCTCTGTTTCACCGTTGGAATACAATAACTCTGGTTGTTTCTTTCCATGAGTCTCTACTTTGTCAAGAGAATATGACAAATCTGCACATTTTGATTTTGGTTGTTCAGTTTGCAATTGTTCTGCTTTCCCCATGGAATATGAAACATCGGAATGCATGAACGCTGTTTGTGCACTTGCCTGTTGTTCTGCTTTGTCAAGGGAACATAATAAACCTGGTTGCTCCAAGCCCACCTGTGCCTGTTTCTGCTTTTCTTCACCAAGGGAATGCAAAAAGCCAGGATGGGCCATTTTCTTTTCCTCTAGATTGCCAAAAGCCTCCAAAAACTCTGGTTGTTCCAGTACTACTTGGGCAGGTTGTGAATGCTCTGATTCACTAGCTGGATACGATAAATCCATTTCTTCCACCTCCAGTTGTACGATTTCATGGTGCTCCAATCTGCCAAGAGAATATGACAAATCTTGACAATTTGATTTCTGATGGCCAGCTTCCTGTTCTACTTCACTAACAAAATAAGATAGCTGTGGATGTCCCAACTCCGGTAATACCCTTTCTTGTTCTGTTTTGTCAGAAGAATACAACGAATGTTCCAATTCCCCTCGCACAGTTTGTATTTCACCTGTCTTAGCAAGGGCATAGGATAAATCTGGTTGTCCTAATTCCAGTTGTGTAGTTTCTTCTGGCTGTGTTTTGCTAATGGAATATGATAAATCAGGAAGTTCCCACTCTGGATGTGCCATTCCTTGTTGCTCTGTTTTTTCAATGGGATGTGGTGTTACAGGCTGTCCTGATTTCAGCTGCAGAGCCTGTGGCTGCTCTACTTTGCCAGTGGAATGCAGCAAACCAGGATGTTCAAATTCTGGTTGTGCCACTCCTTGCTGTTTTGTTTTGCTAGTGAAATGTAGCAAGTCCAGATGTTCTGCTTCCACTTGAGCAGTTTGTGGTTGCTCTGTTTTGCCAAGGTAAGATGATAAATCCGGTTGTCCTAACTCCAGTTGTGTAGTTTCTTCTTGCTGTGTTTTATCAGTGGAATATGATAAATTGGGATGCTCCAACATCTGTTTTACCATTTCTTGTTGCTCTGTTCTGCCAGAGGAATACAAGAATTCCTGGACTTCCACTTCCATTTGGGCACTTCTGGGCTGCTCTGCTTTGCCACGGGAGCGTGATAACATTGCTTGCTCTGGGTGTAATTTGTAATTTCCTCTTTCTTGTTGTTTGAACTCCAGTTGTGCAGTTTGCTTTTCTTTACTAATGGAAGAGGACAAATCAGGAGGCTCTACTTTGCCCAAGGAATTTGAGACGTCTGGATATTCAGACTCCAGTGGGACAGCCTGTGATCCCTTTGTTTTGACAAAAGAATGCAACAAATCATATTCTTTCAACTCTGATTGTGCTATTTCATGAGGTCCTACTGTGTCAATAGAAAATGACAAGTCTGCAGATTCTGATTTCACTTGTGAAGTTTGCAAGCCTTCTATTTCCCCAATGGAGCGCTGCAACTCAGGCTGATCTGACTGCATTCTTGCACTTTCTCTTTGTTCTTCTTTGCCATGAGATGACGAAAAATCACCTGGCTGTTCCAGTTCTGGTTGAACCTTTTTCTGTTGCTGTACTGTGACAATGGAATATGATAAATCTGGATATTCCAAATCCAGCTGAGCAATTTGTGGTTGCTGCGTTTTGCCAATTGGCCGTGATAAATCCATTTGTTCTGCCTCTGTTTGTATGATCTCATGGTGCTCTAATCTGCCAACAGCATACGATAAATCTGAATGGTTTGATTTTTCATGTGCAGTTTCTTGTTCTGCTTCATGAACAGAATAAGATAACTGTGGATGTTCCAGTTCTGGCTGGGCTTTCTCTCGTTGTCTGGCTTTGTTGAAAGAATGCACGAAGCCCGATTGCTCCAGGTCCTCCTGAGCAGTATGTGGTTGCTCTGCTTTGCCAGGCAAAGATGAGAGATCTGGTTTTCCTAACCCCAGTTGTGTAGTTTCTTGTGGCTGTGTTTTATCAAAGGAATATGACAAATCAGGATGTTTTGACTCTAGTTTTGACATTCCTTTTTGCTCTGCTTTTTCACTATGAGATGAAACATCTGGACCTCCTAGTATTGCAGCTTGTGGATGTTCTGCTCTACTGACAGAGTACCTTGCATCAGGGTGCCCCAAGGCTCTGTGCGCCATCCCTGGCTGTCCTGCTTTGTCAGCAGAGGATGACAAGTCTGCATGGCCCAGTTCCAGATGGGCGGGCGGGCACTGTTCTGTTTTGTCATGGGCATATGATGCATCTGGTTGTGCCACCCTCAGCTCTGCAGTTTCCTGCACTTTGTCAGTAAAATATGCTAGACCTGGGTGTTTGGGTTTCAACTGTGCAGTTTGCAGTTCTCCTGTTTCGAAAAGAGGGTAAGACATATCAGGATGTCCCAGCTCTGTCTGTGCCACGTCCTCTTGTTCTACTACACCCACAGAACCTGCCAAATCAGGATGTTCCATTTCTGGCTGCACTGTTTTCTGTTCTGTTTTTCCAAAGGAGTAAGTTAAACCTGTTTGCTCTAATTCTAGTTGTACTCTTTGTTGCACCTCTGTTTTGTCAAGAGGATATATCACATCAACATGTTCCATTTCTGGCTGGGCCATTTCGTAGTTTGGCTTGTCAATGGGAAGTGATAAATCTGTTTGTTCCAAGTCCTGTTGGGCATGTTTTAATTGCTCTGTTCTGCCAGCAGAATATGAAAACGTCGTTTGCTCTAACTGCTGTTTTGTGTTTTGCTGCTGTGTTCCTTTGTCAATAGAAAATTTGCTATGTTTCTGATCCAACGGTACTATTTCTTGTTGGTTTCTTTCATCAGTGGAATGTGACAAATCAGGGCATTTCATTTCCCATGGTGCAATTTCTGGTTCTTCTGCTTTGCCAAGGGAATATGCCAAATCTGGATATTTTGATTCTATTTTTGCAGTTGCTGGTGGAACGCTTTTTCTGGTCACTTTAGGCAAGTCTTGATGTTTTGACTCACACTCTAGAGTTGCTCGTTCTTTGGCACTACCCAAGAAACATGATAAATCTGGATATTTGGCACCTAATTGTGAAGTTTCTTGTTGGTCTTTTTGACCAACAGAACACGGCAAATTTGGATATTTAGATTCCACTTGCATAGTTTCATCTTGTGCTGCTTCAACCAGGGTTTCTAATGAACCTAAATATTCTGATTCTTGTTGTGATTTTCCTATGGAATATGCCAGCTCTGGGTGTTCTGACTCCCTCTGTACAGTGTCTCCTGGTTTTGTTTCACTGATTTCAGGTGAAATATCTGGATGTTCTATTGCCAAAGGTTCAGTTTCTCGTTGCTTTGAGCTAAATGGTAAAGTTGGATGTTTCAACGTCTCCTGCTGTTCTGCTTTGTCAAATGAATATGACAAATCTGGATAGTCTGACCTCATTTCTATTTCCTGTGGTGCTGTTCTTTCAGTGGAAGATGGCAAAAATGTTTGCTCCAGCTCTGGAGGTATTATTTCTTGTTGCTCTATTTTGCCAGCAGAGCGTGAAAAATCCGGTTGCTTTGATTTCTGTTCTATCATTTCCTGCTGCATTTCTGTACTTATGGAAAATGCCCATTCTGGATATGCTGGCTCCATTTCTATTTCTTCTCCTTGCACGTGTTCCCCACAAGAATATGACAAAGGCAGATGTGCTAACTCTGGTTGAGCCATTTCTTGCTGTCCTTCTTTGTCACAGTAATATGAGTGGTCTGACTGGGCCAAATCCGTTTGTTGCATTTCCTGTGGCTCTGCTTTCCCACAGGTTTCTGACAAATCTGAATGCTCCAGTTCCATTTCTGTAGCTTTTTGTTGGGTTGTTTCCTGTTGTTCCAACTCTCGTCGTACTACTTCTCGTTGTTCCATTTTGCCAAAGGAGTACAGTGTATCTGGCTGTGCCAAATCCAGTGGTGTACTTTCTTGTTGCTGACTGTCAGCAATGGAGTAGAAGGGAAGTGAATGCTTCTGCTCTGATGGTGCCTCTTCCCGGGGCTTTGCTTTGTCAGTAGGACATGAGGGGTCTGAAGATCCCGACTCCATTCCTTCTTGCATTGCTTCTCCAGTAGTAAATGAGAAATCAAGATTTTCTGAAGCTAATGGTACATTTTCATGTTGCTCTGCTTTGCTAATGAAGCATGACAGTCCAGGACCTTCTAAATCTTTTTGTACAGCTTCTTGTGTTGCTTCTCCACAGGAATATGGTGAATCTGCTTGTTCTAACTTTGGTTGTAACATTTCTTGTTCTGTTTTGCCTGTGGAATATGATGCATCTGTTTGTTGCAAATTCAGCTGTGAAGTTTTATGTTGCCTTTCTTTCACAGGAGAATATGATAAAACTGCATGCTCTGACTGCAGTTGAGTAGTTTGTCCTTCCCCTGCTTTGTCAAGGGAATACAGCTTATCTCTCTGCTGTGAATCCTGCTGCACTTCTACTTTGACACCAAAATACGACAAACAAGGATTGTCCAAATCTACTTCGGCCATTTGTTGCTGCTTTCTTTTATTTGTACGATATGGTAAATCTGAATGTTCTGATTGCAGGTACTCCGTTTGCTGTGTCTCAGCTCTTCCAGTGGAATCAGATACATCAGATGCATACACCAATTCAAGTTCTGTACTGTTTTCTTTCTCACCTTCTTCCATTGAACATGATAAATCTGAAGGATTCAACATGAGCTGTGCCATTTCTTGTTGCTCAGCTTCTCTGTGAGAATAAGAGAACTTTGGGTGTTCCAATTCCAAAGGAATAGACTTCTGTTTTCCTGTTTCTTCCCTGGAGAAACAGAGTTCCAGATGCTTGGTTTCCACCTGTATATTCCTCGATTCCAACATTTCTTCCCTGGAATATGAGAAATCTGGATGCTCCTTCTCTAGCTGTGCACTGTCCGATTCCTCTGTTTCTTCCCTGGAATATGAGAAAGCTGGATGCTCCATGTCCAGCTGTGCACTCACCAATTCCACTATTTCTTCCCTGGGATGTGAGAAATTTCGATGCTCTGTGTCCAGCTGTGCACCCTCTGATGGCACCATTTCTTCCCTGGAATACAAGAAGTCTGTGTGCTCCATCCCCAGTGGTGCACTCTCCAAATCTTCTCTTTCTTCTCTGGAATATGAAGAATCTGGATGCTCCTTTTCCAGCTGTCCACCCTCTGATTCTACCATTTCTTCCTTGGAATATGAGAAATATGGATGCTCCGTGTCCAGCTGTGCACCCTCTGATTCCACTGTTTCTTTCCTGGAATACAAGAAATCTGGACGCTCCGTGTCCAGCTGCGCAGTTTCCAATTCCAGTGTTTCTTTCCTGGAATATGAGAAATCTGGACATACTATCTCCAGCTGCACACCCTCTGATTCCCCTATTTCTTCTCTGGAAGATGAGAAACCTGGACACACTGTCTCCAGCTGTGCACCCTGTGATTCCACCATTGCTTCTCTCACATATGAGAAATCTGGATGCTCCATGTGCAGCTGTGCACTCTCTGATTCTACCATTTCTTCCTTGGAATGCAGGAAATCTGGATGCTCTTTCCCCAGCGGTGCACTCTGCAATTCTTCTCTTTTTTCCCTGGGAACAGAAAAGTCTGGATGCTCCGTGTCCAGCTGTGCCCCCTCTGATGCCACTATTTCTTTCCTGGAATATGAAAAAGCTGGATGCTTCTTCTCCAGTGGAGCACTCTGCGTTTCTTCTGTTTCTTTCCCTGTATATGAGAAATCTGGATGCTCTGTGTGCAGCTGTGCCCCCTCTGATGCCACCATTTCTTCCCTGGAATGCGAGAAGTCTGCATGCTCCATCCCCAGTGGTGCACTCTGCGATTCCTCTGTTTCCTTCCTTGAAAAGGAGAAGTCCAGATGCTCTGTCCCCAGTTGTGCACTCTCCAACTCCTCTCTTTCTTCTCTGGAATATGAAGAATCTAGATGCTCCATCTCTGGCTGTGCACCCTCTGATGCCACCGTTTCTTCCCTGGAATACGAGAAATCTGGATGGTCTGTGTCCAGCTGTGCACCCTCTGATTCCACTGTTTCTTTCCTGGAATACAAGAAATCTGGACGCTCCGTGTCCAGCTGCGCAGTTTCCAATTCCATCATTTCTTCTGTGGAATATGAGAAATCTGGATGCTCCGTCTCCGGCTGTGCACTCTCCAAGTCCTCCGTCTTCTCCCTGGAATACGAGAAATCTGGACGCTCCGTCTCCGGCTGTGCACTCTCCAAGTCCTCTGTTTCTTCTCTGGAAAAGGAGACATCTGGATACTCTGTCTCCATCTGTGCTCTTTCTGATTCCTCAGTTACTTCATTGGTATATGAGAAATCTGCATGTTCCATTTCCAGTTGCGTACTCTCTGTTTGCTTGCTTTTTTCAGTGGAAATAATGGGGTGATCCAAATCTACTGCTGTATTTACAGGTGAAGATTTCTGAGTTTCCTGTGTTTCTGTGTGAACTGGATATGAAATGCCAAAATACTTAGATTCTATTTTTTCAGGAATATGTAAATACGGTTTAATTTCTTGCTCCTCTACTTCCTGAATGAAGGGGGGAAAGTCTTGTTTTTCAGACTCTGGCTGAGTAGTTACAGAATGAGTCTGAATACTTTGCTTCTCTAAATGAACTTTTGGGGGATCTGGTACTGGGGTCTTTTGTTTCTCTGTTTTTTTAACAGAATACAGTAAAGCTGAATGCTCAGTTTCTGACTGCGCAGTTGCTGACGAGTGACACTCAGTTTCTTGCTTCTCTGCTTCATCTACAGAATGTGATAAAAACACATGTTCAGGTTCTGACTGTGCAGTTTTAGATGGATGCAGAATCACATCCTCCTGTCTTGTTTCTGATGGAGTGGAATATTTGGATTCAGCTGATGGAGCACTCGGTAAGTAAGACTGAATTGCTGACTTCTGCACTTCTTTCTCAGGATGTTCTGACAGAGGTGCTGTAGACATAGGGAAAACAGTTTGGGGAGCTTGTCTGTCTAATTCATTAATAGAATCTGCTGGAACAGACTGTGGCTGAATTTCCTGCTCCTTCAGTTCATCCAGAAGACCAGGCGCAGTCAGCAGTGATCGGTCTGGTTTCTGGTTTGGAGTCTCAGCTGAAAGAAGTGACATTTTTTTCTCTGGTTTATCACCAGAATCTAGTGGAACAGACGCTGACTGCTGTGTTATTGCTCTTTTGGCCACAGGTGAGTGTGCATAACTTCGCTGCTTCATTGCCTCTTCAGGAAGGCAGGACTCCAGTGACCGTCCCAATACCTGACCTGGAGTCTCAGATAGAGATTGCCTTTCTTTTCTTTCTTCACACTGAAGAGTTATTTCTGCACCAGAGTTTGAAAATGTGCTAGGTTTATCTTTCGTCTGAACAGGTTTAATATTTTGAGATGAAACGTCATCTTTATTAAGAAGCCGTTTCTCAAGAGGCACTGTAGGTGACGAATAGCTTTGATCTGTTTGTGATGCGAGCTGCCGTCTTTGCTCTCTTCTTCTCTCTGATGGTGTTTCAAGATTTCTACTTCTTGCTTTCTGAAAAGGTTTTGGATGTGTTCCTTCTGGAAATGAAGTGAACTTCTGTGATCTTTCTCTTACTGATGTTTCAGGAAAATGTTCAGATTCTCCTGAAATTGAACTAGATCTCTGGATTCTAGTTTTTTCTAGTGTTTCAGGGAAGGGCCCAGTTCCTCCAAAAATTGAATTGAACAGCTGGATTCTAGCTTTTACTGGTCCTCCAAGGATTGGCCCTACTTTTCTCAGTTTGCTTTCTCGAAAAATTGATCTTATTGGAGCACGTTTTACTGGTTCTTCTGCAATGTTTTCCAGATCTTCTCTGTCTTCTAACATTTCCTCATCTGTATCTTGTGCTTCCATTTGCTCAACATTTAACACTGAGCCCTGCACATCTGCTAGAACAGTTCTTGTTTCTTGCCTCTGCATTCCAGTAAAGTCACGTTTTTTATTGCCCTGGCCTCCCTTCAGATTTGTAGGCATCATCGCCCTACTTGAAGGTTTACGCTTCCTTTTCCGAATAATCTTACCTTCATCCATAATAAAAATAACTTTTCCTGGAGGAGAACCTACTGGTGAACTTTCCATACTATAAAGATCAGAAGTTGTACTAGTTTCTGAGGTCCAGGGAGTAGAACATCTGCTTGAGCTGGTTTCCCAGGTTATTCCACTATCTTCACTTTGAACTGTTACCATAGAAAAGGAAGGGTTATTCATGATGTACTGCAGCTTGGGTTTCACATCTTCGTTCTGGATAAGAGCCTTTAAACTTTAAAAAAAAAAAAACAAAACAAAAAACCTGCAGTAAAATCCAATGCATTAAAGTGAAAATAGTTTTCAAACTTGCAAAACTAATGCATATGCATGAATTAAGAAATATGAGCATAAACAATATTATATTTCATCTGACAAATATATTTTAGGTAAATTTTTGTAAGACTTCATGTTGCAAGGTTATTTCAATTAAGTGGAGATGTGTAAATGCTCTTGAGAATGCAGGAAAAACAGTCTTTGATCTGACCTTGCTTTACCACTGCGAGACTGAACTGATTCTGGGGCCCTATTCTCCAGTGCCTGGTTATCTCACAGTATAATTTAAACCTTGCACTAAACACACATAAGATACTGTCAGCGTTTTAACAACACTCACACTTGCTTTGCCAAAGTGTAAGCAATTATACAATGCGCAAAGCAGTAGAGTATCCACTACTTTGATATTTTCCCTGTGTATGTTTCATTCTCAAAGCACCCCACATATTTAACAAAGTAATTTATAGTACACTCAACAACGAAAATATACTAAGCCCCCCACAATGAAATAACCATATTTTATGAAGATAACTTTAAACCTTATAATATGCAACCAGTATGCTATCATATGCTGCAATTGGATCTGCTCTCAATTAAAAAAAGCTGGAGAAACATTTCTTGGGAAGCTTTAGAAAAAAAGTCTTAGAAATAAGAGAGTAAAAGAACGGTAAAAGCAATTAAAAGACAGTAAAAACATAGGATCACTTTTAAAATAATACTATTATAGTTAAAATACTTATTTCAAAAAACATAGAAAGGGTAACCCGTAACAGGCTGAAGCCCCATATTCCTTGAGTAGATAGTAGTTCATTTAGGGAAGCCACGTTAGCAGCTGACAGAGGGAAAAGCAGGGTATCTGCCGGCAAAGGCAGAGGCTTCAGCAGAGGGGAGCCAGCGGCGCAGAGGCGACGCCTTGGCCGCTCTCACGAGGGCTGCAAACCTGCGGCCGCACAAGGTCCCGCTGGTCCCACTAACCAGAGGGAGGGGTCGCTTTCTATGTGATTAAGGTAAAGCACTTCCTTAAAGAAAGGCGAAGAAACGCGGGCTCCTGCCTACGGGATCCGAGAAGCCGAACCGGCCTGACGGACCGCCGCAGGCCGGCGCTCCGCTCGGCGAGGGCGCTGCGGACACCCGGCCTGCAGAGGTGGGGCAGACCCCGACGGGGCGCTCGGAGCCGCTGCGAAGGGCGCCGAACACGCGGTGTGGGACAGAGGCCTCCCACAGAGGAGAACAGGAAACTGAGCAGAGCCGCAATGTCTAGATCCAGCAAATTCGTCAAACTGTGAGACTCTGTGAAGAGCAAAAACTGCTTGGTGTCTATCGGAAGAAAAAAGCACTTCTAATGCCAACGCTTCGAGCGCTGCGAAGGCTACGTTTCTGCGCCCGGGGGACTTTGCTCGCAGGAGTGCAGCAGGCAGGAGCTGCGCGGGCCTGGGCCAGGCTGAGGTCCCACAGCACGTCCCCGACGGCCTGGCCGGCCGCGTGAGGACAACGCGCTCTCCACAGCCCAGCGACGGGACTGGAAGCCAGCTCTGCTGACCAGGCTGGCCCGAAGACTGTGCCTGGCGGGACGGCCTGGGCTACAGCCCACAATTCAAGGCAGGTCTGACAGTGCAATACCAAATAATGATGTCTTAGCCAAAACGACCCCCTACCTCCAAACAAAACCAAAGCCAAAAAGCCTTGCTAGCTCCAGAAGGGAAGATAATACAAAGCAAATAAATCTATCTCAACTTTGCTGCTAGTTCTTCCTTAGCCAGTGTCATGGCTTGAGATTAGCTTGACTTGTGCGTACCAAAGAAAAAAAAAACAAACCAAAACACCAATAGCATTAGTACTGAGGAAGCTATCAAGGTTTATTTGAGTCCACTCTAAGAGATGCCTGATATACATATACTTTTTTTTTCTTTTTTTTTTAGGTTCTTTAACACATAGATAGCCTTCACTTTTTTTAACCTACTTTTCCACGCTACCTGGTATAACTTAAAAAAAACCAAAACCACAAACCCATGCAGAGCAGGGCTCCTACTTCAACTGATCTAACTATTTAACCTTCCTCTGTACCCTCTGATAGAGAACAAAAAACACAGCCAGGCTTTTCACATGTTTCATTCATATATATAGTGCAAAACATCTCTGCTACCTGTGATTACAGGTATACATTCGGCCTCTTTGCTTGAGATGACTGAAAATTATTACGTGCGTAAAGTTCAGTCCTTCATAAACAGTTATGGCGAGAAATACATACTTGACCTGCTTTTTCTTCAGGAAGCACGCAGAGCTTCAAAGTATAGAGTGGAGGGTTTTTCCCAAGTGTTTCAGCTGGTGAGTTTAACTAATCTGTGTGATAGAGCATACAAAAACCATCGCTACCTCAGCAGCACCCAGCCTGCCAAACGACACGTGTTCCCGTGCGACATGCTACTTCATTCCTCATCTTTGCAAAGATGCTGCTTTAACCCAGTTCAGGGTCTAGGAGAGAAAACTGAAGTTAGACACCCTTTCCCCACATCTTTCTTACTTCACTTTGGGGAGGGTACAGCAAACTTTTCCTTGTAAACGTGAGTCACCAGCATGGCCCTTCCCACCCCGTTCATCCCCACCACCCACCTGCTAGCGTGCGTCTCCTTCGCTCGCTCGGACGCTGCAGCTTCCCACGCAGTGTGGGCAGCCCGCTTCTCCGCTCGGCCTCCCCTTCCATCCATTTCACTGCTTATCCCAAGCCAGACCTGACTCTAAAGCCTCCACACCTCGGATCCTCCTACGGTTCCTTTGAAAGGACTGCTTCATTTAAAAAAACAAAACAAAAGACAATTTCCAGAGCTCCTGGTTTTTCTCCCCATTTCCTGGTAGGAGATTATCTCTAAATGAATAGATAAAAGCAGCCCCATATCCACTCCAGGCCAGCCAGCTACAGGGAAGTGCATATAAACTGGCTGCAGTGCCATTTTAATACAAGCCCTGTATACAGACAGGTCCTGACACTTTCTCACTGAAAAGGAAATCAGTTTGGAAAGGTATAAAAGACAGAATCATTTAACATGAGCTGTCTTGTAATGCAAATCAGCTAAATTTGAGAGAGAGAGATATTCTAGTGGATAGGTAAATCAGTTCGGCGTTATCCTTCTACAGTTGGACTTTAATCTCACAGTTAACAATACAAAAATTAAAACCTGTTAACTTCATACTCATGTCTGCTATTTTCCTTAAAATATACAACACTTCCTTCCAAAATATTTTCACTATTTAAACTACTAACGCTACGTGGCACTAGAAACAATAGACATCTGTCAAGATGATCATCTCCCACAGCAAAGTACCCAAAGGCCAGAACAGGCTGCACAAACCCTCCGAACATCGGAGGGGGGTTATTTATGCAGACAAGGACACGATGCCTTATTCCATCCTCATAACCCATCCTGACACCACATGGTAGTCTGTTTGTAAGAAAAACTGTATTAGAAAACGCACAATGATTTAAAGATTACATTGAAAAGACTGATAAAGACATAAATACCCAACTTTTCCACTCTTTATGGGCAATTACTCTCATAATTATTGGGCAAGTCATAAGCTCTGCTGCTGCTTTTTTTTTTTTCCCTCCCCCCATACACTCAGAAGAAACTTCTGGACTGTGGGAGGTTTCCTAGAGGAACGCACTTTCTCAGCTGGAAGTGCCCTGCGTGGGGGGCATTGCAGCCCCAGCTGCGGCAGAGGGATGGGAGTAGCAGCAGCGCAGGCCAGCCCGGGGTCTGGCAGTGACACAGAGGGAGCAGGGTCTCGGGGGCCTCTCTGGGAGGCTCCTCTGACCCTGCCCCGCAAGCACTTTCTCACCTTGGGCCTGCCACTTTGCAGCGTAATGCTTTTAGAAAATAAGAATGGGAATATTTAGCATGCTTGAGAGAGATTATATCCATTTCAATGGAAATAGAGGGAGGCAGTGAGCAGTTTCCTGCTGGTCGCTGCGTTGCAGAATCAGATGTTATTCAGCTGCGCGGAGAACAGAAACAGCAAAGCAGCGGGCAGCTCAGAGGTCTTAAAAATAAACCAGTGACATCAGGGTCCAGCACAGACTGTCTTTAGCCAAGTTTAGGTACTGGTCACATCTCCTCTGATATGTATTTTCAAACCACTAAAGAAGTTCTGTTCTGCAATAGGGGTTTTAAAACACGTTTATAAACTAATAATTAAGTTACAGACTGAACGAGTACATCTTCTGGGCTTGGCCCTGTATCCTTACTTAGCCAACACTTCCTTGGAGTTCTTCATGCACAGCAAGCATCAGAGAAGACCTAAAGCTCAATAACCATACTGACATTTGCAAAATTTAAGCATTAAAGAATCGGTTTTATTTAACATTAATAGGCTATTTCTGAGCTCTCAGTACTGCTACTATATCTGTGCCAAAACTCAAAATTTTACATCTTCATTAGACTAATTAAACTAATCAAAGTTCAATAGTATGGTTAAATATACTCGGTTACCACAGAGCACAGCTGTTTAGAAGCCTCTCTAGCAAACCCTGACCTATCTTATTATCAAACTGAGTATGGACAGATAATGAACAGTATGCAATTCTTAGCAATACCGAGAGCTAAAGGGAACGACTGCTATGATTTGGTCAAACACCAAATTTAACATCCCTGCGATGCAAGGCTTGAGTTTGCGCTGCAGAGGCTCCCAGCCAGAAGGTCTGCAGACAGGCCCCAAAGAAAAGCCACCGTCCCAGGAGTGGCAGGGAGCTAACTGCGGTGGTGAGCACACCCTGTAAGGGAGATGTCAAACACTCCTACCTGTGTTCTAATTTTGAATAGCAGTATTTGCTATTTAATTGTAGACAGCATTAAAAATACCCAGTTGATTAACTGTGTTTTAAGTGTCTGCAATGAGTAACTCCTTTCCGTTGGCTGCAGTTGGTTTTCATTTATGGTTATAGTTACACACATGTGCAATTAACCTTTTTAGTTATGTGGTCCATCCTCTGCCAGGATGCAGCTGAAAAGCGAAACAACCCTCAGAAGAAAATCAGCTTTTGCTTTTGGGAGCGTCCACCCATTTCTCTGGAAAACTAGCTCTTCCTTCTCGCTGCAAGGATGTTCTCCTAGTGTCCTGGCCTCCGCTTTCCTCCCCACAACTCTCAGGATGGTTTAGGATGTGCAGAGTCCCACCACCTCTTTTCTGCCCCCTTACTCTTCCAACAAAGATCGGTAAAGCTAGAAACAGCTTCGGAGTGTCACATACTCAGAAGGGCTGTAAATAAAGGATGGCTCCACAGCACTTAGGTTTTAGGAATTGCATGACTCAAATTTCTTAAGAAAAACATTAATGTTATTGGTTTTGGCTCTTTCTATGGTATCCACTTAAAACTGACAGGCTTTGCTCAAGATATGGAAGAAGTCCTGCAACATGATACACCCAGGTGCACTTTCAGGCCTCCCTGTCTCTTCTGGACGCCGGCACCGCTTGCGCAGCCAAGGGCACCTGCCTGCCGGGATCGAGTTGCAGGCGGCTCTGCGCAGCACGGAGCCCGATCCTGCGTCCTGCAGCCAGCCAGGCTCTCGCCACGCATTTTCCTTACGGTAGGACAACAAATGGTTTCTGCGCAAGACTTATTAAAAATCAAAGCAGTGTAATATGCCTCATTCCAGCCCCCAAATCAGCCACACACATCCCAATCTGTGGCAGAGGACTTTTAGAACATTTTTTTCCTTTTTTGGGAAAGGGGAAGAGGGAGGGACAAGCGGGAAGGAAGAAAGGACAGTAGAAGGAACAAATTAAAACGCACCATTCCAATATTCGACTATTTTCTCACTGACAGGCAACTCTCCAGAGTATTTAAGACCAATATGTGACAGGGAACCAGCCAGAAAGGGAGGAGCAGAGGGCGATGCCACTCGAGCTGGCATGCTGAAGGCTCTTTAAATAGAAAGGCTTTTGGAGAGCCAAGGGCAGGCATTTATTGCACAAAACTTAATTACAGCAGTATTCATCAGAAACACCCCCCAT
Organism: Dromaius novaehollandiae; assembly: GCF_036370855.1. Lineage (NCBI taxonomy): Eukaryota > Metazoa > Chordata > Aves > Casuariiformes > Dromaiidae > Dromaius > Dromaius novaehollandiae. The sequence goes on along the minus strand of NC_088130.1, from coordinate 45,756,326 downwards.
TAACACCACCCACGCATTTTAGTGGTTGCAGTCAAAAAGAGGGAAAAGGAAAAAGGGGGGGGGGAGGGAGGCAAGAAACCCAAACCAGGCCCAAACGCGAGCACTCGCCCAGGGTCGCGCTTTGTGCCGAAGCAGTTGGCTCCATCCGAGGCCACGCACCTCTCCGGGGAGGCCGTACCTGTTAGCCAGCTCCTCTGCTTCCTCGGGATCTACAGCTTCCTCCTCTTCCTCCTCCTCCTCCTCCTCCTCCTCTTCATCCTCTAGGACGGACGAGGTCTCGGAGGCCCTGTCGCACTCGGCGCCGTGGTAGCCCTCCATGCCGCTCGTAGCTCAGGCCCTCGCCGGTGATCTTTACCCCCGACCCTGTCCTCCCCAGGGTTGCCTGAAGCAACTGTCATGCCCCGCAGCGCCCGCTCCTCCTGACTCGGGGCAGGCTTTAAATAGCAGGCGGCAAAGTTACAGCACCGAGGCGCTGCTGCGACGACCCTGGGTCCTAGCACCAACCGGGTGCCCGCGTGGGTGGCAGAGCCCACGGCCAGCGCTCCAGGGGCCCCCCGGGGCCGCCCGCGCCGCTCACCGACCCGCGGAGCTGCCCTGCAGCAGCGAAGGAGCACGGCCCCGGCGGACCTGCCCCCACCGGCTGCGAGGGGCTCGGGCTGCAACACACGCGGTTATCCCACGTCCCCACAAAAAGGTGGATGTAGTACGCTCGAAAGCACGCTGCAGCCCCGAGCCCACGCGGGGATCCAGGCGGCTTCGGCTGCTTAGAAAGGTCAGGTACAGGTGCTGGCGGATGAGCCCAGCACACACGTTTAATAATTCATACAGCAGTGTAAGAGCTATCAGATGCACTGTAATTTTTAATGACATGCAGGGAATGTATCTGAACTCCTAAATTTGCTGAGGCATTAATTCACAGGGCATTTTGAATTTCCCCTCCTCCCCTTCCAACGGGCTGGAAACAATATTAATTGGAAGCAAAGACAAACAATATCACTATCCAGAGTTGACAATAAGTCACCTTTGTCCTTTATTGTTCTCCATTTTCATACAAAATTCAGTGCTTTTCACAGATGAAATGGAAACATTTCCAAACTGTACTAACCAAAGAAATCCCCCCCCCCTTTTTATTTTTTATTTTTAAATAACAGACACAGACTCAGATTATAAATAAAGAACTTCCAAATGTTTTCAGGTATAAAATATTGTATACACAGTATAACCCTATTCCCATTTTTCCTCTTTTGGATCTTCAAATAAATGGCTGATTGTAAGTCAATCAGCAAACCCGTCCTGGAATTCTAAGAACGGAAATACCCGAGCTGTTATTTCCAAGCACAAGCTTTCCCTGCAATGCAAAATTAAAATTCTACTGACAAATTTACATGTTGTAAAATATTTCCTAAACAGCATGTACAGAAAGAAAACATTTTTCCCCAACCTACCCACTGGGGCCTATAGCACACAATTTACAAGGCGTACTCTACACCAAAACATAATTTCTTAAACAAGTGTGCTAGAAATGGATACTAAAATTAAACTCCAGATTTTATCATGAGCACAGCGACAGGGAACACAGCACAATGGAGATTTTGCATTTAAGGTATTCCTTACATATGGAAGACAACAGTAGTGCAGTCTTGCAGAAATGCTTAAAGAGGAAGAATATGTACATGACACAAGTTTTGATTCAATCTTCAACACAAGAGGAAGGTGACAACCCTTTTACCAGGATGCATTCAAGTTATTTTCAGAGCTGGTGTATTTCTCACAACTTAATTTGTCTTGTAAGTAGACCAAAATAGCATGCTCTTTCATGCTCTTCTTACATTTATTATACAGAAAATATGATGCTTGTAAGAGTGGAAGATGCATATCGGTACATACAAGGATTAACAGATCAACAGGATTCCTAGTGAAAACAAGAACTCTACAGAATATACATGAGATCCCCAAAGCAAGAAGAACAGCCCATTGGATCAAGAGTGACATTCTCTGATAGACTTAATTTAACACCAAATATACCATGAATTGCGTCCAGAAACCTATGTTCAAGTAAAGCATCGCTTCTAAACAGGCATCCAGAATGCTTTTCACAAAGGCTACTTTAACTTAACTACAGTTCCCCTTCTATCTATTTACTATGGCTGCTGGATAAACGTTTCACCCTATATCTTCCAAATCACCATGTTAGCCTTCAGTTTCTCAAAACCATTATACATTGAATTCTTTGTAAAGGATTTCTTAAAAACAACCTCTCATAACATCAAAACACCTTTACATACAGACTACATTATGTATGCTTCATTTGATGCTATTTTTTTCCCCAAGTTGGTTCAAAACACATCTAAGGAGAACTAAGAGCAAGAAATTGGTAAGATAAACTAGGTTTCACAATACACAGCCTATGCCAATTCTGGTACTACAGTTATTAAATGGGATGCTCTTGCTCCCAAAGTCATTTGGTTCCCCCATACAAATCTGGGCCTCTATTAAAAGCACAGCTAGAGGACAAAAGAGAGTTCTTAAAATCCTATATGAGACATTAGCAAGTTCTGACATCATATAAAGTGAGAAACAGCACATGAAACAGATGCCAAAGCTGCTCCTAAAAAATAACAGAGCTGAACTAAAGCATTTTTCTTCAAGTCAGTGAGAAGCCTCAGAGATGCTGTCATCTTACACAGACACTGAGACCTCGGTCAGCCATGAAAAAAACAGAGCTTTTACAGAAGGTCTTCCAGAAAACTATTCCTAAGTCTCTATATGGAGTACACCAAGGTTTTTATTTTGAAGTTGAGGAGAAAGGGAAAACTTTGCATTAACACTAAGATTTTATGATAGCCATTAGTGGATTTCCTCACTCTGGTTACCTGCCCAGAGTAGATAAAAACCTAGATCATTAAATTTTCTTTCAACATCTTCAGCCTATGTAGAACCTCCACCCCCATCCCAAAACAATTCATTTTGTGATATTCTATCTGATATTTTCTGTCAAAAGTTACAGCCCACTATGTAACAAGTCTCAGGAATATGGCAGTACTCTGGTGGCCACTCAGCTAAACCAAGACACATCACCTTGCATTTGTCATTGGATAGTACCTGCAGCTTAGCTAACACACTGTGAATTACCAGGAGGTTTTCTGTCCTTAGACAGGATATGATGAACACGCCTGTCCCCCTACATTTGGGAAAATCACCATCTGCACTTCATGTTTCTGATTATAGAGCTTATCAAAAGTACAAGAATTTAAGAACAAAATTGCAATAAGATTCTTTTTAAATGCACAGGCCATTGTAGTTACAGATCTTGGCTTGTATTAAAAGGAACACCAAGTTGGTGGGTCTATAGGCCAACTTATCACGTTACAGGAAAATGAGAGAATTATTTTAAAACAGATGTTAAGAAGCAATTTCAAACATAGCACAATAATTTAAAGTGTGGGATATGTTAACTCCTTAGGTGGCATTTATTTTTCTTTCTGCTGCGAAGTTCTCAGATGCAAAGTCTTGTGGGATACACATACATATACAGTTTCATACCTCACATCCGGCTTGCTCAAAATGCAGTTTTTCCAAGTTTGAATATGCATGTCCCTGCCTAGTTATCTTATTTAGAGAGCGTTTTGTAGACAAAGAGCCACCACCTTTTAAAAAGAGCATATTATAAAAATCCATCTAGGGCTTGCAGAGCATGTTAGAAGCCAGGCATCATTCTGTACTAAAAACTTTGGTTACATTTTACATAAAACAGGTCATTTATAAAGTGAATGTTTCATTGAGACCAAGACTACCACCTTACTAAGAGGGGTGGGTAGAGGGGGGAACATATATACAGAATGAGAACATATTTGTGAATTGCCAGAGTCCGATAAAACCAAGACGACTGTTTAAAGTGTAGAAGGAAGCTGTTTTCCAAAAGCAAGCCAGAATACTAGATAGACTAGATCACAATCAAGTGTGAGTGCTAAGTAACCTCACAGTAGGCAAAAAGTTTACAGTTTCTAAACTTTAAATTCAAAAATTTGAAAAAAATTAAAACTTAAAATCTGCACAAGAAAAAACATTGCTTGTTATTTTACATTGTTATAAGGGCTTTCAGAATTTCATTAGAAAGAGCAGTGGATGAAACGTCTACCTGTACTCAGGTGCAGTGCAAAACAGCCATACAGAAGTTTGAGTTTTAACAAGGACCTTGACTTATACGTAGCATTTCCTTTTCTACACAGTTATAGGAAATAGCAAATATTTAAAATATCCAATACAAAGTAACATCAAGCTAGAAAAAAAGAGCTGTATTTTCCATATAAACTTTATTCCACTGGACACCATACAAAATATTAAACTTAAAAAAATGAAAATATGAATTTGACATCAATGATAAGTACAGTTTTAACAATGAATTGGTCTTCAATAACAAATACATGAGAGGCACAAACTGTGCTACAGCAGGTCTAAAAGAAGTTTCACAACTTTTTTTGGAAAAGCTAAAATTCTCAAGATTATTTAAATTTAATTTACAGTAGCTGACCAATTTACAAATATTTACACAAAATTAAAACAAAAGCCCGGCTTATTGTAGCGGGGGGGAGTGTTTGTTTGCAGACATTACTATTTCAAATATGTAAAAGGAAGCACTAAAAGTTATCTGGACAACTCTGTGTGAATACGAAGTATTTACATATATTGATTTGTCATTTTTTATTTCAACTTCTTTGTAGTAGATCTGCTGCTTGAAAATTCCAGTTTAGATTACAGTTCCTGGTATCCAGAACACTACCAAATATAATCTAGTTTAATTTTCATAAACTGTTGCTTGTTGTTCCATGTAAAAGGGAAATAAAATTGGAAGGTGCCAAGTTGAGCAAAAGTGCATACTGCGTTAAGCAGATGTAAAGCACAGGCTGTCTGTTCACTAAAGTGTGTATTGTGTGCAATGCCTTAAGGATACAGTCAGACTCGCACATTGTTTAGCTCTGAATTCCTTTATTTCATGGTTAAATGTGTCTGAATTACTGATTACACAGATTATGGAAACAACTAGTCAATATATTCCAATATTTTCCTTAAAATGGATTTATTCCTGTGGGCTGCTTTTTGAGTCACAACGGTCTCTTCTAGAAGTCAACAATGTAAGCATTTTCAGAAAACGTATCTTTGAATGAACAGCTGTATTAACAAATGTCAATAATAAAATATGCAATCTTTCTTATAAAGATTTCCTTAACAAAAGTTTAAAGAGAAAAACACGTCATAAAAAAACCATGGGGTAACTGCATCTTGATTTTGATACTGTTCTTTATTTCAGCAGGATCCAATAAGGAGGAAATGAAAGAAGTCGGTTATCTTTTCTGTATTGTTGTTCTTAAAGGTAATACACAGTTCAAGTCTTTCTTGTCTCGTAATATCTGCCAAGACTGGGAAAAAAGTAGAAGGTTTTAAAAGGCTAAATCATCTTCTTTCCCATTAATGTTTAAATACCATTGTAAGCATTAAGCCCCACAGAGCCACCAAAAACAAAACAAAACAAACAAAAGTTGGTACTTTTTCCCGCTTGAAAAGAGATTTCTTTCCTAGGAAAGAAGAATCCAAAGATGCACAAAATGGAATGAACTGTTGAGAAATGTATATCCTTTCAAGAAGGCAGAGGATTTGTGGAGACTGATGTTAACATTCTTTAAACATTACACTGATATTCTGACTGAAAAATGATTGTCTCAAATTCACACATGTGAAAGTGCCCGACATAAGAAGTTATCCTCTGACATTTCCTGAGCTTATGTCTTTAAAATAGGTTATTCCCACTTTTTTCTGTATTCTGTCCTGGAATCGAGGACAACTGTCATATCTGTTAGGCCATGAACCTGCAAATAATTGCACTGAACCTCCTGTCTTTATGCAGAGCCCATTTTAACTACAATGTGTAATAAAATCCCCTCAGGGAAAATAATCTCTCAATGGCAATGAGACAAAGATTCCTTAGGGTTTAAAAAAAAAAAAAAGAGGGGGGGGGCAGACACATTCACAAGTACTTCTTTTAAGCAACTGTCATTTCTTATGGTTCCGAATAAGGAGGAAGTGTTTTCATGGCCATAACATTCTAGTACACAGGTTTCCAGATATTTTGAACCAAACCACCGCTAGGACATTTTTTCAGAAAGCCACACAGCTTTAAAACCATTTTAAATTGAGAACTCTGAAAAGAAAGTTCACACTGATTTCACAATGTGTGAGCCCAAACTACTTTGTAAACCACTGCTGTAACAAATTCACAAAATCAAATATTTTGTGTAAAGTAGTGTGAACAGTTCAGTATTTTATACGCTTAAATAACTAAATACAAGGTAACTGACTTTTCTGAACAGAATTGCAAAGCAAAAAGTCACCCTTTTCTGACTATATAAAGACAACACCTTAAAATACTTATTTTATTGCAAATATCTGGCATTCATTTCCTTCTTTTTGCCAGAAATAGGAATGTTTCCAACAAATTATGGGATAGACATACATATACAGTTTTGAAATAATGAATGCAGATAAAGTTGTGATTCTAAAGCTATCAGCTATCATTAAAATATTTTCAGGTGTAAAATTTATAATTCTAAGACAAGGTTTACTATTTTAGGCACCCATTTCAACTTAAGCCAGATCCTTAATGTCTGTATGCCATTAATAAATACTTCTACCTGATTTCCCTCCCAAATTTTTCAGAATAAGTTTATACACACACACACACACACACACACTTATAAAAAACAAAATATAAAAGCAATCATAACATCAGAAACAGGCAGGTTCACTGACCACCATTTGCACAAATATCTTGAAGACCAAAGTGCCTGGAAAAATTAAATTGGATGCAATTTTTACCTTCATAAATTCGTCTTTGATAATGTCAAACTTCTGTTTTTCATGTACAGCTCTGGCGGTGTTTGTCCCATCAAAAGGCTCTGCAAGATCAAACACAAACATTAAAAGTGTTAAGAACACGAGCGTTAAGCTGTCTTCACTAAGCAAGTAATCAGGCAAAAAAAGCAGAGGAGACAACATACCATTACATCCCAAGAAGGTTTTTAGTAGCTGAGTCCACTTTGCTTCTGCATCTCTATGTATACATACTATTCATTCCTCCCCCCAAACCTGCAGACACTCTAATATTGGAGCAGTAAGTAATTCACAATAAAATCAGACTATTTCCAAAGTATGCTATGGCTGTGCTGAATTCATGCATCTGTAATTACTTATGACTGCTTAATAGTTTGAGATGACCTATTAGAATATGATTTGGCATATTAAAACACTTTGAAACTTACTGCACATATCCCCTCCTGGAACTGTCCACTTTAGATTCATGTCATTCAATAGCTTTTCAGTGAAATACATGAAGTACAGTAAAATATTTACAACTTTTTATGTAAAAACTACTAACTAGTCATAAAAATATATTTTATTAGTTAAAATCTATTCTATGTTATCTATTCATAAGTTGACGATTTGAGGCTTTCCTCTTCTGTTTCCAATAGACTAAAAATTTATGTGATGCTTACTGGTTTCTTGCCAGCATAATCAGTAGTTGGGATTTTTTTTTTTTTTTTATTGACAGATTTAAAAGTACTCCTTGCTACTGATATGGTTGCCTACATTACAGTAAACAAACAGATACTAATGAATAGTATTTGCATCATAATTCTTTACAATGCACTGCAAGCAGACTTAATACAGTTTTTTCTTGCCTTACCAGAGAAATGCTTAAATAACATGTGGCATATTTCACACTGGCAGAATGCATGAAACTCCTTAAGGGCCAAGGAACGACGGAAGTCTTTGCTAAATCAGGTAACACATTTAGTTGGTTATGAATTGCTTTTATTTCGATAGAGACATATAGAGTGAAATAACACATCAAGCACACATCAGAAGGGATTCTGACATTACGGAGACTGGGACTTCAAATCTGGAAAACATTCCATGGCATTGAGCTCTTAATACTGAAAGCTATTTAAACTCTCAATCAAGGAGATTGTTCCAAGCAATAAATGTTGCATTTAGCATATTCCTAGAAGGTTTTTCTTCAAACTACCTACGAAGTATTTTAATGGATGTTTACAGGTAGATTTTACTCTAGAAGGCATCGTACATTGGAGCATCCTATCAGAGCAGAATACTGGCAATCAAATAATAATAATAAAAAAGTATCTAGCCCTCTAAATCTAGTCACATAATTTGATACAGTGACTTACTGCTACTAAGAATTCCATATCCCTTACCACGTGAAGCAGTAGAGCATTTCTTCTACATTTCTTATATTTGATGCTGACTGTTTCTTTAATGGTAGGATGTTTATGTATTTAATGTTGTACGAAAGAAATACTTTTTAAAAGTAACAAGAGCAAAGCTGTACAGTCTTCTAAAACTGACGGGGGGGGAGGGGGGGCGGGCAAGGCACTCCTAGCCACAAAAGCTGACTCACATCTTCCCTTTAGTCTTCTTGCATATTTACCAACTGTTAAAAGACAAGTTCATTCCCTGGAACACAGCAAGAATAATTTAGCAATCAGCAACTATTTACACCACTAACATTTTCTAAGGATCAGGACAGTGAGAATCCGTTGTGAATTATTTTGGTCACACAGAATTAAAAGAAAAATGAAACAACTTCAACATTGTGATACTGGAGGGAAGGGGATCACCTTCCCCAACAAAAAAAAACAAGAAACCATAAAACTTCAAAACTGCAGCAAAAGAAGCTCTGAAGAATTATTTTTAGAAAGGAATTTAACATGTGGATTAAATGCTCCTGGAGCCGAAAGATTTATAAATACAGGCATGAATCAGGCACAGCATAGACAGTTTTCCCTAAATGACTGTCAATTAATGGTCTTACAGAACTGCCAAGTTCCTAGTTTTTCCAAACTATATCTTTTTCAAAAGGAGAATATATGATATTATTTGATATAGACAAGAGTTAAACTAGACCAGAATAGTCACTAGCATTTTAGAGCTTCTGACAAGGAATGTTCCCAAATGTTCACTAAAAACAATGTTCTTGGTATTGCCATTAATGGCGGTAGCTTGCCCTATCTTAAAGTAACTGAGAAAAGCACCCATACTACATTCATTCTTCAAACTGCAGAAATGCAAGTAAGAATCAGTATTAAGGTACATTAAAAGAAATTAAAACAGAACACAACTTTTTCTTTTAAAAAGCTTAAATACAGTGCTACATGTAGAATTATGGCAACTTGCAGGCAGATTTCTACAATCTATGATATATTTTAAAAAATACATTTTTAAAAAATAATATGCAACAAGTAATAACAGTTACTGAGATTTTAGTCCACTAAATGGAAAATCTGACAAAGACTTGGAAACTAGAATACGTCAAGCCGTTTATCTAGCTTTTAAAAGCTTCTCCTCCTCACAGTACAGAGAAGTTTAACTACTTATTTTCTGTTAAACTAGTTCACTTTAACAGGTGTTACAGATATGGAACCTACTCTGAGTTGAAGTAAGAAATCTAATTTTTCCTTCAAAATTATTAATAAAAACTTGATATGTGAGGATTAAGCTCACTAATAAAGTCTTGAAGCACTTGGTAACAAAAAGGAATCAGATGCACCAGCTATAGATATTTGCTTCTTCAATAGTTCAAATGCAAAATGCACTCTTAAGAAAAAGCTATACGTAATCAAGCACATTTAATACAAATTCTAAAATGCCCAATTTCTGTGCTGAGATTCTATTTTCCAACCAAATGGAAGAAAACACCAACTATTCAGGTACTTTCTGATGTCCAGGAGAGTGAGCAAGCCTGAGACAGCCCCGCGCACCACCCCGGCTCAGCAGCACTTGAGAACAGCAGACACAGCTGCAGAGCATTCCCACCTCCCACATTCAGAATGGCAATGCCTTGGCAATATCTGCACTACACTATCCCGATTCATTTCAGCTGTGCAGATACTCTTTAATTCTCACATTTCTTAACTCTGCATGCTTGACTTTGCCATCTCAATCTTTTTAAACAGCTTTCAGTGTACTTTTCCCTATGACTGGTAGTCGATTTCTTCCAGAAGACAAAGAACAGAAATTGTACCATGTGGCTTCGCACCCTCACCCATATGGTTACAGCTAAGTTGGATAGCTCTACTCCACAGAACAACTAACTTCACCAGTAGGTAATTATTCTCTGCAAAGCGCAGCACTAATAGAGGTAATCGCGTGCGCGCACCCCCCCCCCCCCCCCCCCGCAAGACCTCTGAGGAATGTTTACGTCTAACCACTGGACTTCTGCCTTATTCCCCTCTAAATTTTCCCAGTCTCTAACAATTCTTTCCATTTCATTTGGCTCCTCTCAAAATTCCATTCCTCATTTATCCTAAAACTTTACTCAATCTCCTGATCCTAATTGAGTCTCCCATTGAAACCCAGGGCCCAGGCACCCTCCCTCCTCATTTCAGACCTTTCCTCCTCACCCCAGTGTCCTAAGCCACTGGATCCAACTCTGCTCCTACTCCACCTTGGGTCCTTATTCATGATCTCTCGTCCAACCAATTTCCCTTCACTTGCTGTCTTCCGATTCTCACTTCCCTTTCTTATTTGCTTGTGTTAACTGTTTCTGGTTTACACTGCAGCTCCCAGTCCCCTTCCTGATTCTTTTTTCCTCTCCATTCTCCCTGCTAATATCATAATCCTGCTCTTAATTTATTATTTTTTCTTTCCCTGGTCCAAGCTTCATCTCCTATGCATGCAAACTGTTCATTTTCCTTCTCCCTGGAGTCTCCCTGTGGCAGCTCTAAGACCTCAAGAGGACACAAAACAGGTTCCATAGATAGTGCCAGTGCCTGACTACACCTGAGCTAAGATGTCTGAGAGCTGCAGCTCCAAAAGGAAGCCTGGGTTTACCCCTCCAGTTCTGGAGAACTTCATACAGTTACCGTGGAGACATTCCACAGTCAAAAGCCAGTCAAAAATAGTAGCCACAAAGGAATCAACATACGCACAATCGGTCACTGTTAGAACTTGAGATGTCAGAGCATTACTAGAACAAAGAATATTCTTAGAGAGGAATCTGATGATGTGCCCACTGTGTTTTCGCAGAAGCTCAAACTTGGCAAAACTGAAGACTATTTTTATAGAACAGCAATACACACATTACTGTCATAAGGGCCACTCCTTCTCAAAGTCCTGATCCCTGTTCCAAAAGTAACAGGGCAATAAGTCCTCTTGAAGAAAAGGTCAGGAGAACTATTTTTAAACACTACAGAACTTAAAGCTTCCTTCTCAAATTTTTGTAGAGAGACTGTTACATAACTACAAAACAATCTACATTGGTAACACTGTTTTCTACTAAAATGTCACATGTATGCATTATTAAAATATGACTGAGGTAAAGTCCAAGTGACAGATTTAGGTATTTAAGGTCTTAACAGTTAAAAATGATAATGCAGCTTTACATTTTACCTTCCACACAAATAAATTTGTTTCTCCACTCAATACCATCAGGTCTTGGAATAGCTTTGGCCTCACGAACCGAAATCATTTGATGGCTCCAACTAGGAAAAAGGAAAACAGTTTACAGATGTCAAACTGCTATGTCATAATCCTGGATAGCACAGTACTTTATAATGACCTGTAAGAGTGCAAGAGTTTCATCTTCACAATATGAGTAAGGAATGACAGGTAGGAAACAAGAAACATTTTTCCACAGAGACATTTATTTATGAAAACATTTGCAAAACAGAATACCATAGGTTTCCATGAGTAGCATGCATTCATGACAATTTTTTCAGAAACCATTGTCAACTTGAATGCTGAAACCTACAGTTTTTCTAAATTCAAAAGAAATTAAACTTTGTAAATCTATCTTTCAGAATTTTCTCTTGGGAGAACGGAAGGTAATGAATTTAAGCACAGATGAAGTTACATACTGGATTTGATTACAAAGTATTCCATGAGTCAATATAAAGATGCACACCTACAGGTCAGCATTCCTGGTGCAAGGAACCTATTAGAAAGCATTTACGCTTTGTATAGGATGAATTTTAGATCCTCTATAGCTGTAATGTCAGTGCAACAACTACACATTTGATGATAACCTACTTCCTGCGCACAATTTTATAACAGCAAAAACATTGGAAACGATCTTACCAAAGAGGGAACAGCAGTACAGTTTAGAGGGAAATCTTTGATAAATGTGCTTGGCATGACCATATGTCAAACACAATGGCAACCAAATCGAACCATTTGCAGTTTTATGATCTTAACCAATCCTACACAGCCAGTTCCCAGCTGCTCTTAACTAAACCAGGAAACTACCATATCAGCAAAGGCCAGGAATGCCAACAGTGGGTCACCACCACCCCCCGCCATTAGATGAGGACTAGAAATAGGCAGGTAGCATGCTGCCAGCAGCACTGGATTTATGTACAGCTGACTGGAGCTGCTGGCAGTATGGATCTTTTGCCATATCGCAAAGAGAGAGGAACCTGGCTGAGTGTAATTAGCATTCTGCAGTTACACAAATACCAACTGTAAATCAAAACACAATCTGTAAATCATCAGTTAAATTTGGAAGAATTCTGTGCTTCTTAGGTCATAGCTCAGCTGTCGTAACTCCATTGAGTCAACAGTGATAAGAGTTTACACCAGCTAATAATCTGCCCCCACAGATTCTACAAATTAGTTTGGAAACAACTCATGATTAAAGCCACTTATGAAAGTCAGCTGTTTGAACAAGTGTACTTCCACAGCAGAACATACACATTCTTCTTCTTCTATTTAAGAATATGAACAGGGTTGGGTTTTTTTTTGATATTTCAAAAGGTTGCAGGACAGAGCACATGAAGCATACTTTAGGATACCTTGGATTATTTATTCACACATGTCTGTGTATATTTAGATTCCTCTTGATCATCTACATCTGTACTGATTTTTTTAACAGATAGGTCATTTCTAGCATTCAAAGATTCAAAGCAAAGGAAGCTTTCATTCTAATCCATCACTCTTCCTAATTCCCAAAGTAGACCACATTTGTGAGAATCAGAAATATTGTGAAGTAGCAACTACTTTGCTGTACATCAAGCCATCAGGTCTTTTTAAAAACCTGCCATCAAGACAAGTTTAACAAGAAATTAAGATGAATCGCTTAAAAGAAATAAACAAACGACTTGAGCACTGAAGAAACTTGGACTGCACTTCCAGAACATTGGTCATGAGCAGAAGCAGCTGACTGTTCACATCCTCTGCTTTGTCCAAAAGCTTAGTTTAAGAAATCAGAAACACCCAGGCCAGTAAAAAAGTATGCAACAGAGTATTTGATCTATGTTTGGCTAAAACAAGTAGTATTTGAGCATTCTTATGAGCTCGAATTACTTGCATAAATACCCTCATTAAACTGGGTACAAATTGCAATTTTTTTTTTCTAAAAAATATGATCACTTTACTACATGACCAATCCTGCCCTGAGGAGAGCTAAGAGCAGCAATATATTTTGTCAAGATAATAAAACTGATCTTCTATCACATCCAAACAAATACATCTTCATCAGTGAATGAACTTAAACAACTGTTACATAACTTGAAACAATAAATAGAAAAGAAGTAGGGTCCCAAATGATAATCTCTAGTGCCCAGCAATATCTTCAGGATAGAGAAGCAAGGCCTTGCTTCAAGGTCTCACTTTGTGAAAAGCCAGCCAAGCAAAAACCTGCTGCCTTCACTCACAGCTGCACAACTGAAATCAGACACTTGTGAGAGGGCCTGGTAAACATGGGACAAGCTTCCAAATACTTTCTTTTGAGAACACCTCCACACATTTTTATACTTTATCAGATTAGCTGCATAATCAGCAGAGCTCTGATAACATGAAATACTGAAAGCTAAAACAGCACTAAAAGCATACTTTCAGCCTGCTGAATCGTGTGAAGTGTTATGCAGACTCTGAGACTTGTGTAGCTGTATGGCAGGCGAGTTACACAACCGTGCTAGCAGATTGTTTAAGCTTTGCCAGATGTGGTGTCTGAGTCCAACACGTGCAGCGATTTCCAAATAACATTGCTGATAACTTATGAAGGGGAGAAAAGTTACTTTCTATACAGACAGCCAAAAGACCCAGAGTAGGACTGTGGGATGGGCACTGTGCAAGCACATGGCAATCAGTCTCCTCTGAAAGAGCTTACAGTCTAAATAAATGAAGCAGATAAAACAGCAAAAGGTGAAAACACAGCACAAGGAGATAAACTTGTTTAAGGCCGCACAGCATTAAAGGCTCTTGTTTCTTCCTTTGTGCCCCACTCATTGGTCCCATCCTGCCATTAAGTATTACTCACTACCTCATGTAAAATAACAAAGATTTTAATGGAAATACCTACTGGCCTTTGTCGGACTGAGGGGGAAATTTAAAATAACATGTCTCCATCTTCCCAGCCAATACATGCAAATAGGTGATCAGTTAAGCATTGCAGGCAGGTAACTTCAGTGACTCATTCTGTCCAAAACGATGATGATCACACATTATCTGATCATTCTTGACTGCAAGTTGTTCTTTCAGCAAAACACATCCTGTGTATCAAACCTTGTAGTTCTGTGTCCTACTTCATAGATAGGAATCTACTAAAGTCACTTGTATGAATATTGTAGTAGTATTTTCTTTAGGAATCTTTTTATCAAACATATTACAGTTCAAAAGCAAAAGTTCACTGGCACAGTACAGGTCATTTAGATGTGACCTAACCTAACAGTCATGTTATCTGGAATATAAACTCAAAAATTCTGCACATAAAAAAGGCACTAGTAAATGTCTTACAGGAAAAGCAAAGAATGACAAAATTATTCATTACAACAATGAAAATATTTTACATGTTTAGGAGTAAAACACTAGTTCCGCGAAACGCAAAAGTAACAGAGCCCTGTGTTGTGTGTATTTAACTGTCATCCTCATTCCCACCTCTAATGATAATTCTATCCTCCCCAGCATGTTCCCAGCAGCAACCTCAAAGCAAAGATAACATACACTACGGATAGCTTGGAGCTACATTGGTTCTCAGTGGCTGGCTATCAGGTGCAAGAAAATATTTAAACACCATGTTCTGCTTGCTTTCTCCTGAGCAGGGGCACTAATTTGGGTTTCTCTCCTCCATCCAATTACCAATTTTCCTAAGACTTTAAGGAAGTCTAATACCTTTAAGACCTGCACCCTGCTCCTTTCAAACCATGTTTAAAAGTTATCAGGGGTACACAGAGGGTCATGGCCAAGTGAACAGAACAACTCATTTAGTTTTATTTCCATAGGAAAAATAGCTAAAAATAACATAGGTTGCTGCATTATGTGTGTCATTTCCTTATATGACTTCTCAGCTATATAACATTCTCAACATAGGAATTTTTATGAATATTTTCTATAGCTTTTTTAGCATACCATCACTAGTCAAAGTTTAAATATTTAACAGATAGTTAATGCTGAAAAAACTGGCAAAATGTTCATCACAGGTTTGGGGTTTTTTTTTTGGGGGGGGGGGATATTTTCTTCTCTTGACTTCAGCAACTATCCTATTGTCATTCTCTACTTATCCTAACTTTTCCTCTAGTGAGTTTTCATATCGATGCCCTCAAATCTTCATTTGCATTCCAGTCTTCTTTAGAGGGTCCAAAGGCCTTTTGATTCCCTTTTCTTCTGCTTCTATACCTACACTAAGCCCCTCAATCTTTTCAGCCTTTTTTTTTTAAACCAGAAGCTCCTCCATGCCTCTGAGATTAAATTTAGGTAACATCTTTTCCTTAGATGATGATCATTGCTAAAAATAATAATCAGGGATTATCATCAGTTCAAGTAATGATATTGCAGTGTTGACATTTTTCATACTTCCTAGTGCATCCTCAATGTCTTACAGCAGACCAAAAAAAAAAAAAAAATCCTTTAAGCAACAGAAACAGGGACCAGCTCCCAACTTGCACAGAAATCTGCTCCTGGCTGTATGTTGACAGGCACATGAACAAGGAGAGTAAAATTAGATATTTTTCCCAGATTTGGACAAGATTTTTCCTGCTAGTTTGCACAGGCAAACCAGAAACTTCTTCCCCAGTGGAAAAATATTTACTAAATAGATCACTTCCTGATAGGATGAGATTAACAACTCATTATACATATGAGTAGCAAAGGATGCATCTAGTGTCCTACACAAATTAGGAACTTAAGGATGTTCTTTTAAGGACCACACAGCAATATCCTATAATTTATGCATTTAGCAAACAGCACCTGGGCAGCTGAAGAGACAGCAACCCAATGAAATCTTTTAGAACAAAAGACAATTCTCTTCTCTGCAGAACTTGTTAAAGGAAAGCCCTTTATATGAACATCTCTCAAGATCAGGTTTAAGCACGCACAAAGTGCAATTAGCTCATGAATTGCCACAGGCCATATGGATTTAAGTTACAAATTCCACACGCAGTGCACACCCCAGTGATATTTGCTTTGAAGGATTTCATGATGATTAATTTCTTGCACTGATGTAGGATATGAACACTACAAAAAATGATAACAAATATCATCAGCAGTCATACACTTTGTTCCCCTTCCAGAGAACAGTTATGATAGACATATACAAAATAGACAGTAACATGTAT
This sequence comes from Dromaius novaehollandiae, assembly GCF_036370855.1. Taxonomy (NCBI): domain Eukaryota; kingdom Metazoa; phylum Chordata; class Aves; order Casuariiformes; family Dromaiidae; genus Dromaius; species Dromaius novaehollandiae. The sequence goes on along the minus strand of NC_088130.1, from coordinate 45,739,707 downwards.
GAATCAATGGCCTGAACAAAGTCTTTAAATGATCTTTAAGCTTATTTAAATACAACAATCTAATGTTTCATATGCACAAGCAATCTTTAAGAGATTCTCAACTAATAATTTGTTAAAACATTCATAATCTATGTTTTTTCAGATTCTCTCACAACTTTGTCTGTCTTCTATTTCTCTTTCACAGGAAAGTCCAGATGACAAAATTAAACTCAGATTCTAGCAAACCAACAAGGTTAGTGAACCACCTAGATATGGGAGAATTCCTCAGTAAAAATGGCCTATATTCATGTCTGTTATGGTTAAAGTAATGAGTCATCTGGTCAATAACCTCCATTGCCTTGGGGTGACAGAAAACAAGTGCAGCTATTAGGGTTCAAGTAATTCCAGATCATAAGCAATACCTTTAACTAAAACTAAGAGTAGATCTTTCTTGCACAGGCATATGCAGTTTTAAAACAGTGTAATATAAAAAAGAAATCCAGCTATTTTAGAAGGACAGAGCTATCTAACTTTTGGCAGCTATTTTACAAAATAAGTAGCTTCACTAATCAAAAGACTTTAGACAACACTATTTATATCAGCATTCCCACTGTCCTCAGTTCCTTTCACTTGTTTCCTCTCTGTCAGTTATCACTTCTGCATTGCTGTTATTCTTTCCTCTTTAAGGGACTTAAGATGTTGATGTATCAAACAGAAGAAAGCAAAATTTTACATGTTTCAAAATGCTAAGATGAGTTTAATACTTACTCAAATTCTGTGGCATAATATTTAAAGAAGCCTATTAGCAGATCTCCAAGACTTGATCCATTTTTTGAGAGGTAAGGAGGAATGGTACATGGGGCTTGATGAACAAGGTGCAACTGCATAGTAGGATCAAAAGAGTCCTGTCAAAATAAAATCAGAGAGTATATATACACACACACAGCTTTAATCTTGGCATGTATTTTTACTTACAACAACAACAATAAAAGTCTGCCTCTCATTTGCTTATTGGAATTTCAAGTACAAATTAAAATGAAAAAGCTCTATTTCTCCTGTGCTGCTGTGCTGCATACTAGTTACTCCCACTGAGCTCAGGTAGAATCACCTTGCCCATGAGAGTGAGACCATCCCTTATCTTCTGTTTGCTTAAGAATTTTAACACAGAAACACCTCTGAACTGAGCTTGTGCTTGCATACTAGTAAAACCACATGAGCAGAAGCAGAGTAAGGCAGCCTGCACTGAGCTGGCTGCAGCTGAGCTGAGATAGGGTGTGTGAAGCTAATGCAGGTATCACTAAGTTTCCATACCTGCAGTATAGAAACACTCACTCCAAAAGGAGGGCCTGACTTATTTCCCACAGCACAGAATTCAATTTGCATGTCAACCCCACTAGCTCTAACAAACTTGCATCTTCCCACATAATGAGTCCAAAGATTGTGGCAGCACCTCCTCTATCCAAGCTATCTGAAAGAATAAAAGGTGAGTTATACAACAGACCTGAATACACAGACCCTACCATTTAAGCTGAAGTATGCTTCTCTTTCAGAAATACTGCAGGTTTGCTAAAAAGGAAAATCACCATTACCAGTGTAGAAAGTTCCTTGCTCAAGACTAAACTAACATTGCTTTAAGTTTGCTACACTGCTTAAATGTCCATTATATCATTTAGGTTCCTCTGACAGACTGTAAGTTCAAGAAGAGAACATATCTTCTGCTTTGAAAAGTTGATAATACCAGGATGCTACATTTTACCACAATGCCTTGTGTATTTCAAGGAAAATAAACCCAACACACACACAAATTTAGGAACCTATTCTGTCTTCTTAGTGTATCTCCCCCTCCCCTACTTTCTTGTTTTAAAGAGTAACATCAGGCATGACTTTCTAACTTTATAGTACTACAGTATTACTGAAAACACTACACACTGTAATACTATTTCCATGTTCACACCAGGCAATGCTTCCTCCGAGTCAAATGTGGTTAGTGATCAAACCAGTAGGGTTTGAAAGTTTGGGACTCTTGTCCTTTTTGCCAATTCCAGCAAAATTTTCTGTGACCTTGAACAACACATCTTCCATTAAAAAAGGGCCATGTTTCCAGCTGTAAAAAATTTGGGCTTTTGTTCTCACATCATAGAATTTTGTGTATAAAATGCTATGACAGTTACCAGAGCTCAGAATTTAACACCTTACAATCCAGCAGAACACACCAAAAGCATGGAGGGGGACATAAAAAGTAGATACACGGCATATACTTAAAGATCTAAAAGGGGAACAGAAGCTTTCCATAGATTGTACATTATATATGATTTTGACCCTAAGGTAAATCAGATACCTACTGGAGTGAAAGCCACTCCTTGCCCATGCCCACAGAAAGTTGCAGAAGAGTCATAACAAATAGACCTAGTATGAGCATTATAACAGCTCATGAGGAAATGGACATGGGGAAAAAGAGGAACGAGAACAAGGGCTGTTGACTCTTAACGATAAAAACAGAAATGCAGGGAAGTTACCATGACAGATGTCTACTGCCACCAAACATTTACTTACTAGCATTAGTAGACATTTTTGAAAAGCTGAACGAGTTTTCCTTTATGCTCTATATATTCAAATTACTGAAAACCTCTCAGCTGCAAGAAAAATCTGCCACTGCAATGAGGTTAGTATACTGAGCAGCTAAAACACAAGACTATGGGTTATTATTTTTCAGAATAATAAATAACCTATTTTCTTTAGTACTATTACTAACTTGCAGAGGATGTTGCTTTTTCTTAGCTATCTTGGCATTAAATGTGACTGAAACACGGAAACAAGGATATTGTCTATGTTTTATTTACATTTTTATATATTAATCAAGATTAATTTGTATTAATGTTGTATTAATTTAAATTTGAATAAAGAAAGCAATGAACTAGTAACTGCCGTAACAACAGCAAAAACCAATATATCAGCTATTATTGTAATAAAGCTTATGGCAAAAAAGAGATGTACTTGCATTCTTGTGCATGTATATGCTTAAATCCAGAAAATGGAGAAGAGCAAATGGATAGGAAGGACCATTTTATCCAAACATTTTATCAATTTGATTTGTTGCCAGTTGATACAACATGAAGTTAGGAAAACTTGCAGTTTTATAATCAGAAAACTGTATTTTGAAAATGGTGATTATGACAGAAGTATAGTCCAAATGAAGGCATTTTTCAGAATATTCAGTTTGCCTGTTTCTTCACTGAATTTACAGTTGATCAAAAGTTGTGTAAGCACCACTGCAGCAAATATGAAGGACTCATTTGAGGAGCAGGAAACAGACCACATCCAAAGATTCCCACTTTTGGCAGAAAAGATGCAATTCCTAAATTTTCTATTTTTTTTTTTAAATAAAAAACATTGAGGGCTGCTGATCACCACTTGTAGAGAAGAAAAAGAAAGAAGTGTTTTGTCCTTCTGATATACAGCAAGCCTGCTACGGAGGAAATTGCTATTAGCAGATTAGAAATTTTTACATATAAGACCAAATTAATTATTGCTTTAACCTGAGAAAGGGTATAGGGAAGATTTAATGAAAATTTCTGTCAAAATACATCAATAACCTACAATACAGCCTGTTTAAGGTCATTTCTTAACAGTGCAATCACTCAGTGTCCAGGGAATAAGACAGACTGGCCACAGGAAATCTGGGCTCATTTTTCTGCTTTGCCACAGACAACCCATGAAACCTTATTAGCCTCTCCCCACCTTCATTCACCTATTGTAAAACAAAGATAACAGTTCTTTTCTTCCTGCTAGATGGACTCCAGGAATAACTAGATAAATGGAGCAAGGTACAGATTACAGATAATCTACCTAAGGGAGGCTGGTAATGAGAGAAAATTTCAAAGCATCCTTAAAATTAGCTCAGTTTCAAGTCGGCTTTTCCTGCAAGTTTTCCCTTCTTAACTTGCTCTAGAAGGCAACAAGGCAAGAAATTCAATGTCTTTGAGAACTAGTCCCTCATTTGCTTGCTGTACTTTTGCCTCATAACGTCTTAAGAAATGTAAAAGAAACTCAGGAGCTAATTGAGGGGGGTGGGGGGGAAAACAAACAAACAAAAAAATCAATGAGCTATTCATCATTTCAAAATATTCCAGAAAAAAGGAATGCAAAGCTTTTCCTTCCCCCCCCCCCCCTTTTTTTTGCCAGACCTCTCCTCTAGCTTGGTTGGCTGCATATTCTGTATGCTGAATGACTAGCATTCAGCAAAATGCATCATATTCAAGCTACAATAATGCTGACGCATGTTCTCTTTCCCCCTTACACACTGGAAAAGAATACAAGTGTACATCCAAAAAATCTATACATCAAGATACTCAGATGTAAAATGAGCTTAACTGACTGTACAAGATTCTTCCTCCAAAAGAAGTTTATAATGGTAACATCAGCATAATATTTTGCCTTTTTTGATAGGTACCTGTATTCATATATACACATGCATATATATTTACAAAAATTACCTTTCTCCAGTCTGACAAGTTAACATTTCACTAGTATTTATCAAAAAAAAAAAAAAAAAAAGTGCAATTCTAAGTGGGGAGCAAACTGCACCTAACTAAGGACTGACTCCCAATGTTTGAAGTAGCTACAGTAGCTTAAGCATCATCCCATCTCCTGCACCATCCTTTAGCAAGACACTACTGCTTGTGAAACTGAGACAGCAGAAACAAAAGCATGCTCACGCTAGAGTCACTGAAGTTCCCAATCCAGCGTACTAGTGGAAACCCACCTCCATCTGGATTTAACCCATGTGCCAGACTGTAACCTGGCACATGAGACACTCTGGCATGTACTGCCTTCTGACACCCAGTCAGTTACCGCAACATTTACCTCTGGCAGATGTTCAGGCAAAACAACCAGAACAAGCAGTGCCTTAAGCCACTACAGATTCCCCTGGGCTCACCTGTCAAAGTCCTAATTCAGAGGTAAGTTCTCGATAAGCTTTGGGACCGATCAAACGATTTTGTGGGCTACTCTAGTCTAAGCGGTCAGGCTGGAGAAGAAGGGGCTACCTGCCAGCCAGGAAGACCCAGAGCTGGGCTCCCACCTCTGCTGCACCCCAGTGCTCCCGCTAAACTCGCAGCTGCAAGACATCAGCTCTGTGCCAGCCGGAGACTCCCCACGGCAACCCAACCCGCGGGTGGGCAGAGCTGGGAGCCCTTCAGCACTTCGCACTCGCACAGGTCTGTGGAAGAGATATACTGAATCGGAGAATCTGCCTCTTGTTTCCTATTTGAGGCACATACGCCTCTTCTGCGGGACACCTGCAATTCAGAACAGGCAGTTTTTCAAAGCCCAGAAGTCTTTTCAAGCTGCAGTTAAAGCTGCAAATTTGATTTTGCAAAAAAGCTGATTTTAAGTTCAAAGGTTGTGTCTCAGAAGGGGAGACATAGTATTTGTGTAGCATTAGAATGGGTACACTGCTTTGACCAGCTACAGCCACAAGTAAAATATATCATTTCTTAGGACACTGACATTTTCCCATGCTTTGTAATTATCACCGTAAGCTAAAAGTAAAACCAGAATTGTTCTAGTGTATTTCTTATTTTAAATTTAAAATTTACTTGTAATATCAGTAATTTAAAATTGTAACTTTTACAGCACTTATTTAAACACTTAATTATATCCTTAACAGAGACAGCAGACCAAAAATATATTTGCAAATTTCTAGCGTAATTTAAGTATCTTAATCAATCCATAGGTTTGATTTGGTTTCATAGTAAGCAGGTATAGAATATATAAAATATTTTTATTAGTAATCTTAGAATATTTAGTCTGTCCTCCCAAACACAAGATAACTAACACAAATCTATGTTAAAACAAAATAAAATGTTACTCCTATCTCAGTGTTCTAGAAAGCACACAGCAACCTGCAAGTTTTACCACTTTCATAGGGTGCAAGAACCACCCTTGCACTTTGTACAAATTCAAAATTTTCAGTTTGCTTTAATCATTTAAACCATTAGTATTTGTGAAGTACTCTAAAAGCATTTACACAGTTCAAACTCTATAAACATAAATGTTTGAATAATTGTTATAAAGAGATCAGAAGCTACTGATTCTTACAGTTTTCTTTAAATCGCAAGCCACACAAAACTTAAAATACTGCAGCATGAGCTTTAGCCAAGTATAATTAGCAAATCTGGTAATTAAAAAAAGAGATTTAGATACATGTGCAAGAAATGAAAAACAGTTTCAAATGCTTTTAGCATTAACAATGAAGAAATTAGAAGGTGCATAGCAGAAAAAAAATCAAAATAAAAAAGATCAAAAAGATTTAACAAAGGTACACATAAACAGGATTACAAAATAGGGATAAAACTGCAGTTTACTGTAGTTCAAAGCCTTTTGTATCTTAGTTATCTTAATTATCCAAGCTGGCTGACATCACGGTCTTTCTCCTGGATACACAGTGACATCAATTCTTCCCATTTCAGCATAATAGGAAGTGTATGCAAAAAGAAAGAAAGGCTTTCGGAGACTAACTCAGCACAATTATCAGCAATATTAAACACACACATAGTTGCTATAATTTGGTCTCTCTGTCTATGAAAAAGAATAAATTTGAAGTGATACATGAGAAGGCGGCGAGGAGGAAGGAACAAGGAATTCCTCTAAGCAAATTGTTGCTTAGAACTATTCAGCAATAGCTCCTTTGTCCCAGACAAGTATTTAAGAGGGTAGCTGTTATTTGTAGGTAATCTTCCTTAGATTAAGGATCACTAGTTATGGCCTTGATTTTGCCAAGGATCAAAGCATACAGACCCACACAGTTCTCTGGAAATCAGCAGAGTATAATCTGGACATAACAGCAAAGTCTGAAAAAGGGATTTTCACGTATGAACTGAAGCCCAATTTTGTGAGGTCGCAAGAGCCTCCTTAGGAAACATATACCATTAATCCTCTGAATCAAGAAATATCAGCTGGATGACACAAGCAACTCAACAGCTGTTGGAAGTTATGAAATTCTGATATAGCACAATCAGATGGAAACAACAGTAGTTAATGTACTAAGAAATAACAGTCAGAAAGTTACAGATGACACCGGAGCATTTGCAGCCTAGCAAAGAGAGAATTTGGTGAACAGCACTAGTTATCAAGCGAGTGTAAAGTTCTCATATATTAAAAAACTGTTTTCACTAAAGAAATGATCAAAAGTAGCAACCAACCGTTCACACTCAGCATATTAATGACTATTTTAACAGACTATGCTTAGCTTAACCCATTATAGATGCTTAAGAATTCATATATTTTAGACAATCTTCATACACATATATGATGTAGTAATAATTCATAAGAAACACTTACTGGGTAATTTTTTTGGAGGGATGGAAGGATGGGTTCAGGTAGGGCTATAAAAAAAAGTTTAAAGTTGCTGTGATTCATGTAATTCAGAGGAAACAATATCATATCAGCTACACCAAAGGGTTGGTCTGAAATTCCATGTTAGAAACATCTACTCAAAACTTCACTTTCATGCATTTTGTAAAATAAAACTTATTCCACAAATCTTTATTACTACATTTTATCTATGGTAGAGTAAGAAGTTAATTCAGTTAAGGGAAGCTATTACTAAGATATTGCTATTTGTAGAAGACAAGAAAAATTCTACAGTAGCTGGGTACCACTTGCCTTTTAAAATTCATGTTAATTCAAGGCCATAGGAAACTCACCTAGACTCTCTAAAGAGCAGTCAATCATTTCTTCACACTCTCTCTCTTTTTTTTTAACCATGTAATATAGTCTGATTATATCAAAGCATGGGAAGTCTCCAGATTCTGAATAAGTACACATTCTTCACCTGCAAAGTTTTTTTTTTTTTTTTTTTTTTTTTTTTTTTTTTTTAAATGTTGAGTCTTCAAAAGTAACTTGAACTACAGCTAAAACACCCAACATATTTAGCAGCCATTGCTGGCAAAATCCCCAATAAAAAAATAGATACAATCTAATGCTGTTAGCTGGTCTACTAAACAGCAAGCAAGATAAAGGTTATAAAGACACTAGTGATACAAAAGAAACTAAATAATTCATCTTTTATGAAACTCATGGGCAGGTAAAACATATTGCATACTAAAAATAACAAGATAAAAAAAATCATCTCCCAGGTCAGGTGGTGCTACAGATACACAGAGACAGAAAAAAAATCCCAAAGCATTCACACCTCACTCAACCCTTACAGCAGCTACAGAACTGTTAGATCACCCTTGGTAGTAAGGTTTGAATGTCACTTCATTGGCATGTTTTTTTTGAACAAAACTGGTCTATATCATTCACTAGGGAAAATGATAATTATGTTCAACACACAGGACTTTGACTTGGGATTTAATTCACCCTTGAAACAAGATCTCACAAGGGAAGAGATGTTCAAGCATCTTTTTTCTATAGGGACGAAAAAAACTAGAATAGCAGAATTCTCAAAGCATGCTTGGGATATTTTCAAAGAGTATACTATATTCTTAGCAGTCCTGCTAGTTAATATGATCATAGCTGCTTTAATAATCATTTTATTTTGTTTGTGGGCATTTGGAAATATGAAAGAGTCTTATTTCTACAACATCTTGGATATTTTCCAATTCTCTCCTATACTGAAAGAACAGGCAACAAAATCTGAGCAGTATGAGTAATCAAGATACTTCATGTTAATTTCTGAGTCTGCATGATGCATTAAGATGACAGGGTTAAGGGGAAAAGCTACCCACTTACCACTAGCATTTGCCACCCGAGTTTTTCTTTTCCTACTGTACAAGATAATTGGACCTGTTACCTGGAGGAAAGTTCATGCACAAAACATTGATGTACCTACGAAATAAACTCAAGCCACACTAACCTTAGGTCAAAAGACTTCCACACTAGTATGATAAGAAAATGGAAATAGATTAAGTAGTACAGGAAAGCAATTTGCCTAATGAAGAGAGACCATATTTATTGCTAAAAGAAAGCTTTTATTCTTGACTGTTTTCCTGCCCAGTACCATCAATAAAAGCCCTACTAGCAAATTCTGAGGACACAAGCTGCTTTCAACAGTACCATATACACGCAGTAGAAATGAGAAAAAGTTGTTAAAACTTGAAGGAATAAAACATTAGGATTCAAACAGCTGGCACCAGATATATGCTTAGAGCCACGGCCCTTTTAGCAGAAAGGGCTCATGGAGCACAGGTTAGAAATCCCCACCTCTGGCCTCAGACTGCTGATACTTTATCGGCAGCTGACTGATCCCACAGTTCTGCATGAAAAGAATTATTCAAATCTTCTTCTTCCCCAGACAGCTGTGGCAGCTGCCACAGATGACTACAGCAAATGCCCTCATGCTTGCAGTCATTAACATTACTGCAAGCCTACACATTTATATTTGCTTGCAACTCCCACTCTCTTCCCTTTTGTGCATTACTTTTATGCACAGCTCAGTAATTGGCTATTCATGACTGCACACAGCACCTAAGAAATTCCACACTCCCAGTCTCCAGAGTTACTGTAATATTCTCAAAGTATATTTTCAGGGTAAGTTTCCAAGTGAAAAGGCCTGCTTCCACTAAAAGCCTAATACCAGCAGCATCAAATGCTTACCAAGTCACAGTTAAGATGGTCACTAATTGCTAGACAGTGTAAGGATACTTCTCCTCATCTCTTGCACATGCTTCACCTTTGCATAGCAATCTTTGCACCCAGTAGCGCTCACCAGTTTCACTTCTGTATCTAATCATCAGTGTGGCCATTTTATTTTTAAGTCGATTTGTCATTTCAACTCTTCCGATAAACAATTCATTTTTTTTATAGTTGTTAAGAACCTATATTAAAGATCTATCACCTACAATATTGTTTCAGAGCTGTGGTAACAGACTTTGCAGGATTTTCTTTTTCTTTTCACAGAAACAAACCTATGGAATACCACCACAGCTAACGTAGAGAAAAGGCCATAGGCACAGTATAGACTGACTTACATCCTACTATCCTGATGACTGGTACATTAGTAATATGCACACACTACAGGGATCAAAGAATTCAAAAGTAACCCTACTGGATCTCAAACAGACAAAATGCCTTCCTAGGTCCTACACTACAGATACTGTACAGCTGAAAGAAAACTACCAGCTTGAGTCAACTGTCATAAAAAGCTTCCAGGCCTAGCACAGAGTGGGTGTAGCACGGCCTTGGAACTACTAAACCCTTGGCCACCCACTCTACAGTGGGTATCTATATTCCAGGCCAAATGAGCTGTCAAAGGAACTAAACAGAATCATTGTCTCTTTTTATCCAATTAACAAAAACAAACAAAAAAAGCACTACACAGATTGACAAAGGGAAAAATCTAAAATGAAAATGTACACAGTTTATCTACAGCTGTGATCATAAAATGTTAAGAATACACTTATTAAAATAAATACAATGAACAATCAGCATGTTACAAAAATATTAAAGCAAAGAATGAATATAAGCAGCAAAATACAAAGTCCATATATGAACTGACAGGAATTAAGAAAATACTTCTACATTCATGTTACTCCACAAGACGTATGTCCTACCCCTGGCCTACCCTTCTGAAATCACCTGTCTCCCAATAAATGAGAATCTCATACTGACCTAAATGGTTTCTTATGCAAGTCTTAAGCAAGAATTGCAACTTACAAAATTACAAACATGGATTTCTCTAATAACCGAAACTAATAGGGAGATGAGCTCATTTCAATCTATTCTTTAGGAACACTACTGGACTACATAGCTTCCTTGAATTGTCAACAGGGATCCTTAATTCCACAAGTAAGGCTTCTCAGCTCCAGACAAAAGTTCAGTGTTTTGATATATTAGTCACAGTCGATATATTAAAGTCACAAAAAAAAAAAAAAGATGCTGCCACTGGCAGTCCCAACTTCTCATGAGACAGCAGTCACCTCACAGAAGACAGTAATCAGAAAATCCCCTAACTATATGTGCATTCTTGCATATATATGCTCCCATGTTAAGTCCTTGGTTTATCAAAACAGAGAAAAGTCACCTCACAGCATTTGTTGTCCCTTCAATTTTCTTGGAATTTCCCAAATACAAGAAATTTGAAATTGTGACGTTTAGCTTTTTCTCTTGGAATTACTAAATAATTCGCTACCCACTGCACAGTGGATTATCTAAAAAGGGCAGGTTTTTGCTAACAAGAGCTTGAGTTTATTTTATAGTTACACAACATCCTGCAGGTACATTGATTTTTTTTAAGCTGGTAACTCTGACTCCAGAGAAGAGGTCCACTTCTTAGATAAAAATGCAGCACTACGGAAAGGGAGTAAAAACACCACCTTGTTTTCAGATTTTTCCTTGTGGAAAATGATTGCTGTTGATGTTTAAAATTAAAGAGGAAAACTACACAAATACAAACTTTAAAGGAACAGTTTCAAAAGGCAAAAAATACTTACTCTGTAAATAGTGCAAAACCATCAATACAAGACTATAGCTGCTTAAAGTACCACGACTGGCATCATTTATGTCATGAAAACTCGCCCACTTCTTAACAACCAGTACTAATGGACGAACTCGATTCTCAACTGTAAGTAAAATAAATACTTATCAAAAAAGCACAATAACTAGACAGTGATCAATTAATTTTTATTGCCACCTGATCAATATGACACTTGTTTTGCACTCTAAAGTTACCTCTTGTAAGCCATTTATAGACTTTACTTAGTTATCCTACAACTACTGTCCATCTTAAAAAAAAAAAAAAAAAAAAAAAAAAAAAAAAAAAAAAAAAAAAAAAAAAAAAAAAAAAAAAAAGGAAAAAAAATTGCATTTGAAAATATCTTTTGGGTAGTAAGATCCACAGATGCATTACAAGGGCCATGCCAGGTAACTTGCAGATGAGACAAAACTGGATGTGCCAGTCAATGCAGCAGTTCCCTCCAGTTCTCAGTACAAATTTCCTGAATTAAGAAACATTCCAGGACAGACCAAATGTAAATTTTTTATTTAGATTATATAAGCTTCGAGGACAGAGAAAAAAAATTCTTCTGACTGCAGGACACAGAACTTATTTTTAATTTTTCCTCAGGGTCCATGAAAGCAGTAAACACTGCATCCAAACACTAATTCTAAAATTACCTGGTCCTCAGCAGTTTTTCATAGATGAGATCTATTAGATAAAATATCACATTAAATCAAGTTATCCTTTTCATCAGGAAAGACACCAATATTATAGTCACATTCCAGTTCTGAACTTCCGAATTGCAGGAGAATGTAGGTAGCCTTCTGTATGAAGGTTACAACACATTTTAGGGAGATGTTACTAACCAACATATCATAGGGAGCTCACAGCATACTTCATTTATTATTTGCAGATATGTGGAATTTGATCATCAGCCCAGTGAACCACCTTACAATGGACCAGATAATCACGTGTTTTGGAATATCTTTCTTACCCTGACATCTTTGTGCAAAGTTTGGTATGCTGAACATCAGGACATGAATACATAACTCACAACTGCTTCATCCAGGACAAGAGAGACTTTCTGTAACAGCGCCAGTTGTGTTCTGTGTTATTCTGAAAAATCCTGTCAAACCAACTGCCTCTTACAACTTATTCACAATGGTTCAGCAGACATGCTCCTGAACATGGCACTCTTCTTGAAATGAATGTCCTGAATTACGTCTGGAAGACTTCTTAAAAACAAAAACCCTTTCCATCAGTCACCTGATCCTCTACATCATTCACTAGTGGTTGGATTAAAAATTCTGACTGTTACTAAATAAGATGCAGAAGAATTAGTATACAGACAATAACAACAACATTCTCAATAACAGAAACATGATTTTTCATGAGACAAATGCAAATAGGCTCAAATTCTAAACTGGACTTTTCTTTGAGCATCACAATGGAAAGGATTTCACTTTAGTTAACTTCATTTTGAGATCAGGTTTTGTGTTTGCTAGTATTCGTCGTTAATATATAATGAAATCAGTGTGTAACACTACCAGTAAGTTTTTCCTGACATTCTTACATCAGTTAACAATCTATTACGGTGTATTTTCTTGAGGGAATGTCATTTGCTCAAAACTAAAAGGTCTGGCTTCCACTCTAACTGAAAAATCCCACCCATGAATTGCAGACTTACTCCAGACAGGCCTCCTTAGGTGACCAACTGATAACACAAAAGCAATACATTCCAGTTACTAGCTCTACTTAATCTACCTACATTTTCTCCTTCTGTGGACCTTCTGCTCCACTTAGTCATATAATCTTTGATCTCTTCTACAGCACCTGATGCACCAACATAGAAGGGCTGGTTTGGAAAAGACAGAAGAGCATCCACAGAAATATTTATAAATATTTTTTATCATGCTCACTAAGTTAACCAGCCCCTTGTTTGCTTGAGTATCTAACTCCATGGAACAAAAATATCCATATATCTTACATAATAGAGGTATTTTTTTTTTCTTGCAAGCAGGTTGAAGATCTTCAGCCATGCATATTTTAAGTGAGCAGGCTAATACTTTTAGTGCTACCCACCCTGGTTGATATGACTTCTAAAAGTATGTAAAGGGACTAGATGTCTGATAATAGTTTTCGTTTGTTTTTGTTTGCCTGAAGCCACATGAGAGTTGTCTTATCCCAAGAAGAGAGGACTATGCTTGACAAAGACTGCCTCTTTATGAAGGTCTTGCACATTATCTTTTCAGTCAAAAGCCTCCCTTAGTAACTCACTCCTTGACCTCAAGAAAATAGTAATATTTATCACTATCATCAGGAGACATTAAGTTAATTTTGACTGAGCATATTAAGGAGCCTGCAGTCCTTATAAAGGTGGACACCATGGCAGAAAGAAAGAAAAAAAGTTGGGCCACATAGACCCCTTCCACTGCTTTTTACCATCTGGATTCCTGCCTGTACCTATAGTGATTTGCTGAGAGGAGTAAGTGGTGAGACATAGAAACCAGTGGCAGAAACTGGGAACAACAATGTTAACATTAGACTTAGTGAAGTGACCCCATACCTATAGCTGTAACAAAGATTACTTTTCTAAACTATTTAAGCTTAGAAGGAAATCTCTTTCTAGGTGGATGCCTTCCTGGGTACATGAGGAAGTTACAGTTAAATAACTTTTCCAGGATGAGATCCCCTCTGAATATGCAACACTGTGAAACTACTCTGCTCTAAGTATTAGTCAAAAGTAGTTAGTAAGCATAGCTTGTACTGATAACTTCCTACCCTAAAAAGAAAGGAACTCATGTATGCAAAAACTGAACAAGGTGGTAAAGGGAGAAATGCAGGTGACCTAGAGGCATTAGCCCAAGGTCTGCTCCTTATGCATTTATCTGCCAAATGACATCATGGTGCTAAACAACAAAAGCTTAGCTTAGCACTAAGAGTGCTGTTTTTATTACTTCCCCTTTAGATGTGTGTTCCACAGTCTCCCACTGAAATGCAAACTACTGAGGAGACACAACCCAGTTGTGTTTTGGGGTTAGTCTAAAAACTGAAGTAACATTTCAGATTTCCCAAGGAAAGACTCTGTATTGTAAGACATAGCCTCAGCTAGCTATCAGTCACACATACCTATCAGTGGCTGCAGGGAAATAAAAGAAACAGAAAATGGTATCACACTATAATCACTGGTACAAAGGGAATAATACAATAATGTATTTGGTTCTGCTCCTCTTCCCCCACCCCATTATCTGCAGAAGACTGAAGCAGCCGTTGTAATAAATATGTGGACCTTAATATGAAGATATTTTATCATCTTCTGAATATTATAATATTCAATTAAAAACATAGCTAGCTGATGTTTTTCTCCATACATTTAGAGCAACAAAAAATTACATTAAAGCTATCTAATGCAGCTAATTAAGTAATTATACATGGTAACTTAATATAATACATTCAACTGAATTTTATTAGTTTATCAAGACTAAAATACAAACTAAAACTGCAGGCAAAAATTCACAGAAATAAGAAAATATATCAAAAACTTACTGTATGCATAGGTTCTCAGAAGGAATGTATTTCTTATTCCTACAACATTGTTTACATTCAAGTCAAACTCCACACAGCTATGGAAAAGGAGAAAAAGAAAAGAATTAAATGTTACGGCATTCAGTTTCAGAATATTTATTACCACTAGTGAAAGAGGTAAAGAAGTACAACTTTAAGACAATGTTCTAGGATTTTTCTTCTTCAAACAGTAAGAGTTTTAAGGCTATGATTTCCATTTTGTATTTGTGTATGGTACAATTATAGACTTGAATTCCATAGTTATCAAAATGTGGCTGTTGTGGGGAAGATGCAGGTAGAACTAAGTTTAGACCTTAGGACAACTTAATATATCAAATAATTGTTGGATTTTTAACAAATCTTTTTCCCAGCTAGGCTTCAAATACATGATTTTACTACAGATAGTGGGTTTGATAAAACATCTTTTGATGCCAGGCAGGATTCTCTGAGGTTTTAGTTTATCATAGCCCACCAATGAACTGAGAAGGAGAACTAACTATAGTAGCTCAGAAGGTAAGAATCTCCTTACACATTTCAAATTTAACTACTCTTATTCCTGAGACATTCCAATTTAACACGACATTTCAGTACCCCACTGTTGCTCGACTCTGTTACAGATAAGCAACAAGCACTTTGAAATGAAATTTATCAGTAAACAGTGCATGTTTTGTGAAAATCATCTTAACAGTTTCAGAGCATGCAATTTTTAGTAACTGTTTCATATGGTTAACAGCAAATAAGAGCACAACAAACAAGTATTACCTGCTTTATTTTACCACTCCAAATAATCTGAATTTCATACTGCATATGCAGCCTAAATACAGTGCTCAAGATACAATATCCAAATTTATGATCAACAAGCTATAACAACATTTTAACTTGCAACAAGAAGGGCCTCATATTGACAAAACAGTAGGTATCTGCAATATACAACTATTCATATTCATAAATATACGGAACAGATTTTTGAGATTAACTACATTAAAACATCCTTTGTATCAAAAATATTACACGATTAAAAAAATTAAACATGATTTTTTAGATGTTTTGAGAGGGTAGTAAACAATAACACAACAGGAAATAAACAAGCTTGAGCTACTGCTTGATAGTTGTTAAAATAAGCACAAACACCAATAAGACCATTATTTATAGGTGCAAATATAGTAAAGAATTGTCAGGCAGCATATGTAATTCCAGTTAATTCCAGTTGGCAAGATCACTTATTACCAGATGTTGATTAAACAAATTCTATTGTAGCTCTATTGTACTTTAATACACGCATTTAATAAATGTTGCAGTTACAGCAACTGAAAAGGGATTTGTACTGTTTTGACTCAAGTTCTACCAAAAGCACTAAAGGAGGGGAGAAAAAAAAGTCAAGTGCACATCAAATGCAGTAGAACAGAAAGCTTTTGCATCCTCTGCAGTACAGAAATGTTAATTAATCAAAGGCCTGACTGGTAACAGAGCTGGTATTATAATTATTTCCTGCAAAAGACAACAAAAAAATAGAGATAATAAGTCTTTATGTGCAAGTGACCTTCCCTTACTGTTAGGACATTAAGAAGCCTCCAAGATCAAAAAGTAGAACAAACAAAACCAAACTGATTCCTTTTTCTTCTTTTGCCAAATCAAATCAAGCAGGCAAGGTGTAATTTTCAGGCATTTATGGACAACACATACACTACAATCTGGCTCTGGCTGCAGAGATGGCATCCATTGCATTCTACCGCCTTCCCCAGCAGCTGGGCTTCAAGAAAATTGGCTTTGACAGGAAGCTTCTCACATTTAGTTTCTGGTTTTGGCTAAAACAGGTTTAGTCCCCTGGATACAGAGTATCCAATCCATTTTTCAAGATCTCTTGGAAAGAGTGAATGAGTGTGTATATGAACAGATGGAAAACACAGGGAAGAGGCTGGTAAGAGACTGGAAAGAGACAGATAGTTAGACAAAACATGGGTGGAAGCGAAAAGATACATAAGGGAAAGATATGGGGATGAGGAGGGAAAAAAAACCAAATGGTGAACTGTACTGTTTTTATTCTCCCCCCAGAATGTAATGGGCAGCTTCTAGTCTGAGAAGATATCCTTTGAGTTAGTAGGAGGGAAAGAATTCTTCGAATCCTGTCTGTAAGTATATGAATATTATGACTGTCACTTTTTTTGCAAATGACTATAGTATGGACTATAAATGCCTACAAAGAATGTCCATTTTCTCACCTAATCACTTCCATAATTTAAGTTTCTTTTTAAAGCCCAATTTAAAATTGGAAAAAAATATTTTTCTATACCTCCGTCATTTCTGCAAGATTTTTACCAGGAATTTATCATTTAAAGTATCCATAGAAAGACTAGCATTGTTGTGTGTAGGCAAGCTGTATACCCAAATTTTAACTTGACAAGTTTAATACTTTCAGAAAGTATAGGAGAAACAAGCTACTGTACTGTGTAAAAGAAAAAGTTATTAGACAAACGTTATTTGTATCTTTAAAAGATAGGCAACCACACAGAGGTAAATATGGGATTATGGGTAAATGAAAAAAGTATGTAGCAAAACCCTAAAAAGCATTATATAATCTCAAATGCAAGAGCTTAACTGGAAGGTGTTTATTAGTTCAAATTGTGAACAAAACAGATTCAGTTCTATCACAGCAGAGTTTTTGCTTCAATAAAAGGATACCACACAAAGAGAGACCAGAGAAGTGGGTTGGTTTGTTTTTTAAAGGTCAGAGAGACAGCGTTGCAGAATTTTAGAAGTGTGTGGGCAGGATAAGACAGTTACACACAAAAAAGTTGTTCAAAGTCCTATTTACTAAGAATAGTGAAATTATGCTATTGCATGAAGGCAATATACATAATTCTTATGCAATGTAGTCCTATAAATATAGGAAAATTTGAACATTATTCAGATTCCGAAAGTGCTTTGTACTTTTTTTTAAACTCAGTGTCAGATACTCTTATCACCAAGATAACGACGGCATGGTTCTCTATTCCAGTGCACCCCTCAATTGTTTTCATGTCTTCGTAAACAAAGTACAATGAATACAATAACATACAACACATCCAGTTCTGTCCAATTACTTCCCTCTTTTAAAAAAGGCCACCAAATCAGCACCTAACGCTGTGAATAGAGCATGTTATACTACACATTGTTAAAATACAGAATACCTCCCTAGAAAAGAGCAGAATATAATCTCCTAAAATGAATAGTTTGCACATTTTTAATGAAGAAAACAATGTCATTACAAGAGCTAAGGCTTGTTTTATAGTGTTTATACAAAAAACTGTGAATTACTCCCTAAGTAGCTCAATATTTAAGATGTCTGTACAGAAAGCTAAACCATCTTTCACAGCAGTTTTCTTCCCACCTTTATCTTCCTGTGAGGAAGCATCTGTTAACTGGAGTCTACCACACACAAGTTGACTATAGAAATACACCAAATAATGTTATTAGTTCACATCACAGAAACTAAGCAGCATCCCAACCACAGAAACTGCTGTAGGCTATCAAGGAGGTAAGCTGATTACCACTGCACATTAGCTGTACAAATTTGCAATCTTACTACAGTACAACGTAAACAAACAAAGCGTGACTTCAGCGGAACTACTCACATGCACAATACATAAATACTTTCCTGTATCAGAGTCTAAGAAATGATCTTGAACAGAGTACTTGCCTGACTTTATCCCTGAACTTCACTATTGGCACTTTTGCTCGAATCAGCTGAGGTCGCTCAATGTAGCTTGCTGAAAGGGAGAAAACATCCAATTAAAGTCTCATGCAAAATGCTGATGTTAAAACAAAAAACAAAAACAACCCCCCCCCCCAAAAAAAAACTGCCTATTGAGCTATGCGAGTAACAGCTTATTAAACGTAGCAAAAATATTCTCATAAATGTTGTGATAAACTAAGTAACCTTTAGCAACTGGCAGCAAAAATACAATCTAGCAAACTGTAAAAAGAACAACAAAAAAGCATTAGAGGAAGATTTTTATGTATATTCAGGAAATTTAAACATACAGAGCCCAGTTCTACAATGCCTTTACTGAGCAGTACTTATAATACAAATCCTGAGTAATTACAATCACAGTTCAAAAAGAAAGGGAGGAAGAACAGACCCATCCTAGATGGCCAGATGCCTAAAGCTGGCACTATGTTGTGGAGGTGACACATGATCATCTGCTTGCTTTTTAATCATGTCGTGTGCTTACAGTTGAAGTGATGCATTTTACTGTAAAAAAGTTAACCTTACTGTATCTTCACTACACATAGCTTAGGCTTAAAGCTTCCTTTACAAACTCCTCCTTTGACAAAATACGTACCAAGAAAGATGTTTCCTACTGTATTAATACTGAAAATAAGGCATCAGATTTGCAGCTATGACACCACTTTCCACCAAAGATGGGATAAACTCTATTTGCCTTTTGCTTTAATAGAGATAGGACATGCAAGAGATACAATCACGGGACTGCATCTCAGCTGATTATCCACACAGTACGGACATGCAGGCTTAGCGCCAGGCCATCCAAACCTACAGTTATTAAGCCCTGCCACCAAGTGCGTCTTTGCACTTTGCTCCCCAAAACTCCTGTAGCAGCCACATTATCTGTGATTTCCTAACATCTCTGATTTCCCAATTCAGATAAAAGGCAGTTGACCATAATCCTTAACAAGAAATGTGCCCAAGAAGGTAGTGGAAAAGGAAGAGAGAGAAAAGCAGCGTCCCTAGTTTAACAGTATGCATCTGGCCAAACAACACAGTTTCAGTAATTTATCTTATGTCGCAAAACATAGGACCACTTGAATTTGACCACATTTAACATTATATATTTCCTCCTTATTTGAATAAATTAAGCTAAAATTAGTATGATTAAGCATGACCAAAGTAGGAGCAGTGTAGATTACAAAATGACCTTAAAGAAAAGCTAATCTTCACTTTTGGGGAGAAAAAGGGCATTTCTTTCTGTCAGTTTGGATAGCAACCGTGATTAAAGAGTATCAGCTATATATTGCATTTGGGTGACAACTTCAGGTTTGAAGTAAAACCCTACAGTATAATACTCAATTAAAAACAAATTTTATTTTTATTTATTTTTGAGGCTTTCTGGAAGTAGTTTAATGGAGCTGCATGTTTGGACAGGTCTGCCCTTTTGTAACCCTTTATCTGAATTGGAATTCATTGTTTGATCCTAAGTAACACACAGACTGGCAATCAAAAAAGAGATAATGTTACAAGCTTACTAATTTTAAAGGAAGAATATTACAACTGGCATTTGAGAAGAATTCCAATCCATGTTCACTGACTGCACAATCCAGTACAACTCAGTACAAGTGTCCCCTCTCCCTACCTGTACCCACAGGCACATCTAAGCATCCCTCCTCCAGCATCCCAGAACACTCTGAATGTGAGGCTATAAAGCATGCAGAGCTCTCTGGCTCTTGCCTTGCACTGCAAGATTTAAGACAAAGGTGGCCAACACGCTGCCTATGGCAGATAAGTGCACATGTGCACACACATAAACACATGCTATAATAATTTCATTTTCCTTGCTATGATCTTTCTAAAGATCCCTGCAGAACTTCACTGGATTCATTCTAGTGGCAATCCCCTTCCAAGCGATATGCTTGTCTGCAAGCGATATGCTTGTCTGCAAGCACCTCCCAACCCTTGACGGTACTCATGCCACATTGGCAAACCAGGCAAAGAGGGAAGAAAAAGGAGAGAAGAAGAAAACCCACCCACCCCATCCAATCCAGTCTGTTCTCCAAGGGTGGAACAGAGCAAAGAGGATGTTAGAAGGCAGTGACTTGCTGCTGAGTACCTCCGTTTTGGCTCACGCTGATGGTGCCATTACCAGAATCTCTACTGTGCACGAGCATTACTTTTCATAAATACCAGGGAAGAGCCACATACACAGACTGTGGAATTCTAAGATACATTCAGATTGAATAAATGCCTTAGTAAACTAAATATCTGATCTTGCTGCTATGACGAGAAGGGCCAAAAACCACCATGCAAAGAATTCCACATAGCTGCTCCACAATTTTCAACAACTGGTATGTCTACAAAAAAATCACAGATGCCACTTCAGTTGTAGTGAAAAAGAACACAGTCACTTAAAAAAGTGTTTAGTCTTCTTTGATGTGTAACCCATTCATGCATAATTTCAGAAGAAACAGCTTAAATCTCTTCTTTCTTTTGCAGAAAAAAGTGCAACTGTGCAAAATATTAATCTCAAACATGGTACATACCAGAAAGATTTTTAGCATCCTGCACATGTAGTCTAGTCTTATAGGTATGATTATACTATAGAAAGAACCTGGGTGGCATAGAAGTTCAGATGTAGAATCATGAAGGCTATAGGAGGGTACAACTCAGGGTAAGATGAATTAGTTGTTGACACTTAGAATTCACTTACTTTTCTTTCAAACTGACAACTTTTTGTAAAACCATGCTTGTGACTAAATAGAAATGGTTTTCTTCCACTGGTATCAGAAAACATTTTATAAACTGAATGAGGACCATATACAGGCCTAGGGAACTATATACCTTTAATAAAAGAATACAGAATAAAACTTAAACAGTAACAACAGTGTAGTGCCAACTTATTACTAATAATACGTATTGATCATATGATATTTTTTTATTAATCACAACAGGATACCAAGAGTTCCAGATAGAGCAGCTACTCCAAAACAGTCTGAATGGGAGCAATACTTTTTTTTTTTGGGGGGGGGGGGGGAGTGGGGGGGGGTGTTTGGGGCTTTTTTTTTTAATCTATTTTCAGCTGAGAAGAATATTTGCACTTGAGTATTCTTCTAGGTAAGACAGACATTTTAAATTCTTACATGATGTCATTTTAAACCCATTAACTTTTACCATCTGTACAATGCAGCAAAGCAAGTTAGTCTAATTAATAAGTTAACATTTGTTTTTACAGCAGGAAGTTTAGAGATACTGTACAGTTGCAAAGAATATGCCAGGGAGACATAGCAAGTTTGAGAAATACTGTTTCCAGGTCACATTTATTAAGACACTGACTGCTTTACCTCATTTACAATCTTACCATGAGCAAGAAAGAGAGAAATGCTTTAAGATCTTAATCCTAATCAGGTAGGAATGCACAGAGAATGAAGAGTCTTTTTCAAGGGAACATTTTGCTTTCCACCCAGTGTTTAGGGAAAATTAAAGACAGACTTATACCTATACCATCATGCAGTATTTTATGTTCTCACCTATCAGTAAGTTTTTCAAGGCTGTTCACTCATCGATTTTGAGTTCGAGTTACATTGATTCCCCTCATTGTTGCGCTTTGCCCACCAGACAACTGTTGGGTGGATTCCATCCTGATATCTAGTCCCGACACTACTGCGCCTCTTTGTATAACTAAGAGAAAATGAGCTCCTCCTTATTTATTCAGATATTAAGCACCAGTCAACCCAGTACTGCTCGATTGATGTTCAAATGAATTCAATTCTGAATCTGCAGAAACACAGCACCTAAATTTGAGACTAGTATGTCCCCTAGAACACCGAGAGCTGAATAGATACTAGAAGCTTCCTCCCACTTTACACTGTGACCAGGCTATTCAAAAAAAGAGCACATCTTGATTTTAGTTAGTGTTCTAGATGCAGAGACTGACAACAAAGAAAAGCCTCTGCTATAAGTCTTTAAATTCAATGGCCTCAAATTCCTTACTCACGCTTGTTACCTTTTGCAAACTTGAAATCAAAAGAATCTGGAGTTTATCTAAACTTTGAATCCACTTCCCAGTCTTCCCAGAATCAAACAATTACCTAACAATCACAGTTAACCATATACAAAGGTAAAAGAGATGGCATATAAAGTTTATAAGATGATTTGCCTAAAAGAAAGGCAAACTGTGAAACAGAAACGAAGCTGAACTCGGAATGCTTCCCAATTTATCAATCAATCATGAAATTAAGGTGGGATAAGCAAAGAATCACTTTCTTTGTATTGCCTTCCTTTTGGTATGTACAGAAACACCACAGAGTACAGGAAGAAAGAAAAATGACGCTTTTAAGAAGTACATCTAGAAAAATTTCTCCCAAGTTTCTAAACTGAAGTTTCGCTCATTCTACAACTGAGGAAGGGCTAAAAATGCTTGGAACACTATCTATTCTGCAGATATCCTCTTTATCAAAAATTATTTCTGTTTACCCCTTTAACTCTTTTATAAAACCTGGCAGTCCAAGAATTCAGCTTTAAGTAGTATCAAATGACTTCTCCCTCCTCCCCCTTCTGGTCTCTCACACATCCTAGCACATGTTTACTTCACTTCATGCTTGGCCTAAACTATGTTTATTTTTATTCTCTTATATGAGGCAAGGAATACGTATAACAACAACTCACACACTTGCTGGGAATGTGAATACAGCTGCAGTCTTTCTATCCCAAAACTGAAGAAACTGTTTAAACAGTATGGTCAAAAAAGGATTTCTTTAACATTACAGGATACCATCACATGTATTAACTGGACAGCACAAAACTTAAGAATAATGATTAGAAGAGGTTTCATACCATTTTTGTCATTAAAAAGAGGAACACATGCAACAAGCTTGCTTAATGAAACTGCAGTTCTTAAAGCAGTTCTGTACAGACCAATCTTACACTTGCTTTTATATACAGTAGCAGCATACATGTACTCATGCTCTGCCTTTAAAGGCCACAAGTGTGGCCCTCGTGACCACTGCACCTGAAATTCTGATTCAAGTTTCTAAGCAACAAAAAAGCGAATTACAGCCCTAGATTCCATTTGTATTTAATGTCTCAAAAGAATTACAATTGCCACACACTTCCTCTAAGTATCTGTACTTGTAGATCCCACTTTTGGTGATTAAGCAGCAGATGACTTCTGAAGACAGGAGGAGGTAGGAAATCATTTAAACAAAAATTGCAGTGCTATAATAAAAAACAAAAAACAAAAAAACAAAAAAACCACACACACACACAACCACTAAACTTAACAGCCAGTCTGGAGCTGACAATGAACAGCCATACAAACAGAGTACCACTGAAGCATACTACTAAGACTGTCTACCCAAGAGTAGAGAAAAACCACATGAACCTATCTGACAGCTTTCAAAGTCTATCTTCAAAAGAAAAGTTATTCTGAACAAGTGGATGACAGCAATTGTATTTGCCTAAGTATGCTTTAATCAAAGTAACTGGCACACTTACTTGTTTCAGAGGTATTAGACTTCAGCATAGTTGAGCTATAGCTTGTAAATGGAGTAAGCCAAATGGAAAGACCCATATGGAAAAGCATTTCTATTTTGAACCATGTGAAAGTAAAACAATTTTCAACAACTTCTGTCTATAAATTCTAGCCCTGAGCATCCATACTATAAGAAAAAAAGATAAAGGGCTAGGTATAAGACAGAGCATCATGCCCATAGAGATGTTAGAATTAAGAAAAGATGATCTAAGAGTTCTAGATAACACAACTGACAGAGTCACGCAGGAGCTGTAAGATGAGCAGTGTTTTGTCCTGCCTCACCTTCCAAAGAACATTTGACTAAATGAAGCTCAAGAAAGGTACTTGCTTTCCTAGCTCCCTCTTGCCTTGCATCAGACATGGGCCATGACATAATAAAAACCTTCAGGGATCACTCCCACATGACAGCGATGTCTTTCTGTGACTGGTATTCCCCAGCACACAAACTTGATTTTGTCTAAAGCCATCTCACAGAACACAGCCTCTTGAAAAAAGAAAAGAGGGTCACAAGTTATTTAAACGCTCCCTTTCAGGTCCCTGAAAACACAACTATTTTATCACTGTGCTTCCTAGAAAGCACTGGAATAACTTGTATCCTAGCCATACCAGACTAAGCTCCAGACCGCTTATGCAAACATCAGCATATAATAGCAATAAGCCATTAAACATCAGATGCCTATACTGAGATAGATACATCAGGCTCTCCTCAAGTGAGCTGCTGAAATCCAGGTACAGACACCTCCCAGTGAAGATGTTTTGAAGTCTGCAATGAAATTTATGGTTTGTTCCTCTTACCATTGCAGGACGATTCAGAACAGCAACATAAGGAACGGCATCAAAGAACATATCACAAGTTTGAGAACTGAGTGGACAGTCACTGATATCAAAGATCCTGTTGTCTATTAATAATTCAAAGGATGGTACAGAAACCTCTTTGAAGCAGGAGGTTTTCACTTCTAAGTGAAGAACTGCCCCTGTGAATTCTTCATCTAAAGGGAATCTAAACAACAGCTTACAAGAACTATGAGTTGACCTGTTTCTCCTATACATGCAGATACTGTCAACACTTAATATCTCCTTCACTAGACACCTAGGATAACTATTTCACTAGTATCAAGGTCCGTAAGAAATTTCTACATGGTCTATTGTGAGTGACATCTTACTTTACAACTTTTTAGAGTACTGTCTTGAGGAAAGCACTGCAATCTAAAAGAGAAATAATAGTTCACTAACAGAGGTTTCCAAACAGAAATCCACTTTTGAATCATGGACCACAATTAGAAAAAGTCATTTTAAATGCTACCCATTCTCGAAATCTACTAGTTTGGAGGGTAGCCCTTCGGTTGTTCTGATTACTATCCATCAATTCCGTCATACAAAATAAGAAAGTCTGTTTCGCTTTTCTGCAAAAAAAATGCTATGATTAGAAACTAGACAACATGCAAGTACACAAGTAGTTATAACTGTACATCAACACTACTTCCAGAATTGCCAATAATCTTACCACCTCGCTGTAGCCTGGAACTTACAAAGTTTAGAACTGAAGAGTTTTTGGACTAAGCTGAGTATATGTCTTGCTTCAGTCTTCTGATTTACCTGAAACATGATATTAAAATTAAAGAATAAAAATGTTATAACCCATTTAGGTTTTTTTATCCTTATATAACTAGCATGCTTTACTTTTCAAATAAAGGGAAAGTCTATTAAGTCTCATAATAAAAAGCAAACATGTACACATGCATACCAATACATTCCTCAGTCTACATATATATTTAATTTGGGAAAAGCCACACAAACTAATTTAGATCTGAAGTAACTAGCAGACATTCAGAAATCTTAGAACTCTGAAGGAAAGCTAGCCCCACTTAAATAAAAATGTAATTCCTTTCATTCACGATGTTTCAATTCTTCCAAAAATATCCTCTGTTTACCTTTTTGGTTATGTCTTTTCTTTCAAACTCCACATATAAAAGTTTTCTCTCAACAAAAATGCTTAAGATAGTTTGTATTATCAAGTTCATTTTTGTGACTGCACACTAAAACTTTTGTTGTTACTACCTCTCTAAAAAAGCCTTCACATTATCTTATAGGATTTTATCTCAGTGGGAAGGTTGCCCTAGCTTTTCATATGACAATTTCACCACAGAAACAGTTCTAAAAAGGAGGAAAGTTATTTAACATACACTTATGGAAATGTCTGGTTTTGTTTTTTCAATGTGTTAGCTAAGAATCTAAACAATTAAATAAAACACAAAAGCACTTAATAAAAGTTGTTCCTGTCTCTAAAAGAATCAGAGCTCTTTAATCAACACTTCTCTGTTACTCTGTACTTTGTCCATTTGTGAAATTACGGTAATGCTTAATTTTCAAAGATTTTGCAGGATTAAAATGTTTTTAAGGTCAAATTCATACTTGCAACATTACAGGAGCTACAGTTCATAGCTACTATTAGTGCAAAAATATATTATTAAATCAAAAGATTTGACCATGTTTCTCATTTTAGAATCAAGCTTACTAAAAGCACATACATTTTTAAAATATTTACTGAATTTAAAGTGCTCTGGTTCCAGAAAGTGCACCAAACAGACTTTAATTATATTTTTAAATTACTTACTGGCTCTTCTTTAATCACGAGGCACAAGTCACCATCACTGCTACGAGTGCCAAAGCCATTCAGTGAGGATCCAACCAAAAAGAGTCTGCTCTCTGTAACAAGAGGATCACAGAAGAAAAACTGATGGGACATGTCCTTGTTTGGGAAGAAGGGAGAACTGTGAATGTGAAGAACATTCAAACTGATACTGAATGGTCAGATTTGAGACATACGTGGAAAAATTCGCTGAATTTCCCTCTGGAGTTCTGTTCTGCAGAGTTCTTTTCTGTTCAAATCACAGGTCTGTTGCTGACACGCTTGAAACAGCTCCAAAACCTGCTGACTTAACTTGACACACACATTCAAAAAGTAAAGGTAAAGGGCAGTAAAACATTCTTTCCTATCAGATGCGACTATATGAAAAATAGAAAACAGAAAAGATTGCACTAACAAGCAAATAAATTAAATGCCAGCATTGTTTCCCATAATCTATTCCTTTGTTTGGAGTTTTATCCTGCTTAAATTCATATTGAACACCTCTCCACAAGAAGTTTCTGCAGTTTTTAATATAAAGTTTGTCCAGTCTTAGAAAAGATGTCTATCCAAAGAAAATAAGTTTTGCTCCATCAGTATCTGCAGCTTTTCAGAGATCAAGCAGTGAAAGACCACAGATACCTTCTGCTGACTTTAAAGTCACTAGTTTGACCTATAATAAGGAGAAAAATGAAGATAAAAAACTGATTTAAGTTAGCTTTTTTAATTTCAACCCCACTCAAACTATCAAAGAAGTAGTCATCTTTGGTGGAAGCAGGTGTTAATTGTTTCTTCTTTAATGACAATATTGCTATACACTATAATCAACAGACAAATATTTATACTAAAAAACCTTCCATTGTGCTGATGCAAGATGAAATACAAAGAATGATTAGCTGCAAGGTTTTTTTTTTTTAAAAAAAAGAAACAGTTCCGACTCCATTGTCCACTTGAAGATGACATTCTCTCCTACATATATACAAATGAACAGTAACTTTTATCTCCTTCTGAAGAGAAGCAGAGGGCATCTTTACAGGCCCCATATCATATTTATTCAAAACAGGCTTCTCCCACGTTACTGGCTTATTTCACCAGCATTTCCCTCCTCTCCTTTCTTAATCATGCAACACATGGACCATCCCTCCAATTCCTACTATGCCTAGATCAGATAGGCTGATTTCAGGAAATCAACAACAAACAAAAAACCCTCCAAAACCAAACACACAAACAAAGAGGCTATACAGAACTGGGAGGACTATAGCAGCAGCTACATTTACTGACACACTGCTATTCCTTATAAATAAAGCTCAGCAGCAGAGAGATCATGACACTATCAAAGAACCCTGCGGAAGTTTTTGTTGTCTCCCACAGCATCACAGAGTCTCACCTTCTCACCAGGACAACATAAAGGTATTACCTTATCTTTGGCTACAGGGAGCGTGGTCTCTATAGGGTCTGAAAATGAAGCGTCACGTAATGGAGGAACACATCCAGTTAAATCTGGTACGTAATGTGCATGAAACAGTTGAGATGGAATTGATCCTGGGAAGGAGTATCTACGTTCTTCTGGTAAAGGCACTGTTTGGTTAACTACAGTTGTTTCGCGATGAGGCGAATGAAACCGCTGCCGTTTAACATCATATGGAACATTTTGTTCACTTAGTCTCCTACAAAAAACAAGACAGTAATTCCTCTAGCTTGCAAGCTCCAACATATAATTAAAGTATACTTGCTACAAAGTACAAATACTTATGATTAATTACTGTGGCTATTTCACTAAGACCAAGAAGCATTCTACAGAATCGAAAGGCATGCCCATCCTAGATATCAGGTGAAATAAACCTGGAATGGGAAATGCAAGAGAACACACAACTGCAAAAGTGCAGCTACCCTTGAAGTGGATTGATGCAACTGCTTAACAAGAGCACTTATATTAACCAGCTGAAACCAAATGGCAATTCAGTCAAGCAGGATAACTAGAAAAGATGAATGCTGGTCATACTATATTTGTGACCATATATTTTTTTCTTTTTCTTTTTCCCCAAAAGATACATACAGACTATGTAAGTGTATTTTTTTAAAATAAAAATCAACAGAAGTGCAGTGAGAAGTTTTGTGAGTTCTGAATACCCAGTGATTAATAAGAAATCCAACAGTGGGGAAGGGAGGAAAAAAATAAAAACTTACCACAATAGCCATTCAAAATGTAGCATTTGTCTGTGTAGGCTTAGATTGTACAGACAGTAAAATGTGTAATCTGGGCAAAAAAGAACCACTATTCATTTGACAAATCAAACTAATGATTGTATTAAGCTATGTAGGTCATAAACCTAATGTCTCATTTTGCAACATAAACTTTTATCTCCACATTAACTCATTAGTCACAGAAATTCATATGTACTTAAAAAGAAATCGTGATCTTATGTATAGCCCCTTGGCATCTGAACTCTTTATTAAGAAAAAGTTGTACTGACAGGTGAAGTGGTTGAATATCACATTCTACCACATTAAAGAATATAAAAGACGACATTCATGTTTTGTTTATACATTAAGTGCCTGCATATAAGCTAACCATTATGGGGATATTCACATGCTTAAAAAAGCATGACATTCAAGTGTTCATATTATGTATGAACAAATTGACTATCAATAAAACTACAGTTATCCCTTGTAGTTAGAAAGGTTGGCATCAGAACTGTTTGAGGACCCAGACAGATAATATTAATTAAAGATTTAACTGACAAGACCTCAAGTCATCATTTCAGTTTTCAAGTTTTCAGCTTCTGTCTGATAGAAGTTACTGATAACAGTACCTACGACAGTCTTAAAGGAACTCATAATGTAACATTAAATCAAAATATGAAGTTATTTCAGTATATTTTAGCTGAGAAGAACTTACATGAACTGATCTTCAGGGAAAATACCTTAAGAAGAGTTGATTCAAGATCTAAAGAACTACTTGACTGCAAATCCCTTAACACAGCATAGCTTTCCATAAGTCAGACTGCTCAAGGGAAAAATATGCATGCAGCATGTGAAACCAGGACTTTCTTTAGTTAATGAGATACCTATATAACCAACTATAGCTTAACACTATGTATTTAACTATTTGTATCCTCTCAACTGTTAAATCAAGAGGAATAGTGTACAGGCAAGAGTTTCAAAGATGGGATTACTTAAGGCTTCCTCCCTACCACCTGATTCACAGAATTATTAAAAATTCTACAAACATTTATCAACTATTATTTCTGAACTGATAAGCAGGATAGGAAAATCATTTTTCTAAAACGTTAGGAAAAAATAGAGTCGCACTCATCTGGAATTTCTCTTATTGTTGCACAAAGGAAGTTATCTAAATAAGTAAAGTTTTTCCAAAAAGGAGAAAAATTATGTTTTCATAAAATCCCCCCCCCTCCAAGTGCTTGATTTTAGAACTTTGCATTTGAAAAATAAAACTTCACGTAATTAAGAAAAGCAGGAGAAATATGTAGTGCATCATCGGAAGAACATCATGATTCCCAGAAAACACTGAAGGAACAATTTTATTCTCAACTTGATAAATCAACAAGAAAACATTCAACGTATTGACACAAGCCTTCTAACAGTCAAGCACACATAGACTAGGATCTACTGCAATATTAAAATAAAAGAAAAAAGTCAGTTCTGTTAGGTCACAACTGTAAGAGAAAAACTACACATATTAAATCACTAATGTTGAATAAAGTTCTCAAAAGCAAGTACATGAATGCTTTAAATTGCCATGACATGTGAATGTGGCCTACTTCATCAGAAAGGCTTTATTCACTATTAGAAGTTCCACAGAGATTATATAATGTATGTGCAACCTGAATTCATGTTATACACTGTAATCAGAATTAATTAATTATACACACATATGAAGAACTTACTTTCTTCCTCGGAATGACGTAGGGGCAGCAGATGTATGTATTGGACTGCCATTTCCATAAGTCAATGGCTGAGGCGTAACAGCTGGAAGAGTTGCAAGGTTCCCACTCAACAGAGCCCTAGAAAGACTACAGTCCATAATTATTATTCATACAACACCTAAGATACCTTTTTTGTTTGATTGCTTTTCTTCAGTAAATACAAAACTCTGCAAGTCCTGCCCTTTTTTTCTTAGAAACAATACACCTGTCCTTTCTATTCAAAAAGAAAGTTTCAGTATATAGCATATATTTCATTGAAAAATGGAAGGTGGTCATTCTTCAGAGCGCATATGTGAGAGCTTTCCAAACAAACTAGCTTAAGGCGGCATTAAAGTTAAGAGGCTAAAAGCACTAGTATTTTTCAAATTTCACCCCAAGCATAAATGTTTCTTCCCCTTCTCATCTCCTTCCTGGATTCCCCAGTGAACATACACAATTGAATACACATTTGTTAAAACTGAACTGTAGATTAACTGTAACTAGTGAAGTGATATCTCATGTATTACACACAGGAGAGCATTAAAACTTGCAGGTCACCAACAGAAGTGATACAGTTATATTTTTACACAAGAGACCTTTTTTATATTTCAAGTTTTATGCAGTACAATATTAAAAATACTGACAACCATCCTCCATAAACAGAAATACTTCTTTCAAAAGACAGTTAACTGTCTTTTACAGATCCATCCTCCCACCCCCAATCAAATCTTATTGTACTTACGCTGCATTCTGAAAGTTAAACTGAGCATCAATAATTTGCTGGTGAGAGAGAAGAGTAGGTGGTATGTTTAGAGGAAGCTTATTGAAGAAGTTACTGTGTTGTTGATGTTTTGGAGGGAAGGGTGGACGACCCAAGTTGGAGGAATTTGGGAACATGCTCTTTACTGAAAGCAAACATGTATCCTTTTACCTACCAAAAAAATAAAAAATAAAGAAATCAGGCAACAAAATAACACTAGTTATCTTTTAAACTTTGGGTTAAAAACCTGCAATAATCTAAAATTTATTTCTACAAATTTGCTTAAAAGAATAGTGATTGTGGATGAGTTTATCACCTTTCAGGAGAATATGCTGAACAAAAATACTATGTTCTCCAAGCTTCACTATTACTACTTTATTTATTTATTTTCAAAAAGTGAATTTTTATTAACTTCCCTCAATTTCAGCTTTTACTTTAGAAAGTTACAGAAAATAAAGCTGTCCACTGTCTCAAAGAAAATTAATGTATTTTAATGGAGTATGTTTTATACTTCAAAAACTCCCCCAAGATGCTCACAATATATAGGAAGAAACAGTTGACTACAACACAAGAACATGAAGATACAGCTGATCACAAACTATAAGCAAAATTAGTTTATTTTCATAACATGATACACAAATAGGCAGCCAAATGATGAAAGCAATGTGAAAGTAATCTATTCGCATTTTAAGAATATCACGTACATAATGCAGTTTTGTGTGTGTGCCTGCAGAATGGATTCTTTGATAGTAAGTATGCATTTTTATATCTTTTAAATTTAAAATGGATTCTGGCACAACTGACTGCTTGATCTTGCATCATTATATGCAAGATATTAGCATCATTATATGCAATACATTAGCAGAGGAGTTAGATGAAAAAGAAAATCTTTGCCTACACAACAGGTTAAACTGTGTGCGCACACTCTCTCGTTCTCACTCTACATATCATTTTGCAAATTACCAGTATTTCAGACCTAAAGCTCAACTTACATGCAGGAAACAAGTTTCACATCTTATCTGGCAAGACCACATTAGAAGTTTTTTAAAACCCAGTTACCCATACTGTATACATCTCTTAGCTGCAAAGAATACCCATCATTATTTTCAAGTTTCATCAACCAGTTTTATCTCAGTCTTAAATCAGAATTCTGCAAACAAACAAGTTGTGTCACTAACATAGCTGTTCATGCTTGATTTTAAAACTTTGCACATAAATATTTACCCATTCACAGCAATACTGTAACTCAAATACAAAGGAGGAAGTTTGATCAAATTGCTGTTTTAATTAGAACATTCTGAAGTCACAAGACCAATGGCACTGTTTCCCTAATTATTGTATAAAAACCTTTTATAAACCCAATGCTGCAGTAATATAATTGAAAAAGTACTGGTAGATCCATGCACTGGCATGGAAATCCACTTACCACATCCAAGGCTAAGTTTGGAATAAACTTAATTTCATTTTAGGATCTTCCAATTACCAAACAAAGAACTTAAATAAATAAATAAAAGTATTAACAGCTGCATTAATGGGTGTTCTCTCATACATTTTCTCACTGTTATCACCTTAAAGCCTTTTTTTACTTGTAACTGGGAACCGTTGCCATATTTCTACCTCCTTGGACAGCTCCTACTATGACTTCATGCAGCATCAACATGGAACCTAGGTTAAGTTATCTGAGATGTTTACCTTCAATTCTACTGAAGGGAGAAAATGAAACTGCACAATGAAAAAGTAACCTGATATTTTCGTGTAGTCTGAGTGACATTTATGTGCAATTTGAACAACATAAAACAGCACAAAAAAACCCCATACATATGCAGAAACACTAATTAGCTCACAGCAAAGATGACAGTGGACAGAATAAGGACTCCACTGATAAATTCATAATTTGTTAGAGAAAGCATTTCACAGAAACAAGTCTCTTACATTACCTTTGTAGTACTAGAAATGGAAAAGTGCAACTGTTGACACCTCATTCAACTCTGAGCATTCTGGAGGAACATTCCATAAAGTTACATAAAGTTTACATAAGGATTTGACAGATATCATTTATTGGTAGGAGAACTGTGCATTGGAATTCAGGATTTAGCTTTGAAAGTAACAGGTTTTTGGCCTTTATAGTAGTAAATACCAGGGCAAAAAAAGCAATTAAGTTACTTTCCCTAAATTAAAATCCAAAATAATGCAAGGTAGCAATGCTATTGTCTCAGAGAAACAGCAAGAACATCTATGGCGACTTTCAGTACTGCTTATCATGATGGGAAGCGGAAAGTACGGACTCCTCTCCAAAAAGGGGCTCAACGGCACCACAGTCCAGGCACGCCCTCCTGCGCGGGCCCTTATCCCGAGCCGGGGCGCTCTCGGGGCAGAGCGACAGAGGCGCAAACAAGTGAAGGCTGATGCGTTTCCCTGCACGGGAGCCGAGGACACACGACTGCGGCGCTCCTGCGCCCGCCGTTCCCCGAGCACTGCCCCTGCGGCCCCGCCGCCGCCCCGCCACAGCCGCGGAGCCCCGGCCCCGCCGGGGGGAGCCCCCGCCCCAGGCCCCGCGGCGCGGCCCCGCGCCCGCCGCGACACTCACTCCAGGCCTGGGGCTCGCCAGCGGTGCCAAGCAGCCCCCCCTCTCCGCTCGGCTCCGCCCGCCGCTCGCAGGAGCCGGGGCCTTGCGGCCGGGGCGGCGGCGCGGTGCTACCCCAGCCTCCGCTCGGCTCCGCCGTCCCCGCGGGCAGCGCGGGCCGGAAGCAAACAAACGCTCCTCCAGCTGAGCGCTGCCCTCTGACCCGGATCCAAAAACGCGCCGGCAGGAAGTGGCCGCTCCGCGGAGCCGTCTCGCTGCCTCCCCCCCTCGGCCGTGCGCCGGGGCCGCCTTGCGCATGCGCCCCAGGGGGAACGCGCGGAGGGCGGCGGGGCAGCCGTTGGGCGACGGGCGACCGTTGCGCGGCCGTTCCTCCTTCCCTTCCCCCACCCCCGGCACTGGCCGCGCGGCGGGGGGCGGGGGGCGGGGGGGGGCAGCGCGGCGGGCGGCCCGTTGGGACCGCGGCCGTTACCGGCGGGGACCCGGCCGCGCGAACGGGTAGGCTGCTGGCGGAGCAGGGGCCGAGAGCCGGTGGCGCAGCGCAAGGCGGCGCTGGCGTCTCCTACACGGTGCCCCGGCCGTGGGCACGCGTGGGTCGGCGCGCCGCGGGCAGCGACCCGGCTGAGGCGCCGCGGCGCTGACGGACGCGGGCGGTGTGGGAGGACGCCCCCCCCGCCTGCGTCCGCCCCTTTTCTGCTCGGCGCTGCTAGGCTCGGGGGTTTGGGCTCCCTCCTTAGATTGGGGCTGCGACAGCATCACATCCCTGTGAAGGAGCACGCCAAAACCCAACCCGGCCTCACAGCACCTCTCTTCTCTATCCCCAGCTGTCATTATTTGCAAGTGTCTTGTCTGACAAATGGCTGATAGCCTTTCTGTGTTGAAGAAGGAATAAAAGGAAGAGGTTACAGCTGACAGTGTTCCACTGACAAGCAGTACTGACTAAAGCCAAAAGATAGGAACAACAGTACAGGTATTTTGCCGTTTAAACTTACTGGTGGTTTGTAATTGAACTACAGTGCAGAAGTGTGTCAAAACGTTAATATTTGAGTAAATAAGTTAGAATTTGGCCACCAGAGATGGTAGATGTGCTAGGACAAATCTCAAGGGCTGGTGTCAAGAATTCCTTAAGATGACTGTACTCTGAAAAATTCAGATCAGAATTCAGAGTTCTGAAGATATGAGACAAATCAAGACTAAATTCCTTCCTGGGAAGAAGGACAATTATCACAGTGAACTCAGCACTCAGTAGGTGCTGAAATAATGAGTTTATTCATATACATGGAAACTGTTGAAGCTTCCTTCCTTGAGAAGGAAGGGTTAGGTTGAGAGCTTGTTCACATGAGAGCCTGTTCCTTAGTTAGAAGAGAGGTAAAGCTTAGGGGGACTGCTGGGGTGAGTCTGTGAAGGGCAGCTTTGTACAAACAAAAGAGTTCTCCCTTGAGAACTTTTCCATCTTGGCCATGGTTTGGGGTCTTTGGCTAAGATCAGCCCACAGTTAAGCTTAGGGATAGGGTAAGAGCTATGGCTTAGAAGGCATGAGTTGTTTGGGTGTTGGGAAGAGTTTGCAATGGGATGGAAAACGAATTATGCCCTGTGAAGGAATTCAGTCCCAAGGGAGCTTAAACAGAGGATGAGTAGTATAATCTTTATTTTCATGCAAATCCTACCAATGTGCAGTTACACAAGATTTTAACTTGATTTTCATCTGGAACTCAGCCCTCTTTATATTCTATTATATTTATTTGGAATCAAAACGTAACATGCCGTTCTTCAAGGCTTTTCACATTTGCCATGGCCCTACAATAAATTGTGTATTGATAATAGGCAGTGTTTGTAGTAGTGTATTAACTACCACATTTGTTGTACAGCTAAAAGTGAAAAAGAGAGAGGCTTAGAACTCTTAACACCTAACTTGTGTTGCTGCTTTTTTACTTGTCTGCTTTTCCTCCACTCCACTAGCAGGCACAACCTGCTATTTGTTTGCTTTAATCTAGATATTAAACCTAACCATTTTGGGCATAGCCTGCCCACACTTAAAGGTTCTTTCACATGTCATACCTGCTATCTATTTGTCAAAATAGCCTCACATTTCACTGAGGCACCTAAATAACCTGACATTTTATAAATCACCAACAGCCTTCTGAGACAAATCTCTGTGCCTTGGCATGCTGAGAGGTTTTGTTCTGATTTTTTCAATATGTGCATTGTTTCTTGCTTCCTGATCCTGACTGCGAACTCCGAAAGTTATAGCAGTAATAATGGTAATAGATAGCTTAGATCCTCTTTTGCCAGAAAAGACCTACAAGCCTTATTGCTACTTTTACTCATTCATGACAAAGAATCACAATGCTGGTCAAGAGACACTTTACTGAACAACCTAAGCAACAGGGAATTTGAGAACTAGCACTTGAGATTTCACCAGATCTCCCCAAATAGAATATGATTAGAAATGATCTTGTGTTTATACCTCCAAAGAGATTGTAGATATGGTACATTTATTGTAACAAAACAGTTTGTAGGACAAATTTATTAGAACAACAACAACGAGTCTGAATGAACAGTGAAAGAAGTTTGTGATCTATAATAGCAGCAGAGGCTGACTTCAGCCTTTAAAAACTATGAACAATATTTAGTCCTGAAGGATAGAGAAGAAAATGGCATGCAACATTAGAGTTTCTGTTTGGTATTACTCATAATTTTCTGAAACTTTTTTTGCACTAAAATGTTCCAGGTTTAGTTGCTCTCTGAAGGTGAATAGTGCTGGAAAGTTTGGTCAGAGTAGTTCAACGTTCAATAGCTCAAATAGAAGAAGTGGAGAAAAGCCTAATCTACGGAAACCTGTGACTGATCTTAAAAAGTCTACAGGCTTCTTTCTTTATGTTTTGCACCAGACAAGACCTATGGGAACTGGTCCAGGAGAATGTTTAGAATATGCTTTACCGTAGGAAGCTGAGCATTATGAAAGAGCATTGGATACTACAGCTTTTAAAAGTGTTATCTCATTGAGAATGATTAAAAGCATGTACT
The DNA here is from genome assembly GCF_036370855.1 of Dromaius novaehollandiae. NCBI lineage: Eukaryota > Metazoa > Chordata > Aves > Casuariiformes > Dromaiidae > Dromaius > Dromaius novaehollandiae. The sequence goes on along the minus strand of NC_088130.1, from coordinate 45,702,565 downwards.
CAGTTAACTGTGATGTTTCCCTACTGGGAAACTGTTCAACTTTCTTGAAACATTCTTCAGTCTGGGATGCAGCTACAATGTATCATTTATTTTTTACTAGTCTCCAGGACCAGATCTGGAATAATGAAAGTTGTATCAGCACAGTGTTTCATTTTACATATATCCATTTTCATATTTTGCACTGAGACAGAACATGGCAAGTATATTAAAATAAGAAATGTAACCGCCAATGAAATAAATGGAGCTGTAACGGGGATTAATATGGCTCAGGATCCACAGTGAAGAGTGTAGCTTTTTAATCATTATATCCATATGATACACTTTGCAGTTTGTTTAGAAATCAGGATATTCTGGGATTGAAGCCAAACCAGAGACTTAAGTCTAAAATAAATTTTCTGTACCAGGCAAAAGCGGCTTTACTCATGAAAACAATATAGGATTTTAATAATAATGCAAAGAACTTAGATCAGATGTACATTAAGAAACAATATTAAAAAAGCACAAATCAGTTGCTAGGCGCTGGCAGATGTCCATATAAGTATCCACCTTAACTGCAAGATTCACAAGCTTAGCCAGAAAATACTGAAGGTAAAATTCATAGTTTTCTTCACTAAACAAATGCAAAAGATTTTATGTCAATATACAACAGCCTGTTTCTGACTTAGCAATGATTTTTATTTTATGCCTGTATCCACTTTCTCTAGTGCTTTTTAAGTGAGAAATCAGTTAATATAGTTATTACAATAAGTTAATTTATTTAAGTATATATACCTATCACATAACATACAATGCACTATTTATAAAATTCAATTAATGTGTCATAGATGTATGTATGCCAATGTACATTAACTATACAAATAGGTATATTACATTTATGAATTACAGCTTAAAATTATAAAATATAGATTTTATAAATCTATTATGCTGATCTATAGCAAAATATGTATGTATGATGATTTTTATTTGGGATGACCTAAAAATATGTCTACCCATGAATGATCCCCTGTCTCTTTTTCAGATGAGTTAAATTTGTACTATGCCATTTTAGATTATTGTTGAAAATACAGTATTTGTTTTTGATGAGAATTAAAGCTGTTGGGATAAATGGTCAATGCTGTGCACCAGTTAGATTTATGATTGTCTTAGATAGTAATTTCATGACTTCAGTGCTTTTGTTTTGTAAATTTTGTAATTAAATGCCTTTAGATTTAACTCTTTTTCAAGGAAATGCTAGATTCTGGATTTTCCTAAATTTTAATATATTCTCTTTTGTTTGAATAAAGACAAGTTTTAAAATATAGAAATGAGATCATGAATTTTGATTGAAAACAGTGGAGGATGCCAATTACTTCTGCACAGTTCTACAAAACTGTTTTGTTTCTCTTTGTCTTGTTTTGTTTTGTTTTAATCTATCCTAATCCTGTGAGGATATTCATGTTCCCCAAGTCCTAAATTAATCAGTAAAGTCTTTGAAAGGTTTGCATGATAAGCCAATTTCTGAAGGTTAGTCCTTTAACAGGGAATTTTAGTATGTTATGAAGGTGTAGCTGATATTTCACTGTGGCCTAGTTGGTCTTTTTACCAATAGATTAAAAAACCCCAACTTCTTGTTAATGGATCTAGAGGCTATACGTAATGATTAACTTAACTTTGTGCCTTAGAAAACCAAACTGGGGGGGAGGAGGGTGGACAGATGGACAGACAATCTTTTTTCTATCTTAAAGCACTAAGCACTTTGTAGAGACAGAAAAGCATTACCTCTATTTTATACTTGACTTTACTAAATTAAGCCTACACTTAGAAGTTATTAGGTCTCATCCAGCACACTGAGATTTGAACAAGCTGGAAGGGCCTACTCTGGGCTGATGAATAAAATATAGCTTGCTACCTGCAGTCTGAGTTCTTCTCCTAGTGTTTCATATATGCACTGCCAAAGGTTGGGTAGATTGTGAGAGCTAGCTGTTGGCGGTCAGCTTGAATTCCGTTATACTGCATTTCATCACTGTCTCCTTCAAGTTTTTATGTCTGTTTTTGTTTGTTTACTTCTTTGTGGAAAATGCAGCTGAACAGCCAGTTTATTTGATTCTGGAGTTCTCCTATGTTTAAGAACTACTTTTGTCAGCTAGATTTAGATGACGGCAATATTTTATGGAAGGTTTTTTCTCTAGTGGCTTTGCTGACAAGGATGTGTGTCTGTCAACTAATGCTGGCTATGAAGCAATTCTTTAGTCTTATCCCCGCTGAAAAATTTTTAAAGTTATTACTATTCTGGGTATTACAAACTTCCTTACACAAAAGCTATTTGTAAAGTTTGCCTAAATGTAAAATGCCACTGCACTTGGCAGAATGAGGTACATTCTTATGTACCATAAAAACTTTGAAATAAAATGTTCTAATATTTAAGAGTTTTTACTCAAGAAATCAGAACATTGTCAGGTCTTAAGATTACCTTAAACTAGACAATATGTGTATATCTGTTTTCTTCAGGGCTTTTCTATGAAGTCTCAAAATGGGAATAACTAAAAATGTGTTTTTTACTAGGCTCATCAGTAAAGCAGACTGTACAGAGTAGGACGTATATACTTTGGCTCTGAAAACCCAGGCCTCTCCCTCTCAAGTTACTAGAATTTATGCTACTATCCAACTATAAAAATAATTTTCTTTCTAAGAGGTAGCCAGCCAACAGATGGACAGATTATCTGTTTGCAAGGAATGCCTGTATGTATTCATAGTGAAGTGAGTTATAGATGTCTATCAAAAATTATAGGTTCAAAATTGAAACAATACTGTCCACTGTAGCAGTAATCCATAATGTTCCTTTTATTCACAACCAGCATTTTTCCAGATACACTTGGTATATGTTCTTTGATGAGTTGTAATTCAAATAATCTGATTTTTCCTCTTTTACATTTGCAGACATGTTCCTTCTTGCCTTCAACTTTAATCTAGCATTTTTCAGGATAGATTTTTTTTTTCAGCCAATGTCACAGAGGAAATGAAATAGGGCTCCAAAAGAGAAGCCGCCTACACCTTATCTATGAGGAGGCTACCACTTATCCATAATACATTACACCTGCTTGAGGCAAGTTCAGGCTTTTTCGCGAGATATGTATTAGTACAGTTTCTTCTGAATAATTTATAGTGTTGCTGTGCAAACTGGGTTAGTATTGGGAGCCCTAGAAATGTCAGGTTTCAAAATAATCTTTCTATTGGTAAAAGTGTTCAGTGTGAAATACTATATTAAAGCAACACTGAAGCTGAGCTTTTGAAATCACAAAAGGCAGGAAATGCAGAGTTAAGGTTCCCATGACAACCTTAACTCTACACTTCTAGGTAGGTAGTATGCTATGTTTTTAATTACTTTCTTTTTATACAACTCTATAGGTCCCCTCCTTTTATTATATGGATTCTAATTATATTGAATGTTAATTATAATATATATTAATTACACTGTCTATTCAGCAAACCTTAGAAAACAGGCCTTAACTGTGGCTGACTGCATGAAAATACCTTGCACAATGATATTGTGGTGACTATATGATGTGTATCTAGAAAAGCTAACTTATCTGCCTAGGCATTTGCAAGTGTTTTTTCTGAGTTAGAATAGCACAATATGACTAACTTCACAAGAAGAGAGAAATCTTAGAAAGCACAGGCAATTTACAGGAGGTAAACTGAAAATGGTACTTCCTGGAAAGTTTAAGCAAGATAATGGTCCACTTTTCCAGCAAAGCATGAAATGTGTATTGTTCCCTAACTCCAGCTTGTACTTTACAAGGACATAGCTCTTGCTTCTTCTCCTCCACTTTCCTTCCCAACAACTTGGCAAGCAGTATGAAGTCCTTGCAGAGATAGCATTTGCCTACTAAACTGCAAATTCTCCTGCCCAATTCAGGATTCCTGTATCTGCCTGCCAAAAGGGCAGATTTATATTAAGTTTTGTCTCATTTTAATTAACCTTTTGGGTCTATTAATATGTAATGGATGTACAGGTGTTGGAAGTTAGAAACCTCAAGTCTAGAGACCTGGCAGCAAGTCATTTAACCTCTTTAGGATGGTACCTTGAAAGGTGTAGCAGATTGTATGGTACATTACTCAGAAGAAGGATGTCCTCTGTCCATGACAGCAGGGAATGGAAACAGTTTGTATGGTGTTTGGGAGAATCTGTTTTAGGAGAGGGCACTTTTGCAGCTAAACTTTCCGGTATGTTCATTAACGTTTGGAAGATTGTCACCAAAATAATACGGAAAAAGGATGCACTGTGAAAAGATTTTTAAACATGCTTCATTGATTTTTGTTTCTCAGACTGCTGGTAGCACTTTTGGCAGCACTGTTTGGGTGATAGTAAATGTATTTCTAGAATGTACAAAAATTAAGACAGGTGAGCATGATGGCCAGGTAAAGTAAAATCTTTATGTCCACTGTTGTCATTGGCAACTACCTCCTAGAAGGCCGTAACTTAGGCTTTACATGTATTGATAAACTAATACATTTTTTGGGAGACACATTAGTTACTATTTAACATTGAATGAATAATTAGAGCGCTCACTAAAGCCAGTTACAAGGAAAAAAGAATTCAGAATTAGACTTTAATGGACAGTACTTTGAAAGAGAAATACCTCGAAGGAAAAATCTGCAATCTTGAAACCCATACACGTTAATCAATAAAAGAGTCTGGTGTAGAACTCCATTAAATATCACTGACTGCTTTGTACCAGTACAAACAAACTTACTGCAAAATCATAACCTACAAATAATTACTAATGGATTAGTGATTGGTTTTTTGAAAGGTTGGAACATCACTACTGGAAACAAAAAGGAAGATGAAGATTCAAACTATTTTCTGGGTTTCAACTTCTTTATCTAACAGGAAGATTGGATACATCCCTGTTACAACAATTGTAGATGCTGGGAAATTACTAGCCAAAAAGACCACAAAAAGTAGTCAGGCTTGCATGCTCTCCCTTCAGAGCAGAGTTGCCATTTTTGAGACAGAGTAAGGCATAGGTGGACTGCTCATCTGTTCTAGTGGGGTATCTATTATGCTGTTAATCTACACTATTCAGTGGCCCAACAAAGATGAATTGCACCAGAACTTCTGCTAATACAAGCTGATGATTTCATTCATTTCAATTCCATTGATTTAATTTCCATTTCAGCCATTCATACTATGGCAAGCTTTACTCTGTCTACAGCCCAGATCTTGGCTCCAGGAATTTCGACAAGATCTTTTCTTAATAACTTGTAATATGGGACAGATTTAGATTCTAATGGCCTGACATCTTAGCCCTTTATAAATTTTACTTTCTAAGTCACCTGCAAAGAAAATTTGCAAAGAATGAACAATTCAAAAATGGCTGAAAAAGCAGTGTCAGTCTATTTCCAAATATCAAGGTACAGACTCTCTTAAAAACTTCCATTTAATAAAATAAAAGTACAAATTTGGGGGCAGACCTGACCCAGCTTCATGGAGCTCCTGAGTCAGCAAGGCTCTGCATAGATGTGAACTGACACAAGGACCATAGCAAGAAGTGGCTAAGAGTGGCACCTATTTCAGGAACTCTTCAGGTTGGGGAGGCACCTGACAGCCAGCATGTGAGCAGAACATGAGAGGAAATTGCTAATATCTCTAGCCACAAGAAGCCAAGTAAAAGGGATCCTTCATATGTTCTACCACTGAACACAGTACTTCTTTAAGGTTAATTTATCGGAGAAGGAAGGACATGCAGCTGATATCTGACTTCAGGCTATAAAAGTAACTAATTCTAGTTTGCATTTCAAGTGTGATATGAATAACATGGAATCATGAAGAAAAATTGCAACCAGAATGTCCTATAGTGAAAAACAACTGATAAGAGAAAACACTTGGGAAGACTAAAATGGTGATTTTAGAGCATTAGTGGAGTGCTAACAGTGCTTGAATCTCAGTATTCCTAAACAGACTAGATTACTTGTAGTAGAATCTTAGGGCAGCATCAAGAAAAAAGATCAGCTAGAAGCAAATAGCTGCAAGGTTTCACTATTTCTTCCTGAGAGCTTGCTATATATCAGTAAAGAGAGAAGTTCAACAGTGCTAGGAGCAATTTTATTACAAAGGAGGATCTTGTTTTCACTTTTAATTCCAGCAAACTTTAAATTAGGTGTTCACATCTTCCCACAGAAATAATGTTTCTTTACAATATCCACCCAGGCTTCTTTACGATAATTTGAGCACCACAGCTATATTCCATCAGGAGACCAAGTGCACACTGGTGTGCCTGCAGTCCTGTCTTCCAACAGAAGTCCTGCTGGAGCGCGCCATTGCTTCCTCGCTGTCTGCGCACCTAGATTTCCTTGTAAAGGAAACCAGAGCAGGAGAGGGAAAAAGAAGATGTTGCTTCCCAACAGGTAGCTGGCTCCAGCCAGGGGACACGTCCATCTTTTAGTGAGATCTAGGAAGTGCTCTCAGATCCTGCAATTTAGATGTGTCCCATGGCAACTCAAAACTCCACAGTGGAGCTTCTGAAGGAAAACTATTTCAGAAAGTCTAGTTTCCCCATACTGCCCTACAGTGAACGTATGCTTCTCTAAAGGGTGTTTCAGAGCCGGAGCCTAAGTTAGCTCCATGTTATGAACTTCCTCCATGGCAGGGTTTCTTTTTGTCCAGCAACAAGAGATAGGTTCTAGGGAAACAAACTTCCCTGAATTAATGTACACTTACAAAAACATTCACAAAGCTAACATCAATGCACCAACCTATATAAAATTCATGTTTACATCGCCAGAGTTTATAAAATGTCCAAGAAATTTTATTATTGCATGTCATAGAACCCTACACTAATCTTTGCCTATTTTGCTCTTCTATTTAATCAGATAGCCCAGAGTCAATATCTGAAGCTAATAATAGATTAGGCCCTTCAAAATATTCCTTTTAAATATACCTAAGCTTTTTCAGTTCTAATGGTTTATTCTATGTTGCTAAATGAGATCAGCACAGTGAATACATGTCCTTTAATATAAAGCATTTCTTGCAGCTAATGCATCACCCCACTATTAGTGGTGTACAGACCTCTTTCCAAGTATTTATCCACAATTTTTCACAATCAGCACAAAGGATGAAATACAATATAACATATGCTCTGCACATCTTTTGACACTGATTTCCTTTTACCATTATAAACTTATTTCTTTATGGTGAGATTAAATGGAACTTAACTTGGACATGATCCAGATGGTTTATTGTACTAATAAAATCTTTAAAAAGCCAACAAAGAAATAATACTAGCAATGCACACACCAGCCAGGAAACACATTTAAAGAGAAGTAGTGTAGCAGACTTGGCAGGCCGCTACATTGGGCCTCAGAATACAAGTGCTATATTCTTAGATCTGCTGTTTGGCTTCTGATGACCTTTGACAGGGTTATTCATTCTGTGATTTTTTTTATCTGCCTATTATATGGGATAGTGATACTTAGCCCAGAGGTTAAGAAATTTGAAATATTTAGATGAAGAGCTGCATCTAAGAGTCATTATTAGAAAATGTAATTGAATTATGTCATGATTACTGTTTGGAAGCAAATTGCTATTTCTGCTTTCTTCTCAGTTTCCAGGGGACATCAGTAAGGGTCACAGAAAACATTAAATTTTACTTCTTTTATTTCCTGTTTATTTAATCTACTGTATGTGGGAACAGAAGTGCTGACCAACCTCCTGAATTAGAGAATTTCTTTGTTAGTTACTTCTCCTTCTCCTTTGCCTAATCGGTATTAGAAAAAATATGTAACTTTTATCGCAAAAAGAAACACTGTTTCTCTTCTATGCTTCCATAATGACGCACTTATAAGAATGCTAGTGCAGTTAAGTCAGTAGCAAAATTTGAGTTTAGCAGGCTAGTATTCTCCTGAAGACTGTATTGTTTTGGAGTAAGAAAAAGGTAAGAAGTTGTCGAAGACTTTGAGTTCTCAGAAAATTGTAGAATATGTTTAAATATAAAATGAATTGAATTAGCTTCTATTGTTTTATAAAATTATATCAATTTGTGTTTGAAAGACTGTTTCCAAGCTTGATGATCAATGGCTTAATGGTTTTTAAAATTTGTTTGAAGATTCTGTTACCTCAGCAAGTTTTTTCCTCTTGTGGGACACTGTCCTTCACACTGTTACTTCAGGCCATAAGGAATAGCCACTGTGGAAAAAAGACTGAATACAGGCCAATTCCCTGCAAATAAAAAAGTGTTTCTATAACCTGTATCAGCTCCTTCTGAAAGGCTTGAGGGTGTTGGGAAAAGAAATTGGAAGAGGAGAAACAATATTTTAAGTGATACTTCAAGGTCAAGCAATCAGAACTAGCTACCAACCCAGTATTGTCTCCTCCCACATTGTTGCGCTAGAGTTATTTTTCAGCCCTTCTACTGAGTACTAAAGGATGTGTTAGAGGTTCTTTTTGTGTCCTGCTCCACTCCTTCATATCAGCCAATTCTAGGATGTTTGCAAGTTTGTTATTTTCTAGAGCAGGTCATCCATGAAATACTTTTTTTCATTCTCCCACACTCAATAACCAGCTGAGAAGATATGCAGGTCATTTCTTTCACTCTATTCTTTTTTCTCTCTCTCTCTCTTTTTTAGCAGTGGACAGTGGAGGTTGCTGTTTTCTTTCTTATATGGACCTGCAGCAAGTCCTCGTTTCCTCTCAGAAGCAGGAAAAAAAGAGGCCTCTAACCCTCTGCCAAATTCAAAACCTTTTCTTTCTCAAGATGAAATCATTTTTGGCACCAGATAATTACTGTTTATGATTAATAGCCATTTTGGAAACTGTACAGCAAGTTTCCAATAGTGGTAAGCAATCTTGCAGGTGTAACCTACTTGCCATTTGAACCAACCAAAACTTCAAAGAAAAAGGTTTTGAGTATAGAAGCTCTTACTTTCCTTACAAAATCACTAACCAATCAGTATTGGAAAGATCATCTGTTGTACCCTAATACTGGTACTTTACATATGGGATAACAGTTCTTTGTAATACCAGAACACAGGGGAAGGATTATCTTTTAAGTCAAAGACTGAGAATTTTCTGCTTATTGTAAATCTTTGGGGATTTTGTTTGTTTTTTAAAAGAAGAGTGTGAGCTCTTTAAAGGGTACTTGGGAGGGTGGTATTTTCTGTAAGCTCTGAAAATTCAGATGTTGCATGTTTGGAGGTAACATGTAAAGGAATGAGAGATTGTGTATGGCAAAAAAGATCACAGGAGTATCTTTGGATATGTATATGCCTGGTGAAGCCTTACACTGAGGCATTTATAGAAGTGATATGTCACTCTAATGCGGTAGACTTAGTGGCTATTAAACAGAGTTGTTCAATTTCTATCAAGTTCTGGTTTTTGTTCCTGTGGTTATAAGCTACGGTGCAAGATATAAGCTGATCAGATACTTGAATGAGCAGGAAGGTTGGAGTACCAACCAGAAAAGCTAATGATACTGATGGTTTGTGTGGCAGAAGGTGAAGTGCTTGCACTATTAGCTGATAGCTTATGTGACTGTCTATCAGTATTTTAAGTTCTGGAAGAAGTGAATTAACCAACCTGTGATGGTTTGCTGATGGGAAATGTCCAGTCAGGAGGTGCCGCATGAAATAAATGCTCTAGTTTGCACAAAAGCGGAGACAATGGGACTCATCCTTGTAGGGACTGAAGCAGTGAAGTGGGATTAGTGTATGAATCTTCCCTTTAGCCTTGGTATCCTCTTCCCAGAGCCACTTCCTGCTGCATGGCAAGATTTCTATGGATCTGCTTGAGGCTTTCATTTAACGTTGCTGGACAGTGGTGAGGTCTGAGCAAAAACTTACTCATAATCCAGATCTGAAGCAAAGCTGCCATTTGAACTGCCCTGGCCTAGGAACTTTTAGGAGGTTATTTAGAAGTTGTCCTACTGCTGTTTTCAAATGCTTTTTGTACATGATTGTGTTCACTAAGGAATAGTATGGTCCATCTTTGAAGTGCTATCAGCATATATGCTTTGATACGAGACTGTCAACATGATACTTATATTCTTTATAATAACCTATAGATCTGTTTCCATAAAATCAAACACCAAACTAATACTGGATTTGTGTCCGAATGCATTTTGAAGCTTACCTACCACCTTTCCTGGTGCTGAATGGGAATGGGGACCTGGTCACAAAGGACATTGAGAAGGCTGAGGGACTGAATGCCCTCTTTGCTTCAGTCCTTACTGATAAGGGCAGCCTTCAGCAGTCCCAGGTCCCTGAAACCAGTGGGAAAGTCCAGGGTAAGGTAGACTAGCCCTCAGTGGAGGAGGATCAGATTAGGGAATATTTAAACAAACTGGGTATACACAAGTCCATGGGCCCTCATGGGAGGCACCCACAAGTGCTGAGGGAGGTGGCCAATGTCACTGCAGTCTTTGAAAGATCATGGCAACTGGGGGAGGTTCCTGATGACTAGAAGACAGCAAATGTCACACCTATCTTCAAGAGGGGCAAGAAATAGAATCTGGAGAACTACATGCTAGTCAGCCTCACATTGATCCCTGTGAGGTGATGGAGCAAATAACCATGGAAAGCATCTCCAAACATATGAAGGGCAAGATGATGATAGGGTGTCGTCAGCATGGATTTATGAAGGAGAAGACATGTCTGACCAATCCGGTAGCCTTCTGTGATGAGAAGACTGATTTGGTGGATGAAGGGAGAGCAATGGATGTTGTTTACCTTGACTTTAGTAAGGCTTTTGAGACTGTCTCCCATAACATCCTCACTGACAAACTGATGAAGTACAGACTGGATAAATGGACAGTGAAGTGGCTTGAAAACTGGCTGAACTGCTGAGGTCAAAGGGTTTTGATCAGGAGCATGAAGTTCCACTGGAGACCAGTCCCCAGTGGTGTGCCCTGGGGGTTGTTGCTGGGTCCAATACTGTTTCACATCTTCATTAATGACTTAGACCATGGGACACAGTGCACCTTCAGCAAGTTTGCAGATGATACAAAACTGTGAGGAATGGTTGATAGACCAGATAGATGTGCTGCCATTCAGAAGGACCTTGACAGGCTGGAGAAATGGGCTAGAAGGAATCTCATGAAGTTCAACCTTTGTTGAATGTAAAAGGTAATGCAAAGTCCTGCATCTGTGGAGGAATAACCCTATGCACCAGTACAGGCTGGGAACCAACTGGTTAGAAAGCACCTTTGCAGAAAAGGAGTGGATGTTCCTGCTGGACACCAAGTTGAACGTGAGCCAGCAATGTGCCTTTGTGGCAAAGAAGGCCAACAGCACTGTGGGCTGCATTAGAGAGAGCATCACCTACAAGTCAAGGAAGGTGATCCTTTACATCTACTCAGCACTGGTGAGGCCACATCTAGAGTGCTGTGTTCGGTTCTGGGCTGCTGCTGTGTCCAGTTCTGCAGCTGTTTACATCTATCTGAATTCTAAGTTTTGTACACAGGAGCTTTGAAGTTCAATTTTGTGTAAAATTTTAAATCTCTTGTTCATATTTATTCAATTTTCAATTATATTGAAAATGTTACCCTTCACTTCAAGCTGAAGCAAAGGGAAAAGAACAGGTTATTAGTGTGCATTAGTTATCTTTTTGCCCTCTTTGCCTACTGACTGATCCTACCTCCTACCTTTGTTTCTACTCTGAGACAGTAGAAAGAAAGGAAGGAAAGATCATGCTTAAAAGCTAGTCTACAGAGCAGAATACAGGAAGGAGAGAAGAAGGAGGCTTTTACTTTATTACTTTACTTGCTTCATCAAACCTTAGTTGTGTCAGGAACAGTTCAGCATGGTCCTGGGAGGGAGAAACGGTCTGGCCATGGCTTCCAACATTTTGCTCTAGAGGGAAGATAATTACCCTTTACCATTTTCTATCCTTGCCCTGGTATTGGGTAGAGGAGCTGTCAATGCTCTTTCTGTGGAATGATGCTGCACAGACTTTTTCCTGACCTGCCATTTTTCAGTTATCTCAGAAGATACGGATTTATTTGCTAATGTGCCCCTGAAGAAATACATTAAACAAATAACCATGCAGCACATGGTTAAAAGACTGTATGGACTACTGCCACACAGCCTTCTCGTGTATGAGATTTATTTAGTGTTCCCTAAAATGCAGATTTTGGGAATCTGCATTTTACGTACTGGCAGCACAGAGTCTTGGTGCCTCTCACCAGGAGGCCATGCTAAGCACAGCTCATCTGGTGCTTTGACTCCCATCATGACAGAAAAGCTGCAACACTGCACAGCAGTGGGACAATGTGTGCAGGAAAGCAATGTTTTACATTTCTCTGGCTTCAGTTGTGTCATTCCCCATGTGACGTTCCTGGCACGAGAATTGCATGCAGTGGGTCAGGAAAACGTTGATGTTTGTAACTTGGTTACGTAAGTGTTACAGATTTAGCATAGTTCTCATCCACTTGCCTAGGTAGAACTAAGAGGTAAGTTAGTGTAAGGGATGTATCATCTGAGTATCACTGATGCTATGAATCACAACACAAGAATACCTAGGTCTAAGCAGGCAAAGCACCTTTCAAGCTACCGTCAAAATAGACAGATAGATAACTCGTTTTCACAGAATTCTGTTGTTTAAAGGCATTTCAGTGCCACTTAAAGTTATAGTTTCTTTTTTCTCACTGAGCAAAATCTACCTATGTTTCCCTCTTTATCCCCTTGCCTACTGCCCATGAAGATTTCAGGTCTTCCACGATATAGAAAAGGACTATGAAAGAGGGCTGCAGAGCATAGTATGCTATTGCTCCTGCTACAAGGTTCAGGAAACTCAGGGGTAGTAATTTGCTGCAGGTTATTGAATTAGCCAGAACATTTTGGCTAGCATTTATTGAACAATAAATCCTGTTCCCTCTATGTCAGAGTTTCCACAAACGGGTCAAAGCTAACTCCAGTATTCTTCCTTACTAATGCTGTAACATATCTGCGAAAGCTACTTTGACGAGAGATTGTTCTTATATCTAAAAGGGGGAAGTGAGGGAAACTGGCGTATTCTGCTTACACTAATGGAACTCAAAACTACAGTGAGAGGTTTTAAATGGGATAAATTAAAAAATATGCTTCTAACAACAGATAAGAAGTAAAGTTATGTAAACAGTAATTGTATGCTTTCCATATAATTTCCAAATGTCATCCATATTTGGAGAGGTGACAAGGTGTTGGAAATAATATCCTAATATCTTCTTGTTAGATGCCAGTAAAGGATGAAGTGGGGCTTATTTTTTCTGTGCACATTTATACCTTGTCAAGTCTTTGGATAAACCATAACTTTCTATGGGATAAGCAACTGTCAATCATATGGGGAAAATGACTATTTTATTTGCTTGCTCTTAGAACTGAGGTAATGAAATAGCTGACGGCTCACTCTCAAAAATAACACAGACGTGAATACTACAAACAGGTAAGCGGATACTTTACTATCATAAATACTGGACAATTCCTGTACATAAGTGTTTACAATCTGAGGGCATAGCTAGATATCCAAGAACATAAGTGGATGTGTTTACCTCTAATTCTCCTCACTAGTTAAGGTTAAGGGTTTTCTGTTTTTTTAAGAATCATAGTGGTAAAAAGGTATAAAACTAGTTCTTCTTGAATGGACACATCATGATTTTCCTTCCTCATTTGAACATTGCTTTATAGACATAACTAATTTCACATCTTAATATCTAACATAATCCTAAATACATGTAGCAGGAACATAACAATTGCAAGCTGGAAGAGAACAACCAGACTGTTCTAAAGGAGCAGTTCTGGAGCTCCTTCAGGATATGTTTATTTCCTACCCAGTAGGCATAAATTCTTTAAGACCTTAACTGCTGCTATGACATCACTGTTGTACAAACAGTAAGCAAATAACTAAAGAATAAGCAATAAATTTAGTATTAGCCTACAGGAAATTGAGAGGCAAGCTGGCTTTAAAATGAGGACACATCAAAGGAACAATCTGAATGCCAAAATGATAACAAAATATGATTGACTTTATTTGTAAACAATAAAGAAGACACCCATTAAGGCTTTGAGTTTTCTCATTTGTGGAGGATTCAATCACTTTGGATTTAATAAAAAATATAACATATTTCCTCCTCAAACCACAGAATTTTCTTACTACAGAAAAAAAAATCTTCTGAAAATCTCCAGATAAACCCTTAAAAACTTAAGAAAGAAAAGTAAATTTAAGGCGGTTCCTCAGGAAATGCTTACTATCTTTAAAAAAAGAAAAAAAGAAAAAAAAGCACATCTTTCAAACATCCCACTGCAGCTCAGGAGAAGTTGGACTGCCCCTCATTAAGAGAGAACTGAGAGAACTCTATAAATTATAGCGCCTCTTCGAAACTGCTGCCCTTTCTGGTTCTTCCAAAGGGGGCTGACGTGTGAGTTGCTTGCTGCTCTGAGTGTAAGTACAGCTGAAGATAAAGAGCATTTCAGTGCCTCCTAATGGCTGAGGTGGCTGGCCTCTCTGAGTCCTGTGTCACTGGGATCACCAAGAGGACATGGCAGTCATGCTGAAGGAGGCCAGTTCTCCACTAGTTTGTCTATGGTTTTATTGTACTAGTCATCTGCTGACAGTGAGCCAACAGGGTACTTAGCCGCCCTCCTACCCCTCTTTTAAAATGCTGACGTTTCTGTCTTGGTCCATCATGACTGTTTTTAATATACAGAGGATGGGGCCCTTGACACTTGTCTGGATCCTCTGCATCCTTTATTATGAAAATCAGCAAAAAAGAATCACTAAGCCCCAGTACTTATTTTCAAAAGTCACATGCTGAGCCAGATTTATTTCCAGAGAAAGTATATGAGGAAAGCTGGAGTTATTTAGTATAACCTAGAAGACAGTTAGACATAAATAAGACAACCTTGTGTTCCAGGGAATATATTAGAACTGAAGAAAGAGGAGAAAACTGGTGTATCTCAGAGCATAAGACAAAGAGAGAGTAACCATTTGTAAGCTGTGCTTACCTGGCCTCTATGCTCTGCCCCCTACCCTTTCTCAGTTATACTGGCTATTGTGTCTGTAAAAAAGTTTTTTTTTTTAAGTTACATCACATCCCTATGCCATTAGAGATATAACAATAATTTTTGAGTCTCTCTTATTTATTATGTATTCTATGTCAGTTGAAAAAAAATCCAAACAAAAATTGTTTCAGAGTAGATATCAGAAATCAATCACAGAAGTTATTGTAGGCTTATAACTGCTCTACAATAAAGCATATTAAACCTCAAAAAAATTGGGATGATGGTTAAAAATCAAATATTTGGAAAGTCAAGAATGAAAAAAGAAGCTTAAACCTGTTTTATAATTATACACTGAGAGGGTGGTCTGGGTGGGAGGGTGGGAAATCTATGCTTTCAGGAAAACAGTTTACTCAGCTGTGGAACCACCAAACTGAAATGTTTTAACCTTGAAGCCACTGCACAGTATCATTGGAGGGTACACATATATGTTTTAGAATTCCTTCTGAGACAAGTACAAGGTTATATATAATGCAGTTAATTGAATAACTAAACCATGCTGGTTCTGAAAATCAGATTTTGCCTCCATCTCAGTTTCTTTTTTTGTAAATTTCCTGAAGTAGGAGTTGTGCTCTTCATGGCGTTTCCTATCAGATGAGGACATAGATATCTACCAGAAGATTTCCCAAGGTGCTTACAGTTCCTACAAGGTAAGTGAGTCTGTTATAAAAATTTAAAGTACTACCGTTGGTAGAATACTGTGTTTGTGAGGTGGGGTGGGGCTGTGTGTGGGTCTTCCTTATGGCCTGTGTGAGGATGTTGTGGCCTGTTTTAACTTTCAGCCTCAGACTACATGTACACCTGTATACATGACTACATGTAGTTGATGTATAATGCAGTGTCTACAGTTATATGGCTAAAATTAATATGAAGGAGCACCTAAGGAGATCTAAGGGTAAAAAATAAATATTTAGTCAAGGTGATTCAACCCTGTCTGCATTGGTTTTGAGCACTTCTGTCTGAGATATGTGGACAAATAGTAGCTTATGGTCCCAAATGTCTGGCTGCATACAAGCCCAGGAAAAGGCATGCAACTGCAGAACATTGTGTAGGCTCTCAGCAGCTCTCCCCTGTCCCTTCCAGGCCTGCCACAGGGAGGGAAGGGTGGATGGGACTGCAGTGAAGGCCCTACCCAGCCTGTGAGCCATTAGTCTGACAGACTAGAAAGGACAGAGTAGTGGAAAGGACAGAATGAGGTGTTTGAACCTGTCAGGAGAAGAGGGGAAACAGATTTTTCTTTGGAAAAGAAAAAAGTTTTTTCTTTGTGTGAAAGCAGTAGGAGGACAGCAGTGTCCTGCTTGATAGTGCAGCAAGACAGTGGGCATTGACATAAGGCTGGTATAGAGCTTGTTAAGGTCATTTAGACAAACAGGAGCAAGAGTGTAAGTGAACTGAAAAGACAAAGGTAATAAATGAAACACAGAAGAAAATGCGAACAGAGATAGAGGAGAAAGGTAATATCTCAGTCTGACTTCTCTATTTCGCTGATTTGTAAGAAGGAAAACCTCAAATAATGCCTCACTCCCCCTTACATAAATCCTCACAGAAACAACTACACCAAGAGAATTTAAAATATAAAGCCAAGTATTCAGAGGTTAGGAAATGGCAGAAATGAGTTTGCTTGTGCAACTTTAATTCAGCTACTTTGTATGTTTGCTGTTTTCCTGTAATGTCAAAGCTAGTCTAACATTTTCTCAAGCTGGTCCCAGTCTAAAAGTCTTCTCTCATAAGCCTGAGCTGCAGATTTGTTAGTACATCCCCCAAGTATGTATGAAGAGTCATATTTTTCAAAGCTCAGTCTGCTGTAAACTGGACCAGACTGACAGAGGAACAGAAAAAGAATAAGTGAAAAAAGATATTGAGAATGTTTGTGGTCAAATTTCAATTTTGTACTTCACAGCATGAAGATGTTAGTGCTTCTCAAAGAAAATTTAGGCAAAATTTTCTGATATGAACAAAACAATGAACATGCTAGAACTTCATTCTCAGCAATCACTGAAATTCAGGTGCATGGAAACTCTGTAGAAGTAGTTGGAAGTTCCAAATGATCTATATGGAAAAATTTACAGAAATGCAGGATAATTTTATCCAACTATGACTCCTTCAACATTTTAGAAAAAGTCATGTCTAAGAAGGAAAACTCAAGCAGAAAATTAAGCAGTTTCTTCAAATATTCACAGAGAGATTCTATTGTTAGAACTTCTACAAAAAAAATTTAAAAATAAGTGATAAAGAGGAACTGCTAAAACCAGAAGCTAATTATTCTAAGGCAATCTCATATGCACTAGTAAATGAATACTTCATATACTAGAAGGTTTCAGACCCTGATAAATAATCTTAAAAATATTAACCTATTATTTCCAAAATAGGAATGATACAAAGAATGGATACAGAAATCATGGGTGATATTTGGCATTTATTAGGAGCTTTACAGGAAATCAAACTTGGTCTGGTTTTGTGGGATAGATCAAAAAGAAAAATGCCATATGATTGCTATGACTTAGTCTTTCTGAAAACACAGACCATATGGTCTATAATGTAAACTAATGTATGACTGAAGATTTTTTATAAGTATGTGGTTTCTTAGATGTGACCCACAAAGTACATGCTAGAAGAGATGGCTTTTTGCTTTCAAGCACAATTTTACCAAGAAAGGAATGTTCTTGGAGAGGTTTCAGATCCAGAATACCATTATCGTTACATTTCAAAACTCATAAGTAAAACTACACTGTTTTTTCAATATTTCCAGCAATTTCAGCTGAAATTATGCAAGCTATCTGCAAGGATTTGGGGAACCAAAGCTGACTAATTAATCTAGATAAACTTGGAGTAATTAGACGGAAATGACAAGCTGACATAATCAGTCTGCTGGCATAAACTGATTCTGCCTCTTCAATGGTCAGAAAAAACATGGGAGGGAACTGCAGCCACTGATAAAACTGACTGAAAAACGAAAGCATTACTCAGGGCTCAGTATCTTTAAAAGATTCCTGTATGGGTGTACTGCCACAGAGCTGTGTAGGAGATATGTGATCTATTTCTGGTGGTAAGACAATGAGACGTTGAAAGTGGGTGCCGGAAAACTAGCATTCTCTGGCAACAGGACAGAGTTAGAAATATTGGACCATAAGGCATCTCAGGGAATTATGTCATACAGTTGGTTTCAAAAACAAATCTAGTCCTAGTTTAAGAGTACCACATTTACTTGAATATAAGGCAACACGTAAGTTTCTTCATCTATTCTGGGAGAAAGAATGGTGAATTTAAATTCCTCCAAAATCTGTCCAGGCCCTCCAACCATTCTCCCACCTGATATGACAACGAAGATTTTTCTAGACAGATGAAAATGCAGACAGAAATGTTGGTCTAAGGAAGAAGATGCCATTT
This sequence comes from Dromaius novaehollandiae, assembly GCF_036370855.1. Classification (NCBI taxonomy): domain Eukaryota; kingdom Metazoa; phylum Chordata; class Aves; order Casuariiformes; family Dromaiidae; genus Dromaius; species Dromaius novaehollandiae. The sequence continues at coordinate 45,684,172 of NC_088130.1, read as the reverse complement.
ACTCTCCCCATCTTCCCTCTATTTCATTTATAAATTAAACACAGATCCAACAAGGGAAAATGAAGGAGAAGTGATCCCACTCACTGAAAGAAGCATGTGTGTGGGGAGAGATTTGCGATTAGACAGGAGAAAGGAGGGCAGGGAAAAGACATAAGAGAGTAGGAGGAAGGAAGAGACACGGAATAGCAGTGATGTACAAAAAGAACTGAGGAAAGAATTAAGTGCTAGCTCCCTCATCTTCAAGGGGAATATATATACTTGGCTTCCTTAAGGATTTTGGAATTCACACTCATCTGGAATTAAACCAAATGGCAGCTGATGGAAGGGAGCAGCACCTTGGAGGCAGTGGTGGCTGCATCCTCCAGCTACCTTCACCTCTCTCACATGGAGGCAGTGAGGGCTGCTGCCTGAGTCCTGTGATTACTCTTCAGTCATTGTTTCTTTTGATCCCAACACTTAGTTTGGAAGGCTGCTTTTGTCCCAGCTTCCTGAAGATCAGCAACCTTTGGATTGCTGGGAAAAGTTATTTATAGCAAGTTTACACCCATTTGTTCTTTTGCCCTTTAATAGCTCTTTTGTTCCCTTGTTTGTGTTGTTCCTACCCAAAATATTTAGAAAGCATAATAGTATGTTGTTTCAGATTTTCATCTCATAGACCAAACAAGCCAATTTTTAATTCCCTACTTGCAAATAACAGCTCTCAGGTTCCCTAAACATCCTTACAGTTTCTCTCTGCTTTTGGTGCAACTATAGTTCCCTTTTTGGAATGTGTTGAACAATGAATTACAGATCAAACCTTTTCAGTGCTTTAGCCAATGAAATGGGATTTCCCTGTCTCTTGTATGAGAACATTTGCCTTTTCCATAGCAATATCATGATGGTGGTTCATAACCACTGCATGATAATACAGATAATGCATGGAGAATGCAAAAGTACAGTGTAAGGTTAATCAAAATGCAGACCTTTGTGGTGCTCCTTGCTTTTGCAGCTCTGTTCCAATGCTGTTCCAGGACTCTGGCCATGTCAGTATTCAGCCAGCTTGAGATCCAGAGGGCGCAGCCATCTGTTTTTTCCCATCTACAGGTATCCCACCAGGAGGTCCAACCCAACACTCCTTTCAGACGTATTGATACTGCTGCCAGTTTTATAGGTTTTGCTCCAGCTGGGGTGGCCACTTAGGGCATGGGTGTCAGAACAGGGTTTGGCAGCTCAGTCATTGGCTATATATGCCAAGAATATGTTGCTCTTAAGCTTTGCCTTGTCTGAAGCCATCAGTCTCTTTCGTTCGATGGTGGCATTTCTTACCAACCTTGCCAAGTCACAGGTGCTGACCTTCTCATGCTTCCTGTATCCTTTCAGCTCTGTTCCCCCACCCAGGATCTTAGCTGTCCCAGTACCCATATTTAATTACTTATAGAACAGCATGAAATGTATGTGGCATTTCACAAGTCAGTACAGACATTGTTGGTACGCCACACAGGGTTGTTCTGGAGATACTAGTTTTTCTTTTCCCCTGAATCTGTTCACACCTCTGGTTCTCATGTAAACATGCAATTCTTTCCCCTTGGGCTTGGTGTGTGTTTGGTTTCTTTTGTATTTTTATGTTCAGATTCATGGAGTTCTGTTTTTGCACCTATGCGGTGGGAAAACATCATACTTCATGCAAGCCCAATATCTGAACAAGTTGAAGGGCAGAGACAGATGGAGCCATCTCTGGGATATCTAAACAAAATACTTTGGACATCATGAAATACTAAAGCATTTTTATTAGCGTGAGAGCTTGAACTGAAAGAACAAAATTGATGCAATAGTTACTCATGTAGATTTAGCCCCTTAACTTCTTTGCTCTCGACCTGTCATTACTGCATGCAAAATGTCATGTGGGACTTTTAGAAGCTAATGAATCTAGGCTCCTAACTACTTGACATCAAGGAATATATTTATAAGCCTTGTTTTGTTTACATATGCATAGACTGAATTATTTTGATCATGGTCTCTTTCACTCTTATCGCTATTATCATATGGAAGAAACAACTGGTGTGGATCTTCATGTTTCCCTAAAGAGCAAAGAGAGGCATACAAACAGTTTTATGTCTAAAAGCCTGTAGCTCTTACCCGATTTTAGTGGAAAATGCATATTACTTCAGATGTTTCAAAGTTAAAATGTGAAGCACAAACAAAAAATGACAATGGCAGTCCAGAAAAGCAATGCAGCTTAACCATAACTGTGCATGTTTTAAGCATTGCCCACAACAAACCTCAGACTAATGCCACTGAGTCTAAAGCTAAATTTTTGTAGCTCTGCGCCTACACTTTAAACTATGAGGTTGCATGTGAGAAATGTGAAACTGAGGAAGCTGTTGTTTTCTCCCTTGTGAGGCAATCTGCCTAACACCTCACTGCTGCTCATAGGAATGATTCATGCTAGGTTTCTTGTGCTTATTTTTTGTTTTGAGAAGATTTCCCTTGCTATTTGTCATCTTCATCTTCACTCTTCCCATAGCTGATTACTTTTGTAGGTCAAAATGTTAAGGCAAGAAACTGTAAAACACGTGCATGTAGAAACTAAAATCACTTTTGAAAATGGCTGTTGTTACTCTGGGGAGATGAGATTGCTGTGTAAATCCGTTCACTATGTTTCATTCCAGCCTCTTTCTGGAATACACTTGGTCTCATGTAGTGGAGCTCTTAGCAGAGGACAAACTTGCTGTTAAAGGAACAGCTATGAACAGATCAGTCTGGGTTTTGTTGTGTTTTGGAGTGCCATAAATAACACATTTGTAAAGTCAGCCTTCCACTTTTACTTGGAGTTTGACATCTAGCACCTCATTGGTATGTCCCCACACGTTGCAATGAACGTTTGACATGCCTTTGGTGGCTACGACACTGCTTAAACAGGAAAATACCCAAAGTGCTCCTAGAAGTAGCGATTAGCTGAGATGCATGTTCTGTCTTTGGTATCCCAGGGCCATTGGCATTGTCGAGGAGTAATTACACCTAGTGTTTATATAGTCAGCAAAACTTGGAGAGTCGATGGAGATATTTGTTGAACCTGAGATGAGGTGGCTGCCCAGCAAGGTAGTGGGGTGTGCTGGAGCCTGGGCTGCTCTGCTGAAGTGGAAGCAGCAACACGTGTTGTCTACTTGCATGCTACTATTGAAGGACGGACTGAGCCAGAGATACTATGGCCTGGCAAGCTCATGATGCTGGCTGTCTCTGTGCTGTACTACTAGCAGGGACGTGTCGGAAGGCACATTTTTGCGATGCAGTCAGAATGGCTGCCATGTTTCTTTCCTGTTTTGCTACCAAGGCTGCAGGGTCTGAAGTCTGAGAACCGAGTGCTAGGCAGGTGTCTCGGGAGCAGGACCAGGCACACTCGGAGCGCTGCGCCCGTCATTCCCAGGCCCGCGGCAGAGGGCTGACAAGCTGCTGCCGCCCGGGGCCGCGGAGCCCGCGGCTTCCCCGCGGCGGGCAGCTTGGCCCGGTTCTGCTCGGCGGCCCCAGCCCCGCGCCGCAGCGGTACTCGCGCGGCGCCGGCCCAGGGCGGCTCGGGCGCGCCCCGGCGGCCGGGGGCGGCGGCGGCGGGCGCGGCGCGGGCCCGAGCCCGAGCGCGGCGGCGGGCGCGCGCGGCGTTGCCGTGGAGACGGCGCCGCGGGGGGCGGGGGTGGGCGGCGGCGGCGGCGCCCCGGGGAGGCGCACGGAGGCGGCCGCGCGGCGCGGCGCCGGGCCCCGAGCCCTCCTTCGCCTCTCCCCCCGCCGCCATTCCCTATTATAGAAGCGCTTCCGGCGGCGTGGAGCACTCTGACATCATCCCCCGCACCCCAGTGACGTCAGCGCCGGGAGCGGTGTGTGACGCCGGTGCGTAGGGGAACGCGGTGACGTGTCCTATTTAAAGCTCCTCGGGCGGAGGATGGAGGCAGAGCGGGCAGGTGCCGCCGCGAGTAGGAGCGGGGCGGCCGCGCGCGGCGGGCTGTAGGGCGCCGGGCGCGGCGGGGCTGCGGGCGGGCGGGCGGGCGAGCGAGCGAGCGAGCGAGCGCGGCGCTTCCCGCGGCGGGAGCGGGACGGGGGCGCGGGCTCAGCGCGGCGGCGGCGGCTGCGCCTGCCCACCGCGAGAGGACGGGCGGGCGGCGGCGGCGGTGTGAGGCGGAGGCGGGGGCCGCGAGCGGGCACTGGAAGCGGCTCGGGGACGCCGGAGCAGCTGGGCACCGCCTGGCGCGGCGCTCCCTCCCTCCCGCCGTCCCACCGGCGGGGCTGAACCGCGGGCCCGCCGCAGAGGAGTGCGGGGCTCGGCGGCCCCTCCCGCCGGCCGTCGGTAGCGACCGACCCGCCGCGCCCCAGGACGATGCCCGCCCGCTCGCCGCAGGAGAAGGCGTGACGGCGAGCAGCGGACCCGCCGCCGCGGGAAGGAGGAGCGGCGCCCCGCGTCTCCGCAAGCGGGGGTGGGCGGGCGGGCGGATCGGGGGAGCGCGGCCCCCGGTGCCCGCGGGGACGCGCGGCCGCAGCCCGCCGCTCGCCGCCGCACGCCGGGATCCTGATGCCAGCGCCGGAGCAGCGGCTCGCTCTGCCTCCTCGGGAAGATGCCTCGGTGGCCGCCGCGCTGCCGGCGGGGGTGCTAGGGGGAGCGGCGGCGTGGAGCTCTGCGCGCACCGCCAGCCCCATCCCGCTCCGCCTCTGAGGCGCGCGGAGCCCTCGGCGGCCGCGCAGCTCCCGGCCAGAAGCGCCGCAGCCGGCCCGGCGCGGAGAAGGCGAGAGCCGCCCCGTCTGCCCGCAGCAGGGGACCCGCCAGCCCCCGGAGCCGCCGCCGCCCGCCGGGGCCCGGAGCCGCTGCCTGCGGGCGCCTAGCGCGGCCGGCGGCCATGGGAGCCCGGCCCGCGGGGGGCGCTGCCTAGGGCGCGGGCGGCCCCGCTCGGCCCGGCGGCTGCGAGCCGGCGGCGCGGCCCCCCGGGCCTGCGCGGCACAGCACGGCGAGCCCAGCGCAGCGGCCCGCCGCCACGGGGCTGCGGAGCTGCCGGCGCGGCGAGGCGCGGCGCGGCGAGGAGCGCCCCGGGGACGCGGCCCGCGCGGCACCGCCGGTGCCCGGCGCCGCCGGCCGCCATGGGGTAAGGATCTCGCGGGGCCGCCGGGCTCGGCGGGGCGCGCCGGGGGGCCGGGCGGGGGCAGCGGCAGCGGCAGCGGCTGCTCGGGCAGGTGCCGCCGGGCGCGCAGCAGAGGCCGGGGCTTCGGCGGCGGGGGGCAGCGCGCCCGTTGGGGCTGGCGGTGCGCGTAGAGCCGGTGCGAGGCGGCGGCGCGCCGCGTGCGGGCGCTGCGTGCGGAGGCTCTCCCCGCCGTAGCCGCACCGCAACGCTGGGGGAGCCGCCGCGGCTTGCGGATCCCCGCCTGGGAGAGTTTTCCCCGATCTCTTACGGATGGGCAGCCCGGAAGCACCTGCTTTTGCTCGGTGTGACATGGTGAAACTTTGGAGCAGCGAAGACTTGCTTTAGCTCTTGTGGAGTCTTCGGTGAATATAAAATAAATGTGCGAATTCCTCAGTATAGTGAGGAAGGCTTCTGTTACAGAAACCTGCTTCATAGCAGGTCCCCTAGGTAACCTGGGTCTTCCATTTGAGGTTCTAAAAAAACCAAGAATGGAGAAATTTTTTTTAAAGAAAACTCATTGCATCTCATTTACTAGATATCAGAGTGACTTAGATACCCGTGAAAACTTCCCACCGTTGTATTCTTAGTGATTTTCATAGTGAGTTCATGAAACAAACCCTTCTGCCGTGCTTGCCTGATAACCCCTGAATGGAATGGAAACTCATCCATATTCAAAAGCAGCAGAAATCCAGTCATGATTTGGCTGACTACAAGGTGGAGGCAGGTCCTCAATGTATTAAAGTCTCAGAAATTGTTAAGAAATTGTTATTACATTATTCATATAAACACATGCTTCAAAGTTTAAAATTTGCAACATGTCTTTTTGGTCGTTCAGGAATTTTTCACATTAGTACACTGATCTGGAAGTGAAAATTTTCTTTTTTTCCTCCTCAGAAGCTATTAAAGAGACTTTGATTTCTCAAAGTATTAACTTTCTTAATTACAGGGCAACAAGAGCTGGGTCCTTGGCTCCATCCTAGTCACCAGGGCACACCATACAAGATGTAGGATGGAATAACTTCTTAGGCTAACTCTTTTTCTCCTGTTGTCTCCTCTTCCATACAAAAAAAAAAAAAAAAAAAAAACCAAAAACCCCACAAAATAAGCCCAAGCTGTTCTTAGCTTGCAGCTGTCTACATGGAGACAATATTCAAGAAAGTGATAATGCGGCATTTCAAAAGCCTAATGAGAGTATAGTATTTATGGGATGTACTCTTAAAACTACTAAGCCAACACAGAATTATATAGCTTATTTAACTCAAATAATGGAAAACATCTTGTTTATTTCAAATTGGTATTGTGTTTGTAGATAGGTTAGTTAAGTACATCCTATTGCTAATACCGAGGAATTGTTGAAGAGTAACAAGCTTTTTACTTTCTCTAGAATTAAATTTAGCACTTTTAGAAACAAAACCTGACTTCTAAAAAGGAAAGATTCCATTTCACGAGTTCCAGTACTTCTGGTGTTCTAGTGTGGTAGCTTCTTAACAAACAGTATAAATCAGTATCTGTGTGCAGAGGGAGTAGAAATACTCCTAAATACTAAATATCTATTAAAAAAAAATAGTTGGAGAAATAGGGTGAAGTTGTTGTAAGATGCTCTTTAAGCAGTATCTTACCCATTGAGGTCAGGAAGGCAAAACTTGCTGGCACATACTCTGAATAGTCTTTAGACAGTACATGTTGGGATATTGCAATATAGAATTTTTTTTACAGAACACCTTTTAAGGAGAATGAGAACTGTAGGTAGGTGTTACTAATAAGCTGTCTGCTATTTAACTGTGAGTGAGTGCATCTGAGCCAGGGTAAACACCAGCTCTGTGGATCTCTCTGTTAAGAATAGGTCATTTGCTAATGTTCAGAGCAGAGATCCTATTTCAAAAGCTATTTTGCGTTAGCATCTAAATGCAATTGCCCATGGATTTCAGGGTGTTTAGAGAGCAAAATACACTAGACTCTTAACATTAATTCACAAAAAAAAAATTTTGATGTTCTACTAAGTTCTTTAAATTAAGCCCTCTAGAAATAAATTGCACAGTAAAATGTTTGATAATCCATGTACTTGGCCAGACAACGGTCAGTGTACTATACTCACTATTTAATAGGTACTGCTATCCTTCTTAAGCTTGTAAATTGAGCTTGTAGTACCTGGCTGTGTGAAGAGTTTACCTATTCCAATAACTAGAACACAAAAAAAGTTGTGATGAGGGAAAGGAAGTGGCTTACCAAAATAGCAGTGGCTTATTTAGTCTTATGTATTATTTAGTCTTACATATTAAGTGTAGTTCAGCCTGTTCAGCTCATTGAATATCATGAGGCAAGCAAGCTGATCATGTGCTGTGTACATGGTGAATACCAAACTGTGGGTGACTGGTCTCTAAAACTGCTGCTGTTAAATGTTTATTTTGAGAAACATGAAACTTCACAATGGTATATAGGGTCCAGTAGTTTAGGAGCAATTCTTGTTTGTGCTGTATCTCGTATGTCTTTGGGTTTCCCTCTTATCTCACAGGAAAAGGTAAATGAGTCAAACCTCCAAGACTGTGCAGACCGGACACTCTAGCATAGGATGTCCACTTCTTCTCCTCTACCTGAGCTCTCTCCTTATTTCCCGGTTCCTCATTTCTTTTGCATAAAGAGAAACTCTTATCATTAACTGCTGTCATGTGATAAACACATTTATTTGTGCAGGCCTTTCTGTTGGGTTGACACCACTGAATGTAGTGTTCTTCAGCAGGAAATTTTTTTTTTTTTTAATATAAATCAAAAGACCTCCGTATCTTCTGTCCTCATTCATAGTGTGTCTTTTGTATTGCCAATATTGAGCAATACAAAATTTACCAGTATTGAGCAATTAGACTTTTCTGAGCAGAAGTTTATTTCTTCAAGATTTTTTAATATAATCGATCTTAAGTAAATGTACTCAATGTATATTAGTAGTCCAGATTATTCCCTTAATGTACACAGATCGGAAAAATAACATGTTAAAAACTGCAATCCGTTACCTTATTTTACTGATCCGTGGAACTATTTCTAGTTCAGTCAGGTGCAGAGGAGTCAGGGATTAATATTTGTGGATTACAGTGTAGTCATTGCTCAGACTAGAATAAATACACTTCATGCAGTATGGAAGCTGCACAGCCATGGATGGTGGTAAGGTTGAGAATCTGGTGTTCTGTTAAATTTAATCTCCTGGATTAAGGCCTGGTTTATTAATCAGTAGTCTCTCCATAACTGTGTTCCTTAATGGCCCTTTATGCTGTGAACAAATGTCCAGATTTACCTTACTAGCTTTTCCTTTTGCTCTTGCTGAATGATCAAGGCATTATAAGTAAAAACTTCCGTAAGATGTGCTTGTCTCTGTCACGTCATGTTAATCAAGTTGTCTTTAGAAAGACTTTAGCTACTCTTTACTTTTGTTGGACTATATTTAGTGTGTTATCTTAACAAAGATAGTTATGATATATGTCAATTTGAGATGGCAGAATTAGAATCTAGGGTTCTTAAGTTGGCTAGAGAATATTGTGGATGATGGGTATTTTAGGATGTGCTTATTAGGCTTGTAGTCCCCTAGAAATATGGGGGGTGGCAGTTGAGGGGAAAATGGCTGTTACTAGTTGGTCTGCTACTCTCACAGTTGTTGAAGGATGGGGCATTAGTCAAATGCATTTTAAACACATTTAAAACACATTCATGACGTAGGATGCCATTTTAAAGAGAGGATAGTAGAGGTGTAGGAGAACTGGGAAATCATGCTGATTCTAAACTCTAGAATGTAATAACATTTACAAAACCATTTTGAAGCTTTAAAATGAAGTGTGAAATGCTATTTTGTTTGTGCGTATGGGATAGATGAATTTTGCTGTGGAAACTACTCTGTAGACGTACTTTCAAGAATTCACTTCTTGGTTCACTACCTGTTGACTTTTTTTTTTTTTAAGATCTTTCTAAACCAACGTTTGGTCCTTAAAATTTTCAGTTCTCTTTCTCTAGCTGGGTAGCAAGACAGTGCTGTAAAGCTGTTGGTGTCTAATCCTATATACCTAGGAGCCAGAAGCATGGTTACCAGCTGAACTTGACCTCACTTAAGTTCTTCAACCTGGCCTTTTCCTTCCCATACAGATAAATGATGCAGCTCTAGCTCTCTCAAAACTTCCTCTTAGAATAGTCCCTTACATCAGCTGTGCTTCTCTGACACAGAAATGTTGCAGATAATGCAGCAGAAAGTATGGCATCTTGGCAGTAGTTTAGTGTTACTGAAATTCGTGGTCATTTTGCTAACTTAAGGGTAAAATGAGGCACTTATTGGGGGGTGGAAAACTATGGCAGCAGAGTAGTTTACACCATCTTCTGTGGCAGTGCATAGAGTGCAACAAAAACAGATCAACATTACTTATCTATAGTAACACCTGCAAAACCTGATTATCTGAAAAATTGCTAAATGGGTAAGGTATAAATACCTAGATAGATGGATTTTATGTGAATCAGCTTGAAATGCTTCATAGAAGACTGTCAGGCAGTAACATGTGGAGACCTCTACCATGCTGAAATTATCTTCTGTCACAGTGGTTTTATGACCATGAAATAAGCATGAAAAAACTGAAACAGCTCTTCTGGCCTGGCAATGCATAAACCAGCCTCCTGAATGACATGGTGGTTGGCCTTCATGCAGATTTAATAATGATATTAAAAATACCTTAGGATTGCAATTGATCTGTTTCCATGTTGCCATGTATTATAAAGGTTGTATAGACCATCTCTTTTGGTGGAGTCCTAGCTCTGCAGGAAATTGGGATCCTTCTCATTCATCTTGAGATTATTTTTACTCTATCTCAAGACAAGTATCAGATGAATGTCTTGTGTGTGTGTTCTTGTGATGTCTCTCTCCCAAATAATGTTTGCCCTACCCCAAGTCCATTATCTTGCAGGACTCAGAACCAGATGTCATGCCAATACCTGAGGAAATATGTAGTTTTAAAGCTGTAGAGACTGTAATAACTTGTAACAATGTAACTATCAGTTCTAATCAGGGAAAGGCAATGAGCTCAGCTGTGGTAATGAATAAAAATAAGTGGAAGAAGATAGTTCTAACCTGGGAGCAAGATACCACTTTTATGGAAGGTTCATTGGATAATATTTATTATTGTTGTCTTTTAAGACTGTAATTTGATTTAAAGCTCTTAGCTGATAACTCTTTAAATCAGAACTGTTCAAGTCTATGTCTATGCATCAGTGTACTGCAAAGAGAAGAGCATTATCTAGTGATGTAACACTGGTTTACTAACAGTTTCTCGTTAGTATAGGTCCCTGGAACATGTTTCTAGCTAAGCTCGTGGTTTTCTGGTGTATTCCAGATCAATGACTGACTAAACAATAGGAACACTTCTTACAGACTAGAAACTTAGCTTTTAAAGTTATGTCTAACTACAGTTTCCCACTCAGTTATCTTTGATTTTTGAAGTTGTTTAGGCCTTCAGTAAGTGTCAGGGGATGATGGCTCTTCTCTTTCAGAAATTATACTTTGAGGCATCTGGTAAGGGAGTGACTGTTTTGTAGAGACGCCCAAAGAGACTGAGATCAGACCTGGAACTCTTATTTGTGGCAGGCTTGATTTGGATGTCCTTTATATATGGAATTTCAGCGTGCTTTGGTTTTAACAATGTGCCTTTCATGTCTGAGACAACTCTGTACTCTCTCAAGAGAAAGTGGGTGTTGTGTGTTTAGAAGCTCTGAAATCTCAGGCTTCCACATGTGTGTGGTTATAGTCATAGTAACAGGAAACTGACAATGGATAAGAGGACAAACTATTCTGTATTATTTAAAAAAATAGAGAACTCAGTTCATTCCCTCTTTTTCTTAAGATACCATGCTAGGTAAAATGTGTATTTAAAGGTCCTACTTATGTGAAAGCATTATGCTCTCGCAGAACTTTTTCTGCAGGCTTTCTAGTTCAGGGTTTCATGCTGTTCTCCCTGCAAGGCTTTCTCAAATGTGTCCAGTCTTAAAGGTAAGGCGCAATGTGTGTGGAAACATTGCACTATTAAAAATCAGGTTTGGGTTTTCCTTTTAACCTTATTCTGATAGTAGGTCTCTTCCCCTGTTCTACTGTGAGTATCTTAGATTTTTGTCCACAACTGAGCACTTTAGGATCCACCAAAATAAGTATCGTGCTCAGGACAGGCAGGTTAGAGAGGAGAGGATAATAGAGGGACCTGTGGTTTTATTCCATCTGGGCCTTGCACATGCAATGTTGGGCTCTGTTGCATCTACACAGAGCCCTGGTGGTAGTATTAATGTTGTCTGCTTCATTCTGTAAAGTAATGGAACTGTGTTTGAATACTATATTGATTTTCTGGAACTGCATCACAAATATGCTTCTAGCAAGACACTGCATTCAGACATTTTTCTGGTGGCCAATATTGGTGAATGCCAGTCGTCATTAAAAAAATTAGACTAGGGAGACGCTGTTTAAGCATGCAATAGATCATGCTGGATTGCCAGATACAAGCATATAATAACACTTCCAGTATCTTGTAGTGATTTTTTTTAACTGTAGATATGAAGTTAGCTGACTTAAGCAGTCAGCGTGACTATTTTTGACTAATGGTTTTTACCTGACTAGAGAGAGGAACTTGACATGCGTAGTTTCTCTCAGTTTTTTCTTCTTCCTCCGTATACTTGCAGACTGTTCACAGGCACTACTTTGTCCACCTCCATGGCTATATTCCACTGTCAGCATCTTGATCATCAAGTTTTAAGCTGACCCCCCCCCCCCCACCACCACCAAAAATAAGCAGGGACAGCAGAAGGTGGGAACTGCTTTTCCTGTTGGTTTTACTGTAGCATGAACCTTTGACTGTTCAGTGAGTCAAATGAGTGCAGTAACCTAGCTGACTACTCAGCTGTACAAATACTTGGGTTGGCACAAGGGAAGTATCGCTATAGGTGGATTAGGCTACCTTTTGCTACAGTAGTGTCTGTTTATCCAGGCAGGAAGTGCTCAAAAGAGGAAGAGGGGGGGAAAAGGGAGAGGGAGAAAAACAAACAAACAAAAACCCAAAGTCACAGCTATGCCTGTCCTAGTTTACTCCTCAGTTCTGGAGTTGAAGTCTGGAAACTTCTTTTCTGAGACTGCACTAGGTTGAGTGTCTCAGCTCATTGGGAAATGGCATTTTTCCCCACTTCTGTCTTTCATAGTAAAAACCAGAATAGGTGGTATTGTCAAAGTTCTTGAATGTGGGTTTTTCTTAATGCTTTTAAATTATTCTTATGCCACTCCTGGTATTCTGTAAGCAGTGTACTATAGTCTTGAATCCATACTTAATCTTGAAACTATTCTTGTAACAGTATATACAATGAGATCTTCTGTTAGTTTTGAAGACTGAAGAATGACCTTTAAATGGTCAACACTTAACAGTGACGTGTTGGTGAAATAAATCATCTTTGGCATGTGTTCTCACAATTCCTACTTCTTGTGCCTGTTCATTTCCGCTAATCTGCTAGCCCTGGTTGTCTGTACAAAAACCTAAAAGAATGTACTGTGCCATATTCAAGAAAACAGTGAAGAGGCTCCTGTTTTCCTACGTTAATGCAAGTGAAATTGATTCTGACTTTCTAGTTGTCTTCAACAAAATTCAAGACTTGTAGACTTTACTGCTTAAGTCCTTTAGAATACTAGTCAGGTTTTCTCCAACATGTAACTTACTGTGGAGTATGCTGCCATGTAGGGGCTTATTGGGATGCATGGTGTTTTCCATGCTAGTGAAAAGAGGCACAGGAAATAAGGGATGCTGTGTAGCTTTGTCAAGTTCTTGTATACAGTAACTGGGACCCTAAGCAGCTACTTGGCTAATTCACTTCGAAACGAGGAGTTCATTACACGCTGCTTTTGCACTAGCTATGATTTTTGACTGACTTCTGTGTGACTAAAATTCAGAGTTAGTCTGCAGTTAGGAACAATTTCTGTTGGCTTAATGTAATTTCAGTTTCTGGGTACTCTGTTTTCCATGTGCTTTGTCAACAACCTGCTCTACGTCCCTTCCATGTTTCTTGTTCTTCTATGGAGCATACAGGAATTCCCTGTCTCTGCTTTATCAAGCCTGATACCCAGACATCGAGAGTGCTCCGCATCTAGATTTATGTAGAAATTAGCTTCCTAGCAGGAAAGGATTGGCCATGCTTGCAAATAAGTGATGTCCTGCTGGTTCAAATCTTAGCTAGACTTCATTCTCCAGAAGCACCACACATCTTAGAGGGTGTCATGGCTGTCTATACACAATAATAAAGCTCGCAGGGCCTTTGGGAAGTCTTCTGGAAAGACATGGGTGCTGAGGCACACATGGTTGTGTAGTGATCCATTTTGATGGGATTTCTGTGAATCTTGAGCACCAAATTCTTAGATGCTCAAGTTACCTCAAGTCTGGATGCAAATGGTCTCCGTGTCACTTACAATGAATCTTAATAGGCCACTCAAAATCTCGGATTACTTTTCCTGATAATTATTTATTTGGTGACCTTATGTTACAGTGTGAGATTAAAAAACAGTCCTCCCTTTTGGTCCACATTAATTAGAGTTTAAAAAATCAAATTGGAATAAAAGCTAGAACAGTTCTATTACTGGAATGTAATGAAAGCTTTTGTAGGGACCTTTTCTCTAACAGCTGTGACTTGCTTACTTTTATCATTTGGGAGTTGGGAATTAATGTGAATTTAGAGCTAAGCTCCCAGGCAAAGGGGAAGATCTGCTATTTCCCTTATGGTTCTGACAAACTACTGCCTTTACTTAGCAAGAAAATAAGTTTGAACAGTCCTCCTCTGCTCCTTAGTAACATCCTTAAATCTAGGTGTTCAAATCTAGATTTGAAGAATATTGCTACGCTTGAGTGCTAAAAGATGAACGTTGTAATCTTCAAATCACTTGCATGGACCCAACCTGTACAGATAGGACCAAAATCTAGATCTTGTAAAGGATACCTTCTATTTTATAAAATTCAGCTATCGAAACAGATCTGCAACTTTAGGAAACTACTTATGTAGCAAGACTCTGAAACAGAGGTTTGATTTGGTGTCCTGTATGGCTTTAGAGAAGTCCTAATGAATCTGTCTAATTCCTAAAAATTTCTGGCTCAGTGATCCCCTGACTTGTATATGAGACTACTTTTCTCAAGTTCCTCAGGAAGAAAATGGGTGGTGTTTACCTAGTTATTAAAATAGTCTTCTGTCTCTACCTTGTACAGAACATCGTGCTAGCTTCCTCATTATAGAGGAGAAATACTGGGAGGGATAGAATGATGATTTCATGCTGTGGATAAGTAAACCATTTTCTGAAAAAACAGATCATTGAATGATACCTCATATAAATACCAATTTTGCTGCAAGGAAGTTGGCTGTTTGCTCCTATTAAGATCTTGATTAGAACACAGAGTTTATGATTAACACTGTTAGATATGATCATTAAGTCAAATATCTTTCACATTTGAAAATATAGCTAATATTCTATGAGAAGCTTGTATTGAACAAGAAGTACTCCTAAACAGAATGCTTGTGGCACAATAGCAATTAACCTTCTTAGCTGAAACTTGATAATCATGCTGATCTGTTTATGTCACCTGAAATCTTAATAAAGACAAAAAAAAAAAAAAAAAAAAAAAGACTAGAATTCTGGTGTCAGATGCCTTCGAGCTTATAAACTAATATACCCCTAAGGCAGAGGTTGTGCAGATCGGTGGTCACATGGTAAAACTTCACACAGAGCAGATTAAGTAATGATTAAAACTGATACTTCAAAATCTAGCTGGCAAATATGAAACTTTGTTCTAAACAACCAGCTTATATGTATGCTGCTTATCTTCCTAAAGAACCATTCATCTTTGCTTGCTTGTGAACACTGAGGTTTGTTTGCAATTAAGTACAGTATTACTACTTCCCACTGTTCTAGTAAACATTGTTTACTAGTTTAAGCAGTTGTATAGCTTAGTATTCTCTTTCTAAACATAAAATCTATTAGAGAGTAGGAAATACCGGTTTTGGCTACCTGGACTTGTATTTGGTGTTTAATTAAGCTGCTTTGGGATGTAAACGTGAGCACCGAAAGTTCCAGTTAAGTAAGACCACCAGATGTTTTGCATACCTGAGTAAATATTTTGAAATGGAGCTTTCTTTAAACCTGACTTTGCTATGGCAAGCATTCTGTAAGTACCTAGTAAACCTTGCTTGCTTCTGGCCACTTCTATTTCAAATATAATAAGAGTAGGGCTTGATATCTTGTGTTTAATATCTATTCAGATATTTATGCAAAAGAGTGGGGGAGAGAAGTGTTTCTGTTTCTTGGCTCCTATATAGTTTTGAATGTTTTGAGCCCTACCAGTTCATTCAGGTGCCATGTAAGGAAAGTAGTTCCTGTTCATAAAAAGAAGCAATATTTACTGAAATAACTAACTAGCTCTTAACAAGCAGGTTGCTGGTCTTCAATCAGACATTTTTCTTAACTGTAGTAGCATATATTTGTTGCCTGAATATTTTTATTAAATTGTTTTATTAAGTATAGGCGTTAAGGTAGGTAATTTTATCACCTATGGATATTGATAAGAAAATTCCAACTTGTCACACAAGCAGTTGAGCTAGTACTTCTGCACACACTGTATGGTATGTATTTTGTTGTTCTGTCTGTCAAAATGCTAGGCAGTGTCCTGAAATCTGATTTTGTCCTGTAATTACACTTCCAAAAATAGAATAACTTGCATGTGGGTGAAGTCCTGATACCTGCCGGATAACTTGGGGTTAGAACTACAGTCATTGCAGGTGACTTTTCTGAGGTATAAACTATGTCTCAAACTATCTACTGCAAATGAGGTGATAAGTAGTTCCAGTGCAGCTAATGCATACTTTGTCTTTACTAGTCTCCAATGGTGCAACTAAAGCAAGAGGTTGAGCAGCCAGTGAATAAATGTTTCTTTGCATTGATCAGTCAGCAATACCCAAAGGCAATACTGATATAGTTGGTGTACTTCCAGCGTGCTCTAAGGATCATTTCTCTTCCCTGTGTCATGTTCATCAGTGAGGCAGTCTAGTCCGGGCACAACTGCACCTCTCCAGCAGGCAGGGCCCATCCGCATGGCACAGTAGCTGGCATAATCCCTTGGTTGACACATATTGTGTGGACCTGTATACCTGTGCCTGCATCGATTTCTGTCGCAGATTGTGCAGGGCATTATTTGCTCCATGCACAGCATGTGGTCTGCTGGTGTGTTTTAAAAACAGTGCGCCCTATATGCTTGCTGTGACAGAGTCTTGCAATTACTTTGGGAAGTGGCGTGACAGAGCAAGGCATGCAGCTGGGGACACGGGATTCAGAGCCGTTCTAGGGCAGTGCCTTTAGCTATCTGAGGAGCAAACTGCTCTGGAGGCCTGTCAGGAATGGGGTCTGGGTGTCCTGCCCTAGAAGGAGTCTCAGAGCCTATTTGGCATCCATGTAGTGTGAACAATCAAGGAAATGGAGATCTGTTACTTTCAGTAATGGCTCAATATAAATGCAGCTACTGCTTCCTAAATTCTGTAGCATTTACTAGGCTGTAAATTATCAAAAGGGAGGGACTTGCTGGCATGGTAACGGCATACTTGAAGCAAATTAAAGAGGTTTTATAGCTCCTGCAGTGCTCAGTGGGATGATTCAAATTGATTTGTTAGTTATGAATATAAAATTAATTTGTTTACCTTTCTAGGAGTTTAATTCAATTCCTCGATACAAATGAAATAAACCAATTCTCATCTTGTGGTGTGGACCAATGATTTTTTTTGAAACTTAGCATGCTGCTGTAGCAGTCTGGAAGGAAATGTGAATTATTTGAAAATCAGTTGATGGTGATAATGAGGAAATGAAAGTTTATTCAGTCTGGTTAATTTTTCTTGCTCCATACATGAGTTCTGATACTTTCACTGGCGTTGATGAAAGTAGATGTCTGCAGTCAAAGTGCAGGTCGTGATAGTGAGTTCAGTGTGTGTAGTTTTGAGTGTTAAGTGTAAAAGGTCTCAGAACTGACTGGTAACTGATGTCTTCTTAAAGTTAATGTTTGGGGGGGGAGGGTTAAGCTGGAAAGGAAAGGAATGGCAAGTGCTAAGCCTGCTAGAATAAATGAATGCCCTAGAATGCCTATAAAAATTAGTAACTTGGAGATGAAGAGAAAGGTCAAGTGGTCATCTTTGATGTGGCGAGAAGTGATAAGAACACTTGATTGTTTCTGTATGAAGATGTACAAGGAAGCAAATGGAAGGTTAAAGCTGATAAAGAGGGTTGTGAAAGGAAACTGGTAAGAAATTACAAGAGCAATTTGCTAAAAACGTTGGTGCCAAGGGAGGAAACCTTCTTTTGATACCAAAATATGATAGAGAGAAATTCCAGATGATTCATAATAAACAGGGAACATATAGTTTTTGTTTGTTTTTCCTACTGTGAACAAGTTGCTGAGAAATTTATTTTCTGCTGCAGTAACTGAATTTTGTTAAAGTACTTGAGCCAAAACTAGGATTGGCGTTAGTTGAGTATTTGCTCTCTAATGCAAAGATGATCTGAAAAAACAGCAGTTAAATTTTACTTTTTCTAAGAATACTCATTTTTAAGTACTATTGCTGTTTACCATGTCATTGCTGATTATCTCAGTTGAAACAATTAATGAATTTATTCTATGATCTTATCATCCTTCTATTCCTTTTTTGGTTCCAAAATCCTCTTCTGTCCCTTTGTTGCCAAATACTCCATCTTTGTCTCTGTTGCCACCTACTTACGAAATACAGCTATCAGAAGTTTTTGTCATGGGCAATGATGAGACTTGATAGTGCACAAAAATCACATTTAATGTCAAATAAGAAAATACTGCATTTCCATTGCATGTTGAACTAGTCAGTGTTTTATGAATTTAAGCTAATGTAAGATTACCACTCTATAATTTCATTGCTCTGCATGACCAAATGCTTTGCTTCCAGCATGTGCTAGTGCAAACCCTCTCTTCTTGGTTCCTTCTTCCTACAGTGACACCAGTCAATGGCGCAGAAGGATTTCATGATGGTAACTGAATTGATCTAACCAAACTTGAGAACAGTGTGTTGGTTTTTGGACAGTCTTATGCTTTCATGTCAGAAAAAAGCAGTGGTTTTCAGTCTGTCAGTTGTTTGAATGTGCTGATGTGTTTGGCATTTCTACCATTGCTGTCTTATGACCCTTATATCCCACCAAACAGTATGATTAACCTCAAAGAGTCTTCGTGTGCTTGCAGTGTGCTGTTCCTTCCCATCTGTGCCTCAGTGACAACACCAAAGTGGCCCAATCTTGTTTGGCTTAATTCTCACCTTGTTCAGTCAGCATCCATTGGTCCAGTTACTCATTTGGCAGTGGCAGTAACTTCTCATACACTGAAAATAGTTTTGTGAAGGAAACCAGTGAACTCTAGATCTTGGGGAGTCCGTGAACTAATTCTAAGGTGTTTGTGTAATGTAATAAGGAAAATGTGCCTGATTGCAATAGATTTGTGTTCTGGAAATTGCAGTAAACTGAAAATCTTGTCGTGGTGGAGCCTTTCTACTCCTCTGGGTCCCTGGGAGAGAGCGCTCTGCTGTGTGCCTGCTTTTTACCTGCTCATAAAGCAGAGCACAGAGTTTTGGCTCACCAGCAGCTTTTCTGGATCCCAAGGCAGCTCTGTGCTCTCTCTCTGGAGAGAGCAGTGCTTGTTCTGCTGTTACAGCTTTTCTTATTTTTTTTCTTTTCCTCCAGCTGTAGTTTCTGAAGACTGTAGTTACTGTCCCTCTGTATGCTGAAGACTGTAGATATTGCGAGCTCCTGGGGTGAATTCTCTGGGTTTTAAAGATCGTCAATTCGATTGCTGAAACTCAAGTTATTCAAGAAGAGGAAATTGTCTTTTTAAATTCGAGAAAATTGCTGGGGGTGGGAGCAAATGTAACTTATTCATTGTATTACTGTGTGTTAAATTGCTGTGCTAAGTAACAGTAGAAGTTCAAGCTTAACAGTTAAGCTGCTTTGTTCTCCATTAAAATATTTGCATGAATGGTGTAAGAGCAATCTGACTGATACACAGTGCCATTGCATGGGACATTTTACATGTAGATTGCAAAGGAAAAGCTGCCTCTATACAGAGATTGTCGAAGAACTGGAGGGATTAAAGAAAAACTGGTTGTCAATTGCTTTTGGACCTTTCTAAATTTTCTTTGTGACAGATATGAATGGCATTATTTCTTCCCTTCCTACACTGTGCTCTTTAAGATTCATTCCTCTCACTTGTCTCTGTTGCAAGGCTGACAAGGTTGCTTTTACACACGGGAGAATAGAGGGAAACAAGTATTTTAGACCATTACCTGCTTGTTTCTTATTCCAAATGCAGTTTAGCTTGGTTTACTGTATGTAAGGGCTGCTGCAGGAATATTAACCTTAAACTACTTCAAGAAATGTCTCTTTAGTGTTTGTCCTTCCAGGGTTCTGAGTTCATGGAATATAACTTGACATTAGATTCAGTTCTTTCCTGTGTGTTTCTAATTAACGCTTTTAGCAACCAGATGTGAAAAATAGCTACACATCTTAATTGTCTAGTCACAAAGACAGAAGAACTCATCTTTTGACTTCCTTGGCAAGAATTTTTGGCCAAAGCAAAATACAGGAATACGGTACAGCTTCGGATCAATTTTTGCTATGCTGATTACTTAACCTATAGTGCAAATACTACCCAAAAATACAACCTAATATAGCGTAGCTGCCCTGAAGTCATTAAAAGCTGAATAGCTCTTTCCAAACTTGTAATTTAAAAACAAATTTAAGGTAAAAAGTAGTTCAGAGATACCCTTGTCCACTTACTTGCACATTTTGGAGGAATAAACACTTAAGAACCTTGAAAAATTCTGAAGAGATGATTGTACCCCTGGAATAACTTAATAGACTGAAGTGAAAAGAGTTAAACTAAAGCGGAGTACTTGTCTGTGTTGATGGCCTTGTTATTCTCATCTGACTCGCAGAGCTCTCACTTGGTTCATGTTATGAAAATGAGCTTTTGAAGTTTGGGTGGAAGGTCAAAAAAAAGAAAATCCTAGAGATATGGACCTTCATGCAGTCATTAGTGAAACTTTCATAGTCAGTGATAAATTCTTGGTGTGGCTTTTTTCCAGAAACAGTCCTTCTGGATTGCCTTCCCATAGAACTTGAGCAGCACAGGATAGCTGGGGGCAATGGAGAAGAGGCATTTCTTCCAGTTCGGACCTTTCAAAAAATACCAGAATTATAGAAGTGAAAGCAACTCCAGTGTTTACCTATTTTTCTTCCTTTCTCTGTTATGTTAACTGTATGCTGTACATATCCTAGAGGTACTCTTTTTTTGGGGGGGGGGGGGGGAACCCACTCTAGCCTAAATCCAGACAATAACTGACATTATGCCAAAGAAACTGAAAGATTTTGTTGCTTTTTCCTTGCTGTAGAATAGAAGCTTTAGTTTTATCTAGTATCTGTTTTATTCAGAATATAGTCATTGGCATCTTAACTGGAAAATATACTCTAGTGTGTATTGCTTCTGTTTTGACCAGAATTTCGAGGGCATATTGGAGGCTCTGCTTCTTAAACCTAAGCAGGTGTGCCTTTACAGTCTTGGGAGCCCCAGCAAGCAGCTAGACTACAAGCTGTTTGTACAGTTAGGAGAATGACTTCTGGCTGAGGTTCAGTATGGCAAGAACAAACAGCTATTGAGATACTACCTAGATAGTAGAATGAAATGCTTGAGTTACAGGTGTCATAATAACTTACATCAAAGTAATGTTGGATTTTATTGCCTAATGCTGTGGAGTGTCTCCTTTTCTTTGTCCAAAGAATGTGCATACTCCCAAAATCAAAATACTTTCAGTTTTTGCTATCTATGAGTTGTGAGAAAGCAAAACATGAGTTTTTGCTGTTGATCTGGAATTTAAGCATACCTGGTAAGACCCACCTGATTCCACTATATCAAGGACAAATTTGATCCATTGCTTGTTTGAAGGAATATGAATGGAACATTGTCATTCAGATTTTCATTTTATTCTGAGAAATAGTAATACAGCTAGTAGATTCAGTTAAAACTTCTCTACTGTTACCTCAAACTTGCTTGGGAAATGAAAAAGAAAGAAATTTAAAAAATCTGTTGCACACAGTGAAGTTAACACTGACCTACTAACGTCATTTATTCCATCGATTTCATAAATCTTAAATTAACCTGTCGAAGTCTTCTCCACCTAATGTTAGGCATCTCAAGAGGAGATGAGACAAAAGAGAGCTCTTGGCTTCTCAGTGATTTTGCATCTTCTGTGACTGTTGATGGGGGGGGAAGGGGATAGTGAGGGGGTTGCTGTTGATACAAGATATTCAGGACAGATCTTTTTTCTCGGTGTGGCTCAAAGTATGTTAACTGAATTACAGTTACCTGATCACTTTGTTTTGAATTGTGCGTGCATCTTATTTACTGTTTTAAGAAATCTGAGGTAATTCCTAGTGCTTCTTTCATGTCCATATAACCGTGTGTTTAACATACTTTGTGGGAGATATCTTTGAGATACACACACGCACACTTTATACGTATATACATATAAACATTATTCAGAGTGTGTCAAAATGAATGTGACATTGGGGTCATGAAAGTGAGTAGGACAAAGAGTATCAGAGAAAAACACTAACGGGGCAGCTGTTTATGGGACTTTTGTCCCTGCTTTTTGTAGGATTTCACAGTCAGTGAGATTCCTTAACAGAAGTGTTGGGGAAATAGATTAGTAAGGTGTATTTTCTAAGAGGGAGGGACTCAAGGAAGAGGCAGTTGAGTCAAATGAATGACTTGACAAGAAGGTAAGTCTTTGCCAAGGATCAAAGCCAGATGACTTGGGCCCTGGTCTAAGATTTGTTCCCTTCTCCTGTGCCTGTGTGCAGGCACATGCAATAATCTCTCCTTCCATCACCACCATCCCTACAATAAAATTACTGTGCTTGGCTTTTCTTGTCCTCTGTTGAAAGTGGGAACCTAGGCATTGATTTGTCCTGTGCTTTGCAAATTGCCAACTTCCATGCTGTTGATGTTAAACTTGCGAGATTGTAATGTCTGTGCTGTGCTCCAGTTAATTTAAAATCCCTGCTGCAGAAGAAGCTCTTCATTATTCTAAATTTTACCAGTAGCTGCTACCCTTCACTGATCTCTTATGAATGGAAAGCTCAGGCAGAAGAGGTATGAGTTTAAGTGAGCTTTTCTCATTGCTCTTCACAATCTTAATTTTTTTTTAACATGAGCCTTATTTTCCCTCGGTATGGTAATTGTAGCTCTTGCAATTTTATGATGACTATAAATTGTTAGTGCTGTCTGCAGTCATCTTACAGTGCATGCTTAAAGGATACCCTTCTGACTTTCTTCTCTCCCTTCCCTCTCTGAAATGTCTAATGTATGGGCTTCTCAAACATTCAGCTGAGACTGGCACATATACAGTAAGTAATTTTTCTCCCAAATGGACTATTTTATAGGATTACATACTTGTAAAGATGCCATCCACATCAGTGGATCTGCCAAAGCTTTATCAGAAAGAATCAGATTCAAAAAATCATTCCTGCCCTACTTTTTGAAGTTACCTGCTTTCCTGATGCGTCGCCTGTGTCATACAGAAACTTTTATTCATTGATGCATATAGTCATGAGTAGACACTTTCTCTACTGATGAAAATCAGTCATCGCTGACTTCATTGGAGTTCCATTTACTCATAGGTATCAAATTTAATCTAGCTTGTGTAAAACTGTATTCTTTGCACCTAGTTGCATACATATAAGTCTGGTATATAGTAACTCACGATAAAATGTTGTGAGTTCTTTTTTAAAAAACTTGGGATTCCTTCTAAGGTATGCAGATATAGTGCAACTGTTTCCTTTCCTGCCTGGATAACTCTCAGATTTCAACCAGTTTTTATAGGGACATTGACATCTCAAAGATAGTAGATTTCAGAGAGTTTTGTGAAAATAAAGACCTAGGTTGAAAAGACTTTATTAGTAGGCTTGTTGAGAGAGTGAGAAGTCAACTCCTGTTAGTTGCAGAAGAATCTGTTGGGTTGGATGCTCTGACCCGAGGACCAGGAAAGATTTAGGTGGAAGCGTCCTTTTGTTGGACACTGGAGATCCAACCATGAGATATAAATTGGTCTAAAACCAAGCTCTATTAATTCTGCTATTTGTACAAATACTTTAAAAATCTTTGGTAAAGAAGAGGGAGAAAGGTTGCCGTCATCACTAGCAACTTCTTATTAAGTGAACAGAGCGTGGGACTGTATAACATGCCGTCTCTTTAGGATGAAACACAATGATGCAGGTGTAAAATTGGGTGAAGTCGCTGTCAGATTTCCACTGGAATGGGTAGCACAGTATTTCTGTTAGATCTTTATTCTCTCTTTTTGTTCTCTCTTCTACAGATCCATCTGTCTCCATTAATCCCTGTATTCAGACTGTTGCTCTGACATTGATTCATAGTTATCCATGTGATAAATTTACGGTCAACATAGCCAAAAACAAATGCATAATTGCCTGCCTTCACTAGAAGTAATACCACTGCTCTGGAGTCTTTTTCTGTAAGATATTTTTCAGGGCCTTTCATATGAACTGAAGTAACCATCACAGTATCATCCCCCATAGTAAACCAGAATAACCCTTTCAGCTTCAGCGATAACTTATAGCATCTTGTGACTTCCCATTCACTGGACTAAAGCTACTTAATTTGAATTCTAAAAACAGCTGTGACTCAAAGTCAATTCAATAGTAGTATTGCCATTATGCAGTTCAGTTGGTCTGACTAAGAGGGGAGTCCAGCAATGCGTTTGCTTATTTACATTCCCTTTAATATTAGAAGCTTTTTCATCAATTCAGTAAAAGTTTCCCTTTATGTTCTAAAGTTACTTGACATCTAAGGATATTTTCAAAGGATATTTTCAAAATCTGATATGTAACTTCTTAGGATTGTAATTATTTCAAACCATGCTGTGTGTTTGTACCATTCTTTGAAATATTGTACTGTTGTACATATTGAAATATTGTACTGTATTTGTACCATTCTTTGACTACAGCAAATGAGAAGAGGAAGAATGGGAGACAAAGCATAGGACATACTTGCAGTGTGGACAAAGGCAGAAGGGAGGGAATAGAGTTTACAGGCTGGGGAGAGAAATGGGATAAAAAAAAAAAAACACTTTCTTGCAGCTTTGAACGTTTCCTTTGTAAAAAATATACAATGCTGGGCATCAAAATGTCTATTGTAGGCTTTTAAAAATAAGTGATGAAAACATAGGCTAAAATTTACACTTGGAAAAGCAAAGTGTTAGAGCTGACTAAAGCTGATTAAGCCAGCAAGCCTGGCAGCTGTCTTGTGGCTTATCAGCAAGGCCTTTTTTGTGATGATCCATAACAAAACCTTAATTTCATAGAAATGAAAATAGGAATGGACTACTAAATCTTTTTTTGAGTTCCTGTATTTTATGGCCATTAAGTAGTGCACAATATCTTATTTCAAGCCTAAACACTTCAATTGGTCAAAACTTTAGATCCTTGAAAAGTAATGTTGTAGAAGTTCGTAACTTCTTTGGAGTGGGCTTTTTGTTTTTACAGTAACTAGGACAATGGAATTCCAACCATGAGATGTTATAGATATTATAATAACAAAAATAATAACTTAGAAGTCATGGTAAACAAGTGTGAGGAAAGAAGTAAGAGCAGGAAGGAGATCTGGCTTAGAATCATAGTCTTTATTTCTAGTGTTGGCAAGATGTGGAAGTACCAGACACATTGAAGAAGGATACTTCCTTTTTTTAAAGTGAATATTAATGATGGATTAGCAAGGAAAGTTCTTTCTAACTTTCTATGTTAACTTAAGCTTCTTTTGTGAAAACTTTAATTAGTCTCAGATACAGGAAAAGGAACCGTTAGATGCTTATATTTGTTGGTCTGCATTTTTTTGAAATTGGTGCATTAAGATGTCAAAATGGAACTGGGCTTTTATCCGAAGCCTAGCCTAGGACTGATCACATATCAATGAATGATGGAAGAACACTGATGACTATACCCCCTGTGTGTGGTGCTTATCATCTTCCTTTAGTCCTTAAGTCTAGGCGTTGCACCAAGTACTCATTTTTAGTCTGTGTTTGACTATTGTACTGCTGAAATATTAAGTGAATTTAGAACAGCATGTTAGCCTTAATGTTTCTGCTATATGTTAGCAGGTATTTCTAATAGCCTAACTGTGTTACTATGGCAGTCTGTTAGTTTCTTTTTTTATTGTTTGACATCAATTTATTTCCAGAAAAACAAATGACTTTGCTTCATAATTAGTGATTAGTTCTTTTCTTAGTTCTTACTGCTGTCTTTTAATGAGTACTAAATGCTCTTCGTGGTAGTGAAGGAATGATAAGAGAGGGAAACGTTAGGATCTGGTAGGTTTTTTACAGGATTGCTTTTCTTATTGAAAACTTCTTTTCTTCCTCACATCTATGTAGGCAAGAATATTTTATATATTTTTTTATATATGTATGTAAATATATAAAAATGTGTGTCTGAGCATTTACCAAGGGAAAATGGAAACTATTCTCCCATTTAATGTAATTAATACGATTTCAGCTGTATTAATTTGAATCAAATTGAGGTAGTTCTGTATTAGGAGGGCACTGTGTCCTACGTGGATAATGGAAGAACAAAAAGTCTCAAGAGTAAAGGTTGATTAGCTGAAGTTGTAAATCTTGTGTATGTTTTTATATAAAGCTTCTGTTTGTATCTGAATGTTTTAGTAGATCTAAAATGTAAGTAACTTTGTAGTGTTGCCATAGACAAGTACAGATGATCTAATTTTACAGTAGCTCTAGAGGTCTTCAATGCAAATCAGTGACTGATTCTATGATGAACTTCATCCTGGAGACTTAACATGTGCAACTTCCATTTGCTTGAAGAAATAGGTGATATAGATGTTCACCATCAAATGTCAAAACATATTTTATGTAGCAGTACTGTAGGGCTATCTGAAGTTTAGCACCCTTGTAGGAAAGAACTCCCGATTACCCCCAGTAAATAGGCACAATCATGATTTATCCATCTAGTTTAACTGAAAGGGGCTATGCTTTTTGCCAGAGAGCATAGACAGCTTCTCATTCAGCAAACCTGTAGTTTCAATGACACCTTGGACAGACTGTAGCTCTAGTTTATTGAAAGCAGTAAAAATAGTGCAAGTAGGCTTTACTAATGCTCTTCTATACCTAATTGTAAAGTACTCTGGTTTGTCTTTGAGAACCACTGTTGAACAATCAGCAGGTGTATGTAGGCCATCCAGCCAAACACTGAGGATGCTTAGCAAGGACTATGGAAGACTTTTTGTGCTGGAAGCACAGGACAGCATCAACTCAGGGCTGAACCATTGAATTTTTACTGACTTAACTTGCTTTAGTTGCATATTATTTTTCTACCTTTTACATGTTAAAATTCTGACCTATGGTGTGCTGAAAGTCTCAGTTGTATGATATCCTGTACTATGATAGAATTGAATAATAGTTTGGGTCAGATGTGTGTGTATTAACTACATATCTAAAATTTGGATTCAGCTCTTTTTTTTTTGTCTTTTTAGTCAATAGAGTCAGGGCCCTTTATTTCCTCTCTAATTGTCAGTCTTTATCCAAACAATTATGAGGCTTCTAAGAATTTTGTTCTGATGGGCTCTTAAACTTTCCACTGTTACAGAATTGGTTGTGTTATGGTAATATGCATTAGATTACATTTGGATATGCTTAATTGGGAGGTAAATGGAACATGTTTATGTCTAATATTGAGGACAGGGACAAGAAAATTAAATATGTTTGAAGAAATAAGTGTAGAGACTCAAAAGAATGGTAAGAATTGGTGTAAAGTTTATGTTAAAGGAAAGAGCTATAAAAGTCACCTGAGCATAATTTTTGCAATTGTGAAAGGAATTGGGATCAGAAAAACACTTACCCACCCTCATATAGCTTGATGATTTAGAGGGAGAATGTGAGTTGGTGCTGAGGGTACTGTGACGTTTGTATGCAGGACTAGCATGTGTACTGATCACCCTGGCCCTTCTTCCTTTTCCTTCAGTTTTCAGTGGTGCAGTGCTGTCTTTGGCCTGTTCTATATCTGTCCTATCACTCCTTCTAACACCCAACAAAGAACACCATATCTGCTTCTATCTATCTATCTATCTATCTTCTAAAGTGCAGTAATTAATTTACCTTACATAATTTTATTCCCTAAGTAGTTAACTTTGAACCATGTAGGTTAAACATATTTAGAGTCTTTCTATGAAAATATTCAGGTGTGAAGCTCCAAAGAGTAAGGGTTTCATAACACATGTTTCTGATCCTAATGAATGTCAGTTTTAGCATAATTATATTGAACCAGCTGGTTTAGTTTCAGATTATGACCTAAGATTGATTTGAATAATCTGAGTATTAAAAAGTTTTAAAGAAAATAAGGGTGTAAAGATATATGCATTCTGCAATGTAATCAGTTGAAGTTTCACATGTGTTAACAATAGTCAGTTTAAAGGGGTAGATGGAGGATGGGGACTGGGGAGGTAGTGGATCAGTGCTGAATCTATATTTAGAGATGTCTGTCTTTATTTGACTGTACAGCTGGGCACTAATTTTTTGCTTTAGAAGGCTTGCACTTTGCTTGCATATTTATATTAATGCACTTTATCTGCTGTATGCAGCAGCACATAAAGTTCTTAGGAAAAATTTTTCATGCAAAGCAAAGTGCGTACATCCTAATAAGCAGAACTGGCAAATCACTTGTGTGCAACCATATTACATCCAAATCAGATTAATCACTTTACTTTCTACTCCTTCAGGGAACAACCCATCTTCAGCACCCGAGCTCATGTCTTCCAGATTGACCCAAACACTAAGAAGAACTGGGTTCCCACCAGCAAGCATGCTGTTACTGTGTCCTACTTCTATGACAGCACAAGAAATGTCTACAGGATAATCAGTTTGGATGGCTCAAAGGTAAGTTCTGTTTCAGAGAACTTTCTTCCTGATTGATTTTGTTGTTATTTTCCAGTCTGATGTCCTTCATATATCTTCTCAGATGCTTTTGTGAGTGTCTACCTGAGAAAGAGATTAATTTATAAAATTTTTAAGTATTCACTGGAAAATGCTGTTTTCCATGCATTCATATTTACTTTAATAAATACATTACTGAACTTAAGCAATGGCCTGTTACTTTGATAAAAAGGCGTTCTCTGTGAGGAGTGCTAAAAAGTACAAATAGGGTTACAAGAACCTGTGTTCATCTTTGGTTTTGATCACTGGTTTCAGCATTATGAAGGACATCTGTTCAGTGCCAATAATCACTTTGTAAATCCTTCTTTGTTACGTAATCTTCCATTTTTTTCTGTAGAGACTGTGATGATTCCCTCCTAATAAAGCTCTCCATGGTAAGCTTTTATCAAAACTCACTTTCAGGGGAGAGGTTGTCCTAGTCTTTAAAGTGGGTATAAAAACTAGCTTTACACACAGCATTTCAGAAATCTCTAAAATAGGGGCATTAAAGGTATACAAAGTGTAATCAAAAGCTCTAATCCTTTCGAGAGATTTTTCACTTGCAACTCCTGAAGATGTATCAATTCACGATGGTTGGAACTGAAATACTCTGTTAGAGCATAGCAATATTCACAGAGATTTCCTGGCTATTATTGAAAGCTGAAAAGCATTTTTTTTAAATATCCAGAATATTTTAAATGAGGAAGGAAAATTTCTCGCATATAGAAGTATGTAGAATTTTCTGTCACAGATCCCTCTATGGTGATACTTTAGGTGATTTGAGATGGTATCAAAACATAGCAAAATTTTTCTGCCAGGTTTACTTCTTACCTTGTTTCTTCCCTTCCCAGCCTTCCTTCAAATGGCTTTCGGTTCTGCCAAATAATGCCTTTTGTGTGACTGTTTATAAAAGACTTTGGGATTGACACAAGATGCTATATGAAATCAAGGATAGTAATTGTAATCTATAATACCTAAATTGATTTGCACAGTTTACAAAATCCTTATTCTGATATCCACTGATTTATTTTTTTCTGTCTTTGTCTAAACCTGCAACAGTTTCAAAGTGGTTGCTGAGTTGTGTTGTTAAGCAGTTGTTAGCTGTTTGTTCTTTGTGTACTGCACCGTTTCTTTTGCATTTACAGCACTGTTGGCAATGTATATTGATAATGCAGTCTATCACTCCTATTTCCTCTCTCTGTGGTTGCTACAACTTTGATACTATCGTCTTCTGAAGCATTATGTATCTAACTGAAATTTAGGACCCCGATCATGATTAAGGCCCATTGTTTTAGGTAAGGCCCATTGTTCAGAACTACACCGCTCTGAGGTATACACAGGTGAAGTGCTAGGGCACCCATGGAGGAGTTTTAGGAGGCTTTCAGCATAATTCCCAGAGATTTTTTTTTTTCTTTGTAATTATAGCACCATCTTTTTTTAAGCATCTCTGTGCATATAAAATGTAGTATATATGAAGGGCTAAATATAAATATAAAGCATTCTTAAGTTCAGAGCGCATCCAGATCATCTCTCTGCTATGTGGCATACAGTTGGCTGTCAGTAACGCTACTAGCATCTGAGCCTGCAATGCCTTGTAGTGTCCATTCGTCAGACAGTGGTGTTAGCCTTTTCTCTTTTGAAAATTTATGCAATATAATTTCCCAGTTTTGAGTTTTGAAATGACATTGAATAAAAAAATTTTTAACAAATTTTATCTCAAGAATATCTCAAATTAACATGTTGACAGCTGCCAAAAAAATTTGTCATGCCAAATTTATTGCTTTGCAATTCTCACGTGCCTGCCTCAGTGGCAATAGGTGTATGATCCAGCTATGTTTTATTGAAATTCTTGGTGCTGGTGGGGTTTACTGCACCCTATGGGTTTGTACTTTGGAGAGAATGAAGTGCACGTGGCCGCTCAGTTACTGCAGCTCAGGTGCTGAGCAGTAAGGTCAGTAAGTGATAGCAACTCAAGTGTATGTCCATTTAGACTGTAGTAAGGCATCTTTGAGAGAGAAATACTTGAGATTTGAGTTATAGTCACATTTCTGTCTCCCACTTTGCCTCCTATTTAAGTCCTTCCTCTATCCTCAGGGTGTGTGATAGAGCATTAAGGGAACTTTCCTAGCTTACTTTGTGCAGTCCTGAAGGAGAGTAAGGAGGCCCTAGGTACTCCTTACTCTGCAAGAAGCTGAGTGTTATGAATCAGAGTACAAAGAGATCTTCTATGAGAGCTGTTCTCCATATTGGTTTCTAATCACATTTATTTTTCTGAATTGGTAACTGCAAGACTTCTTAGTTTGGTTACATTCAGAAAATACCTTGAAGCAAAGTAGTCTTGGTCCTGGTTTGAAGGGGAGAAACACAAGCTGCACATGCTTTCTCTTTTTAATTCTGTACTGATTGTCCCTGAGCATCAATAGATATTTATTCTTGAAAATAAAAGGACATTTTTTAGAGGTGATCTTCACTCTCTTCTGAGGAATGCTACCATACATTGCAGATTGCCACCTGAATTTGCTTGTGGAAGTCTTTGGTGTGTTTTGTGAGAGTTTTTTTGTTGTTTTTCCTTATTCATGAGCCAGATTTGGGTGAGGCAGGTCATGTTGCATCATGTATTCAGCGAATTAAAAGGTTTGTATTCCTCCACCTGACAGGTTGATTTGGTTCTATAAAAACAAGGTCTGTTTATTCTTTCTGTAGCCTAAAGAAATAAATATACTAACTGTGTGATGCAGCAGCCAAACATAAAGTCTTATCCTTCTCAGAACTGTATAAACTCCATCAATCTTAATTATAGATTGATGCTTATGTAAAAGAGAGCATAGCTGGTCAGGGCCATTGGGTTAATAGCGATTCTTGTGAATGTTGGCAATCCGGATATATTTAACTGTCCTTTCATTAATCTTGGAGGAATAACTCCAAAGGGTGTTATTGTTTTTCCTACATAGGATATGGGCTTTTAAAACCTATTCACTGTGATTCTGCCTCTCTATAGTGTTGTTCTCTGACACTACTGTCTCCTCTTAAAATACCTCATGCAAGAAGTGCATCACCCTCTAACTTGACTATAGAACATGTTCTAGGATCATAAGGTGTATGGGCCATATTTTATAATCATATAGGGTATCTTGATCCCTGTGGCCCATGTCAGGGAGATCCTGATGTAAAATAGTAATTTGATGTAACTTGAAGTTGGTTTCTATAACCTCTTGAGTAAATATCTTTTATGCAACCTTTTTTTCGTACCACTCTAGGAATTGAGAGGAGGCCTGAAAAATAAAATCCCTTATGTAATATGACATGACAACATTGAACAGTTGTTGCTAAGGTTTTCAGTTCTCACTAATTATATAATCATTTCTTATCTTCTTGGAAAAGGGTATCTTAGTACTTCTTTCTCCCAGGTGATGGAAGGAAGCCTCCATTATTTCTCCACTAACATTGCAGACAGATCTTAGGATTATTCCCATAGTCCCTTTCTCTCCTCCATTCAATCTCTGGCAGCCTCTGAGAAAAGAAAGGAAATGTTCCTGCACTACTAGGTAACTCTCTGATAACATTTTCACAAATGCAAAACTAGAAAAAATACAATAATTTGTGCTCATCTAAAATAAAAAGATTGTAAAGAGCGTTTTTCCAGTCTGTAGGTTCCGTGGGCTGCACGCATGTTATTTGTGAGCCAAAAGCCACTCCTGAGTGTTACAGCAATAGATAATCTTTACATTTTAACAACTGTGTAAAATAAACTAGTCACACGTTAAAGTGGTAGTCTGCTTAATGCTAAATAAAGATTTCAAGAAAGACCTTTAAACTCAGGTCTTTAGTGATTTTTCCTTTCAAGAAGTTCAAAGATAGTATGTATCTTATTATCATCTTTAGTACAAGATAAAATCATATTTGACTACTGCATATCTTGCAACTGTTGGGTGTGCAGTCAGTCAAAAGAACAGCTTAAACATGTGTCCTATTTTCTCATAGCTAAACTTATTTGAAAGGAAAACATGAAAGCTAGTTTATTATTCCAACCAAATTTGGAGAAGATAAAAATCAGTTTTCTTCAAAAGCTAAATGTCTGCCTGTCAGATTGACTCTGATCTGTTTTTAAGATATCCTTGTACATTTATACTAAAAACGTTCTTAAAAGTTGATGAAATATCTGACACTTCTTGTACTAGTGACTCAACAGTGAAATCTCCTTGTGTAATGAGCAGTTGAAACAGTACCTATCTGAGTAGACGATACAGATCTAATTATTCTAATTTAAAAAAAACCCTTTCTTTTTTAAGCTGAAGATATGAGAGTTTCAAAAACTAGTATTTTTCAGAAGTAGCTGACACTACTAGTAGTCTAGAGCATACTAGTAGTATAGAGCATACCCGTAGTATGCTTTAGCATTGCACTTTATTGTGTAATTAGTTTGATGCATAAGAGATCTAGCATACTAATGCCTTTAATTTAGAGAGAATTGAAGGTCTTGATTTCCTTATAAAATGGGTTTATTTAATGAAGGATTCTTCTTCTTTATATCAATAGAATCTGAATGTAATCTTCACATCGAGAAACTTCTATCTTTGGAGTAATACTTTCCACGGGAATGGAACCTCCTTGTTTTTCTCTGCAGGAGAATAAAGGGCAGAGTGACAGCAGCCCTTTCTCAGTGCAATTGTTTTTTTAAAAAATGTTTTCGTCCTACCAAAAGCAAGGAGGCAATTTGGCAGTTGCTGTAACCCAACCTAAATGCAGACTGCTGACAAAACAGATATCCTACTCTGGCCTAGGCAGCCGCTTCCTGGGTTCTCTTGTGCAGCCAGCTGCGTGGTCACTGGATCAGTAAGTGGAGTCAGCTGAAAACTGGTTGGTTTCTCCCAGGTTTTCTGTTGGGTTAGTCTGCAACTCGGTAAGCCACTGTCACTGCAGCAGATTGTAAACCTCCAGGCTTTAAACCTGCCTGTTTGATGGTCATAAGCCCCTATCCTGAGAGCCTTCTTCCAAAGAAGGTAGCATCCTTGACAAATACTTGAAGTCCCAAATCTGTGACATTAGTTAGAATAATCAAGCAATGGCTGGAACTAGTGCCTAAGCAAACAGGCAGCATAGCTAGAGCTGAGAGGAAGACCATTTTCTACACTATCCTCAGGATAGTTAATTCCAAATGTTAATTTTGGCAGCTTCCACACTGAGAGAGAGACAGTAGTGATAGCTTCTATCTGAAAAGCATTAAGTGAACTTGCACTGCTGTTTTGGGCTTCCACCGGATTATTTCAAAAGGAGGGCTTCTAGTACTGATAGCGCATAAGAGGACAAGAAGCATATAAGAAAAATAGAGCTCCAGAACACTACTTTTCCAAGAGAATTGTTCATCTCCACTGTCTCATGTTCTGTCTTCTGTCTTATGCAGCATAGACAGCCCTTTCTTATGAGGTCAGTGGGAGGCCGTAGTGCAAATTCCAGAGATGATCTTTACTTAGCTATGAGAAACTTTGTGAACACCTAATGCTGGAGATGGTTCTCCAGTCTCTAGTAATGCAGCAAATCCTAGCCTTTACCTGTTGAGGTGTGTTTATTCAAACATAAGTTTTCAGGCATTTCAAAATTCTGCAGGAGTTGTCCACAATAGTAGCCAAAACATGCATTTTGAGGCAAACATGATCAGAGAGAATTGCCTGTTTGATATCCTGAGCTCCATCTGGATTTGCTCTTCCAATTTAATGAGAGCATAACAGAGCTGGCAAGGCCACTGTAGAAGACAGCAGTTTTGTTAAATTCCACTGTGCTGCATTATGTTTGTTTGCCTCTCTACATGTTGCAAAACTCAGTGTTCTTCTGAGCTTTCCTGCAATACTCCTCCC
Organism: Dromaius novaehollandiae; assembly: GCF_036370855.1. Taxonomy (NCBI): domain Eukaryota; kingdom Metazoa; phylum Chordata; class Aves; order Casuariiformes; family Dromaiidae; genus Dromaius; species Dromaius novaehollandiae. The sequence goes on along the minus strand of NC_088130.1, from coordinate 45,650,115 downwards.
CCACCTCAACTGAGAATCAGCGTATACACATTGGAAGCTGCTTGTGGGCTTAACTGGCCCCTTAGCTGTAAATTTTTCAGGTTTGCCCCTTAGAATCCAGACAAAATTGTTGATGGTAGCCATGCTCCAGTACTACACAAATATCAGCAGAAGCTAAGGGTGTTGATTAAACTCCATAACTGCCCATTTTAATATCCATCCAGAAGGCCATCTTGCCCAAGTATTGTAGGCTGGACTTGGCTTCTAGAAGATCTCAAGCTTGGGAAAGCAGTACTTGGTCTCTATGATGTTGAAGTTTCTCACTGCTACCATCCTGAGAAAAGTCTGTTATTCTCTACACATCAGTCCAGCTTCCTCTACTCAAAGAAGAGGGGGGGGGGGGAAATTTCTTTATCTGCAACAGAAAAGTTGATTTGGACCCTGCGGATTTTTGTTGCTGTCCTAGGATTCCTCAGTAATCCCTGGCTTTGAACTGTGAAGGGGGTAAGGGGCTCTGTGGTTTCATGGAAGCAGGACAAGGCACATGTACACACTAATATTCAAAAGGTTCCTAACTCTGTAATGTGAGATAGTTGCAGTAGGGTTTTGACCTACTAGGAGGATATCGACAATAACCTTTGGAGTAGAGTAACTGACATGTAAGAAAGATGTAACCAACAGGTTTTTAGTTAAGTGTAATCCATTGGTATAAGACTTTGTCCTGATATACTTTAAGTTAACTGGACAGTTTCACGTCACAGATTTAGGATAAGTTAGACAAACTTTAATGTGCTAGAAATACTGGTAAAACACCATGAAAATCCATGGTAAATCTTTAGCTGGGTTCAGTGGAACCAGGATATCATCCAATAGTTGTATTTTTTCTTTACATTAGCAGAAGTGTATGACAGAAGATGTACTTGCACTCTATGCATATCATAAACTATAGGAGAAAAATGTATTCCAAGCGTAGTTGTTCTTCTATAGTTGATGTATGACCGCGTTTTGTAATCTTGGGTGTGTGTATATCAAGGAAAAACAGATTCTTGCAATACAGAAGCTTGCAAAGTAGTTGTGCTTCTTGTTTTATTGCAAGACTATTGTTTTTCAATGTGAGTGCCATATGCAACAGGGGGGAATGCAACAAATTTACAGTGTAGCTTGAGAGACATTGTCTTAGAGGACAAAGAAATACACTTGTGAGGCAAATAAAAGATATTGCTAGTTCTCTTCTTATCTCATTAGCCTGTGTGGATGCTTTAATGGACCTTTTTTACACTTACTAACTATTAAATTACTGCTTGCAATTGTAAACAGGTGGTCCGCCCAGCTTTTGCTGCTGCTTCAGAATGTGTGCCAGTGTACGCTCTCATAATTTTAGCTGTGACTGGATTAGAAGAAAACTGTTCCCTAGTTGCCAGTGTGTGGCTCATTCCTTGTGCACAAGTACTTGTCTGTAATTTTCAGTTATGAGTAGTCTTAAAAAACCAAAACCAAAAAAACCCCAACGTTTACACCTGTTATTTTTTTTCAGGCAATAATAAATAGCACTATCACCCCCAACATGACGTTTACTAAAACATCCCAGAAGTTTGGCCAGTGGGCAGACAGCAGGGCGAATACAGTCTATGGCTTGGGATTTTCATCTGAACATCATCTTTCAAAAGTAAGTATGACTAATGAAAACCTTTTGGGCAATCAAGTGGCCTGAGAATATTTAATTACTGCTGGTTGCACCTTGACTCGGTGTCCACTACTGTTGTGTTATTCACAAATTTTGTGTATCCATCCTTACAGTGTAAAAAGACAAGGCAGGTAATGGTGGCAGTAAGGTTTTAATACTTTGATACCTGTCTATTTTTTTTTAACTCCTTGAGGAGAGGAGGGAGGTTTAAGCTATTGCAGTGCATATTTATGCCTTCTCTGATTATTCATTTTTTAAAGTTGTTATTCCATTACAGTTTTTCATGATGGAATTTAAAGGAGTGAGGAATTTTGAGTTTCTTCTGTATTTAGGTCTTCTAGGAAAAAATGTAGATGAACTTCAGATGATTTTTTTCTTTTTCTTAAATCCATGTTCACTTTCACTTTTCTGCTATGTGGTGCATGTTATTACGTTGGCAGGTTTAAAGTAAAGCTAGTAGGAAAAGTAACGTAAAAGACAAGACAACTAAATTTTCTTGTTTGACTACGAAAGTTGAAGTGTTTAATAAAGAAACATTGTGCCCTATTTGAATTTTTTTCTGGTCTAGTTGTGCAGGAAGGAAGTCTGCCCTAATCGAAGGAAACCAGTAATCCTTATCTTCCTGAAGTGATAGCATAGTTACTGTGAGCACCCCATCTACACTACCTTTTACTATTGATACTCTTCTGACAGATGAGTCCAGGAACCTGTAGGAGCCAGTGTCATTTTCTCAGATAAAGAATTTCTGTTTCAGTCTAGGAATATGCCCCTGCCTGAAACAGAGAACATTTGTCTTCGAAATGTACAAAAGATCTGGAAGCCCAAGTGCGATAAAAAGGAATGTATAATACATGTTTGAGTAAGGAATAATGATTGCCTCACTTATTTTAAATAAAATTAAAAAATAGCAGCCATTTGCGAAAGTAGTAGTCATTCTACAAGGATAAACCTGGGCCTTTTAGAAAAACAGTAGAAAGAGAATCGGTACATCTACTTTATTTGGACAATATGATACATTTATAAGAATTCTTCCTTTCATAATCAGATGGCTTTCATTTCTACAAAACAACCCAAACCCCAGGAAATTCTGGATAATATTAATATTGCATATATGCTTGTGCATTTATGCACGTGTCATTGCATCAGTAAGCTTAGAAACTTTGTTATTTATTTAAACTGGTGTAAACTGGCTTAAATATATGCTACAGGCACTTGCTCACCTAAATAATGATAACTTTTGTTAATATTTTAAAGCCATATAGCATAAGTGCTAATTTAGTTTGCCTCTTTCTTATACTAGTTTGTTTTCCTTAATCATGGGGTGCTTCTTTGGAAGCAAAGTACCATGCTGTAGTCATGCATGCACCTTGTTTGCTTGCCTTTCAACAGTGGGTTATCCTTGTCACGGAAAATGTTCTGTTTTTTTTTCATTCGTTTTTTCCTTCACTTTTTCATTGCTCTCCCCAAGTGATACTGCCTTCTCAATCACAGTTGTTTCATTCTCATTCTTTAGATGCCCTCTAACTGACATGTAAGGGTTCTTGATATGCCCTTGGCTTCAAACTTCATATTGCTGTTGTAACAATTACCTGAAAAGCTAAAGCAGATACTTTGTTAAAAGTAGACATTTGAATAGCAGTTATTCAGATTGCTGTGACTTTGGAAGAATACACAAATCTTTTGAAAACATATGAAGTCTCAGACCTCTTCAGAAGCTTATGGTGATGAATCCTCAGGACCTTTTAAGCAAACTGTTTCCACAGTATTATATCTGAATTATTTTCATGTGAGTTAAAATTGCTAATCGTTGCTACTAAAATTCATCAAGGTGAAACGTCTTGTTTTATTGGTGTAAAATTAACAAATGATTATTTGATGGGGAGAAGAGAAACTTTCGTCACTTCAGCTTGATAGATATATTGGTCTGGGTATCAGAAAACCTGAAATCAGCTGTGAGGCTTTAGACAAAATCACATCGATCTGAGCAAACAAACAAGACAGAAGATTACTCGTTCTCACTTCAGTGCTCTAGCATTGTAGTCAAGTACACTAAAGCACTCACTTTAATACATGTGGTACTGTAAGGCATGAAATCTAATTCAGGGTTCAAGGTAATACTGAATATTAGTAATAGTGCTGACAAATAAGGTGTGTTAATGGATATATTCAGAAACAGATTATTCCTAGAAGTTGCCTAGAAATTGGTTTTGGAATTTCTTTTCTGTATTTGATTTAATTAAGTGCATAAGTGAACAGCCCTAGTATATGTAATTTGCTTTGCAGTAGTGTCTTTGGGCTCCGGAGAATGAAGCAAATAATCAGGACAGAGAATAAAATTTATGTCTTTTAGCAAACTATATATTCTCACATCATTGTCAGCTTAGCTGTGTCACTCTAATTAAACAGATCATTTCTAAAGCTTGTAGTAAGGGTTTGACTCTTGGACTGTTCTTTTTTGGTTCATGTGCCCTTGTCCTTCTAGGCTGATACTGTTCACTAGAGTAGATTACAACAGTGATAATCTCTTTATCTGTCATAATAGTGACTGAGAATTAGCTGAGTGAGAATATGAGAATATTCTCATATCTTTGATAGAAAAACAAAGGCATTTTAATTAACTCTTCAGATGCAAACAGGATAAAAGAAAATTAAACATTTGTTCATCTTCATCAGACCTTTTCTCAATGTATCGGACTACGAGTTCACCACAAGATTGTTCATCAGGAGTCAGGCAGAAGTCAGTAATACCTAAAAAATGATTCCTATGTTGAAGTACATTCCTTTCCCTCACTGAATCAGGGTTTGCTAGCAAAATTCCTCTTGCTGCTGTAGTAAGTGGAATAGAATGTCCTATAATATTTGCATAAAACTACTGAGACATAATCTCTCAATCACAATACAAGGCTGTGTTTTTGACAGAATCCTGCTATTTGGAAAGAAATATTCTTTCTCAGGTATGCTGTCTTTTCTCTTTGAAATAGTGACCTGATTTATTCCAAATAAATGGCAAAAGTACCAACATAGGTACTTGTGAGATCTCATAGTCTCCTTCCACAACTTTTCCTTAGATTATTAATCTTTCTTTTCCTTAAATTATTAATCCTTCAGAGAACCCTTCTTCTAATTCCATGAGATTTGATCTTTTTTTAGAGATTTTATCAAAAGAGATTGCCGTTATCTATCATCTCACTGCTTCAAGGAATTCTGGTAAATTTGTGAGAATTTTCTCTGCACTAGCTTTGGCTCTTTCCCAGAATATTATCTATTTATCTCTCTATTAGTTGTATTTCTTTTTCAACAGTTTATACCACTGCCATACAGAAGGTTGTATTTACTGCCTTGTATTTCTTGGGTCACTTATTCTAAACATTAACATCATGTTTCCCACTTACCAATCTTCTGGTCCTAATGCTGATTTAAATAATAGGTTACCCATTGTAATTTGAGATCTATCTGCAGGTCTTAAATGAACATCGTCTAGTTATGGTGATCTGTTCCTAATTTTATCAGTCTGTTCTGAGACCTTTTTTGCCACTGCATTTGAGTTGCAGGATATCTTCTGTGTCTCTTCCTGAATATCCAGGAAATGTACGCTTTTAAATAACCCGACAAATGAAACATAGGCTTCCAGTGCAGAAGAATGATATTTCCTCAAATATTAATAGTCCACTGGGAGAAGAAGCTTACAAACAATAAGGCTTTTCAGATATTGGATAGTAAGTGAAGTTTTGATTGAAAATAGTGGTGGAGATTGTGACATGCAGAAGTAGCCTTCATCCCTTCTAAATGCTTGCAGTGCGAAGCAATTTCTTTGTATTCTACTGCTGGAGAAATTTAGAAACTGTTGATGAAGTTTTCAGTGTTTTTAAAAATCAGTTCTATCTTAAGCTGATCATAATAAAATTACATTCTATATAAAAGCAGTAGCAAGCAAAAATGAATATTTGGATACTGTAGTGATTATTGTAGTATACAGTTGAGAACTATGAGGCTAGATTCTTCTCTAGTAAGAGAATCTAAGCCATTTTAGTAAATTTAATCTCTCAAGTTTAAAGGCACATGCATTTCTAAATTTCACCTTTAGCTATTTTCAGGAAGAAGGTACATGTAGCAGAGAAATCAAGCTTCATATGACTGTTCAATGTGTAACTCTTGAATTTAGTGTTCAGTATACGTGAGTGTATAGTTCAACAAATTCATTCTTTATTTTGGTCGATGTCAACTGGCTCAATATTCCTACTGCTGCTTATTTAATTAGCTATTGAAATTACAAATGCTGTTAAAATTTGGGAAGAAATTAGTATTGTTTCAGACATCAAAGAATGAAAACCACTGAAGACTTTAGGGTAATACTGACCTCAGTAGGCTTCAGAACCAGATTATCCATTGTAAGGAAGACAATAAAATCTGAACCTGAAAGCTGCTGTAAGGCAGTTTATCATTATTATTAGCCATATCTGAGGGGGTTTTTTTTCCCACACTATCAGCAAGAGATAAAACTTTTTTTGTTGTAACATATTTTTTTCTGTCATATCAACAGTATGTAATGGTATTTGTCACTGTAACTCACTTAAATGAGTATCTAATAAGGAGAAAAATTAAAAAATTCTCCTGACAGAATTTGACTTTGTAAAATGTTAAGTATAACATTCTGTTCTGCATGTAATGTAACTACTTCACGCCTACTCTTTCTCTCTCTCTCTCTCTCTCTCTCTCTCTCTCTCTCTCTCTCTCTCTCTCTCTCTCTCCCCCCTTCTCTCTCTCTCCCTCTCTATCTCTCTCTCTTTTAACATATGTACCTTCAGTTTGCGGACAAATTTCAGGAATTCAAAGAAGCTGCACGACTGGCAAAGGAAAAATCCCAAGAAAAGATGGAGTTAACAAGTACGCCCTCGCAAGTGAGTCTTACTGCCTGGTTGAAGCCTAAACCTCAGAGTCTGTGCTACATACTGTTTTAAGAATTTGTATTGTGTCTTATTCACTTACGTCATATTAGAAACAATCAGGATACTTCCCAGTTTACCCTGAAGCCTTTCTACAGTCAACTAGAAGTGTCAAATCTAAGAATATGTATAATGTACACTATGGAAGTGTCAAAGGAGCTTGCTGTAAAGTAAAATTAGGCCTTTGGGTTTTTTTACCCTTCCTTTCTTTGAGCCTCCCCCAAAAATGTTTTGAGTAAACATAGTGAGCAGTTGTGTAAGTAAATCTATAATAAAGACCATTTGTGTATTTCTTTTATTGTGTCTATGAAACTGAAGAGGATACATAGTAAAGGACTTCTTATAAAGAATCCTTCCAACAAAAATCGGAGTTAAAATACCAAACACTTCTTAAAATTATTTCAAACTATCTAGTATTCAGCTGTGAAATGTGTTGATGCAAGAGGGCAGATTAATATGCAGATTCTGGAGTTTTATTGCAGTTAGACATGTTGTGAAAAGAGTTTAAAAAAAAAATCTCAAAACATATGAACTGGGTTAATACAGGCCCAACAGGAAGACAAATTAATATAGTCATATTACATCAGTCATACCTAAAATTAATTCATTTGAAAGTGAATACTCTGAGTTTGCTTTGGGAAAACAAATTGCATGAGGCTTTTTTACACTCCTTTCCAGTGTTTCTGGCTCTGGGTGTAGCTATTTGTTTTATTTTAAGCAATAGTAAAGGTAAGGGTAGTTCCTCCTCTTGAAGCAAGAAACAGCTTTAAAATTTCAGCAGGGATTCCTGAGTTCAGTGGGATTAATGCAACAGAATCTTTTTTTTTTTTCCAGGGAGTGCATCTTCATTCATTGAATCAGTGCATCTCTTAGATGCTTTGCATTGCAACGTGCTCCTAATCTTTGATGAAACAAGGATTTCAGGCAGTTTGCAACATGCTGTACAAATAGGTTTGTTGCCACCAGAGAGCTACATGTGGTGTCCTTCCAAGGGAAGTCAGGGAAACAACCACAAGAATATATACAATGAACTAACCTCATGGTTTTTTTCCTGGTAGGCAGGGTGCCCAAGTGCTACATCGGCTTTCAGTATTAGAAGGGAGTGGCTTGCTGTACTGCAACAGGAGAAAAATGGGACAGTGTTTTTTCATTAGTTTCCTTGACCTTCTGTAAGCCTCTGATAAATTCTATAAATAAGCATGTTGATAACAGAAATAAGAATTTCAGTATTATAACCTAGTATATACTTAGCTTTATATACAGTGAAGTACTTCAGCTAGACCTCTAGAGTTACTCGATATTATAGGCAAAACAATTACTGTGCTTCTCTTTTGACATGTTGAGTAATAGTCTGGACTCATAAGTTAAATCTGACATTGTCAAATGGAGTGACTTATTTGGTTTGGACATAAATGTGACTTACTCAGAGACAGGATGCCCAGGGTTAAAGCTATCGTCTTAATCTATATGAGCTATTAATATTGTTCACTTTCCTGTACAGATTACTCTTTATACCTAATACTGGAGCCTAATGTTTTATACTGTAGGCAGTTACAGAAATGTTACCTTGAGTGATTCTGTAATGCATGTTGAGAGCTGCAATTTAATTACTGCACACTTAGGAATAATTTTGTATTCAGGCCTTACCTTTCATCTCTTGGCTTTTAGCTGTGTTGATAAGTTAGTGTATTATTCCAAAAGACACAGTTAGTGCAAGTGCTGACACATCAGCATAATAGTCTTCACATACTTAATGCTTCTCGTTAGTTCCCCAAAGAGAAGGGAGTTGAATCAGGAACTTTGGAGTTGGGAGCAGATGAAAAGCAATGGCTTCATGGTGGGCTGCTGCACTTGCTGGCACTGGGACTAATTCAAAGAGGGTGATGACTGGGGGGAAGAAGGGTGCTTGGCAGTGGGGACGCTAGGGACATTTGCAGGAGCACTTGCTGACTTTGATCACCTCCCCAAAAGTGGCTGTAAGGCACATAATGTCAGTATTGCCTGCCTTGATCATTTTACAGCTTTTCTTCCCCTTTTGTATAGTGATCCTTTGCAGAGAGGGAGAGGAAAAGAGGAAGGCGATATAGTCTCTTGCCAGTCAAGATGTCACAGGAACATGGCTTTTCAGGAAGTTTTTGACAGGAAAGGCATTGGGAGGTAGTGTGTGAGTGATCCTTGGTAACACTAGCCCAGTTACCTACAAGTGTCAATTCTTCTTCTCTCTCTGGCTTTTACAGAGTTCTTTTGCCTCAAATTAAGAATAAGTAGGAAAATACTGCACATCAAAACTGGAAAATATACATGTAAAGCTTATACAAAATGTGTTATTTCTGTTCATACTGCTTTAAAAAGTCTCTTATTATTTACCTGTTATTTAAAGTACCAGATACGGTACATTGCCTGCCCTCTTTGCTACGCAGTTCTAAAGGAAAAAATATAGATGTGCCTTTTGTTGCATTCAGTATGTTCCTACAGTTTTATTAAGCTATCTCTGTGTAGTGCAACAAAACCTTGCATAAGGCATTTACCATTCAGCTTTGACATAACCCTGTCAATATTAGTGGTGTGAGTTTCAATTCTGAATGTTCTGCACTGTATTCATGCTAAAACTTGAAGTGAAACTAAGGATTAATAGAAAATAAAGGAAAGAGATGACAAATCTCACTTAAATATTTGAGTTCTAAATACATTTTCTATTTTCCAGTTATCCCTGTTTAGAAGGATAACTTCTGAACAAGAATCTTATCTAAAGCCCACTGAAGTTAGGCTGCTTCTCTAAGCTATAAGGAGTTTTAGCAAAGTGTTGGTACTATTTGGTAGATTTTCCTCCCACCAGAAGACTTGCTCAGTGACCAAGAAGTAGTAGTTCCACGTGGGAGTATTTTTGGATATGCTGTTTTGTTTGATGGCATGTATTCTGTGGATATTTTTTATTGTGGAGCATGTAGTAGAAAGAAAACAATACATAGCCCAATTTGCAACTACTTAATTACAGAAGTTCCTTTCCCCTAAGCTATCCTGCTGCTAAGTTTGAACTCTGTATTCTTGCTGTTTCCTTAATACTGCCTGTTCTCTTCCTTTTTACCAACAGGCTTTGCTTTAATTTCCCAGAATATCAGGTGATATGTAAAGTCACTATTTACCTTGACTGTAAAAATAGCTTGTCCAAAGAAGGACAGTGCCCTGGAGAAACAAATTACAAGAGAAAAGCTGCTTTGCTATGTATAAATTCTACTGAGTGCATGGTGCTTTCTTACAAATAAAAAGTGCACATTATATGCATCCATCCTATTACAGAGGGCTAGAAAGTGCAAGTTCCTTCACACAGAAATATTTTTCTTTTTATTTGATCTGGTCTGTTTGGAGGCTTCTGTCTTAAGTGGACTAGAAACAAGTTGCCTATTTTGGTACTTCTAAGACCACCTGTGCACATAGGTACCCGATCTGGTATCCATTTAACTCAGACCTAATAAGGCTTTGTGAGGCTCTTATTTTGTTTATATAAAACTAAAATACTCTCTCTCTACTGCTGTGCCACCTCCTCTATCCCAGACTCCTCGTTGAACACCGGCAGTTATTTTGCTCATGACATAAAACCATGGATCTTACAGTGACAAACCACCCATGGTATATTTTCAGTTACAGGTTTGATTATGAATTGAAACAGTAATGCTTTGATCTGAAGTTTACTGAGCCTTGCAGGAGGCTACAGCCTGAAAACCGTTGGTTGGTGGAGGGTTGGGTTTTTTTCCTCGCTCCTTTTTCAAATTAAACTTAATCAGGTTCAAGTATACAACCAAACAGTTCAGGTTGTGGTTTTGCACCCTTCCCCATGAGTCTTACACCAACTGGAGTCTGGACCTCAGTTCTTTTCTAAACCAGAAGCTGTCCTCAGATCTTTCTTGTGACACTGGTCATTTCAAATTAAGACTCCTGTCAATATCTGAAATTGTGTGGAGAGTTACTTGTTCAAAACTGTCAGACTCTTCTTTCGGTGTTGGAGAATGCCGCCTGTGCAGACTCCTAGGAATAGTGATTGGCTGGTAGTTTTTGGTATCACAATGCTTTTGTAGAGCAAGGAGTAGGCTGGTTTTGGCAAAATAGTCATGGCTTTTTCTTTGTAGAAATACAGAGTTTACTTTAAAAGCTTGTGAGGGACTACCTTTCTGGGATGTGTGAATTTCTGTCGTGGAGCAAACATTGCATGCCTACTATGGCATCTGCATCCATAGCTGTGAGCTATTGCCAGTCAGTATGAAATACAGAAGCCCGTTGAAGAATGGTGACTACCGGGAAAAGTAGCGAAGGTTTCCTAAGAAAACAGTATAACAAGCTGGAATTGGTTTGCTTTGTTCATGTTTTTGGAACCCAGACTTAATTGTTTAGCACCTCCTCCCTATTTGTTTCTGTTCCATACTGAGTCATTGTTAAAAGGTGGCCTAATCTCTGTTAGGGAATCTGCTTGTTTAACTTGAGAGGCTTTGTTGTGAGTGCATGCGTTTCACTTAAAAGATTGTGACATCTGACTGGGACATCTTTTGATGAATTCCCCTATGCTATGCTTAGTTTCCAGACTGTAGGCAGTGTCCTTTTTATACTGCTTTGCATCACCAGCACCCTACCTACTGATTACTAGTGCTAGGGCTGCTTTTGACGGTGCAGATCTCTGAACAACTCTTAAATAGCAAAATACCCCTGATTCACACACTGATGTTTTTTATCACTTTAAACAATTCTAATCCTCAGCCCATGTCAAAGTCCAGGGCTGATGAGTGATTTAAAGTTCAGTATCCTCCAAAACCTTAGGAGGTAATAGTGGCTTTATACTATGGAAGAGCTGACAATCCTTTCTTGTCAAATGTATAAAGTATCTATTTGTAATTCTCATGAACGGGAAATATCAGGCCTTAAAATATATCATTGGTTTACAGGAAGGTGTTTGATTTTTAATGTAAGGACTGTTTTTTTTCCATACAGTGTCTACAAGTTGAATGTTAGAACAAAGTTATCCTGATGTGTGTGTGTGTGTGTGTATATACATATATATATATATATATGTATATTTTAAGTTGACCATAATTTCTCCCCAGACTCTCTAAAATTTGAAGTGGATAAGAGAAACTAATAAAACTTCATTACTTGTGAACATCTCCCAAAAATGTTTCTAGAATCCTCTTATTCCTTCTAAATACTATAAAATATGAATATATTATTTGCAAACTTAGTTTTATTAGCTTAATTTTGTGGCTTTTGTAGCTTTTTCTGTTGTATTTGGTGCTTTATTCATGGCCAGCTTCATTATAGTTGGCTGCAGATAAATTATTTACCAGGCAAGGATAGTTTTGAATATGTGAGAGCACTGATTAATCTATATTATTGGAAGAAATACATACTAGAACTTGATGCTTCTCTGCTACATAAAGATCTACCTGTCATGACTTTGCAAGCAATGAGCCTTTAGATATTATATAGACAGTGATACTTGCCTGCATTGATTTAGCATTTGAGTTTCATTTGAATTAAAGTCTATGAAAGTGCCTTACTGAAAAATAAGCCTGACCAGAACTTGCAGTTTAATTTTTTTTATACTGAAATCATTTTTATGCATTTATACACAAAAGTTTTTTTATGAATAAGCTCTTGCTTTATATATCTAACAGCGTTGTAGGAATTTTAGCTTAAAGATAAAAGTAAACCAGACTTCTGGGGGAAGGTGGGTTTTTTTTTTTTGGTTTTTTTTTGAACATCTAATGTGGTTGGGGGAGAGGAGGAAAAGACCAAAATTCATGGTTTGTATGGAATAATGCATATGCTTGATTACCTTGCCAACTCTGCTCTCCTTTTACACTTAATTTCAATTCAGTTTCAGTTCAGTAAAATTCAGTTTTGTGGAAATCAAGATTTAGTTTTGACTTCTAAATATTAACAATTTTGAGAATAGTTCTGAGTATAAAATAACAAGGTTACTTCTGAAAGAAGGTAACATTTATATAATAAATATTAACATTTATATGGTAAATAATTTGCATTTATATAATCAGTGAAAGGTAATTATTTTCTGCTTTTTAATCAATAGGAATTTAATAGGAAGGAATTTAATAGGAATTTAGTAGGAAGGCACAGAATGGAGATACTTGTGCATGTGCATTGCGTAACTTGATGAATGTTAAATATAATAAAACTTTAAATCAGTATTAAAATGTAATATAATTCTATATCACCCACTAATGCAAGCTGTACAGTACGAGAAATACTGTATGTGGGAATAAAAGCAAAATTTTGGTGTTTGAGCTCTGTGCTGCAAATGCTGAATATAATGTAAAGTGCAGTGAAAACTTGGAACTACAATATTTTAGGTTAAGTGATACTAGTCCTTTGTGGAAGGTGATGATGACACCTGGATCTTGTTTCCTTTAACAGTACTGAATTTTCTCATCTCGTTAAGCCTTGAAGTCAAGGGCAACTTTTCCTATACATATAGATCAGATTCAGTATTGGCTTTCAAAAAGTCTGATCCCTGTAAACTAGTTGAAGGGTACAAATGCAACTGAAGGCTCAGAATTAGAAACTGATTTTTTAAGGTCCTGAGCATCTCCAGATACTTTGTTTTCAATTCCTTTCGGGATTACTGTTCTTCAGCTTTCTATGCAGAATGTTAAAGAGCTGAGAAGGGTAGGAGCTAGACTTCCAAAGACTGTGCTTGTGCTTCAGTTTAAGAATGTTAAGTAGCAGCCTTTTCTCTTCTCCATGCAGGCAGTAAGAGGCTGCAAGGCCATAGGAGATGCTTAGCTTTTGGAAATGTTGAGTCCAGCAGTCCTCTGCTGTATATGCCTCCTTGCCATCCATGGAACTCTGTTCATGAAACCCTTACGTCTTAGAGTTAAATGTTACTGCTTGATTACTGAACGCCTACTAAGACATTCTAAAGTCCAAATGAGCTACTTAGCTTATATGACTCATTTATCTCCTACAATGCAACAATTCTTACTTGGAAAGAAGAGTATTAAACCATATACAGGGTTTGAAAAGCCCATGATATTTTAACTTAGGATGTGGGCTACAGAGTGTTCTTTGGGATTTTGTTTTGTTTGTTTTTGTTTTTAAGAAGAAAATACTAATCAGTGACCAGAAACCAGCAAATAGTCTTTGTTGGTCAAAACACAAATGCATGTGTTGGTGTGATGAGGTGTGATAAAACTGCACCATACCTCCTGCCAGCCATTAAGTTTCTCAGGTATGCAGCAGAGGAAGCTGCCTGAGTGTAGCTGGAGTATTTTTCCCAGACAGAAACTATGAACAGCAGGGGCTAGACCGAGGCTAACATGTCTATGCAAGATTTGCAAGGACTCTGCTGAACAAGCCTTCTTTACAAATGGCTCATAGGAGAAACAGTGAATGTCATCAGCAATGGCCCTTCCACTGTTCACTTTGCTTAATAAAAATATTAAAGCTAGATTTTGAAATAAATATCAAGATTGCTTGATTCTCCATGTTAGAATACAAAGTAAGAGATAAGAATCCTGGATGTGAATAGTTGCCAGTCCTTCAGCTGGCTGAGGGCTGAATGTAATATCAGATAAGAGACAGAAGTCTACAAAATCAATAAGCGAGAAACTGGGTACCTGCAAATAAATCATAGGTCAATTGTGTTTTGTGTATGATAATCTGAATCTTATGGTAACACACTTCTAAGTCATCACATGATAAAATATGAATATGAGACATGCTGGAAAACTGTGAGCCTCACCTTAATACTGCCTAAAATTTTTTTATCTCATTTAAGAATTAATGTTAAAGCTTATATGCACATTGTCTTTCTGAGTAGGTCAGTGTGTAATTGTACTGTGTTATTTGTTTTACTTAAGGAATCAGCTGGAGGGGATATTCAGTCTCCTTTAACTCCAGAAAGTATTAATGGAACAGATGATGAGAGAGCAACGCCAGAAGTGACACAGAACTCAGAACCAAGGGCTGAACCAACCCAGAACGCATTGCCATTTACGCATAGGTACAGATTCCATTCACACATCCTGATTAAGTGATACCTGTTTCCTTCCTTGTTAAAGGGACCTTCTTCCATGAGGTGGCTTCCAAGTAGCATAGTTATTAAATTAATTGATTTAAAACAAAACAGATAAAGGACCAGCTTTCAGATTTTCAGTATCATCTTTGTTTCCACAAAAAAAAGGATGAGGAAAAAAAGATTTGGGGGGGTAGTTATTTTATAAATTATGACTACAAGCACTTTGAACACTAGTGAGTGCAGATGTCCCTTTAACAGGAAGCAATATTTAAATGTCTGACCTCTTAGTGAAGTTAACTGCTTCATAGATGTTCCAATTAAATTATTTTTGCGGATTTTCTTTAAATGACGGATGGTACTGGATGTCAGCCTTTCAGCAATGAGTTACCAGAGGATGAGGGATTCTTGGAACACTTCAGGACTGTACAATTTAAAGCAGCCTTTTATTAAAACAACTCTGACAGTTGAAAACATTTTTCAACTTTTTTTTAAAATATGAGAGAAGCGTAGTTGTGCTTCAGACTGAATTATAATTCATTGCACCAGGAATGTTGTACCTCATTGTTCTTTAAGAAATCTAGGACTTTTTACTTAATGATACAAATAATGCATTAAGATCGGTATATCTTGGATATTAGATATTACTGAAAGTGGAACACTCACAATAAAACAGGTTAAGTACTGAGACCATAGAGAGTAACTTCAATATATAATAAACTAGCAAAGCTAGAAACACTAGTGGGTTTTTTGGCCTTTTTTTTTTTTTTTTTTTTTTTTTTTTAGCATGGTCTTGATTCCTTGTAAATAGAGTTGAGACACTGATCAAGAGCTCTTAAAAAGTTGGGAAACTCTAGAACTTGAAAATGTCGTGCAAATAATTCAGAAGGAGCAGAGATGAAATTGGATTTGTTCAAGAATTTTAATTTTTTGTAACAATGTATCTGGAAAAAATCATTTACATTTTCAAATGATAAAACAATTTTGCACTAATTTTTTAGCAGAGTGATTGTGTTTATTTTTATACTACAACTGTTACTAGTGCATCTACTCTGTTGTTGAAGAAATGGTGCTTTGTAAGAGTGCGATCTGCATGTTGAAGGAATATTACAAATGTTGCACATCTATCAGTGTTCTGTAAAGAATTCATTTGAACTTGTTGTTTGTGCGCTGGAATTCTCTATTGATATTTTTGTGAGTTGTGATAAAGTCCACACATTAGTAGTGTCTTTTTTTTTGAATAGATAGCTGCAAGATCTTCCCTCTTTTTTCATATGTAAATGTTTTGTGATATGCCAATATGATGACTACACTTTGTATTGAGAATGACTGAAGAAAGTTTCTAGATATTTTTTGAAACTGCCCACTTGTAATTTTTGATGGCCTGGAATAGAGGTTACAAAACTTATATGTTTTGCATTTTTCTATCTACTTCACATATGCAATGGGAATGCCTGTTTTTGGTTTATCGTCCTGTTTGATACCACTAGCTAGAACTGGTCTTCCAAGTGTCAGTGCTACATTTAGAGGGTAACTTGTCATGATGAGTCGCAAAAGACCCAAAGTTTTGTCTTGCTAATGGTAGGTACAAGTTTGTCAGTGAGCTATTACTCAAGAAAAGGCAAGTCTCTTTTTAAAAACCCTTTCACCTTAATTGAATTTTGGGCCAGGTAGGGGTTTTGCTGTTATTAGACTTGTGTTGGCCACTCTTATTTATATTGAAAAGCCCAACTGAGACTATTCATATACTAGTATTTAACCAAGATTGAAAATGGTCTCAAGTGCTTTCTGACTATAGTTTCATATTTAAAAAAAGAAAAAAAGGCAAAAATAACAAAAAAGCCCACAAGCTTTTTTCCTCTTGTCAAGGAACACTGTCTTAATTACATGGAAACTAACATTAAAAATATATATATATATTCCAAAAGATGCCACTTATGTCCCAAGAACTGCTATGTTTTTCAGGTTGATGTCAGAACGTAGTTTGGAAAACAGCTACCTTAATTTGATTCAATTGTTAGATATAGTGGAGATTTGCTAGCACAGCACTCTAACACGTGCATGAAAGATGGAGAGTGAACCTGCAGGACTGAGCTAGTCATGGTTAAATGGGTACATTTTTGAAGTGGCATTTCATAATGTTAAGTAGGCAATTATGTGGACATTCCTAGTTCCTCGTCCTGGCTGGTAGGATGTTCTGTGTGGTCAGCCTGCTTGCCCCAGTTTAGAAAAAAAAATTTTTTTTTTATCTGTACACCTTAATCATCAGACTCCCTGGGCTTGTCCCAAGGTGTGGAAAGGGCTTGTGCTCCTTTGTGTCCCAGGCCCTTGTGATGCTGCTGGCTCTCAGCAGCGCTCCGTGTTTGATGGAAAGGCAATGCCACGCTGAACTCTTTTCCCTGGGTGACCTTTTAACTCCTGCCAATCACTGAACCTCTTCCTTCTGCACCCAGTGTTTGAGCAGAGGTAACTTTTAGTCAGTGCTTCTGAGCAAGGAGGGTAATGTTGGAGGGGCACGCGAGTGTTGTCTTGTGTTTGGCAATGCTTTGTAGCTATTTGCTGATTTTTCTGGAGCTGCTGATTAATTGCTAGGTGCTTTACAAGAGAAGAGATGATGTGATCTTCCCTCCAAAGAGTTCAGATACCGGGGAGATGAGAGTTACTGAGTCTGGCCATGCTTCATCAAAATACCACTAGCATAACGAGTTCATGCTCTCTGTAACCAGGGTAGCTGTGTTCTGCTCTGACCTGACAGTACCTGCTCCTTCGCGATGCACCAAAAGGAGCGGGCCGCAGCATAGGCTGGAGTGCAGGGAAGGCGGGCGCGGGCGGTCACGGGGCAAAGCTTTGCAGGCCAGCCGGCACCGTGGCTGTGTGCTCGGCCGGGGAGGCGAGGCGGGTGCTGCGCAGCAGGGAGGGCTGGTGCTCCTCGCCGTGGGGACCACGCTGCTGCTGAGCGGGGCGGCGAACGCAGCTGAGAGCGGGCACCTCCGCACAGGGGAGGGGGGCATGGTTTGAAGCAGGCTGTTAGCAAAACAGTGCTAGGGAGGGATTTTCTTGTCTTTGTATGAACTGGAAGGGACTGATAGGAGTTAACAAAGTCAGAAATCAGAAGTGTGGAGGTCATGCTTTAGTCTGCATCTTATTAGTTGTCATCTTTTATCTGCGCACCTGGAAAATGCTTGATTTTGTGTTGTTATAACATATCCTCTCCAGCCAGATATGTCCCCTTCTGCTAGCGTTCTTTTCTGCGCTTTGCGTGTGTTAGTGTAGGCAGCTGTGGGGCTGTGTTATTTCAGCAACATAGGTGTAGACTGCTTTGGTGTTTATATTTGTTTCCTGACCATTTATATCCAAGAACTGACAAGAAGCGTTACTTAAGTCACCAGAGTTTTGTTGTTAGAACTTTGATTTCTTATTATCTCAGTAAGTAATTGAAGTATTGAGTATAACCTTCTCTAGTAAATATATATAATCCCATTCATATCCTATGAGCACAATACAGCAACAGTCAGTCTAGCTGCTTCAATTTATCCTCAATTGGAAAGTCTTAAAGCCGTTCAAAGGCAGTGTGACTCTAGTCAACTATTTGAGAGGAAAGGATATTACATAGTTAAATGCGCATTGCGCAGAAAGATAAACTCTTGCAATTAAACTTCTTGCCTTTTTTTAAAGTAATTGTACTGGTTAATGTTGAATTACTGAGAAATATTACTTGGCAATTCCCATTTCTTATAATATAGTATAGCCTGAGCACTGCTTTCATTACTAAATGTTGCTGGAATAAATGAAAATTAGAAGGAGTCTAAGCCAGGCATTAGAAGTTCTAAAAATCTTGTTTGAGACTCTGATCAGTCCTTTTCTGAGCAATGACTGCTGAGGCAGCATTGTTTCTAACAAAAGCTAGTGTATCAAATCTAATGTTTAAAATAAAGAAGACTAAAAAAGGCGCATGTCTTCTTTCCTAGCTACTCTCAATCTCCTCAGAAATCTTCCCCTTTTTTGGCAATAGTTTCCACATTCTTAAAATCTAATTTTTTTTTAAATAAAAGAAAAATGTTGATTGTAAAATGGGCTTTGGAGAGAAAAAGGTTGCTCAAACATTTGTAACCACCTCTGATGTGACTGCACCTCACTTTTAAGCATAGCTTTTCATCATGTTGGTGCATAGTGTACAATTCTTATTCGTCAGTATAAGCCCAAAGGAATAATATTCTAAGCTTAATGAGCTTGAGATTATAGTTTAAATAATAAAGATGAAGAGTGTATCTGATGAACTCTGCCACTGCTGCTTGGGCTTTTTGGTAACTGTTTGGTAAAGTGGCTTTCACCCTCTTAAAATCAATACAGTTGTTTAAAACAGGTTTTATACCATTTCGTGGCACCTTATAAAGCTGTGGGATAAAACATGCATTTTCAGAAAGAAGACTTAAATATAAGAGAATTATTTTGAGACAGATCTTGAAAAATCTTTAATTTTCTGTTAACCATGACTTGAACATGTTACCTCATTTTTTCATGTAATACATGATGGTGTTCCATTTAAACTTGATGAAACTTGGAGTTTCTATTACATAATGTTTTGATCAGACAATATGTATGTGTGCTTGTTGCTTGTTCGTTAAAATTCCTATTTTTGTATTCGAACAGGTTTTTAATATGAAATTTTGACTCATTGCCTTAGTGAAAATGGACTTATTTCAAATGATGTTTATATCTTAGATATTTTATTGTCTAGATAGCTTACCATTTAATAATGCTGCATGTAAATCCAATGCTGTAACAAAAATCCCCAAAATCGTGCTGCTAGTTCATGTTCTTCACTGCATTTTCATTAAAGGCTGTATGCAGAAATCCGTTTAGTAGATTTTTCACTTTGTGTACTCACTTCTACAAGCTTTAATGTTTTAGTTATGTTACGGTAAAAGTACTCTGTGGATCATATCGAATTGTTAAGTTGGTTTTAAAAAAAGTTTTTAACTTAATATCTTTTTGTGATGTTTTGCAGTTTGAATTTATACTCAAATCCCAGTATTTGGATATTCTGTATAGTGTTTTTTTATATATGTATCTTTCTAATTTTTTTTTTAATGCTGTTTAGCATGATCATAGGATAGCTTCAGGTTGGAAGAGACCTCAGGAGGTCTCTAGTTCATGCTCCTGCTTACAGCAGGTCATCTGTGAGAGCAGATCAGGTTGCTCAGGACTTTATCCCAGAAGAATGGAAACTGATGAAACCAGGCTTTTTTAAAAAGGTTTCTCTATAACATGAAAGGCAATAACTGTCTTCAAATTGTGTAGTATTATAATGAAGTGTAACATTTTAGGGCATACTAGAAAAACTCTTAGTAAATTTGGTTACTTTGCAGAGAAAAGATTATTTCTTGAGGCACGCTTAGAAGAAGCTCAAAGGTGATATGCTCCCACTGTAAGCAAAGAACTGTCAGTATAGCAGCTTAAAAGCAGGACTTGACTTCACCTCAACCAGTATTTGGTGTTGTGAAGGTCTTGGCTATGCTGTTCATCTGCCTCTTGTGCTCTACCAGCGCTATGGTAGTCTCACAAGCACACTGAGGAATTGCTGTCCCCTCATTCTCTGACCCAGTTTCCACTGCTTCCCACATTTCTGCACATTTGCTTAGGCTGCCAGGACTTAGCTGTTGATAGGTGTTAATAGATGTTGACTTGTTAGCTAAATTTTTCATGTCTGTCTTGATTGTGACAATTTTTGAAAGTTCTGTAAGGAATCTCTGGAATACGTAGTAAGCCATTACACATTTTCAAACCATTAATGTGTCAAACAGTGTAACAAAGCTCATGTTGTAACATAAAATGACTCTAGGTATAGGGGGAGAGGTGGAGAAGGACTTGTATCTACTATTGGAAGAATTGTTATGGAGTATGAGCTGCAAAGCTCTTTAAAATGAAGCAACTCTGCAATTGATAGAGCTAATTTTAAAGGTTGTGGGAATGAATGAGAGCCAAAACTAAAAATAACTGAGCACTTAAGAGAATAATTACACTATCTCCCTTGTGCATCTAAGCACATTCTTGTTTGGAGCATCTGAATTACCTACTTCCTGCTGTTTATTTAGCGAGGACTCCAAGGGGTGATTCAAACATGATGTGAGCTGGGCATTTGAAATTAGATGATGTAAATACCATCCTCAGGGACAATTCAGCATTCTTCCAACATGTCTGTCAAGTACATTCTTAGAAGAGGAATACAATCCTTATGTAACTTATATTAAAAAAAAAAAGTCATACGACTTGGGGCATGTAATTTTCTTCTTTCTTTAACTACATACATAAGAATTAAAAAAAAAACTAGTAAAATGAAAAAAAAGATTGAACTAACTTGATTAAGGAATGAACTTTCATTTTCTAAAAGAGTATACCCATTGTCTTCAGCTAATCTAAAAGCTGGATGACTTTAAAAGATTGTGGGATAGTACTTTGGTAACTGTTAACACTGGCTTTCTAAATTGGGACATGTGATACGTAATTCTTTGTTTATTCTATTGATTGCTTGCAATAACTCATAGCCATGAATTTGCTTTAGGCATTTTCATGAATACAGTTCTCTGAAATGTGTTATTTCCTCCTTTTAGGAGATTGCTCCTAACACATAGTGACTTTCTTGTTGTCTTCAGGCATTGGTGGAGGAGCTCTGCATAATCAAAGTTGTAGATTGGTTATACATGTTTATTCTTGACTGTTCTTTTTATTCTAGATATTCCTAGCAAATTAGTTGAATAATGAACTTTTTCTATTGTAAGTTTGGTTACCATGTGTGTATGCTTGTTTTAATTTGTGAGCAGTATCTGTGAGGTTTTTATATGGGATGATTTGTGTGTTTATATTTAGAATATCCACAGTTTTGTGAGTTTTAGGCTCAAACATGCAATCATCTTTTCAAGAATTTAAATTATAGGAAATCTTGTGTAGACAGTTGATACCTCCTGTGTTCTTCACTCATTCTTCCATCTTTCAGTGTCTGGCATTTCTGAGAGTCCTCATAGAAAAGCCTTTTAACCAGTGAGCAGGGTTAAGCTGCAGACTGAACTTTCTCAGGACAGCATGAAGTCCAAGATACTGTCCTTAATAAAGCAGAGATCTGTCTATGGCAGGGTTTAACTGAAGTTAGGTCAGCATTTGCAGCTGTCACAGATATCTCTTCCAGCAGCGTATTTTGAAACATCTTTTATAAAACTGAGGTCTCATTAGAATCAAAGCAAACAGACACTAAAGAAATGCTGCAGGTCCCAATGTACTGCTCTCCAGAAAAAACACAATGAAAAATTTTAAGAGGAAATAGCCACTTTATGGAATTGCTGTTTCTTAAATCACCTGTGGAAAGACTTCATATTTTGAAACTACAAATGTCATGTCTTGTTTGGACTGGAAGGCTCAGTGCGTAATCACATACATTTTAAATGGATGGCTGAAAAATATATCTTTTATGGAAACAGAAAGCCAATAACCCGCTGAAGTTACTAGGAAAAAAAAAATTAGTTATTGATCCTGCAAGTCCCAGGTGAATTTTCTGACAGTCATGACCCTTGAAGAAAGGAGCCTTTTGTGAAAAACAAAGGGAGAGGGGATGTTTTGCAGGTCCAGTGCAAACATGTTTCTAACAAAGTCTGATTACTCAAATTCGCTGTCTCATCCTGATTCATTAGGGATGTTGATGAGTGAAAGTATTTCATGACCAGGATACATGAACCATTCACATTCTTACCTTCAGTTTGGGATTAAATTCTTTATAAGGAGGTGGGGGGCCTTCTTCAGTCTGGAATTTTGGCTTTTTGCAACAAGACTTTCCTATTGCAATCTATTCTGCAGGTAAGAATATCACCCGGTTTGCACCCATTTGTACACATGCATTGCCTCTTTCCAAAGACAGACCTGATCAAATTATGCCCCAACAGCCAGTTATAAATGTAATAGGTTATAAGATTAAAAGCTTCTAGTAGCCAGTATCTAACTGCTTCATTTCTAGTGCAAGGCTTTGTCCACTTATCTTTATCAACACAAAATATAACATTTATATAACTGTCTCTGTTGGTAGACAAATACTAAAAAAACTTTTTCCGACTTGTTAGTTTTACTGTTTTCTGTCTCTAAATAGACTTTGTGGTCGTAGTCTGGTTATGTGAAACTGGAGAATAATCTAGACTTGGGTTTCAGGTTACACATTCCCATCTCCATAGAAATTATTGAAATGGAGGCACACAGTTTTAAAGAAAGCAATTGAAGAGAATTGAAGATTTATGGCCTTCAGATCACTTAAGTATCCTGCAGAACAATCTGCATCACTGGCTTTTATTTCACTTCTTGTTTATCCTACTCATCTCAAGGTTCATTTGTTGTCAGCTTTAGGTTATTTTGTAAAATCAGGGTACAGACCATGAATGAACTTGCGTAACTTCTAGCAGTGATCGTAGTCATGGTAAAATACCTCCATCCTATTCCTTACAAGTATAGGAAAATGAACCAGTACTGAACAATTTTGAGTTCAAAGTTCACAGGCTGAAAAACAGCTTAAAAAAAAAAAAACTTGGAAAATGAGTGAAAACTATTTCATACTTCAGAAAGCCAAAGTGCGTTTGTCTACTGAAGAAATATTTCCAATTGTCCAATTGCTCAAGTACTTACATAGCGTCACCCATATGCCAGGAATCAATTTCCTACTTTACTGAGATGGCAAGAGCTAAAATGAAGTGATCTGAAAGAAAGAGGCTGTTTAAAAGGAAAAAAAAAATCAAAGCAGACAAACAACTGCCCCCCCCCCCCCCCCCCCGGCCCTTTCAGTTAGTGTCTCTCTTCAAATGCAGGCTCACTGTGTTTCCAAGTTGCTTTGCCCTTCTGCCCCATTCCAGGTATATTGTGTGTTTTGTCCATTCACCTGCTCTTCTGAAAAGCAACTCTTCTGTTACCGTACCTTGCCTGTCTGCTTTATTCTCTTTGAAGACAGAGGATCTATGTTAAGTTCCTTAGGCAGCAAGGCCAAAATCCTGATGGGTAACTTGAGGAAATATTAAAAAAAAAAGAAAAAAGTCTGTAACCAAGTACATTTTGTTGAAGGTGAAGTTCAGTTGAATGCATCTGATTGACATAAATTTAGCCCTTCTCTTACTGGTACCACCTCATCACACTGCCTTCTGTATGGTCTCAGCTGTAGTTGTGGATTGTGTGAGATGTAGACTTCTTGTATTAGATTGTGTGTATTTATAAAATAAACTTCTGTGGATAGCATTTGCCTTTGGGTGCCATTCCTGTTTCCTGTTCTAGGTAAAGGAAAATGTTTGTGTTGAATGTAAGGCAATATGGTAACTCAGCCTGATACTTAATTATAATTGGCAAATGAGAACTTCTTAAATACTAGCTCTTTTAAACACTGTTCTTTGGGGGCATCAAACGTTGTTTGTCTGGAGTTAGAAAAATGCATGTTAATATTTGGGTTCAATCTGAGAATCTTAAGAATGAGCATGATTTAAGGTAGCTACCTGGAATCTGGGAAATTTGTTTTCTCAGGGGCTGTTTCTCTATGGTTATAGTTGCACATTGTATATATAGATATCCAGTTTTGAAATCTTTTATATATTGTGTGGCTATAGTTGCTGGCTTCTGGAATACCCGATGATAAGCATACGAGTATGGTGACAACATTAATGACTGAACAGTTGTTATTCTTGAAGCAGTATAAAACTGATTTTTCCAGAACTTCCAAGCAGAGTATAAATAAACATACCTTCAGCCTTTGACAACTCATTTTGGAGGTGAAATGATCATTTTACTTTATGTATTTCTGTATTCCCTCTTCTAGTCTTTTCTGTATTATTTTCTTCTTAACTGCCCCCTCTCCTTGGGGGAAGTGGACATTCTGGGAACAAGTCAGTCTGACTAGCACCATCCTCTGCAATGATTTAAACTTAAGACCTTGTTATTTGTGTTATTCTTGTTGGCATTTATGAGGACACTAATAGATATGGGGCAGGGGAATCTCACTTCAGTTACAAGATACCAAACACCCTAAGTCACAGAGTGCTTCCACTTTCCATCATTGTGAATTATTAATTGTGGATTCACCTAAAACATGCAAGATAGTTCCATAGAGGAATATTTTGTCAGCTGTAAATCAGGTTGCGTTAATGAAGCCCATATGGACTTACAAATTAGCTAATTTTTAATCAATTAGATATCTTTCTCCTTGGAGATTGACTATAGAAGTCAGAGACAATGATAGCTGGCAGCAAGTAATGAACTTAAGTTATGGATACTTTTTCTGTTGAAGATGTGAGGTAGACTTTCAGCTGTGCCAAGTTCTGCTTGGGTTTGGAGGAAACAGTGATAGAGTGAGTTTAGGAAGTGGCTGCAACTCTGGATCCTTTGCTACCCTCTCACACCATAGTTAAAGCTAACTAGAAAGTGTAGCTTGAGCAGCTAGTGTAGACACTTCCAGTGGTCACACAGTAAGGGGGATAGGATAGAGCTGAGTGAACACATTTGTGCCCTGGAATATTTTTTACTTTCAGGCATGCATGGAGCCTGACCTAGGAACTAACAACTATGCTGTGTCTGTTGGCTTTACCAGTTCAGAGTCAACAAGGTGTTTCCTGTGTCGCACAAAGCAATTGAGGTAAACTTGGTGAAGCCACTTGCTGGTCCTTATATATTTTTATTGATGGTATTCAGTCAAATGAATTACATCTGTCCACTTCTTGAAATAACTAATTTAAAAACTAAACACAGATAACTTGAGATTAACAAAGCTCAGAAAAGCAGTTTAGAAAACTCTTGATATTAATACATAGCGTGAGTACTAACAGTGTATTTTTAAATGACTGTTAATCATATTTTAATGAATCCCATAAACAAACAATAGTTTTCATCAAAATGATTTTTTTCTAGAATTTATCTGAAATAGAGTTGAATGAATTTCATATGCTGTACAGCTGTGTACCCTCTGAGGTATCCCTTTGCATCCCTGCAAAAGATGTATGGCCCAGGACCATGAGTTCTTAATTTTTGCATAAAGTAAATAACTTGGTTTTAAGTCTTATCCAAGGGGTCCACACTGTGTTACTAATATGATCCTCTCTGGAGTATGTTATTTGTGTCAGATGAATTAAGATTGCTGAAGACTTCCCCTTATTTAGGAGTATGCTTTGCAAATAAACCTAGGTAAGGTAATAATTCCTTGGAGAATGCTGTGGCCTGGATTCTCTGAGGGAGAATAGGCAAACTGCCATATTCATGTAATGCTGGGCCTAAAAATTTATGCCAGAGGGGCTTCCACAGTGCCTGATGCATTTTGTCTTAGGCACCTAAGATGAGTCCGATGAGTGGCCATCTGAGGTTACTTGCTTCTCTTAGCTTTTGAACATCTAAACCTGGGGAAGATGAATTTCATCCACTAGGCTATCTTTACCAGGTTCAGCATTAAATTGTGCATTGTGGCTACATTATGGTTCGGAGTTGTGCTTCTTGTTTTCTATGGAGGCAACACAGCTCTGCATCCTCTGGCACCCTGTCACCCTGCAGTGGCTCCCTGGTCTGCTGTCTCACTCAACCTGCTCTCCTGATGATGGTTCCTTTCAAGACAGCTTAAGTCTCCTAAAGAGTCGAGTAAAAATTCATTGATAAAACTCCAAAGCTGCTTTATTATAAGCAATTTCAGTGCATCAGAATGCATATAAATAACATTCAGGCTTCACCTGTAGCAGCTGTGTTATTGACAATAATTGAGTCAGGATGGCTGTCACGTTGATCATTTTCTCTGAGATTGTGATAGGCAAACCCCTTGCAGTGAAAGTTTAGTGTGCATCCTGCACAAATGTGGAGGTTTGAGGCAGAAACATATTTAACAGTAGAGGCAGAATATTTTATCTGTCAAAAACAAATACTTGATATATCCTACTCTTACTGAGGGAAGTTAGCTTGAAGAATAAAATGTGGAATATAGCTAAATGAAGACCAACATCTCCTGTAATTTTCCATCAATTTTATGATTTAGGGGAGCTTTCAAGTACTTGTAGTGTCGTGTCTTTTGATTTCCTTTAATATCACTGCAGATACCACTGGCAATTTTTAGTACAGGCAGAAAGTAATTTGTGTTGATCAGTGTCTTGAACATATAACAGGGGTCTCTGCTGAGATGAATTCATGTTGTTGAATAGCACTTGGTGAGACGTTGACAACTGGTAATTCATAAGCATCATCAAAGTATTTCACAGTGATACTGAACAGCCATGAAGTTTTGTCAGTAATGAATTGAGTTAGCACAAATCAACAGTAAAGTGGAATGTAAGAATTTTTTTATCAACTCATAAGCTATTTGTCAAATTTTAAGTCATTTCATTAAATCAATATAGCTTAGAGAAAAAAAAAAACCTAAAACTGAACTGTGCTTCATGCCTGTAGTAAGTTATTCAACTCTGTAGTTCGCCAAAGAAAAAAGAAAGTAATTATGAGATTTTTTTTTTCTCCTTCCTAAAGTGAGAATAGGTGTTATAGAAACAAGCTGTGGATTGTCTCAAGCCAGTTCTTTTCTTGTGTGGGAAATTCATTTAGATTAAGTTGGTTTGAATTTCAAGAGGATAGCTAAAATAGTTTCCTATATGCACGGATTGTCATCTAATAGATCACTGCATAAGACTGAGATTTATGCATTCACTTTATTTAGGAAATACTCTGAAATTTAGAACTAAGGCGATTACATGACAACACTGCTTATGGTCTCCTTTTTATACTTGCCAGAGACTTTAATATTATTATTTACTTTAAGACTTTAGGCTGCCTCTGTGCTGGGCCTTATATTCAGTATGGTGGGAGGCTCAGGAAAGCTGGCTTTTAAGTGTCTTGACATCATGCTGTTTTCCCTGCTCTTTTCCTATTCTGGATGCCATTCATGAAAGTGAAATAGGGATAGCAATGCTAGAAAATAAACATGTTCCAGTGCTGCTCAATTAGTGGCACATAGACATAGCCTTGGAAAAGGAGAGGAACTCATGATCGGTTCTGCAGTGAAATCATAGCCTACAACTCATGTGAAGCTGTTTACTGTTTGCATCCCAGTTGGGTTTGTGATGAGTTATGTAAACTGCGGGGGGAGTTTATATTCTTCTTTGGGACTGTTGTTTCAATTAAGTGTTGAATTGGGAAGAACTGGTTCTATGAGTCGTCTTCTTTTAAAACTTCCAAGTGAATTGTGAGACAAATCATCTGACCCAGGTAGTATTCTGAAAAGAGCCTGAAGGAAGGCTCAGATCATTTAGGACCCACAACTGAAGTATAGACTGACTGAATGAGAATTAGCAACTACCAGTGAATGAAGGAAGATGCCATGTTCAGTTTTTTCTTGATCAGAGAATGTGTGGTTTTGGTTTGGTTTTGTGCAGATTTTTTTGTTTGTTGTTTTTTACCTGGAGAGAGAGAAACTTGCATAGGGACAGCTTCCTCACAGTGTGAACCCATGAGTACAGGTCATAGAAAAAGCTCCAGTGTCAGGGCCTTTCCATATATCATAATTTCATCCATTTTGCCTTTTTAGTAAATTTGACTGTAAGAATCAACACACTGCAAGAAATTCAGTCTTTCTCCCTGGGATTCAGATTTGCTTTGAACAAAGAAAATTTAATATTTCCATTCTATTAAAAAGCTGAGATGGAAAACAACACAAGTGGTAGTATTCACTAATAAGTATTGCAACTTGCTAGCAAGTTATTTTTTAAAACATATACACTCAATGTATGAATTATTATGATCATACAGTCCATTCAGCATAATGCTTGCTCTTTAAAGTGCCTCTGACAGCTCAGTGGATTATTTAGTTTGGACTTTATATTTAGGCTATTGACTCTAAGTAATTGTATGGTTATCATAGGAGGTAAGTGAAGCTTAATTAAATTTGCCATGATCTCACATAGCTTCTGCTTCCTTAATGGAATAAAATTATATTGTTGTCATCATGTAAACTGACAGTTCACCTCCTGCACTAATTGTGCAATTAATGCATGTCACTGTATTTACTGGGATGAGCAAATTGACAATTGTAATGCAACAATGAATTGTGCCAGTAGTTGTTATTTGATATTATAACATAACCTAATGTACCAGCTGGGCTGGGGCCAAAGACTAATCATTCAAAATCCTTATCCAACTGCCCACTCGAATATAAGTATTTTTGTAGGTCCTTCTATACAATGTGTTTCTGTTCTTCATCCTGGAGTTGTAAGGCCCTGTAGCTGTACTAATTGTTCTGCTAAGTTCAGTGTTTGTTACTGTAGTAAAATTGGAACCAGGCATTAAGGAATCTTGGAGGTTTTCAGAGATATCACAGGATATCTCGGAAGATTCAAATACATATCTAAAACACTTGTAAATCCTTCACCTTCAACCAGTCATAATACCTGCTGCCATTAGCAGAAGTGCAAAGCAATACTGTTGAGGTTAAGCTGTGACAAATACCTAGAAATGCAGGCAGAGACTTGTGCAGAGGGTCTCCGCCCTTCGCATGTGGTATATGCCAGATTTAGGTGGGGAGAGGGGGCGGCATTGCCCAGCCTTCCCCTTAGCCCCCTCCCTGCAGCACGTGTCCTCTACACTGTGCCACCAGGCTCCCGCACAGCTGCAGCTGCCTCTGCTCTGTTGCCACAAACCTGATGCTCTCCACTGCTCCCTAGAGAATTGCGCTGTAGTTGTAACAGTCTTACTGGCCCCCTCCATACAGCTAAATAAAACAGGCCAAGGGCTGTGGCCCCAACCACCTCCACATGTTGTAGCAATGGCACTTAATCTCTTCCGGGTCCGTGCGGTGCCCTTGTGGCCCTAAGACACAGCTAGTATTTTGCGTAGAGGCCTTTTCCAGTTCCGAACATCTGCAAAGATTTGAGGGCTGCGTTGCCACCCGCTCGAGTGGCATTCTCCTAGATGTACACTGCATGCCCAGAGGTTTTTCAGGTGGGTATGGCAGGGTGGTAGTTTGTGTAAACCCTGACAGGGTTAGTGTTGGAAGACTGGGTAGACGGAAGGACGCTAAACCCTCTATGTGCATGTTTTATCCTGTGAACTGGGTTCTGGGTCTGTCTTGGATAGCTGACGCAGACTGGAGCAGTTTGGGGGAGGGTGCTAGCTCCTGAGTAGGGATGGCAGATTCTCGGGGCTCTGTGGCCCTGCTTTCCTCAACAGTGGAGTTGTGGTCACTGGGAACAGAATGGTTCCTTGTCATTGCTGTCACAACATATTTGAGAGAGAGAGAGAGAGAAGAGCAAATTCTTCTGTCAGTAACTGTGATGAAGGTAGTGGAGTTCCTGAAATTTAGGCAGATATAGTTGAGGGCACAATTCAGTGAAACCCTTAAAATCAGACAATTAGACAGTGAACGAGAGCCCAGGTGAGAGAGCTCTATGGCAGGAGAATACTCGCTTACCTTTTGTTACGTTACTGATAGAGCATGGTTCGTACCAGCGCCCACATAAATGGTCATTATGGGTGGGATTTTCAGAAGAAACATAGGGTTTTGTCTAGCCAGGGGGCATCAGCAAAATTAATCTGGACTATTTCAAAGTTATTTAAACTGCTTTAAATCTGTGTGTATACTAATGAATTCCAGAATGAAAGTGGCCATAATTCAGGTCATTTTAGTGTCAGGTTTCTTGTATCTGTCTTGCAGATAAGCACATCATCTAATTCCTTTTATAAAGTGATTAAGTGCCATAGTAGCCCATGTCAGTTAAACTTTCTTTGCAGCCAAATATCTAGTCATTTTAGAAGGTGGGACATAAGTTCCTAAATAACTTAGGTTGTTTTGAAAGTGTGGGTTTTTTGGAATATTTGAAATACTCAGTACCACAGCAACAACGAAGAATTACTGCTAGTGTTCTATAGCATTTTAATGCATTCAAAGACTTAGTGGCTATCAATAGTGAAAAATATGAGTTGGATTACAAGTGTGAGAGTAAAATACTTCTAGTGATACTGATAAGTGATTTCAGTAAAGGACCAAGGGCAAATCTTTTTTTTACTTTTTTAGAAGATGTGATAAAATTTTAGATCTGCAAGATACTAGTATTTAGTGGGGAAAAAAGGTAGAAATTAATTAGCTCTGCTTGCAAAGGTATAAAAGTTATAAAACAGAGTTAATGATTTTGGTTTATGCTATATGGCCTTTATGAAGAGATAACCTAGTGTCTTTTTACTATATAAAATTAAATTACTAGGACAAGAATGCAATCTTATTAAAAGTAATAATAAAAATAAAACTTGAGCCTCTTCAGAGAAGTCACGGATTTTCTTAGCACTACTCTGATGATTCAGGTTAAATACAACTCATTGATTTTTGCATTATGACGGTGTGCAAAAGATGTACGTAAAAATGTTAACACCAAAAGTTTAACAAAAAAGCAGAGCTTAAATGTCACCCTTGTAAATACACCCAGAACGCTAGTGGACACTACAAGAAGCTTGGAAACTTCCTTTCTTGATGAAAACAGTGACTCTTCTCTTTTTTCCCTCAGTATAACTTGGGTCGGGCCTGGGATCTAAATCCCTGTGATAAGTATCATAGCTGAAGCTTTTTTAATTCTTGCACACTTTAACACGCAATCATCCGTGTCCCACGGAGTACCTTTCAAGAGCTCTTCTATTGCTATTGACTCATAGTGTTTCCTTAGGCAGTGAACACCACACTTAGGAATTTTTGTCTCTGGCTTTACTATCTTCTGCTAGAATGCCGTGCTGGGTTACTCTGGAGGATATTTCTGTGAAATTGTCCCTCATTAAGAAGATTTAATTCCTTGTGCACTCCTCGGTGGCAAGTTTCCATATTGAAGAGTTGTCTATATAGTGGTTTCTGTGAGCCTTGAATTAAGGCTGTATTAGGAAGTACAGAACGTTGGTTTAGGTGGTGGTATAGCCACCTATTTACCTTGCATGGTGTATGGCATGTGGTCAGCCACATGGTGGAAAGAGTCTGTACCATTATTCATCCTCTTGGTCAGTGTCATCCATGAAGTCCCGTCTGCAGTGATTTTGACCCTAGCCCAGTGAGCTAATAATCAAAGTGTAAGAAAAGACACATCTAACACATGTGTCTGTAACAGAACTATGGATACAACTCTTCTCCTGTCTACAGGCCACATGTATGCTCCAGACAATTCAAAATCTGAGATCATGGTCAAACTGAAAGGCTAAATGCAAATGAAACATCATATATGGGAAACAACACGACAGAGAACTCTATAATCACTTCATAAGCACCCCTCTTCTGAACTTTGCAGAAAAGGCCTTCTGCACATCCTGCCTTGTACACTGACACAGGAGTTTGGGTTTCAAGCATGTTGTAGCTCTGAGTTCAGCAAAGGGATGTGCAAAAAAAGGCAGATCCTGAAATGGGATAAACTTTCAACATTTGTAACGAACAATAGACTCTCAGCTAAAGTCATGCTTTCACCTGGCAATTTCAGCTATTCATCTGCCTTTGCCACTTTTCAGTAGGTATGTGTGTCTTTGTTATTAGTCTCCTCACTTTAAGTATGATGTGCTTCAAGAGCCTCCTTCATCTTTTCTGCTATGATCAAATCTGTCATTTAAGCTGCGTATGTTATTCCATCTGAAGAGCTTGATTCACAACTGTGTTTCCCTTGTTTTGTGCTGATGTAACTCCATTGAGATCATGTAGATATTCCTTATCCCAAAGGAAGGAACAGATCCTTCATGCTCAGTTAATGTTCCTTCTTCTCTCCCCAGGGGAGCTATCCTCCTTTGCTAAAAACTCTTTTGAATACTCTAATTAAGGATAAGGATCTCTCTGAATATTAATTAGTTTTTCATTGGCCTCGCTCAAAATATTTAACTCGCAGCAATTTCCTACTAATTATCTCTTGATTATAACTGAGGGGACTTCCCCCCCCCTTTTTTTTAATAAATTCCAATTTATCAAAACTTCAGTTAATACCCAATATGACTTCCTTTCCCATATGCCCACTTAATCACAACTACAGGTAAAAAGCAATAGCAGTAGCCACCAAGAGGCAATTTTTCTTTTTAAAATTTCCTTCTTGCAAAAGCTGTCATTCTTACCATTGCTCTCCCTCTTTTGCTGGCCCTTTACTTGAATTATTTGAGTATATTGTAGATGATTGTCCCTCGTGCACATAAGCTTAGAATCTTTTGACTGGTGGAATCTGTTGGGCCTGTACAAGCAGACGGCTTTGGACAAAGACAAAAATGGCAGAACAGCTCAAGACTTATTTCTTGAGTCTTCCTGGAACAGTGAGATAGGAGCTGATGGCCACCGAATCCACTATTCCTTTTTCATTCCCACTCACTCTAGATTTCCTAATTGGGTATAATTAGACAAATGGCAGAAACCCTTTCTGCTTTATTTCCAACTTTGAATATTCAAGAGAGAGACTAAGAAACTTCAGTTTCATGCCCAAGGGCATATGATACTTTGGACTGGCTGCAGGAAAAACTCTGAAACCATCATGTTTAAATCCTTTCTGTCATGAAGTGATTTTATGATTTTAATAGACAGTCACAGTAAATGCCCTTTCTAATCTGTGAAAAAGGATGAAATTCCCCAAATGCCTGCTTAAAATTTCTTCTAAATCAGGGCATGAAGTGAGGAGCTTAGCTTTCATTCTTAGCATGAGTGAGAGAGGAAGCTTCTTGTGAGTTTTTCAGAATAACTTGAGGGATGCTGCACTCATCTTCTGTATCAAGAAAACGATCACTTTTAATGGGACAATCATGTCACTTGGATGTAGACAATAAGAAACGCAACCCGTTGCAGAGTTCTCCTGTTCCAGCCTGGGAAATCAGCATTATCTGAAGCCTATGGAGTTAGCCTAAAGCGCTCTTCAAAGCTTACCCTCTTATTCTCACAGCAGTGTTTTCAGTTTTCATTATTTCAGCCAGGAACTGTATTCAGTTTCGAGTGCTTGTGGAAGAACTCTTTCGTGGCTTTATTTCTTATGGAGGACTCTCTGAAGACCTTGTGCAGAATTCGCTCCCTAATTCACCTGGGAGTTTTACATGAACCTAAATTGTTCCTTTGCACTTCAAAAGTGGAGAAGAAACTCTAGGTACACTAGAGCTCTCTGATACTAAGATAACAGAAGCAAATCATTCACAATCCCCCCTTCTGCTCCCTTAAGCTTGGGGAAGAGCTGCTCCCCAAGAGCAGGATTCACCAGCAAGATTGTCAGGAAGGATCGCCCCTATTGCACAGCTAATGCGTTGTTACCAGCTGGCTGACATACCTCTCCTGCAGAGTGGTAATGCTCGCTCCACCAGACTCTTGGTCTGCTTCCAAATCATGTCACTTTTTATATTCTGCACAGCAGCTATGTGGAGTATGCTCCATTCATATTTGTCAAGTCTCATGGATTCAGTTACTACAGCAGATGCCAAATTTTGTAGAGAAGCACTCCAGTCTCTAGTCAACTGAATTCCTCATTTCTGCTGTCCCGAGATAGTACTGCTCACCAGTTATCTGCAGTGCAGATCACAGCAACACTTTAAGAATTTACTTACTCTTGAGTAACTGTAGTTCTTTGCAACTGTGGATACAGTGGAGTACAGTTTTAAATTTATTCCTTTTTTAAGCAGCAATTCTTTTATTGAATCCAATATTAAAACATAAAATATTAATAAAGCATAATTCTGCACATAACTTATTTTTATAAATCTGAAATAAAACTTAAAGCATGTTTTATATTATTTGTATTACATACAATTCAGCAAGCTGGATAAGTTACTGATTCTAATTCAAAGAGCAGAAAATCTCTCTTGATTGGGACTGCTTTTGTTTCTTTGTTTCATGAAGGCATCTCTTGAAATAACTTACATCTAAATGCAACTCATTAATGTGTGCCCCCACCCCCACCTTTGCAAGTCTTTTCCTCCAACTGGCTAAATGTGGTGACTGGAGCTTTTCAGATTAATTTTCATTAAGTGACCTACTTTGCTGAGAAAGATAATCATGCATTTATAGCCTCTGGCACTCTATTCAGGTCACAGATGGACAGATAGCAAAGCTATTCCTCAGTGACTTACTGGAGTTGTAACTACTACCCAATGGGAATGGCGATAGGCTCAATGTTAATGGGTCAGAATGCCTAAAATTACTTAAGATCATTGAATTGTACTTTAATTTTAAGGGGGTGTCACAATTATGTCATAGGATACCAGTAAGCAGTTGCTCTAAGAGTGTTTTGCATTAGTGATTGAATTACTCTGTCATAGGTGTTAAATATTAAAAAACATTTGAAATTAAATCCTTTGCCTTGAAAATGGAGCATCATACACTGTTCTGGCTGTAGACACATCTGATATTAAATTCATACTAAATACCATGGTCTACACCAAGGATCTGAGATTTGGGGAGAGTTTCTAGCTCTTGCTCACGAGCAAGTTATGATCCTCTGTATAGCTGGCATTCTAAAGATAATTTTACAAACAGTTAATATGACCTAAATCTCGCTTATGGAAGCATTTTTTGTATACCATTATCAGTTCATCCAGTAAAACTTGTATTTTGCTGTTGTCCATCACAAGCTCATTTTCCCTCTTCTGTTTGTCTCATCCTATCCTATTGTGGCTATGTTTGAAAAATGGCTTGTTACTTTATTTTCAGACATTCAGAAGTTTCACAAGAGAAATGACCAGGCTTTATCTTACATTCTGATGTTTTAAAAAATTCAGTAGAATTTTTCATGCTTGGAAACAGGCAAGAAGCAGAAGTGCTAAGAATATTTGTTTTGAAAGACATATTGAAGCTTAAAGCATACCAGGAAGTCAATGATGTTACTTCTGACAAGTCTGAAGAAATAAGTATTAAAATTCCGATATTGCCTGCAAAAGGATGCATGATTTTTGGAGCAAAACAAAATATAAATATAAGTTGAACTCTTATGCTGCAGGATTCAAAATGTGTGTGTCCTCATGTCCTGTATTTATACATACAGCTCTGCTTTTTGCACTGTGGTGTAAACCTGAAAGATGTTCTGGTAGAAGTTGCGTTGCAATTTTGATCACTCTGATCACTGAGCAAGTCATTTCATGTGCTTTTAGGACAAATAATCTCACAGCACATGAAAGATGCTTTGTTTTTCATTTAGATAGATATTTGCAACTTTTAAGACGATCTGACAGAACTCTCTATTTCTTGTTACAGAATCTAATGCTTAGAGGGTAAAGTTGATTCCTTTTAATAAAAGCCTTTCAAATGGGAATTAAGCAAAGGTTTTGGAGAGAAAGAGTATCTGTAGTCCTATCATACCTATCCTCAGGGACTGTAGTGCAGCTGTGTCATGATCAAAATTCTGGCCATGGGCTATGGCGGTGGTTGTGAGCCCTTTGAATTTTCCATACCTGTGCTTTCAGCTTCTGGATCTGTGTATTTCCTGTCACAGATGTTAGCCCCAGTATTTTCTTAACTGAAGGAGAATTTTCATTGTGCCAAAAGTGTGTGTTTCTGGAGTTGTCTATAACTTTGAACCAGC
Source organism: Dromaius novaehollandiae (assembly GCF_036370855.1). Lineage (NCBI taxonomy): Eukaryota > Metazoa > Chordata > Aves > Casuariiformes > Dromaiidae > Dromaius > Dromaius novaehollandiae. Next base: position 45,613,977 of record NC_088130.1, on the reverse strand, counting down.
ATAGCCCTATAGATATAAGCATAAATGCAGATGCTCTTAGTGTGGCTTAAGAATAGCCTGCTGTAGGTGTCCTTTTACCTGTTCCTAAAATAATTAATTTAAATCAAAATAAGACCAGTTTTAACCAAAATAATCCACAAAGCATAACAACTTTAATTATCATTTCTTAGTTTATCTGGAATAACTGTGGGCAGATTGAAATAAAGCACCCCACCACTGTTAATTTCCATGCACAATCTTGCCCTCAGGGGCAATTTGTACCCACTGAGTATGTGTGCCGTGAGTTAGATAAACCCCCCATTTTGTGTGAAAGTACGTGGAGGGTGACATTCCACAGCCCCTTTCTTTCTTCAGTGCTTAGGGTCTGTAGATAAGATCTTTTTACATGTAATTAGGTTCTATTGGTGTCTAGTTAAACATTCTTATTCTCTCATATCCTACTTAGCGGTGCTGACCCCCAGTTTTAACAATGATCACAATCCTTCTCAGTTTTAAGTGTTTTCTGTGTTTTCAAACATGTAGTGGAAGGGGATATTGAGCAATAATTATGTTGTTACAAGAAACTGTTAAAATTGTCAAGAAATTATTTGGAAAAAAGTAAATCAGCACTACTAGGATTAGTTAAAGGTTATTTCAGCCAGATCCTGATTTTATCAAGCATGGAAATGCAAAGCCTTGAAGTCTTTGGTAGTTTGTATGATATCCATCCTGTAGTTATATTTATTTCAGAGAATGTGGAATGTTATAAAGAGAAATAGAATAGGCCTAAATAGTTGGGAAGTACTATTGGGAAGTATGTATTATCAGATATAATTCTAGACTAATTTAAGTAAATATGTTTATATTTATGGAGCTATAGTACAATCTGTGGAACGTACAGTAGGAATTATTTATAGAAAAAACTATGTATTATGAACAAATAACATGTACATTACAATAGATGTGTTCATGCCGGCTGTATAGATTACTTAGGGATAAAAGTAAGCTTGAGAAATTATACTGGTACAGTCCTATTGAAAATGGCCAGTTTAAATAGCTCCAAAGACAAATTCAGAGTTTTAAATCTGGGTAACTACAGCAGTAATAGAAAATACATGTTCATATTTAATGCTGATATTCTAGTATAGAAGGAATAACTTAAGAGCACAAGATTTTTTTTTGGCAGGGTAGTAAGGACTTTGGAAAAAGTAAAGGTGAAAAACACAAGGAATCCCACTTACATTCTTATTAAGCAACAGCTAGGGATCTGGCTTCTGCAGTCTTCATTACTTATACATTTACCTTGTATCACTGTGGGCATATAAATTATTATATTGAAAAAAATCCATTCGCTACCCTTTTTGCATGTTAAATTATGATATTAAGTGATCAACGAGTTCTCAGCCTGTAACTCTATTGGATACAAAGCTTTTCATCTGCTATGTTACATAAATATAAAATCTTGTATGTATAGTTCTTCTGTGAGGGAAGATGGGTAGCAAGGCACATTTTGTAAATGTATACATGTCATACACATACAGTTAGCTACAAGTTCTGCCGTAGCAGGGCTGCTGGATGGAACTACTCATTTGCATGAAATCACTGGTGTGGATATTTGTTTACAGGATCAGAACCCCAGGGAGGAAATGCAAATACGATAATGAACTAGATTTTTGTTAGCTTGTTTTTTACAGAATTTTGTTGATCTGTTTTGCTACCTTAAATGAAAAGTAAATCTGATCAGAGAAACATATGAGTAGACGTTGTTACAGAAATTAGTCCTTACCTTCTCTAATGTATGAGTCAGTATTCCCTGATGAAGTGGGATTATCATTATTCTAATTTAGTCATTTAAGTTTTAAAATTTCCAGTGGTGAGCTTCTAATTAGTTGAATAGATCATGAAATGCTACAGGAATTAAAAGAAACACTTGTACTCCAAGGGTAAGAAGTATGTATTTGGAAGGAAATGCAGGAGCATGGAAGAATCAGACCTCATATTTTAGTGGAACAGTTGATGTGATCTGAATTGATAATGATTATTCTTTAGTGGCTGGCTGGTTTTGAATACCTAAGGATCTTTTACAGGAATCATAATCTTTTGAAATGTGCTATTGTAGGATGGGCTGTGCAGATGTATGAAGTGAAAAAAGGAAAGTTGGTGGGTAAAATGGTGACAGAATGATTAGCTGTTCATATGTACAAAGTTGAAATCACACACCAGAAATGTATATGCAAAATAATATTCATATGCAAAATAATTTTTGCCAGAGTTAGAGATTATCAGTTTTCAATGATGTGTTCATTAGTAATTTAATTAGACAAAATGAATGATTTTCTGTATGTGTTTTCCACATAGGCGTGCACCTCACATTCTATTGGCATTATACAAGTAAACATTAATGACCTATTTGTATACTAATACATTCACCTGATGTGTTTGAGATGGTTTTGCTTTGCATAACGTGTGCAAAGTAGGGACTGTGGATGATGGCAGACTAATTAGCTATGAAAATTAAAGCCCCCTCTTTGCTCAGGGAATAAATTGTTCCTCCATAGGCTACTCCAGTAAACCCCAACCTCAGCTCCCTCTTTGCAATAAAGCAGTAATAGCTCTGTGCTCTTTAATCTTTAGTCTCTTTGCTGATCTTGCTGAAGAAAGGCATATTAACAGTGATAGTTTTATGGTGGTGAAATTTGAGGTCTTTGAATTTGTAAGTACAAATTAAATATGGTATTTAATAAAGAAAATATATTTCAGGCATAGAAGGCTTGCATTAAGGCAAATAAGCTGTAGTTCCAAAGCACTGCATTAGTTCTTTTTAATCAGGTTGGTGACAAATCTTTTTCTAGAATGTATTTCATAAAGTAATAGATGAAAAAAGTACTAACGCTCAATACATATATATTAAAATGATGACTAATCATTTACATATTCTAGAATTAGATGCTGTTGCTTTTGGGACGCCGATGTGAATTTCGTTATCCATAGCATCTTACAAAATAAAATGCAATATTGAACTGGGAGGTTATAGTTTATTTTCCCATAATGATATCCCTATATTAAGAATTCTCTTGATGAGTATTTTCTGAATTTAAAGTTTTAATGATTTTTGAGCACTTGCATTCTCATTTGAACTTTCAGTTGAAAGATTTTTGCTTAATTCTCTTACTCCTGAATATTTTGAAAAAATTTTATAAGACATTTAAAGAAAAAAAGCAAGAAGAGATTTGCAGGGTTCTGACCATTCTCATTTTGTCTGTGCAGTTCGACAATCAGCAAGCATTGGGAGGCAGAACTGGCCACACTCAAGGGTAATAATGCTAAGCTCACAGCAGCCCTGCTGGAGTCCACTGCCAATGTAAAACAATGGAAACAACAGCTTGCTGCGTATCAGGAGGAAGCAGAACGTCTTCATAAGCGGGTAAGTAAAGACAAGCAGCAAGGATCTTTAAAGATTATGATACGAAAGTGCTGGTAAGTGCACATGCTCATTTTGGAGTAAAGCAAATAAGCTTAATGTTGGGGGCTGTAGGTAAATCTTTGATACAGAAATTAATGATCACTTTAACATACACAGGATTCTCATACAAAGCACCTGGGCAAATGCACCCAAATGTGCTGACACTCCTTTGAGATGTCACTATTCTGTGTGGATACCTGTCACCCCTTAGCGCACTCAGATCCTCTTGTGAGAATCCTTTCTTCCGCATGACACAGAGGACTTAGAAACTCATCTCCATATCAAGGATACAGCCTGGAGCCTGATGACTAGGTAAGCTGGAGGAAAAGCTTGCAAAGAACAAAATCAAGGGTGGATGGAAGAGCTCTGCTCATTTCCCAAGCTATTATCTTTTTCCCACAAAATCTCCAGGTGGAACTCCAGAGCAGCTGTAGCTGGGGTGTCCCTTGGAGGTGGAAAGGAGCTAATGAAGGAATGTTCCTCAGTTAGGAAATACTCTTTCTTTTGAGCAGTTTCTTTTCTGCAGAGGTTTTTGTTGCAGGAGGAGTTATATAAGCTATGATACTTAGGACACATTGGCTAGTTGCTCTCTCTTCGTTTTGTACGAGCTCCATCACATCTGCTTCAGGACCTTCTCTACAGCATTACACTTGACTCCCTTTTGCATTTTAGCCCACAGAAACTTGACCTCAGATCTGTAAGTTAAAGGAACCATGTTCCAGCTTCCACATATACCAGAGAGCAACACTGTCCTTTCATCCTTGCACCTAAAGAAAAGTATAGAATCAAGCTCATCATGTGCAATTAAAGATCTGTTCCTGCGTGTGTACAGGAGGGGCAGGATCCCATCCCCTTCACTGTGATATTGCAGACCAGGAATTAGAGTCCAATGGAGGCAGCAATGAGTATTTGAGGAACTATTCAAAATTAGAGATTGCATTAGGAAAACAAGTATATGATATTTTTCTCTTCTTTTTTCTCTTGTAATTGTTTATATATTGGTATAATTTGTCCACCTTTATCCATATCAATTTGTCATCATAGCTTAGGACATATTTTTGTGCAAAGTGAAGGCAAAGCTAGCATTTGTATGGAGGAAAGCTGTCTTTGATTGAACTGTGTTATAGCCTTGTTACTATCAGTTGACTTAGAAAAATATCATGGAGCAGGAAATAAAAACAAACAGAAGCCCCATATACATTTTTGCATGAAGGTCACTTTCATGGACATACTGAGAGAAGGAAAACGCCATGTAGCAAATAGGCCGAATCTTTTAATTTGGTAATGCTGTACTCCCTTTATGAAATAAAGTATGGCAAATACAGTTAGCCGCATCTGCAAATTGCAAAGGGTTTTTTAAACCTGTGGGGGACCTATCCATATTATTGTTAGAATTAGAGATTGTTAGCAGTCACTGGGACAAGAATCGTAGTGATTTGAGAATGAGAAATTCAGCAGGCTGCATCTACGTGGAGGTCTGGAAGAGTAGCTAGAATTCCCTTGGGCTTGGAAAACTGGGAAAATGTCAGGTTGTGGGGGCTGTCCTATACCTAACTGACTTGAAGACAAGGATCTTGAAGGCCCAGCCAGAGAAGTTGATAGGGAAGAATGGCAGTTTCCGGTGGGCCCTAACTGCATGTGTGATAGCTGGCTGAAATGCATGAAGTGTAATTAAAACTGATGGGTTTTGCAAAGTTCTTTCATTTCAAGAAACTGGCAGTTGCTGACAAAACTGTTTTTGTTCAGAAAATTTCCAGCAGGACACAAGCTTGTCATGTGTGTTTGTATAAAGAGAGATTTTTGTTTTGCCACCTCATTTAAATTTTTCCTTTGGAAGGGTGAAAATTCTAATCATAGTGTTCCAGGTTTGTGAATAGATGATAGTGCTGTCATTTGTAGTTAATATTAATTAAATTATAACCTACTAATTAATACAGTGCAGAAGATGGGGTGGGTTTGACCTCCAGCATAAGTCTTCCGGTGAAGAAGGCGTCACTGAAGTGCAGACCTAGCGAGATAGCATTCTCCATAATAAAATGTATTCACAGCTTTTGTTGCAAAGACAACACAGGCATGGCAGTATGGTAGAAAGTCTCTTTTACATGATGATACTGTCACTCTTAGTCTTGTCTTATTTAAAACCTGTTATTGGAAAATAGAATTAGTGAATATAGGTAATTTTAAAATGAGATTCTGCTTGTACCTCACAGTACAGTTAACAAAACAAAAGTAGTAACCAAGTCTGTGGCTACATGCATTAATGACTGACTGTTTTTCATAACCTCTGCCTAGCAAATTTCCTACAATTATCTATTATGTATTTCTGATGAAACAGAAAATCTTGTAATGTGGAATCATCTGTGTTGTGCTGTTATGGTTGCCTTTTACATGCTTGTATTAAATCTTTTTCTTACTGATTTCTCACATGTAATATAGTAATGCTCTGTGCCTATGACTCATTGTGCATGCCTGTAAATTACTACAGGATAGTTCATCAAGAGTACTGTTCTCTTTTGAAATTGATTTTAGAAAAAGATAGACTTGGCTAACCCAGTAAGTCAAACTCTTCAGGCAAAAGTATGCAGATCATGTTAAAAAAAATCAGTCTCAGTCTGTTTTCCGTATGATGGGGTACAACAGCTGGTCTAACCCAAGAGTGATCTTTCAAATGTGAAATATTCTCTGGTTTTAACAAGAAACTGCAAGTCACATACTTCTCTATTACACAGGCAGAAAATGTGCTATTAAAGGGCAGACCTGGAGACTGCTGGCTATGGTGTATGTGGCAGCAAGCAGCGTTAGGTTGCTGGATGGTGTTACCATTCTTTTAGGTTTATCTGTTAAGCTTAATATAAACGCATAGCTGAAATTGATCAAAAAACTGTTCCTTAAATTGAAATCCATCTCACCTGAGTTTATGTAAAAGTTACACATCTAGTATAAGGTGGCCATCTTATTTTCATAATTCATGGAGAGACAAAAACATCGTGAAGAGTAGGTGTCCCATAGCCCTACTTCTAGTCAGGTAAGATGAACTCCATCTTTAGTTCACAGAATCACAGAATAATTTACTTTGGAAGGAGACTTTGGTTAGGTTATCTGCTCCAATCCCCCCACTCAAAGCAGGACCAACTTTGAAGTTAGATCCAGCTTCAGGGTAAGATCAGGGTGGTCAGGGCCATGACAAGTCCTGAAAAATGGAGATCCCACAGCCTCTTTGGGCAACACGTTCCAGTGTTTGACCACGCTTATTGTGAAGATTTTTTTCCTAATGCTAATTGGAATTTGCCGTGCTGCAACCTGACTCTGTTGCCAGTGCAGAAGAAAAATGCTGTTTGATCCAAAAGAAACTTTGTTGAGAAAAGTTGAATAGACCGGGTTTTTAGAAATGCTCTTAGAAACATTGATTTAAAGAAGACATGAAAGTTTGGAAATCAGTTTGCATGTTAAATTGTAGTCTAGTTGCTGTTTTATAGGCTCTCACAGCATTTTACCCACTGGAGAGGAATAACGTATGTAGACATGTGTTAGAGCGATGTGCTTGCTTGATAAGAGCACAGTGTTGTAGGAAGTAGACCAGCCTCCAAAATGAAGAACAGGTCTTCCACCACTGTTTGCTGTGTTTATTTCAATTTAATAATGTATTATGTGGCTTGTATATAATGTACCTGTGGTATTCATTCCTCCTGTGCTCTAGGTGTATATATAAGTTTTGATGCCTGAGTCATCTTATCTGCAAGCTACAGCAGACTTATATCCTCTATGTCAAGTGTGGTGTGTGGGGGGAAGTAATGCATATTGATTAGTAAACTTTATCTTATTGTTTTTATCTTTAGTTTCCTCTTTATTTAATAGCTTTATGAAATAGCCTCATTTATATAGTTTCCTTTTTATATAAATATAGAAATATATTTCTAATTGTTAGTAATATCTTATTAGTTGACTTCTTATGTACCTTTTTCTGCAGTTTGAATTTTGTCATGTCATATTTATAAATATCCTTTGATTTTACAATTATATCTCACCCCTCTCCTATTTTCCATTGTTCTCATTCACTGTGATAATATGGGTCTTTGGGGCCATACAGTACTCATTGCAATCTTTACTTTTTAAGATGTTTTAAATTATTTTTAACCCAACCTTTTTTATTCTAGAATTGTTTCTAAATTTGACTGAAATAGTTTTTCTGTATGCCACATTATTTATATTTTTTAAAATCTTTTAAAACATAGAAGCAAAGCTAAAATGCTTTCTTTGATTGTTTTTGTTCCTTTTTTAAATTAATTTAATTTATTATCTGCTATTTCTGATTAAGTGTAAGATTTCCTCATCTATCATTTCAATTATTCATATTAACCTACATTATTTGCTTTCTCTGATGCCTTTGTCTTCCTTCTCCCATTTGTTCTCTGCATTAGTAGTGCCTAAAGCTGAGAGGAAATAGAATCCACATTCAGTGTGGCTGAGTGCAAAGTTCTCAATAAATTAAAGTTTTGTGCTCTCTTCTGATATACTGCGAGCTCAAGTCAGAAATACTGCACTTTGCTATTTGTCACACATTCTATTTTTCAAAAAATTATTACCTTTATGGATTTTTCCCTCTGAAATACAAAAAGATAATTTTGGGAAGATATGATGCCCAGTCAAGAGCTTAAGTTAGAGTTCTGAGCCTTCTCCCCACTAATCTGCTCAGAAGCAGCTTAACAACAAGGATTTCCCTTAAATGGGGTCGGGGAACACTCCTACACACCCTGCATAGCTTTTTGAAGTTAAAAGGGATTCATGAGTTTAGAACAGCTCAGTAACAGATATAAAAAAACTGAAGTGAGCTACTTCAGACAAAAGAAATAGCTTCAGTACTAACATTAATCCTGATAGTGTGGAAAGGAAAGGATTGAATGGTGATATGAATTATGCAAAATAACCCAAAGTTTCATCTCTGTCATGTAAAAAAGGAAAACTGTGCATTTTTTCTTGCATGCTAACTGTTAAAGTAAATCATCCTATGACACTGGGCAATGGCACAGAGTAATAACACCAGTGGATAATAAAAGAGCTGCAGTCCTTGAAGATCATTCATCTGCAGGAAAAGAATCCTGAGATAAGAAGAGATGAAGGCAAATGACCAAGCTCTGGGTATTCCTAAAAGAATAGAGAGGTAACTAGTGAATTCTAGCTTGTTATTTTATGATTTCCTAGGAAATAAGACAGAATTAGCCTATTATGTTCTGGTTCTTCATCCATCTGTTTCATTCGGTGAATGAAACAAATATCTTGCCATCTTATGTGGTCATAAAAAGAAACCCTGAAAAATAATGGGCCCTGATTTCACTACTGCTAAAAGAAATTCTAAAGTGGATATTAAAGAATGCATGTGCGTAGGAAATAAAACCACAGTTATTTTCCTGCGCTACTTCTGTGCTACTTAAAGAAAACAAGTATCTTTAAATGCAGTTAGCAAAGTCCACAAGAGGTATGGGACTCCATACAAGCCATCTGCTCAGATTATCCGAAAATACTATAGAAAATCTTTTTAAGTTTTGCAAGCTCCTTAGCACTAACTTCCATGTTTCCACTATCTGAACTAGTAATAGAAGAACAAAGACCCAATTTTGAACGTGCAGATGTGTGATAAAGTTGCTTGCTGAATCAGAGCCAGGTTGTGGACTGCTTCCATGCTGAGAAGTCAGTGCTGTTGAGTAACTCATTAGCACTACTTTGGGACTAATTGTGTGAGTAACTGTTCATAGGAGCCCATTAACATGTCTCAGTTTGGTCTCGTATGACTGAGGAAAGACATTTTCTAAGAGTGGAAATTTAAAATAAGGTGGCAGTGTGATAGTTAAAAATTTTTGAAAGGAGTTTTGATCCAAAGATTTATTGACAATGTACCTTTTATTATGTGATGCCCATCTCTTGTCATCTTCCCCTCAAGTGTGTGTCCCTCCTACCCCCACTGAACTATCTGAACTTGTTACATTTAAATTTAGTTTGATTAATTAAAAGAAAAAAGTTATGTAAATATAACTTCCTTCCTAAACTATAATAATTAGCATGTGGCTAGATAGTAGCTTGGGACCACGTGTTTATAATGAAAATAGATAAGCGTTTTGCAGGGTAAGCATAGTTAGTTTGGTAATTTACTGCCAAAATAGTGGGATTATCATTTTGCTAGTATTTGTCTATGCATTTTCTATGACTTCTTATTTAATTGAAGTAAATGTGTGTGTGCAGATGGACCAAATCATGACTGCATACAAAATGGCTGCAGTTATGTGCAAAGAAGTCCGTATTTTTATGTATATAGTCCCTTAATCTGGATTTACAAGTAAACCCTTATTACACTAAAAACTCCCTAGAAAGCAAAGGCAGCCTCATAAAGTGAGGTCATGATGTTAAATGTCAACCAAAGTTCCAGAGATATGTTCTGGGTGAGTATTAGAGTTAGGAACAATGCAGTAAGATCTGGAAAGGCTAATTGTTTTAACTGTTACAGTTGTGTTTTTAGAAGATATGTGGGGGAATAGCGACTTTGTTTTTTATTTTTGTAAGACAGGCTTTTCTTTAAAAAAAAAAAAAAAAGTTTTATGTTTTAGAGCAGGCTGTAATTATCTGCATTAGAACTGTTATACTGATCCTTCTCACCGAGGAACTAGTTTCTAATAAAAAGAAGTCTAGAGTAATATTTTGAAAACCTTGAGAAAAGAAAACATTGTGAAGACTAACCACCTCCTTTGCATGGAATTAGGGGATAACCAGAGGAAAAGTAAGAGCATTTTACTTCAAGTGATGTGTGTTTTTCTCTCACACCTACATTTTTCCTCCTCCAGTATGCATTTCAGTTATAATAAGCTATTGTTTTTTTATTGTTTTTTATAATAGGCATATTGTTTTTAAAATGAGATTTGTTGTCAGTCTTGAAGTTAGAGTATCAGAGCATTTCCTGGGACAAGATTTCTGAAATCTTAGCACATAGAGCAGGTTTGCATTTATGACCCAAGATTTTCATCAGGTTTTTGTGGGAAGGCACCTTCACTGAATGTGGTATCATATAAACGTGTCATAATCAAGATTCTGATTTGAAAAGACAAGCAAACCACTGTCACTCTGGGAAAGAAAAAAGTTTTTTTCATTGAAGAGTCCCTTGTCCCCATCTTCGTCACCATTTTCAAAAAGCTAAGAAATGTTTAAGATCCTTCTATCTGCAAATTATAGAAAATATTTTGAAGGGGCATGCCAACAACATTTTCTTGTAGTCAAGGCTTGATAAAATGAAATATCTCTTATAATTCTAAAACTCTGTTGGAAAATGAGGAAGTAACGAGACTGAAGTCTTCAGGATTAAAGGAGGACATATCCGTACCATGTTTGCTGTTGTATGTATTTCGTGAGCTGGTGAAATAGCTGGAAAAAGTATTTTCTAATTAGACTGTAGACAAATGGATGTCTCCTGAAATTAGTACTAGCAGTATCAGTTGCATGCAGTCGTGGAGGGCTGAAGCTCAGACCATTGCTTTTGGTGTACTTTGTATATTTTCAAATATTTCTACTGCAATTTCATTACTTCCTTCACAGAAATCAAGCAGATGATGGATTATTCCTCTTTCATCTCTGTAGTAATGAATAACTGTGGAAAACATTTTGATATTTCCATGGCTTGAGGCATCAGTGCCCACAGAGAAAAATGTGTCCTTTTCAGCAAAATCTTTAATTGTTTTCTCAGTTCAAAAAAGTAATATATTATTGGTAGGGCACAGAACTTGCCCCTACCCCCAGGTTATCATTTATCTATGGGTAAATCTTGGAAAACTACAATATTTAATTTGCTGTCAGAAATGATGTATATGAATAATACTATGGTGTGCTTTTTGTTCCTTCAGCAGCAACCTTGAAAAGCAATTTTCCTTGTATCCTGCATTTTCACATTTCTTAGCATGAAAAATCTTTCTAGATTTTTATTTTTGAAAGCTATACTGGAATTATTTTTCTGATCAGCTTGTTTGCATGCTATCTTGCGTCTTTACTATCCACCATGAAGAACTGAGAAGCTGCTTCTGCATAAATCACACAAAGCTTTGTGCAGTTTTTGCTAGATTTGCTGAGCCACACAACATTTCTCTTCTCATTGTAGAAAGCAGAGGGCTTGTAGGGGCTACATCTTGAATTACTGATGCAATATTTTTATCCCAGTCACAGTTAGGATCCATTTAGGGATGTAACTCAGCTAGCGAGAAGCACATAATTAATATGTATATTCAGTCTTACACATGAGCTCTGTGTCTATTCTGCACTGTAGCCTGGGTCAATAGACCTCTGATACTGTGTTCCACAATAAATACAAGGGATAACAATATCTTTAGGAAACAGCAAGTTATCAGCATCAGGTGTATCTATAGAACAGGCCAAAGCTATGCTGAAAGTATAGTTTAACCTGTCTTTCCTTGCATTTCTGTGGTAGTTGAAGTAATTTCTGTATGAAGTTTAGAAAGAAAATTACGATCTGTTGTTACCAAATTTAAAGTACCAAATAAAAAGTGTTATTGCTTGAGACCAGAAATGTACGAATTGGTCTCAAGAAAATGGTTCGAGAACATGAAATAACCTGCAGCAAAAGTAGCTCAGATTCATTCAGGCAGCAGTTGTTCTGGGAGGGAGACCATTCCCAATGTTTCTGTCGTTCCCATCTCTTCACCTCTGTCTAACCAAACTCTTCAATTGTCAAGCAGTCGTTTGGGCAGGGATTTGATAGAATCTCTTCTCGTCGTTTCTTCGTGTTTTGATATGGTTTGTTTTCTTTGAGGGATTCTTCAATCTTCTGAAACTCTTGTGCAGTCCTTCTCTTAAGCTCATGTCAAGTCTGTTTTTCTTTCTAGTTCTATTACATGGTCCAAAGCCTCCCTCCTCCTCCAGTCTTCTCAGCAGCTCGGTGTATGCTAGCTGCGTGCTACAGTGAAAACTTCTGCCTGGACTTCCTCTCTCTGTATAGGCTGCTGGCCCTGGATGAAAAATTCCAGAAAATTCTGGTATGGCCTCTACTGAGAAGGTTTTAGGCTTTGCCAGAACAAGTTGGCTTGCTGTCCTGTTTTAGCTGACTTACGTTTTTCACTGAAGTATGCACTTAAAAATAATAATGGCCATATACTAGAAGAATTAGCTCATTAAACAGTCACTAAAAACACTTTTCAGACTTTCTTTCCGTTCATGCAATCCTTCCCTGGATATTAAATGCCAAAACAAACAAACAAACAAAAAAAAACCAGTAGAGGCAGTGAGATAGAGTGCACTATCCTTTTTTTTTATTTTTATTTTTTTTTAAATCTCTCGTATGAAGCCACAGCATTGAGTGTTTTGGCTATGCAAGTCAGTGCAGTCTTATAATAGCACAAAAGAACCACCTTGTTTAATCTTTGCAATCAGTTATTGTTCAAAGACTGTTTTTTCAGCCCAGGTTCTGTACTGGAAACAAGGCTTCATCACAGTTACATTGCTTACTGTTGCTGTGCAAATGCTTGAATGATTGATCGAGCCTTTCTCTTAAACATGAAAAAATGAATGAGAAGATGCCCCTGAAAATAGCAGATGGGAGGGTCAGCTAAAGCATTTTAGCCTCCTTTTATGCCCCCTTCTGTGTGTAACGCATAAACAATTATTTTTAATGATTTTTGGACTGCTGGGCATGAGAATAACAAGTTTAATTTGGAACAAAGTAAATAGAGCAAGTAAAAGCTATCCAGATTTTTGCCTAGAGCTTTATCTTTTGTTACTTCTGTTTTCAATTGCACATTCTTTATACTGCATCATTTTCCAGCCCATCTTAGTCCGCAGATTTTTTGAAAGGGTCACAATACAATTTTCTTTTTTATAGGTACATTCAAGAAGAGAACATGATGAAGATATTTGAAATCTTTCTGTGTCTCTGTAGGAATGGGCATTTAAATAAGACTGTGGTTAAAGTAAACCTGTTTTTAATTGATTTTTTTTCTTTCAAGTTACTGATTTTTCAATGAACAGTGAACAAAATAGTTGAACAGCACATTATTTTCTTTCATAGGCAGTGAGAGGTGGATGTTTGCCCAGGGAAAACCTGGACCAGCGTAAGACATTACAGCCCATTTAGCTGTGGATAATTAATTGCCCTGCTGAGAGAGGGTGCTGCCCTCACTCTGTTGGCACGAAGGTGTGTGAGAGCACTCCCTCCTCTGCCCGAGCAAAACCAGCTGTGTTTGTTTCAGCAGTTCAATAGGTGTCTTGAGTTAGTATTGCGCAGAGCATACTGGGGAGAGTTCATGTGACCCACACAACTGGCAGGGCCATTGCAGGAGGCATTTCCAGCCAGTACCGGTACAAGCAGCTGGGACCAGTAACGTCTTAACCACACCAGTTCAACCTGCCAGCCTCCGACTCCGGGGCTGCACCGGCAGCACGCACGCATCCTTGACCTGTGAACTAGCCCAGAGGAAACATCGTGGAGAGCAGTGGGATCCAAGCTCTTTTTGTCATAGGATCAGACACTGGACACAAGGACAGAGGTGGTTGCGGGACTGGGTTTTCCCTGTCTGTCCTGTTGAGGCTATTGCACTTTGTGTAAATGAGTATTTGCTCTGCCAATGCTTGCGAAGACTAACAGGTATTGCCAAGTGCCACACCTTTAATGGAGAGATTGACCTGCTTGGCGGTTACTGTGTGACACAGTGGTTAGCGTGCTCGCATTTCCAGTCTGTATTACATAACAGGTAGAAGAGGGCTTGAAGCTGGTTTTCCAACACTATGGATTCACAGAGGCTTCTGCCTCTAATTCAAGACTCAGTTCAGCATAAGAGCTTGAAAAGGTTTAACAGGTTAAACTGGAGGAGGGAGGGAGGTGGGTGAGAACCCAGCTTGAGAGCTCCAGTAAAGCTTAGGAATGAACTAGGGCTTTCTATAAGGCACCGTGTGCCCAGGGCAGGAATATAGGGGCCTGCATGTGAGTGTGGCAGCTCTGGAAGAAGATGAAGGATTCTTGACTGGGTAAGACCCTGAGCAACCAAACGTGACTTCTAATTTGGCCCTGCTTTGAGCAGGGGGGTTGGACCAGGTAACCTCCATGGTTCCCTTCCAGCCTAAACTACTCAGCGACTCTGTGATTCCAGTTGTGTCTAGATGTTGGTTCAGACACTGTTTAGCCATGGATTTTTCCCAGTCTGGGTAGTGCAATTCTGCTTGTTTGCATTTGTGTAATTACAGTGGTGAAATACTTCTATTGGTATCAGTCACAAAGAACAGATATCTGAATAGAAATGTCTTTGTTTAATTTTAACAAATTGAGAGAGTGGTCTGAGACTGTAACAATAATGCTCAATGTCACATAAGACTGAACTAATTGCTATTTTTTTTTCCATGAGCACAGATATTATTTCTTTTGGGACAATTCGAGCAAATAAGATGGTTCTTGGGGTTTTTGTAGCAAGTTACTCTCCTTATCACTCCCAAGAATGTGCTGTAATCTTTGTTTGTAAGCCTAATATGCACAAATGTCTAATCAGTTTTCCAGTAGAAGAAACTAGACTAGTCATGGCTGTTACAGAGGGGAAGTTTATATCCCGTATCTCAGAAGGAAGAAGCTGATAGGGATTTTAATTTTCTTGTATTTCACCCTGGCTTTCCCTCACTTCTCCCTGCACTCAATAATCTATGTTTTGAGCCTACAAAGAGTTTGGAGTCTGCAATCACTGTCATCGCAATGGCTTCACTAGCTGGACTACATCAGTACTAGAGGGCACCAACCTTGATTCCTCAAGATCTTCTTTGTCCTCTAAGAAAGAAAATTGTCCTGGAGAATACATGCCATACCTCTGTCTAGGGGCTACTTCTCTAAAGAAGTTAAATGAAGACCTAAAGGTTTTTTGGTTGCAGAATTGGGTAGCACAATAATATACTTTGTTCAAAGAAGTTTTAAGCCCAATTTGTTAGTTTCTGTAGAGAGATGTTGCTGAGATTGACAGGCATATATATTCTGGGAAAAATGAGGTATTTGGCTTTAAATAGTAGTACTTTTACTATTTTGACAGTTTGTTATTAAACAAAAATGTTTTAGTGCAGACATCCATGCAGACATGCAGTGTGAAAGTACTCTAATATTTTGGTCTGTAGTTTGAGAGGTACATGAATGAAGATTTTTCTACATAAACTCTTGCTGCATGGATTGTATTTCACTGATGCACAAACTACTTTTGATGACCATTTATCTGTGAATAGCAGGCATATTAACATCTCTTCAATTAAAAAATAAAATAAAAAAAGCACACCACTGGCATGTATCTTATCTTATCCAAGGGCAGATGGAGATAGTATGCTGCCTGCTAATAAAGAGGAACTGTACAAATCCAAATTGTGCCATTAGCTGTTGGCTTTGTGGCTGAGAGAAGAGATCTGAAACTAGAGGAGGTAAAACGTTGGCAGCTGTACACTGGTAGCTAAGTATCCGCTATTACAGTGTTGATGCAGAGTCAGAAACTGAAGCTGTGAAATGTTAATTAGCTTTCTAGGAAGTGGGTGAGCATTGTGGCTTAGTTGATTAAGATGGTGCAACATTAAAAAGTGTCAGATGGAGAGGTAAGTTAGACTGACAGATCTGTGTTTAATCATTTATACATTACTGGTTCTGAAATGGTAATTCAGCTTCTTCCATAAAATTTTCAATAATTAGTAAGTATAACTTTTAATTAATGTTCTTTTAAACTGCAACATATTAAATATATTGTCTCCAGGATATGACAGTAAACATTAGAAGTCATAGCAACCATTTTGTGCAAAACAGTTTGGTAAAGAATTTTATGCTAACTTCATAGAAACACCCTCACCAATTTAATACATGTATGTCACTCAGAATTAATGGTTTATTTCAAATACAGCTATTCATGCAAAGAAGGAATAGTGCCTTGAAATTCTTTATATGAATTCTGTATGTCTTCCTTCTCCTTATTTCAACAGGTGACTGAGCTAGAGTGTGTGAGCAGTCAAGCCAATGCAGTCCACACACACAAAACAGAATTAAACCAGACAATACAGGAATTAGAATCTACACTGAAGAAAAAGGAAGAGGTATTTGCTAACATTTATTCTTACCTTTTCTGGTGTATCATTGCTAAAGGCTTTCAGTAGTAACCTTGTGAGAATTGATAAGTACTGTGCTATTTCCTATAGGTATTATGAAGTAAAAATTCATTTTTCAGCTTTTTTGAAATGGTTAATATTTTTCCTTGTATATAATTACATCAGTCCAATATAGAGATGGGTGTCTGAACAACAAAATATATGATTTTTTTCCTGTCTGCTTTTACCAGGCATCTTTCTTTGCAAAAGTAAGTCTGCATTGGGCCACACATGACTGTTTTGGAGCTCTCATCATAGTGATGCATTCCAAATTCACTGAGAAGTGAAGTAGTTGTAAGTGCAGCTTTCCCTTTTCTGGAGAATAGAGTTCATAGCAAGAAATGGATTAATCTCTTTTTGAGGCCAGTCTGTTTTTCAGACTATTTCTGACTAATATAGCTGACTTCTATGATCCCTACGATCAGTCCTTTCCTTAAATGTATGCCAACCTCCCACCCTGTATTTGATGATGTTTATTGTGCCATCTGCCTTGGGCTGGACCAGCAGCAGGAAATATGAGGAATTAGAGTAACACCTGCTTTGGCATGCGTCCTAAGGGAAAGCGGGTTTGTATCCTAAAATGATACAGAATTGCCCCTTTTTAGTGTTGGAAAAGGGAGGTGAAAGGACTGAATTTGAGGGAGTGTTTGCCCTGTTTCTCTTGAGGTTCCTTGAGATTTCTGTGATTCACAGTAGGCATTGATGTATCTGTTCAGATGAGCAGCGTGTCTGCATCTGTTTCTTGACTCCAACAGTGGCTGTTGTTAAGCTGCTGTTTCAAAGGAGGATTCAGAAGACACAGTAGTTGTAAAGAATTTCCCCCCAAAATGAAAAGCCTTCTCCAAACTCCCTCATACTTAAGAGATTAGTATCCGGGTGTTAAGGTTGCCAATTTTGGTGCCCATATTGGTGCTCTTTTGAATTATGCTGAGCTGTTGGATGCAAAGGTCTCTTTCAGAAAGGAGTTCTAGGAGTTAGATGTACCCCTCTTTGGGAAAGTATTTATTAGCTTTAAGTTTGAGACTTTTTAGTTTCATTAGCGGTTTTTGTTCCTTTCTCTTGAGGGTAAGCAAAGCAAAGTTCTCTTTCATTATTCATTATTTTATGTATTTTTGTTATTTTTATACCTTATTAAAGCTACCGTTTCTTACAGACTTTTTTTAATAGAAATCAGTGGTCAAAGCAGACAATTCTTTTATGCTCAGCCCCATTGTTAGTAACAGAAGAAGCAGCTCACAGATGAAAATTGGATTTTTGGTTTGAAAAAGATGCTGAAGGGACTAAAGACTAAACTAGAAACTAGAAGGGACTAAAATAGAATTTAAAGTAAAAGTTGTTTCTGTAATTGTGAGCACCCTTAATTTTCTACAAAAAAGAGTTTCAGATCTTTTGTGTGGGAGTGAGAGTCTTGGACTTTTATAGCAAATGAATTACTTACCTATATTGTTTATTCACACTGGAATTGTTCTTTTGGGATTGAGATGCAAGAATATGGGGAGCAGAGCTTCAACTCCCTGTGCCATGATAGGCAGTAGCCAGTTGGCAGTTTTGGTGTCACTGGAATGGTTTGCTCAGGAGAAGCATCAGCAGCCAGCTTACCTGTGCTGAGCCTCGGTCAGGTAAGGTGTTGCTAAAGAGATTGTTTCTTCTCCCCCAGGAAATAGAAAGATTGAAACAAGAAATTGACAATGCCAGAGAGCTCCAGGCACAGAGGGATTCTTTGACCCAGAAGTTACAGGTGAGCCACAGTGTGTTATATTATTTTAGATAGAAAGGAAAAATGATTAACAAGTGAGCAGTTCACATGAGCAGCTTACACTCTGTGTACTGATGTTGCCAGATAAATAAATAAGTTCAATTGTATTGCAAAGCTTCAGGCCAGGATGCTCCTCTGATATTTGTACCAAAATTTCCACGTGCTGTAACATGGTATTTTTTTTCTTGAGGGGAGAGTTTCAAATCTCACTTACAATTCCACAAATTATTCTCTTATTAGCAGATGTCCTTCATTAATACGTGTGCTGGGCAGTTCGGATCTCATTTTCACAGTAGTGTCTTCGCACAGGTCTGGTGTGCTACTAAACTATCAGGCATTGTATCATCATGTTGCAATGAGTCTGTATTTAGCTTTTAAACGTAGGCTGATAAGGTAAAGGTTAAAGTGTTCTTGTGTAGTACAGACTTTAAAAGCAGAAATTGACATTTTCTTGGAAGTATTTAGAATCGTTTTGTTTTTATTGTTGTTCTGGGTTGTTTTTTCACTGTGTAAAGCTAGATACCTTAGCCTACTACAAACAGCATATGCAGCCTTCCACTTCTGTGAATCAGTTTACAGTAAGCCCCAGTATAAAGGCTGTTAGTCTGCCTGTTTAGTAACCTTGTAATAGAAATGTTTTCACTCGGTGAACAGACAGTAACTGCTACTGAAATCTGTGGGATCCATAGGGCAAGACTGCCTCATTCAGTAATTCCTAGAGTCATGCATGGGTGGCTAAGGCCCTCCCTTGCTACAGGTGAACCCCCCTGTTCTTTTGTCGCTGGGCTAACTAGCCAACACAGACATGCCTCCCTTGTGAAACACCAGCCTTCTGAATGAGGCTGCCCCAAAGTTTAGATGGGTTTAAACTCTGCATTCAGACCTCGGAGTTTTACCACAGCTGGAAACTCAGGCATTAAGTAGCTTGAAATCTAAAGTGCTTAAAGATGACCCGCACTGTTTCCACTGCTTGACCTAAATCATGCTAAAACCAAACTTCATCAGACAATCCACAACTCTTAAAAATTATTATGCAGATTTCCTTTGAAATTGATTATATGAATTCAAACTTCCTTGAATCTCATTTTAGCCTGCAGAATGAACCACATAAGAACAGAATGAGTTAATCATTCTCCCATGTTCTTAAGTCAAATTACTTGTTAAAAATATGTTATGGTGTTTCTTTAAAGACCGTTTTGAATATATCTGAGCTAGCCTGTTCCAGCATTCCTAAAAATTGTTGCTGGCTTTAGACTAAGCATGGAGGTTTTCAGATGCAAAAGAACTTACTTGAGACATTCCAAAAGGGAATTATAAAGAAAGTTGGAAATTGATCTAACAGTAGCGTATACAACAAATGCAGTATAAGATCACAAGAAAAGTAATAATGAGCTGGGAATCATCTATCCTTAGCAAGCAGAATTATGAGAGACTAGTAAAAGACTAAAGATGTTTTAGAATTAGAAAATGCCAATCCTTTGTTAAAAATTATACTTTATAGAGTTCAGTGGCCTTTTTTGGTCTGTCTTTAGTAACTAAATGAATATGGTGTGTATACCTGTCCATATGTTACTTTGTAAGTAATCACTTAATTTCTCAAAATGGTTCTATACAAAAAAGTTTAAAGCTGTCGTAGGATCCAAGTTAAAAGTTGTCTGTCTTCATCTTAAAGTTTCTTATTGACCTGAGGCAGCCAGCGTAGAAGGTCTTGCATCTTTGCTTACTGCTACGCTCTTTCTGCTTTGATAACGCTGGCCCTCCCTGAGCCATTTCACCCTACACCTGTGACGTCAGTGCAATAGTGTTTTCTTCTGTAGCTCTAGACTAACCATCCCACATCTGTTCACTTAATTGACTCATCATTTGTTTTCAACGTGATTGTCTCCGGGGTCCGTATCTGTTCATCCTGCTCTTTTTTCTTCTGCTTTACTTTTTCCCCCTTGTGTTTGCAAATAGATTATGTAACTCTAAAATATTTTGGAATTCAGCCTATAAAGAAACCACTGTATAAAGAAATTATTATATCAAGGTGTACTGCATTTCTGACACACTCTCATAAGAGAATGAATTAGAAATCCATCATTGGTGAATTCCAGTGAGGAGCAGTATGTTATCACAGTGAAGGGTAAGTATTGAGGGCCTCGTTACCTAATAATTTCATTAGCAACATAGAGAAGGCATATCAGTGAGTCATAATCAGTATGACTCTCAGTAAATCAGGACGTCTTTATGACTATGGCAGATCCCAAAACATAGCTGTTGTGTATAGTTTGAATATTTTATTCTCATCCTTGCACTGAATTCTACAAGAAATTATTACAGTACAAACAACAAACTTAACTTGTTGCTAATTTATGTCTTTTCTAAATGAAGAAAATATACAAGAAATGTATATACAAGAAACTAGGCCTGCTGTAAGAGGAAAAAAAACAGCATAAAATAAACCTTCTAAAGGCCCTGAATTTGTTAGACGAATCAGTTGATTATTGGCTGAGATTAATTGCAAACAAAGTGAAATGACACAAGTAGAGGAACAGAATACATTGCATGAACAGCTCTCTATTGCTTCCCATCAAAAAGTAAAAATTTTGAAGCAGACAGACTTGTAATAGTAAACTGCACATGAACTGGATATGAACTTGTAATGCAATGCCATTGCAAAGATCAGAAGTACTAATCTAGGATACATGTGTATAAGGATCTAATGTAGAAGTTGGGGAATAGCATTTGCCAGAAGTTAGGAGCAAAAGCTTCTGGCATATTTCAGTTAGTCCTACTTCCCATAAGTCATTAAATATGTTAAGCACAAATTAAGGAAACTAAAACAGGAGGAAGTATGGGAGAAAGTATATCTGAGAAAATATTTGGGAAACTAAATGGATATTGATTAGAAAAGAGATGTCAAGAATGGAATATAAACTACTGCAGGCATACACAAGCTGGAAATTTAAACAAAAGAAAGGAACTTGTCTAGTTTGAAGGATGCAGGGCAAGGAACAGTAATGGAGAGTTAGAAGCCTTATGGTGGATATGGGTAAGGAAGTTACTACATTTACAATAAAGGGTGTTTTTTGTTTGTTTGGTTGGGTTTTTTTGCTTGGGTGCTGTCACCCTAACATCTCACAGCAGAACAATTCCTAAGTTTAAAAGCATTTGAGGAGGGCCTGAAAGATGATGTTCAGTGCTAGATACAGGCCAATGTGCTGTTCTTCAGACCCAGATGGTATGTGTGTCATCAAATAAAACATTCATATCCATGGATTTGTTGCAAAATGATCCCTTTTATCACTGGCTTCCCTACTTAGAGAAATTAATTATCTCTTGGTTAAGAACAGTGGCAAGGAGAACTCCTAGAGCATATAAGGTTGGTGAGTGGAAGATGAATACTGACAGGAGAAGCAGGAAGCATGAGGCAAAGTGAAAAACCAGCAATCGGTTATGTGCGACCAAAGAAAGGAATGACTCGTTACTGCAGAGCTAACGGAACCCTAGATTTCTTTTTTTTGTCCTCTACTACAGTCATTATGCCACAGTGGATCTCGATTTTGTGCAGTCATTTTAGTGTTTGTCTAATTCGATTTGGAGTGCAGGAGTAGGCCCAGTGGAGGAGAACCTACAGAAGATATGGCGTCAGTTATAATTGCTCATTTATAGCAATTGTGAGGTAGTTATTCATTATGTAAGTAAATGTATTTTTATTTATATTGTTTCTTTTTCAGTTAGTTTCCCATAATGCATCCACAACTATATTAGTCCATGTTAAACTAATTGAAATAATTCTTTTGTTGACCCTGGAAGCAAGAGGCAATTCCTGCTTTCAGCTGTGCTATTCAAGATGAGTGATCAAAACACAGTGATTTTTAACTAGCCTATTTACAAACAAGAAGCAAGTGAAGTATTCCAGTTTAGTTTGGAGGTAACCCTTGGCTATACTAGTATTCATAGGCAGGAGAAAATCAGATCTGGCTCCCAGCCTTATCACAGTTCACAAGGGTTGTGGTTCTAAGCTCTCTTTTATGATTCCCTGATGTTCTCTGCCTTTTCCACCTGCACGGGTCCCAGAGCTCACCCCCGTGATGGACACCGGGAGCCAACACAGAGCATTGGTCATATCACCTTATAGCTCATCTGCCCAGAGGTACAACAGCTGATCAACACTGCCATCTCACCCCTTACAAGTGGAAATAT
This sequence comes from Dromaius novaehollandiae, assembly GCF_036370855.1. NCBI lineage: Eukaryota > Metazoa > Chordata > Aves > Casuariiformes > Dromaiidae > Dromaius > Dromaius novaehollandiae. The sequence goes on along the minus strand of NC_088130.1, from coordinate 45,591,460 downwards.
GTTTTAGGCAACTGACTTTGGCACAAAGTTGCCTTTTTATATCTGTCACTCTTGACTGCCCAAATACATATTCTGTATGGGTCAGGGTGTCTCATGTGATGCAGCTGAGATCACTCCAGTGTAAATACTAATACGTGCATTCGCTTTGAGGAAGGGAGAAGAATAAAATAATAAAAACAGTAAAAGAGTGGGAGGGCAGAAAGGAGAGTTAGTCATAACGGGAGGAAACGATTGCAGCAGAATGCCAAATAGCCCTCTCTAGCGACTGGATGAAACAAGTTGTAAAAACTCATAGCAGCTCCATTAAGAGCTCCAAATACAATTTTATAATAGTCATTTGTGACACAAAGGGCTGCTATAAAGGTAAGTGGTGATTAAAAAATGTTAATGTACATAAATACTAATCTATTATTCACTTTTGCAGAAAATGACTGTGCAGGGTATATGGTGTACTAAGTGCACAGTCCTTGTGCTGTCTTTGAAAGCGCTTTTCATAACTGAAATTATTAAATTCATTATGAAATTAAGAAATGTACAGTAAGTGAGACAAACTCAAATAACAATATGCTGTTCCAGACCAGATATGCTGGTAATTTGAGGTAAGAGAGGAGACCCAACCTGCATAAATCAGAGCAACTGTAACCTCGCTTCTCTTTCATACACAACCCAGAGCTGCTAGCAGCCCCAGCACAGAGCTCTCCCCCTCATTCTAGCTGGCATGAGGCAAAGTGGTGCTGTGCTGTTACCTGCAGCAACCGTGGGCTTCTCTTCCCCACGGAAGTGAGCAGAACTTGCTCAGTGTCGAATCCGATGAGCTACCTTCCAAGTGCTGCTGCTTCATCTTTGCACCTGTTATATTAAAACAGCTTGTATGTATGGAAGCTCACTAATAATTCACATGCTTTCTGTGCTCTCTGTGTATTGCAACAGAAGCTGTTGAAACAAAATTTGAAAGACTTGTCCCAGCAAGACAAGATACTCAGCTAGCATTTGCTGTTTTAAATTTGTTACAGTTGATTTCACCTTGTGATCAGTATAGCTAGTTTATATTTCAGTCTTAATTTTCAGTGTGAAAAGGCATATAGTGTGGGACAGTATTAAGGTAGTATTCGTTGACACACAAAGCAGTAATCTTTGTGAATTATGAGACCGTTTAATATGGACTATACCCTTGAGCAAGTCACTGACTAAACAGTTTTATCCATATCCAAAAGTTTCTGTTCTTTAGATGAATTAATGAAAAGATAGAAGAAAGGAGTTGCTTCTGATAGTGCATATTCAATCCTAACAAAAATTTGGATTCTGATTTTGGTTTAGTGGAAACTTTGAAGGGTCACAAATGCTTCTAAAAAACAGAATTGACAAAAATAGCACATGAATGCCAGCAGAAGGTTAGACTGCTTTCTGTTTATAGACAACACATTAACATATTATGTATTTTCTCTGAAGGAAGTAGAAATTCGAAACAAAGACCTGGAAGGACAGCTGTCTGATCTAGAGCAACGTCTGGAGAAAAGTCAGAATGAGCAAGAAGCTTTTCGCAATAACTTGAAGACACTTTTAGAAATTCTTGATGGAAAAATATTTGAACTAACAGAATTACGAGATAACTTGGCCAAGCTAATAGAATGCAGCTAAAGAAAATGGGATTTCAGTGCCAATCAGCTTAAAGATGCACTGTCTCTCTTCATAGGACTGTGTTGGGCTCTGCATCAAAGTTGCACAAAATTAGAAAATGCTCCTCTAAGAGGGCTTGTTTTAAATTTGAGTCATATTTGAGTGTAAAATTTAGAACTCAACTTGTAGCTAGTTGAAGAAAAAAACAACAACAAAAAAACTTGAATTACAAATTACCTCCGTGTACATTATTGGCCATAGATAACTTGAAAGATATTAACAGTAATTGAATGCAATCCTTTTCTAATTACTAGTGATGGAAGAATTAGCAGTGTCCCAGGTCACATCCCCTTTTTGTTTTACACAGAGTAGAGGTTATCTGCTGTTTTATTTATTTAAGATATTTAATTGCTGTGTTTTGTGCAAAAACTTAGTGATGACAGCCCTGTATTTTGTTATAATCTTAATAATTTCTCAGGATACTTTGCACTGTTGAGAAGCAGTGCCATTACCAATTTATTCTTGCCAGGAGTGAGAGAGTTGCATCTTTAATTGAAACAGAGTTACTATACCTGCTTGTATAAAGTTCTTCCTTTGGGTTTTTTTTGTTGGTTGGTTGGTTGTTTTTTTGGTTTATATATATATACATATATATATACACACACATACATGTATATATATTATATATTATATATACATGTATGTATATATATACTGGAAGATACCGTATTTCTTTATGAAGTTTACTCTGGTGTTCTACAATATTGTCCAGTGTAAGGTTTACTTTTTCATATGAATTCCATGTAATTACAGTGAGATACTATCTTCCACTTTACTATATATTTTGAAGCCAACCAATGATGGCAGGTGAGTTCCCCAAGAAAAAAGAAAAAGAATTTTTAATGTAAAATCTGACTTGCACAGATAAAAAGAAACTGCCAGTGATTTATTTTCTGGCATTATTAAATATCAAATATACATGTTCAATTAACTGTTAACCTGTTTTGCAGGAGACTTTTTCATTATGTCACATGAATTTCAGGTTTTGCAGATAATGGCTTATGGGGAGCACTGTTTATAATAGACATCATTAAGGGCATAGAGCTTTTGCAAGGGATTACTTGTATACTGAATTTGTCCAGCCGAGAAAGCTGTTTCTAGAAGTTTTGTTGTCACAGCAAATTGAAATGGAGACACGTTTACTCTTTTATGGGTCTTCATATCACATCTTTATTGAAACTACACCAGGCAATATTTTGAACTGTTAACTAAATGTTTAAAAACAGGAAATTGAATTCAATTATCCTCAGTGAGCAGGTTTTAAAGTTGTTTTGATGTAATTTTAACAGACTTTTGGCAAACACGCATTTCTTTATATACTAGATTTATTTAAAAAAAAAGAACTCTTTGAAAGGTAAGCCAAGTGTCATGTGTCTCGCATCAAAGTACATTCTTGCCATAAATTGCTTGTAATGTTGAAGAGGGCTTTTTAAAAATGTATGAATGAGTGTCAGACTTCAGAGTCGAAAGATGCACTGACCTTTATTTGCTCCCCAAATTAATTTGAATGTTAAACATGAAATCTAGCTGCTTATTAAATTTGTATAATACAATTTTCTCCCTTTAGAGACTGCTATTCAGAACTAGAAAAGATAGATTTGTTTTCATGTGTGTACTGTATGTATATACCATATAATACACACAGGTTCTTGTTTATATTAGAAATACGTGCTTTATTTCTAAAATACATTTTTTTTTCTTTATCAGTGATTTATCAGGTGTCTCCTGACTAGTCAGGAAAATGGTTTAGGTCAAATGCTAAACCATCATGTATTATACTGTATGAAATGTACACAATGTTTAAGTTTTCTCCATATTTTTAGGGTATTTTCTCACCTATTTTATTTATTGAAGGGGTGGGGGGAGCTTGGTTCAGCGTGCTACTGGTTGAAAACTTCACGGTGAGCTACTGGTTTTTCATTTGGTGGATTTTAGATGGTGATGTGTATAGCTTTATCAGATCCAGGTGAGAAGATGCCACCAGGTTTTAATTTACCTGAGGATATTTGGGCCTGATTCTTCTGTCACTTGCACTGCTGTAAACCAGATGTATCCCTAGTGATGTCAATAACGTTCAGTTGTTATCACATTTGTGAAAGTGTACGGAGAATCTGGCCAACTAGTGCTCAGTGGACATAATTAGGAGGAAGAAAGAATAAAAACAATAGAAAGTTGATGCTGGAATAAATGTAATATTATTTTTAATGATATTATTATTGACATTTTTAAAGATATGATGTCATTTACATGTGGGAGAAGAGTGGACAAAAATATTTCCACTTAAATTTTGTGTATATGTGTGGTACATGAGTATTTCTATGTATACGTACACACACATATGTATATATAGAACATGGAAAAATTTAGATGTGCACATTTTTAATATTTTCCTATTGAAATTAAATTTAAAATTGGAAATTGATACTTGAGAATTTCTTTTCTCATACAGTAGATATGCTTCATTACACTTTTTTAAATAATATGATTACTGAGGGCTGCACCTTTGAATTCCCAAATAGTCATCAAACATATATATGGGATAAGGTGGACATACGTGCACATATAAATAACATCCTGTTATTGAGAGTACTTTAGATGTTCATTTACAGTAGGTGAGTGTTTAGAAAATTTAATCTAAAGTTCATATTTAGGTGGCTATACCTACTGTAGCCCCTCCACTTTTGTTTTAAGATAATAATTTGCCTATTTGAAACATGACTTTTCCCAGAGACAGGTATTATGCATTTTATTTATCTTTAGATGAACATATATATACCAGAAAAGTTTCGAGTACTATAGCCTGAAAATGCCTACATGAATTTGCTCAGGAGAGGAGAGCAATCACATTGTGCATAACTTGTTATATGGCAAGTATGGAGTCTTGTAGAAAAAGAAGGCAAAAGAATTACAAAAAAAACCTAACAAAAATACCTAAGGAAAAGAAAAAAACAAAAATTTTATTTTGAAATACACTTGCTGTTCTCTGGAGAATGTACTTTTTATTTTTTTCTAAACTCTTTTCCAAGTATGTGCAAGTGATAGCAGCAGCTACCTTAATCTTTCAGGTGCTACTGGATTTTGCATTAGCATGTTATGTTGTGAAATCCTGACTTTGACATAAAAGATTTTTGTAAGTATATCCCCATCTGGATAGGTAGTTTTTGGAGTGTCTTGTTCATAATCCATATGCCTCAATGATCCAGAAACTGCATTTTTCTATGTGTACAAATTAAAACGTGTGAACTGATCTGTCTGTTACAGACTGAGAATTCCTTTTCCTGGCTAATATCCAGGAAAGAGGAGAAAAAATGATAATGCAGAAATCATTGTTACAAGGTCTTTAAGAAGAAACGTTTTCAGGTAAAATATAAATAAATAAAGGGCTAAACCAGATGCAACACAAATAAGTATTGCTTAATGCTATTGGTGGCATTCCCAGGATAATTCTTTTAAAGAAAACCCTGTGAGAATGAACAATGTGTCAATTAAAGATGAATATTTTGAGGTGTTCCTTTTCAGTTGTCAGTTGTGGAAGGTTTCTGCTTTCTGCTCATTTTTCTACCAGGAACTAACTTCAGGTTTAACTTAAATAAGGGTCTGAACCTCAATTTTTTAATCATCTTTTATATTCTGTATTGAAATGGCTACTGAACAGCATTCTATGTACACCACATTCATTAGGAAGTTCATTTCAAAGGCAAAATCAAAACTTTTTCAGAAATACATCATGGAAGAGGAATCGAACAATGTTGCAATCCTTAGTTCTCTGCAGAACTGTGAATGTCAATAAAAGCAGTTAATTTTGTTGATTACAGGAATCTTGGATTAGACTGAGGCCAAGTGTAAATCTGATTTGAAATCAGCTCCTGATATCAAAAGGCAATTAAAAAAACCCCAACCATCAAGAAATATTGGCCAAAAATGTGTATTCTCAGTAAGTGAACATGCCAGTTAAGTGCACAGTTAGACACTGTTTTTTTTCAGGAAGGGGACCTAACTGTGCGAAGCAATGTTCAAATTGTCTTGTTTACATTTTCTTAATAATGCTGCATATATGCACTACCTCTGATTGGTGCTAAGCAGAGAACGTATCACTGAATAATAGATTTTTTTTTTAATCTCTATTTTCACTTAGTAGTATTAGTTCTTTGTTTTACTCCACTTATGTCAGATAAGTATGATTAATTTTACCCATTATGTTAAATGCTTGGCAACAATGAACAGAGTTTGGGGATAGATCCCGGATTCCAGTTCAGCTGTCTCCCCTGTTCTGGCTGTGCGAGGCAGCCAGAAAGCTGGGGCAACTCTCTATCGCAATACCACCCGCACAGGCGAATCTCTAGATAGTGCAGTGGGTTCTTGCACCATATGGGGTCTCACAGCTTGCTCGTCACAACCTCTCAGGGACTTCTGGCTGCCAGTACTGCCTCTGTGCTTTCGGCAGCTCATCCTAGGACCAAAGAAACACACGCGTAATTATAGCTGCGTTCTCCCTCATAGCCTGGTCTCACATGAGCAGAGCTCAGCTGGAACGATACAGCTGGCATTTTGTGTCATTTTCAAACGTCAGTTCTTATGCTGGTAGGCATGGGAAGGAGGAATAACCTTCAAAGATGTTTTAGACTTTGGGGGAAAAAACAGTTGTCAAAAGGATTCCTTTACCTGGCACTGGTAGCTCTAAGATGGGCAAGAATGGTTTGTACAGCAACAGAGAGAGCACCTGACCTGTGCATCAACAACAAAAGCTTTGTTAAAAGGGGTCTTGCTTTTCTTAGGCGTTCACATCATGCTAATTTTGAGCACATCCAGCTTGCCCCTAAACCCTACTACCAAATGGGTGCCAACAAGATGACTGCTATAGGCTTTGCAAGGGCAGGATTAGGTCTGCTTTATAAACATCCAAAGCTCTGGCACTCTGCAAACCCCACTTCCTTCCATTCTTTTATCTTCACAACTCTAGAGATCTGGGATTGGTATTAGTCATCTGTAGTGGCTGAAGACAACTCCTGTTTTTCTGCCATCAGTGCCTGTCCCCTGTGGTGTTGGAATAACAAAGTTTTGAGCTGGATTTGGGGGTTTTTCTCATCCTTTCTTTAGTTTTGAAGTAGTTTCAGATCTTGTCCATCCCTGCTCTGGGAATTCTCATCTGATTCTCATCTCACTGCATGAATCCAGCAGTGTGTCAATCACTTTTGCTTCCGCTAGACACAGAATAGCAAGCCAGAAGTTTTCTATGAAGAGAACTTCCATTTCTATGACTGCAATAATTTTTGAAGAGGAAGAATTTTTCCCCGTAAATCAAGCAGGAGGCAGAGTGCAGAACCTTCACAGACAATATGTGCATCCAGGGGCTAAGGAGAGAGGAAGAGCTACACTGACAAGGTATGTTTAAATATAATCTGTGTCTGGAGTTCCCCTTTTTGAACTAAATTAAATATGGTTATTTAGATACTTGCAAGCTAAGTTTTTCAGAGTGTGAACAAGACCATTAAGATTCTCTGAGTTTGGGTTGTATTTCATTAAATGATGACAGGAATTCTCTTTAAACAAGAAAAGGAAGTAGGAAGTAGAATGATCCTGTTGCAATTCCCTGCAAGAGAGGCATTACAGGCCTTAACCAGTAGATGGAAATGTAAAAAAAAACATTATATTCTCTCTATCTGAATATACTGTTCTTTTATAATTCCAGCAGTGTCATTTCTTAGTAACCCTCAGCAGTGTAAGGAACCAGAGAGACATATGGCTTTAAAAATAGAGAGGCACAGCGGTCCAGCTATCTCACCCTTCATGAGAGGAGCCAGGATAGTACTGTGTCGCTGAGCAACACAAGTATGCATCCAGTGTGGGCATCCTGCACTGAAGTCCATACTTAGACATCCTCACTGCTACGCATGTAAAAGCAACTCAAACGTGGCTATATAGGCTTCACTTGCTGGCTGTCCCAGAGGCATCCCCAGAGGGTTTTGTTGTCCTTTGTTCAGAAACTTCCGTTTCTAGCTGTAGCACCAATGTTACTAAACCAGTCCTTTTGCTCCAGAGCATTCTGCATGCAGGGGGAGAAAATGGAGGGAGAATTTTGTTCAGCAGATCAGAGAGAAGCGGAATAATGTGTTGGTTTAATACAAGCACCATTTCCCCACCTCTTTGAAAGAAAAAAAAACATGAAAGCATTATTTTGGGTGGTCATTGTTATCATTTGCATCTTCAAGTCAAAAGACTTTTTTTTCCCCTCTTTTTTTTAACCTGGAGCAGCCAGGCACATGTTTACAATAAGTGTAAGAAAGTGTTAAACTGTATCCTGGAACCAGATGGATGAAAAAAAACCCAGTGCCTTCCTCTCCAAGCAGGGCACATCAGCAATCCAAAAGCACATAAGATAAATGTAGGTGCAGTGGAGGTGCGCTTTGTGTTTCTGAATATTTCTTACCTCAATGAAGGAGTTGGGAAAGCCAAAGCAGCAGAGAGGAGAGGCAAGAAGGAAGCATCAGGCATGCTCTAAGCAAGCATTACTGGGGAATGCCAACATGAAGAATTCTGAGTCAGAGCAGGCTACAACAGTGAGCAAAACAAGTATTTTCAGAAGACAGGAGTTTGTATGCTCTGTATTTATGATGACTGCATTGCAGAAACAGTTGACTGTCAGCAATTTTTCCTAATAGAAAATTCCTATAACATGTGTTTAACTCTTCAGTTAAGATACAGTAATCTGTCAGGATTGTCGGGCTGTTTTCAGAGGGAAGAAACTTAGCTGATTTTCCTGCTAAAAGAAAGGGACTGTATGCCAGGCAGCAGAAATTCTGCTCAAGCCAGAGGATTTCAGTGAATATCTAGGATAGGAGATAAATATGTTGCAAAGGAATTAAAGCTTGTACAAAGATTAGAGCAAATCTCTGTACAGCAGGTACAATGTGTCTGAATCAGATTGGGAAATCTAGTCTGGACCAGCAGGATAGGTAAGTAGCAGACTGTGCTGTAGGGCCGAAGTCTTTCCAGGAAACTGAGAAAAAGAATGCCCAATTGCAATAATGAAGCTGTAACAAGGACCTCTGTAATTAAAAATAAGATCCAGAAAGAAATCAAGGCATTACAGACCACAGAGGAAGTCAGCCACATGGATGAGCAATCAGGCACACGGGAGAATCTCAGTGCATCCAAACATAGGCAATCACTTCTGTAACCCTGGTGGAAAGGTGGACTTTTTTGTAGATAAAATGACAAAGCATTAAACTTCAGTTGAAGCTCAGGAGTAGCTTGGTGGCTGTGGAATTTGTCATGATGTTTTGAAAAATCACTCTTGATGTGTTGCAACCCGAAAAGGGAGCCACTGCTTGAGGAAGTTGGAAGCTGACTTCCACAGTTGCAGTAAGTATAGCTTGGTTTTATTTTAGACAAAAGCTGGTGTGTATCTACTTGGAAAATAAATTGGCAATAATGGCAACAGCAGTGTTTCAGGGGATCACGCCTTCATTGACTTAAGGGTCCTGGCAGATCCAGGTGAAGAAATTTTAATTTACAGTATTTCAGTATATTTACGAGGCTTTTTTTTAAAGGCACCACAGGACTTCCTAGCGCAACAACATGCTGATCGGTTAATGGAAGAACCTTTTAAGTACACTTGGGATTCAGCTGCTTTCCTCCCATTGGGCGAGTCCAAGGGGAACAGGATCTAAAGTCTGCATTGTTTTAATGCTTTAACCAAGCTGGTAGTGACACTACTAAATGCTTTACTAGTCAAAAGGTGCCATGTAGCTACGTTGCTTTTCTTGATCCAGTCCTCTGGCCATGAGCACCTGCCGAAGTGACTAAATGGTCAGACCTCTCAAAGGGAGCTTTAACATCACCTATGAAACCTGTTAAAAAAATCACATCAACCTGTGACAGCCCACCCCCTCCAGGGTTGCTTAATTTAAAGAAACATTGGTGGGGAGTGGATAAAAGGCTGTTGCAGAGAGGATGGAAATAATTTGTTCATACTGTGGTAATGGGCAGGTAGAGATGTCATGAGCTTATGTTTCAATTAGCTATTAAGAAAAAAACTTCTACCAGTAGGTACTGAAATAGATCATTTAGCGAGGCTGTGATCTTCCATCAGCACAGTCCTTCAGGAACTACTATAGGAATGCCATAGGTATATGTGCTCCTGCGACAAAGGGCTATGCTATGTGTCGGTGGGTTCCCCCCACCCCCCTGGGTTGGTATTCAGAAACCAAGAGCAGTGGTCTCTTTGTCCAATTGTTTTTACAGGTTGCAGTCAGTTTACTCACAGCAAGTGGGGGGGACAGGGGGACATTTATATGATGCTTCATATAAATCTGATTCATAAAATAGCTGTAGTGTTGTTTAAATTGTGCAGTTAACACGCATGGCAATTACAGCATGCATTGATGACTTTGTAAGATAAGAGCTGAGTTACATTCCTACAAAAATTTAACGGGATTAAAATAAAAATCTCTATTGAGGAAAAAAAATGTATAGCTAATAGAAATGCTTTGTATGAATTGCATGATTCTTAATTTTTCCTCATTCCTGTGACTTTTAGATAATAGTGCATGGAGGGAGTGCGATGCAAATTAGAGCAGAAGTTTAAGCTAAAAGAATGACGTAAACCGTTAAGTTACATTTGAAAGACCATGAATGTCCTCGACCTTATGTAAGCAGCACAGGGCATAGTGAGATGTTTCCAAGAAGTTAAGTCTACTGTCTTTAGTGATGAGGAGAAAGAGTGAAAAGAAGATATATATATATAGATATATATATATATAGGTAGCTATTGCATTCACAAGCATCTCCAGCAAACATATCCCACACACAGCACACAAATAGAGCAGGAATGAAGGGAGGAGAAGGCAAATGCAGGAACTAGCCTGGAAGGTAAAGTCTGATTTTTTTTTTTTTTTTTTTTTTTTTTTTTTAGCTGGGGGTTTGGTTAGTTAATGAGGAGAGAGTGAGCCCCAGCACTAATGCAGACAGACAGCAGCTGTAGCGGCACAGATAAGAATCTGCACCATTTTATCCACTGGCCCTTCCTGTTGCAAGCTGAACCGGGCTCCAAAGGAGATATGTTATCTTTTATTAAGCTTATGAAAGTCTAGACAGGAAACATGACAGTGGAGTAGATCTGCATAAAGTACAGATAAAGTGACACAACTGAGAATTTGAGAGCAAAGGGGAAAAGGAGAGGAAGGCATCTCAGTGGTAGTAAGACTGGTCTACAGTTTTGCAGGACAGAAAATTGGCCAGAAGCTTGCAGTGTTTCTGTGAACAAGACAGGTTATGTTGCAGTGCTGGTATAACTGACTGGTAAAACCTTTGAAAGAGTCTTCTGCTATAGTGCAGTTTGTATCAGCAAAGTGATGCTTCCAGCAGGTAAATTAAATGGCCTACATGCTATACTCCAAAGTTTACAGAGGATGTTACAGTTACTTAGGTTAATTACATCGCTCATCCCTGAAAGATATAAACATGGTGGCAAAAAGCTGTATGTAGCATTAGAGCTAGATAAACTATTGGTGAGCTCAGGCTTTGCTGGCAGTGGTGAAACGCTGGTGGTTTGTTGGTTCAGAATTACCTCAGAAGTCTGGGATTCTTGTGAGCATCCCTCCTACTCTAAAAAGAGTAACACTTGCAAAATGGGTTTCTCTCTGTGAGAGGAAGCAGTAGTGAGAACTGCTGAGAAAAGGAGCATTTCATAGGTTTTGACAGAAGAGATTTGACAAACTCACTTCCCCTTTTTAGCTCTCTCCCTTCCCCACATCCCTTCTGCTGAGTATTAACTGATGTAAAAGAAGCTAACCCTAAATATGCCAATGATTTCTGTGAGAAAGAGATGTTGTTTAATTTCTGTAAGTTTGAGGAGGACTGTGGCCCAATGAGGATTTATTTACAATGTACCTTTCCTTTACATCTGACATGTAACTAACAAAAATAATAAATGGTGGTTATACCCATCTCCCATCTTCTATGTGTCATACAAAGATTTAGGCCTTCTTCTGAGTAACTAAGCACTGCCTTCTAAATGTGTCTATTTACTCATTAATTTGCAATTCCAGTGCATGCATTAAATATACTTCTAAGTTGTTAAGAATACTCATAAAGGTAAGTCATAAAATGCTGCTACTTAGCTACTCAAGCCAATGCCAAAGTAGGCACCAGCTGATGGCAACAAACATTCTTAAATGCAAGTTGACACTGCAGAGTAGCAGGTGTGGAGACACGCACCAGACCAGGAGTGATCACACACTGCTGAGTGTGCAGTGAAAGCATGTAGGAACTGCCCTGGTTGCAAATATAACCCTGATCTTTTACAAGAAAAGTCACAATAATGATTAAGAACTCAATGATTTCAGGCATTTCACACATTTCCTACTGGTTCTAGCACAATCCAAAATTAATAGCATATGCCATTATCATCTGAACTGAAAAACCATACTAGAAAAACTGAGACAGACCTGTACTATTTTTTGATGTTTTGTAGTGTTCAATTGTACTAGAAATACAACCTGTTTCACATTGGTTTTAAAAATGTGAAATCATGTAGTAGCTTCTTCCTGTTTTCCCTAGATTATATGTGTAAAGTGGTGCCTGTTAAGATGTCCCCCATAAGTATACAGTCTATTTTTTTTCTCACGTTAATGTATCATCTGTGCTTAGAATCTTGCCTACACCGACTTACCTGGAATATAGTTCCTGCACCAGAAACACAGGAGTGAAAGGAAGAAGATGCACAATACAAACGTATTCCCACACACCATGAGTATTTTTAATAAGGTCTAAGTCTAGATTAGTAATAGCACAAAACAGAGATAGATATATATATAGAGATATATAGAGAGATATATAAATCAAATGACAAATGTAGTCTGGGAAGTGATCAGCTGTGTATTTTTGGTTTCTTTTCCTCCAGAAAAAAAGGTAAAATTTTTCAAAACACTCAAAGTTACTGTATAAATACAGTGTTATAGAAGTACACAGCATGATGGCTGTGTTTAGGCTGTCACAATTCTTACCATGGAAAGTGTTAAAGACTCTTTTAAAGGTGCTGTCCATAAATTGCACCAGAAATCTGGCAGACAGAAAGGCTTTGGGGTTTTATTTTCATCTTTTAGTCAACTCAAACCAGAATTTCATTAGGTCACTTAACTATCTCCTCCTCCCTGGGTATCTGGTAAAATATAAGGGGGTGAGAGACTGATGTCTCTCAACACACAGACACTGTAATACAACTTCATACTCCCTTTGGCATCACAGAAGGCCCACCTAGAATTGCGCCTGCTGTACTTGAAATCAGAAAAGATGTTCATAGACAAAACAATGCCATTTCTGCAGTCAACCTCAAAATGCCCACTTAACAGAAAACCTAAACTGAGGTTGTATAGGTAATGTATTTTCAAACCTTTTAAAATATGAGTCCTTTATACGTAATTGAGTTTGCTTTCAAAATGATTATATTGTACATATACAAAAAAACAAACTGGAGAAGTTAGATGTTTTAATCTTTTACGTTATAATTGTTACTCATCTTTTTAAATTGAGTGAGTGCATTTGGAAGCTTGTTCTTTCTTCATGTTATGGTATTGCCACTAGTTAGCTTGAAAAAGGTAAGAGAGTTTAGGGGGTCTAAGCTCTTATTTCTTGGTTTACATTTCTACTCTTTCCATATAGTGTTTTTGTCTTTTGATTAAGAGATGGAAAATGTTTTTGATCTGTATTTAAGCTCAACTATCCTGCATCCTTTAAAAGCAAGATTCTTCTATAAAAGCTCATCCTTTTATGTGACTTAATTTAACAAAGATGTTACCTAATTATAATTATTTTTCTGGTGCAGCATAGCTTAGGCACAACCATCTGCCCTAAAGCAATGACCGAGTTAGGCAGCTTGCGGAAGTTAAAAGAATGATAACAATGGAAACTTAAATGAATGATGTATGAAGTTTTCTGTGGGAACCAAACTGCACTAAATTTTTTTTAAAGGCAGGTATGCATTTGAGTTTAAAACAAGACAGTGGTCAAATAAATATCCTTTAATAAAGAAAAAAGGAATCATGTTTAAGCACCAAAACTGTGAGTATGATGTTACATCGCATGTACAAGAAGGTGAGTTCAGTACTTTGTGTACAGGTTTAAACTTGAGTCATGATAGCAGAAAACATGAAATACACAGCAATAAACTTGCATTGCAGAAAAGCTGCACTAAAGAAAAAAAGAGCAAAAGGCAAACAGTTAAAACTTTTCAGTTTTTAGGTATTGCTAGAAATGTTTGCTTACTTTTTTTTTTTTTTTTTACCTTTTTTTTAAACACACTTTTTGCTTAATACTTTAGAACATTGAGCATTATTAGGTATAGTAAATTTGCAGTCATTTACAATAAAATATGCATTTAATAGGTCCTTTGAATATAATGGTGTGAAAGAACTTTCTTAAAGCCAAGCACAATGTGCTAGTGTTTGATTCTACCTATAGTATTGCACAAAGCTAGTGAATGGCAAATCAGTTTTCCTTTGATTATTTTTCATTTATTCAACAGCGTTAAAAAAAAAAAAAAAGTTAGTTTCATCAACCTTCACTGGCTTCATTCATGCAAGACAATCTGCAGCCGTCTGTATTTCTTGAGCTTTCATCTTATGATAATGTTATTTGTAAATATGTAAAATGAAATCCAAAACATATATAGCAACCACAGTAACATCTTGGGAGATGCTAAGTGAGCGTCCCTAGTTCCCAATGCCTATTCCCCAATTCAGAAATCAAAAAATTCCTAAAGGAATCTTAAAAATCAAGCTAGTCTAAGGCAAATTAATTACTGAATTGGTGACAGTCTCTTGAATAAAGGTCTCTGCCCTGTTAAATTATACTCACCAAAACAGCAATCATCATTCTTATTTTTTTTTTCCAAATGGACACGCTACTGGTTAGTAGCCTGAGATATCAGCTTTAAATAATAGTCTACATAGATATTACACTCAGCAGAGCAAAATTCATTGCTTGGTCATTTTCCATATTAGAGGTACATCAGAGCATTCACATTTGAGAATGGAAAGACGACCTTTTCTGTCAAATTCTGAAGCTCTGGGCCACAGAATAGAGAAGACCTGAATCACAATACAAATACATAAATGTCAGGTTGCAGATTCACCACAGTCAGAGCTGGGAGTTTTGGATTAAGAGTCAAACTGAACAGGAAGTGCAAAGAAATGTATATACAACAACAGCCCCTCCCAAAAATAAACTGGCATGCCCACCCACCCTCGCCCCTCCTAAAAATTCTAATTTTAAGTACATGTATTAGGCAGCAATTAAATATAAATTCATTTTGTAGGAAAAAATTAAATTACAGTATATTTATAGGTTAAAAACAGCCATCGCTGTACCTTTTACAGCATTGATAGCAATATGTCAATGTGCTTACTACACCAAAGAGCAACTTGCAATCAAGTTTAGAATGTGCTACTGTGTCACCTCCAGCAGCAGTCAAATTATGCAACACACTCTCCCAGTAAGGTGCTTCTATTTACTCCTTTTCTTGCAATAATCTTTGCTTGTTCTTAACATTATTTCTCTAGCACTAACCATAACAATATGCTGTTCGTGCTTATGGAACCATTACCAGAAACAAATACAGGTAAGGTAATTACATAAGCATTACAATGAAAATATTACCTGCTTACACATGTGAGTAACCTTGAGTTACAAATTACACTCTTGAAATTCAGTGCAACAAATGGAATTAAGGGTTACATTAACCAGTAAAAGTTTCTGCTTCCTCTTCTCATGATGTTGCATCTTCAATAATACTCCCACCATTACTTTAGTATTACACTTTACAGAATACAGTGCTCATAGCCAAAATGATTCTTTACACGTAACAGAGTGAAGTATGTTGAATTCCACCCCGGATGCAGCCACAAAAGGACACAAAATATGATCATATTATTTTTAGAGATATCTGGTGTAGGATGCAGGCTGTCAGATTTTTTTTTTTAACCTTGAAAGGGATGTTTAAGAAAAAGCTTTCATCTACCCTAAAAAGGCAGCTTAACTAAAACATGAAACATAGTAAGAAAGTGAACAAAATAAGAATATTGGTTATTTTTAAAGGATCTGGAGCCTCTATGAAGGAGAGAATGGAATTCATGTAGATGCAAATTCCATTTCTGATGAAAAGGCTATTGTTCTTAACCTTACATTTTAGTTATTTTAGTAGAAATTTAATATTTCATTTCTTATTCCCAATCATGAAAGATTTTTCAGTCCTCAAATATGCATCTGTAGAACAAACGTTATGCATTCTAACTCTTTACCTCACTGGATCTGTTATACTAAACTAAAACTGTTTTGGTCTGAACAAAGCAAGCAAGTTTCTAGGCACAGAAAGCTCCTGAAAGCTGACAAGTTGCTTAAGATAAATGACTAGCAATAGAACAACGTCACCACAACAATGAAGTCCCGCCACAAATAGCAAGTGGAGGCTCTTTCCTTGCATATATTTAAGAATAAGTGCCCTTTCCATAATGATGCTTGCTATGATTTCTCAAGCACCAACACCTTTATTAGAGCTTTTCTCAGCTAGACAGGTGCCAAACTCAATGCAGGACTGTCGTAATTTAAGATTCTTGTGAATATACTTAGACTTTTCCCATTAGCTGCTCTAGCTGTCCCACTACAAATTTTCACATTACCGAGAAGGATGGGAATAGTTTTATGCATTAGCCTATGTCCTACAAATGCCCAATTTTTATACCGAAGTGGAGAATTATGTGAAATTGTGACATCTAGTGACTTACAGAAGATTAAAATCTGGGATTTTGTTTAGCAGTATGTGGAAAAAAGACATTTACTTCCCACATTGAAGATGGCAATTGGAACTGATATAAACCGCTATGCTCAGCATAACTAGTTTTTGTGTTGGCATAAAATACATTTTCCTATCAGAAATCCACTTCTATAAACTAAGCTATTACAGGAATCTAAGATTTTAGCTAGGTATAAAACAGCAAGAACAATTATTTTTTGAAATCACGCACATATTTTCAAGGCAAAGTTGACAGACCACACGGAAATAAATCTGAAAACCCTGCAGTACAGTACAGCACAGAGCTACTTGGATATATCACAACACGGTGATAAACTGTGGATGCAAACATTGTGCAAGAGGACCATTACACCTATATGTTAAATCATACTATTTTCCTTTGACTGGGAATTTTGCCACTGTCCCATATGCACACAGTAAGGAATAAAAATGCAGGCTAGAAAACAGAATAAAATGGACATAGAAGCTGCACAATCACCACTATTAATTTAGCACTAAGTTGCACATGAACTGTATCATCTGAATTACCATCCGAAATCATAGATCTGCTTTGTGCTACAGCCATAAATTCATTTCATTTTAAAGAGTGGTGTGACTGGAAATACAGACAACCGCAGAGCAGAAATACACCACTGCCTTCAGTACAGGCTATGTCAAATGATTATGAAAAGTTCTGAAATTACTGTAATTGCTGCCCAAATACAGTGTCAGACAATTTACAACCACGCCACGCAAATCTGGGTTCGCAGAAGCAGGTGAAAGGGGGGGGGGGGAATCTTGTATTTTCAGGTCCTTGAAAAGCCTGGGAACACTCAAGTGTTTTATAGAGCTGGTCTTCTCATGAGAGAAGAACACAGCTCTGACAAGTAATTCATACAGCAGAACTGATACAACTCTGAAATGCTGCTGCTCACAGGTGCTTTGAAAATGAGTGTTCACTAGCTTTAAAAATAAGGCAACAAAGTTAAGAGAATGCCTGTCAGTAGCAAGGGTAAATTGACATCCTTTTGAGATGTTTGATAAAACTTTAATTTCAGGACAGCCACAGCAAAACAGCTGACAGGTCCAAGATCTGAGGTTCCTTTAGGCTATATAACCTATTGCTAAGGTAAGTACTCTTGTTCCTATTTAAAAAAGTAAATGGCAAGACGTGAAATCTCCTGTTATAAACATTAACTCAGGATGTGTTCCATTATATGACAGCAGCAATACTTAACTCCACTTAAAAAAAGTCCACATAGTAATTTGTCTTTCACAAAAGGAACAGTGAATGGAACATATCCTGTAAAGCAAAGGGATGGTATTTTTCCTCAAACACAGTGTATGTCATGCTAGTAAAAATGAAATGCTAGTGAAAACTTAGTTTTCTTAAAATTGTAATAGAGCTTGACTTTCCAGATGGTACAAGACTACTTGTATCTCTGTACTGACATAACTCTTATTAGAATTGTAATATCGTAAGACTAGCTGCCTGCAGCCATTAGTCATGAAATTTACGGTTATTTCGAAGTATACACTGCAGAGGAAGCTGCAACTCTCCTCCTTAAAAAAGTCAGGATCAAAAGGGAACTTGTTTTTCAGCCAACAGGCTTTTGGGTATGAAACAGAAATATTTTTGTGGCCACTAAAGGGAATAATAAAACACAACAAGAGAAGCATATTTTTCACAACTGAACTATCAGGATGTTTAAGTGCTTTGATCTTTTCTAAAGAAGGTTACTTACAGTAATCAAACAAAAGCCATTTCTAACCAAGAGAGAAAAATAATTTTAAGTATGAAATTACAAAATATTGCTTCTTATAACAAATGATTAAAGTATAATTAACTTCGTTCAGCATAGCTAAATATTATTTTTAAAAAAGCATGAAAATGTCTACTTTAAAAAGGTGTAAGACTACATATGTCCTTCAAAAAGGAGCTGCAGTATGCCTTGCTAAATGTACCATGTTGGAAACAAACACATTCTTGAATACGTACTGAATTCAACTCTTAATTCTCATTATGCTGTAGTCACTTGTTATTTTTCATACTGACATACATTTCTTCACACTAAGAAGAAAAAAATCTTAGTTGCGCAATACTGAATTTCAGCTACTGTAGTGCAACTATCCCGGTAAATTAGGAATTCTGCTCTTTTCTGTAATATCACACTGCTACATAGCAAGCTTCGCTGCAACGAGCTATTTAGTCAGTTTTCAAGCAGATGATATATTCAGTGCAGTGAAGGGCAGGTTTTATAGCTGTTTTGATGTTTTAACTGAATCCCAAAGTTACTCTAACAACAACTTTTCTCCCCACTCAGAAATGCCCTCTCACTTAACTGGCCACACATTACTCACGCAAATGTTCAAAGTGCTTAAGAACTGGGTAAGCATCCTGAAGAGCTTTTCTTCTTGATTATATAAAATGCACATCTAAACAACTTAGCTTGCTGTCCAACTCAGAATTTTTAGAAAAAATTAAAGAAAAAAGTGACCTGAAAAATCAACATTTCAGGCTGTTTTTTCCCCACATACTGAATCATTTGCCAAAGAAAGCCCATTTCTTTGCCAAAGAAAGCCTACTGTGGAATTGATGGTCAAAACTGCTGGCTCTGAATTTTCAGAAATGAAGAGGAAAAATAATCTTCCACTGGGGTTTCTTTTCTCACTTCAGTGGCTGTGAATCACCTGTTTAAAAAAACAAAAAAAAACAAAAGGAACTGCTGAAAAGCTAAACAGCTGAACAAATCCCCTCTGTTCAATGCAGCAGGCAATTCCAAACATGCAATACTGAGCAGTCTGTCTAACAGCCTCGATTCTCTCTTTGCTCCCAGTGTAAGGACACTAACTCAGGAGCCAGGACACACAGAGTATGACCACGGCTTCTTTTGCCTTATGGTGATGTTGGCAGTGAACGCAGACTAGAGCTTGAAGAGGCCTGAAATACTGCATTAGAAGACTATGGAGAGCAAAAGGTCTTTTCTTCACCCACTTACTTTGTCCATTACTCCCAGGAACCCAGACTTCACATCACCTACAGCACTCGAAGTGCGCTATTGGCATTGGTGGGTACCACCATTATGTATATACACACAGAAGGGCTCAGGCTACTTTGATAACCAGTAATTTTCTGTTTTCTCATATAGAGCTACTGTATCTTTATACTGCTTGTTCAGCTAGTACTTCAGATACACAAAATGCCTCAGTATTTTTGTACACAGTTTAGTGCTACTGTAAAGAAGAAACTGCTCTTAAAAAAAAAAAAAAGTAGTCATGTAACTTTATGTAGAAGTTAACTCACAAAACAGGTAATACAAAAGATAAGTAGACTGCCTGTAGCAATCAGTTACTGTTATTCTGTCTTCAAACTTCAATAATTAAAGAAATGACTTCAGCCTATTAGTCCTGCATTGTTAATATTCTCCTTTTCCACTGCTGCATATACTTTAAGACACTTTTCTGCATTTGATAAACATATATCATTATATCAGATTTAACTTTCATTCTTAAGGCAAATAATTGCATTACATTTAGCCTATGCAGATGTATATATAATAAACTATGTCATGTATGTGCCCATACACTTTTATATAATAGTTTTCAATCTAAATTCTCTATGCAACTGTTTTTTTGCATGTGCAGAGTGTACAGTTTAAAAATCAACAGATCAATCTTTTTAATAAAGCGTGGCATTACACTGCTAACCTTACAGTAAAAAAACTATTCTGCCATTTCTACAACAGACT
Source organism: Dromaius novaehollandiae (assembly GCF_036370855.1). Taxonomy (NCBI): domain Eukaryota; kingdom Metazoa; phylum Chordata; class Aves; order Casuariiformes; family Dromaiidae; genus Dromaius; species Dromaius novaehollandiae. Next base: position 45,571,246 of record NC_088130.1, on the reverse strand, counting down.
TTTATTAATTTTATTCTTGTGTAATGAATTCTGGGTAATCAGTTTATACGTTCAAGTAAGCACACTCATCCATGTGAAAAGTATTTCTTCAGCTGAATTTCACTAGGACTATGTTTCAGTCTCTCCGTTCCTAAAATCAGATTATTTCATGCACTTCCATTGCATGGGCAAGCTTTTACTTTCTGACTTGCCAGCTTTCTTATACATTTGTTTCTTAATCATCTGTTAAATAATCTCATCTAACTACATTATTTTCATAATAAAATATGATGCTGGTGAGAGAAAAAGTCCCAGATGTGTGAAAAATCTTCAAGGAGCACACCTAGACCTCAGCACTCAGCAGGACTGCATCTTAAAAGGGGAAAATGTCATAACTGTGGACTAGTAGAACACTTTATATTCAACACAGTATGTCTTGAAAAGGAGAGAGCAATTGGTACCCTAAAGGTACTTGATAGCAGTGACTTTCAGCCTGCACTCTGACTTCCTTCTAAAGGGCTGCAAAAGGTAAAAAGCCCATTCACATGTGTATTGTCCAGCAATGAATAATAAGACTTCTAAAAAAGAATGTACTTCCACTGGAAAATGTTTAGGGGTCCACCAATTAGATTAAAACAATTCATACCACTCCTGCATATATTCCTGCCATTTTTATGTTCCATAGTATTAAAAAGTATTCCTATTAAAAATGCAAACAAGATCCCATACAGTAAGTTAGGTTTACTAAAACCACAAAGTCAAATCACAAAGTTTAAATTTGGTCAATTATCTAGGAAATTAAAAGAGAATAAATGCACTGAGAAAGTCAAGTCAATTCCAAGGTATGTCTTTTCTTATTTTAGATATGACTTAATTCCTGAATGGCTGTGGCAGTAGGATTTTTCAGTACATAAATAATATAAAAAGTTAGAGTGGTCAGTGACTACAGTTAGATCCAAGCAGAACTGCTTCCACTATGAGTTTCAGCAGGAGTTAAGTACAGCTCCACTCCTGGATTTCCAAGTCCAAAACTAGCAGTACATTTGGTATAAAAGAAGCATGCCGTAACTAAACAGTATTAAATTACTAGGGTGGCCGATGGCTACTTCATGAAGAAATAAAGGCAACATTTATTTTCCTTTTTAAAAATTTAGAATGTAGGATTTAAAAACAGCATACCGATGGAACAGTTTGAAACACACTATTTTATAATCAGCACAATACACAGGAGATGATGGGGTAAGTCACCATCACTTCTCAAACTGCTGTAGCACTTTATCAAGAGTCACTCCTCAGCTATGGTAATAAGGAACCAATGTGGAAATGCCTCACTGTAAACATTCAAAAACATTACCTTCTTCCTACTGCTAGATGAATTGCAAGATTTATAAATATTTGTCTTCCATTCTTTTTAAATATCCTTTGATTTCTGAATAGGTTTTTAAATTCTTAACAGATTGTCATACATCTCTTTTCTCCAAATTGTAGATAGTTGCAGAAAAGCTTACTGGAACCCTTCATTTACACTTAATTTCGTCCATGTGCCAAGAGCAGAAAAGAACCACCACAGAGGAACAGTGCTGTACGCAGTTGTAATCAAGAATTTCTTTGTGCTACTAGCACAGCTTTAATTATGAAAACTAATCTCTTGCCAGTTTCTGTTTTGTTCTGAACCCATTAACTTAATCTGCTGAAGTCTAATATCTGTACTTTCAGGCACTGAAGCTTAATATAATGTAACTTGGTGGGATTTGTATGAATAGCAGAAGTTAAAGTTGTATTTGTAAATATACTGTTTATATTCTGAAAATTCAATGAAGTCACTGTCTTCACAGATTTGAAAGCAAGCTATCAAAGAGCCAGCCACAAAGGTTAATAACCAACGAGATTTCAGTGTGTACAGCGGTCAAATCTAATCATCCTCAATTTGGAGCTATTCAGTCTGAAGTGTTAAAACACACTATGTTTTTTACAAGGCCAGAAGCAATTAGAAAATATCTGAAGTATAGGGTGTGTCCAAGAGTGATTGTGCTGCTTTGTTACTTAAAAGCTTTTTAAAGCTTTTTTGTAAGCTGCAAACAGTCCCTTCAATTTACTAAATAAAATAGAGCTTTTTACAGGAGCAGTCCTGTTAATATTCAGCAAAAGTATTCAAACCAAAAAAGGCTAAGATGGTGCCTAAAAAAAGTTTTTTCTTACTATAAACCTTAAATTCCTTTAAAAAGTCAGTGATACTAAGTTCATATTTGCACTTTTATCGGTTTGGAGGTCAAGGATAGTTTAGTTGCATTCATACTAAGTCTCCTAGAATGCATAACCTGAGGCTTAGCAGCTACCTCTGTATACAAGAAGTGTTGAAGAAATAACTTTTTTAAAATTTAGGTTAATTACAGGTTAATTTTCCCAGTCTGTGCAAGGCAAACTCTCCTCTTCATCCTCTGATTCAGGTGATGCTTCCTTAATTCGTCGCAACGCTTCATGGATGCTCCTTGTCAGAGGGTCAGTATCAGGCAGAATTGTAAAAGATTCTCTCAAAACATCTTTTTGCACTTTCTTCAGTTTCACCCCCTTCCTGATCTGTGCCAAGATGTTATTGCTATCATCTTCATCAGGAAAAGGAGGGAGACTTCTCTGCTCAACTTTTCTTAAGTGAAAGCTACCACGCTTCAAGGAAGCCAGTACTTCATCCATCGGGGAACTCACTGCAGTAAATCAAAAGACTTTCAGTATTATTTTTACTAGATTTATTCAGTCAGGATTTTCATTTATATTTCCTACAGAAGAAAAAGTAGCCACATGCAATTAACGCAATAGTTCCATATCATAAGTATAAAGGAGACTAGCATTTTCAATTTTATCATTCTGTAGCTGTATTTTGGTTTTAGCCTACAAATTTATCTTCCTCATTACCAGGTCAAAAGTGGATAATACAAACAAATATAATTTCTGAAACCAATAACCTCACATCAGGTATGAAGTAAAACTCTTGGACAAGATGGCTTTCCTCTTTGCAGTCAGGAAAATCAAAATGGCTACAATGAATAAAACTCTTAGAATACATCTTACGTTCTATGTCCCGACATCAAAACTTAGGTAATAAACATGTATCCTAAGTACTGGACTGCGCAGTCACAGGAACACAAGCACAGAGGAAAGCCTACACTCTCACCAATTGCATTTTGTAACTGATTTTACCTAACTGAATGACTACTACTCTATGCCAGTGAGGGAAGCAGCAGTATAGTCAACTGCAACAACATATAATTTTCTGCTCCTCCACTTTCAACATGGAGCTTTTGATTCATGTGTGTATGAGCACCTAGTCACAGTATGCCCATATAAATACTCTTCCCTCATAATTATTGAGAGCAGAGAAGTAACAGTTATTATTTTATCACCAGTTCTTCCTTTATCACCAACCTGAAACTAGTCCTCTGCAGAAATAAAATCAGACTTTAGCTCTTTGAAGAGCTGGAAGTAGGCAAATCTCTATGTCAGAGAATGTGATATAATATTCATGGCATAACACTGCAAACTAGCTAGCACAAGAGAGCACACACAAAATGCAACATATATCAATCAATAGAAGAATATCCATCTGCAGTTCTTCTATGTCTGTTGTAGAATACATTTTTAAAACTTTGCATTTACGAGTGGACTTTGCCCATCTGACTAAAGGCACTGGCAGGAATAGACAAGACAAAAAGACTGGAAGTAAAAGAAGAAAAAAGGATTGTATGTTTGAAGGGGAAAAGAAAGATCTTAATAAAACACTCATCTGTCAAAGAAAAGAGACAAATTTCTGAAGAGATTTGGAACATACTAAAACTTATGGAAGAGAGAGCAGCAGGTAGAGTGCAGGTGCAGATACTAACAATATCCTCAAGAGGGAGGATGTAATTTGATTTTATATTTGCCATTTTATGATGTATATCAAATTACCCACACAAAACATGTTTTATGTAAAATTGATAGATAAAATGGGTCATATATCCAAAGCTGAATTAGTGGAGAAACAGTATCAGAAAAATAAACGATAGGACCACAGGAAAAGAAAAATGGCACAGCAGCACCAAAATTAATAATGGACTTAAAACACTACACCTGCAACGTGCAAGGCTCTTAAGAACTTAACAGCTCTGTAACTATTCAGTTGCCTCAAGGTATTTCAGGGATTTAAGAATTCTAGAGAAAATGTACCTCTTTCTGTCTGGTAAGACAAAAACATTCCTAATTTTGATTTTATCTGGATGAGTGAAAATGTCGACCATTTCCTGTAGTTGTAACTGACAAAGCTATGTGGAACTTTTAATAAAAGGTTATGGTTATTCCAATCATATTACACTAACGTGAATCAAGGCACTTTTTCTCAGCGACTTTTAGTGAAACAGTGCAACTGAGTGCTTTCGAAAATCCCATCACTGATTTTCAAATAAAAACTTAGCTCTAGTATAGCATTCTTCATCTAAACATCAAGATTGTGATGTTCAAGCATGGATATCGTTCTCCCTATTTTATATGTGGGATAAAGGATAAACAGATGGTTAAAAATATTTAGCACAGAATCACATAATGAATTCGTAACAGAGCCTTGTGCTCTATCCACTCACCTCAGTCTCCCATTGTTTTTGATCTTTCAATTCTTTCTTAGCATACTTTACTGAATGATTAAAGATTTAATTCTTAATTATTATTAAATGTATATATTGTCACTCAGCTCTCAGGAGACTTGAGGATTTGTGGATTTTCAGACAAAAATTTGGAGAAAACCTGAAGGAAGCATTCTCAAGGTTTCCTATGTCCCAAGACAGGCATTCATTTTACTAGGTCATAAATTATGTTAAATTCTGTTACTGAAAAACAATGAACCCTCAAAAGCAGCACATCATGCTTAGTGCTAACTGCAAACAAGACAGAAAAAGATTCTTTGAGCCAGTGCTTAGCTCCCTCTTCTAGGTAGCGTAACATGGTCTATCATACAATCCCTTTCATAAGCTTTTTCTGTTTAACCAAGTAAGTACACAATAGCAACAGTCTGCAGCTGAAAAGAATTTAACAATTTTTGCATTAATAATTTATAAATCAGAGTATACACTTTTCTATATAGCAATTAAAAAGAGGAATTGGTACATTACAACTAAATACACTGAAACAAAAACATTACCTCTCCTCCTCTGTAAACCCTCTAGATCACCTGTCTTCTTAAGCTTCTTCTTGGCACTGACTAGCTGACTACTGTCAAACAGGTGCACTGCTGGGACAGTGGAAGAGTGCTGGACTCCCTTCTCCTCACTTTGCCGTTTAACAAGGCTATCGGTTTTCTCTAAGGATTTGGTGGCATCTTCCTTGGAAGGCAGAGGTGGGGGAGGAGGTGGAGGTGGCGGAGGCAAAGGAGGAGGAAGTGGTACTACAGCAACAGTCTCTGGTTGAAGCTCATTACTAATGTGTGGAGAAGTACTAATATGAGGCAGTTCAGAGGTAACACCATTGGGAGGTAACAAAATATCTTGAAGTTGTTCTAAGCTTCTGGGTTCCTGCACTTGCAAAGGCTGAACTACATTTTCCAATTCCACCTCTTCACTCTTCTCTTGGGTTTGTATGGTTGCTGGCAAAGATTGAGGCTGATCTACACAGGGTATCGAGCTGCCTGTACATTTTCTTCTTGCATGAGCCAGTCGTAGTCTGGTTGATTTAAGTATTACTTGCCCAGGGTACCGCTAAAGTGAAGCAGTTATTTACAATTAGGTAAGTACCTGCAACACACTATTTTAGATATAAGTAATTGTCATTAGGCTCTGCCTTTCTAATAAGCAAAATTCATTTAAATATTTTAATTCATTTTGTTCTAGAGGTAAAAACAAAGCAAGAATATCCTCACTTTTACACAAAAATGATTCATTTTCTTAATTTTTATTCTTGGGTAAGCCACAACATAGATCTGTTGGTCTAGTTAGGGATACACATGGGTTAAAAATGGGATTCACTAAGAACCAGATTCTATATTTGAAATAGTGTTTTTGCTGAAAACTGTAATTCAAAATTCCCTCTTGCTTCCCTTTTCTAAAACAGGCCAATGGTTGCCTCTGCAACAAAGTCCTTCCTAACCTGCTGATACGCTGGTCTTCGATGTGAATCTTGCTACTTAAGAAGGTATCTCTTGAAAATATCAAACATTTTGAGAATTTCCAAAGTGTTTTTAGTTTAGTTCCTAAATTTGCAGCCTGTCTTTTCAAATTACCGTTTCATCCATAGCCATTTTTATGCAAAAGTAAAAACTGTTTCTGAAAGTCAGGTCTAAAACATTTTAAACACTGTGGCAAGCCCAAAGCAATAGAATTCATATCAATACAAACATATTCATATATAAAATAAGTTCCTTAACACGTACTGGTTGTAATAAGTAACCTTGCTTTAATGTACAGAGGCTACGCAATTCAAAAGCCTTACAAAGAGTAAGTATTTAAATAGTGTTTTGCTGAGCAACACAACTTCCCAGTAATCAAACTTCTCATACCAGTACTTTATTACATATTCAACACAAACAAAAATTGTCTTCACCAATGAATACAGTTTCATCCCTCTCCTCATTGCCTCCCCTCCTCTCCATCTTCTATTCCTTTTCTGATACTTAGATTGTAATAGGGAGGGCCAGGAACTGGCAAGTGTTCTAAAAATCAGTGGGAGCGGGTGGGTATATGCCAAATGATAACACTCTTTGTGTGAAGTATCACTTGGATTACACTTCTGTTAGAAATGCCTGGTCACAATGCGTATACATGACAGCAAACAGAAGCTTATCACAGCATTGGGAAGGCAATGGCCAGAGAACTTCACTGCCACCAATGCCATATTCTTCTGTAAATTTTCTGAAGAACATTTAATTATTCAGTTACTCTGTATGCTCCTGGAATGCAGTGAAATTTTCCTCTTCAAAAGAAAATAGCAGAAAGAATAACCCTTCTTCTGTTACCTGTTTAAATGTGCGAAGTCTGTCCAGTGTTTTCTGTCGCTCCTGACTAACCCAGGAACTCTTTCTTTCCTCTTCATCTTGTAGTTGATCTCTCTTCTGAAAAAAATACATGGAAAACATGTTGGACACTACATCCAGTGCTATGTTTAACATAAAAAACTGCATTAAAATAACTCTTCTTCTAATTGTTAGAAACTATCTAACAATCTCTTCTCTAACAAACATATTTCTGAACTTTGCAGCTTTGCCTTTGTTTTCCCCTTAAAAGAAAATAGCTATTATGTATTTTGTATTTTATAACCTTGAAGAAACATGACACTCAATAAAGAAAGACTGAAAAACACTGGAACCTTTTACCTTAAAAGACATGATAGATTATTATCCTGAAAAACAGTATAAACTAAAATGGTATAAATTAGCCAGAGAGCAAACCAGTGTTCATTTTCCCTCATACCAGGAACAAAAGGATAATAATTGCAAGGCTGCACATTTAAAATAAGTAATATTAGTATTTTCATAGTGCAAGAACCCACAGAACTCTGTGTCGCAAAATTCTGAAGCTAATATTTAGCAAATTCTTTGAAGTAAATTATTATAACTGTTATAATAGTAAACTAAAATTTTGTATTTAATGAACCTAACATATCATTATTTAATCCAGCCTGATTTTCTGTAATCTTCTCTAAATAAAGGTTTGAAGCTCTTCCTCACAGCCAAAACAGTTACATGGTTTTCTCCTCTGGGGATCTTACCTCAGTGAAAACACACATTTGGATCCACCTCCTTTAAGTAGTCATCCATTTTCACAAAACTTAAGCAAAGTTCCTACATCTTTGAAATGAAACACTACTTGTCAGTCAGATTTATTGAAAGTGGACACTAGCTATCAAAAGGAAAGTTAATGGATTTGTATGTTCAGAAGTTATCAAATGGGAAAGTAACAAAATGATAGAACAGATGACTGTAAAGAAAACTTTCTAAGCAGAAAGAGCAGTGTTAATTCTTACAAGTCTCATAGCATTAAGTGTTACTATTAAAGGCTGATCTTGATCACTAACAGTTCAGATCACCTCTGTGAACTTTCATGCTCAGCTAGCCAAAATAAAAGCAGTGCCTGCCTACCATTTTCATAAGCCAGTGACTTGCCTGGTATCCTTATAAAGGTCCAATTTCTGCACTTTCAAAGGGGGTAAGTATAAAGGCTTTAGGGAGAGGAAGAGGAGGACATGGCTGAAAAAGGACAAGAAACAGAAAAAGGAGGCAAGGACTAGAAGCATGTGGTTAAAAAAAACCAAAAAAACAAAAAACCACAATGGGGCTAAAAAGTTACAAAGGAAGCACAAAGAAAAAGTTGCAGCAAGAAGAAAGATGGGTAGTTCTCCTACCAGCACACCTGAATGTTTAATATGCAATCAAGTCGAACTTTTCCTGAAACAAAGGCTTGAACTTGAGTTTTTTTTGTTTTTTTTTTTTAATATAAGAATGGTGAATTTGCAATTCTTATCTGGTTTCAGGTTTGGACACCTTTGAGGTTATGTTTTCAAAATTTTTCATGAATGCAAGTGGCGGAAAACCTATTTTAAATAATAGTAGAAAATTTCAGTCAAATTATTAACAGAAAAAAGATTTAAAATAGCATAAGGTTCTTAATATAATATAAATTGTCAAGTCCGTGAAATAAATAATTAAAGAAAGAAAGAGTAGTGTCTGAGAAGCAAGAAAAAGATCCTCAGCATCAGCAAGTCTTATTCTTAAAACTGATAAATGAACTGCAATCCATATACCAAAGTCTTTGCTTTATTGTTCCAAGTTCCTGCAAGAGTATGCCAGTTTGTGTTGTCTTTCACTAGTAGCCTTCTCATAAAATAAATTATGCAGCTGACTCCCTGGACAAATATATCAATGTTAAAAATGTATAAGAATGAAACAGAATCACTTTCACTGATCTAATTGGAGCCTGCATTAAAAAGACTTGCATTTCAATGCATCTTTGACAAAGTCATCATTATTAAATATTGATACTATCTCAAGACCTAGCCCAGAATTTGAGTATTCTCTATGATAAAGTCTACTACGTACAACACAACAGTTGGACTAACTAGCTTACTTTCTGTGATGAGACTGCTCAGAGAATCATGGAGCACATGTTTGGAACTACATACTTCACACAATTCAAATGATTTTTTTTTTTTTGTAAAAAGCAAGTGAAAGAAAAATAATGAACAATCTTATTACAATGCAAAAATAAATATGTAAGGTTTCTTTACTCATTTCAGCATATCTGATACTGTACTGAGGTGTCCAGAATCATTTATGTGCAAATGTTAACAAGCCCTGCATGCACCTTTAGCCTAACAGTAATCACTTAGACTGCGAACCTGCTACTAATGAACTGTTTTATTTGTTTAGGTTCGATGTCATCCTAACACAACTATATACTTCCTCTTGCCAGTATAACATGGTACAGAAGTCCATGGTCCAAAGGACAAGGATACACTTCATCTGTTTAGAACAGCTATCACTGAAAACTGCTAATGAAAGTATAATGAGGAGTACAAGCAATTAGCTAAAGGCTAACCTCACTAGCAGAGAGCTCAAACTTACTAGCTGCACAGTATGGTGCATTCTGTACTGCTCCTCGCTCTGGTGACGCTGCTGGATCTTTTCATTATGCTTTGCGATACAGATCTCCTGCAGAGACATAAAATGTTATCTATAAAATATACATTTCAAATATCAATTTACAGTATTAAATGTAATATTTAGCAAACAGCACTAAGAATTAGAAAAATAAAAGTTACAAAACTAATCTCAGACAACTGTTCAAACAAACTAATTTAATTTACAAATAAAACCATAAAACGTAAACAAAATTGAGACAAAAACCCAAACCTACTACTTTTAACTGCCAAAAGAATATATGCAAGTAGCAGTGCTTGACAAGTCTGTTCTACAATACCAGTAGAGAAGTGGCAAGACATGATGATTTGTCAGATAGTTGGGGGATCATAAAATCCATGTGCAGTTCCATGTATTAGCATACGTGGATAACAGTAACTAACTCTCAAATACACTATGTATTTCTGTTTATGCAACTAGGCAGCTTCCCATTTACAAGTGTCAGTTCATCTTTTGCATGTACAACCAATCTGTAAGTACAAACATTGATAAAATTGTTATAATAATACAATAATAATTGTTATAATATAACAAACAGGTTCCCTTATTATGCAGAATTCACGTCTGAAATGTCAAGTTTAAAAGCAAGCATTTATTATGTTGCCTGAGAATAAGGACAACAAACTGAAAAGGAAACAGGACAAGTTACAACAGGTGACAAGATGAGGCATGACACCCGAACTTCAGGCAGATTATAAAAGAAATCTGCACTGCATGAAGCACCAGCTGTGAAGAAAAGGCACCTGCAAGAATTTAGAGCAGCCAAGAGAGGGACAGTGCCCAGGGCAGTACTGCAGGCCGGGAAGTCGGACAGCACAGGCAGTGCAATCGGGCCCGAACGCGGTCAGAGGCGCAGCTGGGACCAGGCACCGGAGCTGCGCAGGAGGGGGCCGCGCCAGGCAGCGGCGCGCAGCGTGAGCACGGCGGGGAGAGCGCTGCCCCGGGGGCTCCCACCCAGCTGCACAGCCCCGGGGTTACGCGGGCACCTGGGGGCATCAGCCCCCACACGTGGTACTGCCGTGGTGCCAGAAAGACAGGCCGTCAAGGTGGGGAGGGACAAAGCAGCCCAGCGTTAACCTTTATGGAGCTGCAAAAAAAGCTCTGTTCTCCTACTAGCTGCCTGTGGGCACAATGTGGTTACGTAAGAGGTAGACGGGGTTCCTGTATACCCAAGAAATACAGCACCTCAAAATATTCCTAAACAGTAAGAGCATCAATTTTGCTACAGTATACAGGTAATGCTCTGACAAGAATACAGGTTTCTGAGGAAATACTATTCCCAGCTTCATCGGAGGTAAATATATAGCTAAAGAGTATTGTCGGTGTTTTGTTTTGTTTCGTTTCGCATAGTGGGGTTGATACTGATGAAGAGTTAATCAATACAACTGGAAAAGTTAATCCATTAAATTTTTAACCGTAAGAGTACAAATTACCTGATATCTGCATTTCAAAGATACAGCAATAACTTCAGAATGTTATAGAGATGCTGAAGACTTTTCGTGATACTTCTATCTTCACAGTTTATTCCCTATTTACGTGCTAAGTTTTATTAAAACAGTATTGTAAAATAATAAGGAAGATCATGTTTTAGGTTTGGAGGGTTTTTTGACACTTTGGCAAGACTAAAGAAAAGAAAAACAGTATGAGAGAAACTTTAATATGCACATTACAATAATATACTCTCACAAATCCTTTAGGGGGTACAACTTTCTGAAACATTTTCTGGTTAGCATCAATATTCAAATCTTTCTGCTTAAGAACAATAATGCTAGATATTTTAAGTATGTAAAGAAAGAGGATAAAATGGACCAAAACATATTTGGTACTGACTTTATACTAAGAAAGAAATGACCTACTTTAATGTAATTAGGTCTCTATGACTTGAAATAAAGCAAAAAACTAGGAGGGGCTGAAAATGTTACAGCACAGGATTAGCATTCTGAATCATCTTTAGTAATTACAGAAATGGTCTAAAAAAGGCTGCAATTTCATAGGGACACACGCAGGGTTCTAATCATAGACAAGAATAAATGACTGCAAATAGAGGATGAAGAACAAACAGCCAGGCTTCAGCACGAACGAAATGATCTGGAGGATTAAGGCGGATGACAAGCTGACCATAAAAAATGAACAGTCTCACACTGGCAAAAACCAAAGCATCATGATTGGGTGTATGTGGCCTGCAACACATCTCCAGCAGTGCTCCTGTTCTACTCAGCACTGGTAAAGCTTCAGCTGGAGCATCGCGTCTGGCTGGAGCCGCAGGTCAGTCAGGACGCTGACCAACGGTACAGAATTCAGAGAGCACCAAGAACCACTGCTCATCTCTCTTTTAATCACCTGCTTTGGCATGAGCTATTCTTTAAACTGCATGCTTGTAAAGAATCAAAGGTGACATGTTAACGCGACACAACAGCACATCAGGAAGCTCCCTAGGCCAAAGCACGCACTATGAACATAATGCAAACAGCTTCACCAAGCAGTTGCTTTTCCCTGTCCACTTACGGTAAGGAACAGTTTTCCTGTACATACAATAATTCAATTTCAGAAATATTTTTCTAGACATCTTCTGCAATGTCTTCTTCACCTGGTCTCTTTGCTATCTAGCTCCCTAAGAGAACAGCTGTTTCATACCATACCTGAATTGATACTACTGTGCAGCCAGCAGGGGGTGGACTGGGATAACAATAGATAATGAGACAACTTAAAATCCGATTTTTGAGTAACTAGCTCACTAGCATCAACACAAAGGAGCATCAGGAAATGATTGCTCAACAAATGCAGATATGTTTTGTGTAAGAAATTACGAGAGAAGAAAGTCTATGCCCATGTTAGTACAGCAAAACAGCAGATAGAACATCAACCTCGGTAAAACCATAAACTTAAGCAGCGCTGGCTCAGTAGCTCAAAATCACAACTGAATGAGGGCTCTAACAAAAGATCTTTAGCCAAAGTTTCTAAATAAAAAAAAGTTTGTTACGATTATTTGACAGCAGTATTAAAAAAGCATCAGACAGAAAGAAAGGGGAAAATTTCTAAAAAACAGAATGAAAAGAAATTGTGGTCACAGAAGTATATAGGCTTTATACTACCTAAAGCCTTATTCTACACATAGTAATTGATCCCCTTTCACTCACAGACAAGATTTTCAAATACTTGGATGATGAAACAGCCTTTTCCAAAAAATAAAAACTGATATTAAGAGAATTGCTTCCTATTGTTTTGTTAATCACAGTATCTGCTGCCAGAAAGGACTCTTAATGGTACCTTCAGTCACCAAAAAGCTAGTAAGCAACAGCTATAACGTCTATATTCCCACATATATCACAACATTGTGGTACACACCACTTAATGCACAGCTTGCTATTTTGTTTTTGATTACAGACCTGTCAAGATTAAAAAAAAAAAAAAAAAAGAAAGGTACCAAAACCCCACCAACCAAAACAAAAACACTTGTTCACAGTCATGTTTTAAGACACTTTGCTGAATCAAGCATCTTCAGGAACACAATCTGAAAAGCACTGAATAGACTCTTAGACTCTCAGTTCACCAATAAATGTTTCTTAATCATGAGAGACAGACACACTTTCAAGAAAGAGATTTACCACACAGCATTCGTACTTTCCAAATCCACCTCAACAACCCATTCTTCTTCCGCTTAGCGCTCAGTCACCGACTCACTCCTTCTCACCATCTAGATTCCACTTTTGCATCCCACCTGCATCGTTGCTCTGCATGCGTAAATTAAACTGCAAACTCGTTCGAACAAGAACCTTGCTTCCTCACAGGTTTGTAAAGTACAGCTACACACAACAGGCACTATAAGTAATGCTCATTAACAACATGATTTGCAATATCACTACAATAGCAATTCAAACATAAGCAAGCATTGTATCTTGAATCGAAGACACAAGAGACTTGATTTTCCAGGTAATTACTAGTAAGTTTAGCAGGACTCAGAGATGCATTCAGCAATCGTAAGAGCAGCTACAGTAAATACCTATTCAACATAAATGTTCATAAAAACAGCTGTGTTCTTTTCTCCCCAACAAGTACTGTAAAATGGCACAGAACAACTGATTCTGCCTATTCTTCTTGCTCATATCAAAAATCTTCAATTTCCTCTTGCAAATTCAAATGCGCTTTATTCTAATCTGTGGTTTTTTTGGTAGCTGAAAGCTAAGCATCTGACTACAGCACTCAGTTGAAGGTATTTCTACACCGGGCAATGAAGTTAGTACAGAAAGCTGGAACTAGTTCAGAGTGCTGTCATGTCCACCGTCAGCAGTAAAGTTTCACACGGACAAACTGCCTCAGGTCCTGAAAGCAGTATAGCCACACTATTTCAGCATAACGTCAGGCAGACATGACTATATTACACCTAGACGCAGAACCAGATGAGCAATGCTACCACATACACCCTGCTTCGTGTTTCAGTGCACAAGTAGGCATGCTGCACCTAGTCATAGAGCATAGAACAAGCAATTCCTTCAGCTTGAAGAAGGTATTTTATCATAGTAGAACCTTAAAACAAATGAACCAGTAGAAGGTGACTAGTTAATTATACAGATAAGTCGTCATGCTAAAAAAAAATCTCTATTCCTGCTTCAGGTCGCTTCTCAACTTCTCCCTAAGTAAGTGCGGAACAACCACCAGCTTCTAGCTATTGCTTTATTTCCTCTGTTACACTTCAGATTTAGATACAGATGTATCAGTTACGAATGAGAGGACCGATCTTTACCCTGAGCCTACCGAAACTCTTTATAGAGGTGGCACCTCCCCCATCATGTGACATGATTGGGAATATACAACCATCCCATGCCCTGGTCCTAATTTAGAATGGGGTCTTAATGGAGATTTCTGTATAGCTTTATACTGTACAGCACTAGGTGAAAACATATTTTTAAAAAAGTATTGCACTGACATCTCAAAATTTTGATATATTATATTCATTAAGCTTCCTTGCTCATTAATAATGCATACTGATGTAATTGCAAACTGCTAGGGAACAATAAACAAATTGTTCTGGAAAAAGGAATGAACATATTTACCTACACTTGATATACAATTTCAAAACATTAGCCACTTTACAACAATTTTCTGCACTAATAGTAAATAGCACAAAGTAACTTAAAAACACTACCTAGTTTTACAAATCAGGACTATATATTGGATTTAATGTATAGTTGATGAATACAGAAAAGCAGAGGATCAATGGCACAATACATAAGTTAAAAGGAAGAGATGAGAGAATGAAAATAAGTAACTCATTAAGGCAATATCCTTAAAGATTCTCTTCAAATTAAAAAACAAGAGATAAATCTGCTCTCTGTAAAAACATGCTAAAATCTCCACATGAAAGTATTCTGATTAATAGAAAAGAGTAACTGCTGATTTCCTTTCCTGTTCTGCTCCTGCGGTTCTGATTAAAGGTTCCCTTAAAGCTAAAAAGATATACTGAATCTTAAATATGTCAGTTTGATAAAAATGTGCCATTGTATTTGTCTAGTAACAGTGTAGAACAACTTTAAGTAAGTAGCAAATATAAACCATAAAAATTCTGAGAGACTCAGAAGCTGCATCTGAAATGCAATCTTTCAAAGTTTCACTAAATTTGCTAATTATGCTAGAATTTTGCAATTTAAAGTACCTTTTTATTTCTGAGGTAGGCTTTCTTGGCTGAAATACGTCCACGCCTTGCTTCCAGCTGGCGGATTTTTTGTTGTAATTTCTGCAGTTCCTCTTTTTGCAGATGTACAGATGTTACCATATCCTCTTTTTCAAGCATGGCTTCCATACTTTCATAAGTGTCATAATATACCACTTCATCTTTCTTCTCTGTTTTAAAAATGTCAGCAACAAAAAGTCAAATCAATAGTTTGTATTTGATTAACATTCTGTTTTGTTCAACAACAACCCTCCCCCCCCCCCCCCCACCAAGTAGCAAGATTTAATGTAGAAGAACTCTATAGTCATTTGAGAGGAAGAGCAAAAACAAAAGGTCAGAATGACAGCGCTAAAGAGCAAAGCCTGTAAGGCTTTTAAGTTTATAAGAACAGAAATCAATACTAATGAAGCATAGCCTGTTATTCAGGTAAGCTCAGAGTATTTAAAAAAAAAAAAAAAAAAAAAGCAACTGTAAATGCATGTTCGGGTCTGCAGCCTAACTTCGACACAATGCCCACGCATATCTTTGGGTTTCTTAACTAGCATAAGTTACCTGTGACGCACCGTAATACTCTCTGGTCTTCACTACAAGGTTCAGGACATACAGGCTCCTCGTAAAGCCTTTGGCATGAGATTCCTCTATCACAAACTACTATTAATTTCATGAAAGGGGAGGTTAGACAACACAACAACACTAAAAATTCTCTGTTAAGAGGTTTTTGACCTCTCAGTTACTGCTTCTGCTCAGAGGCAGCAGTGGGAGGGTAACTTCGAGGCCATCCTTCAAAGCATTGCATGCCTGAAAAGGAGGTCATTACTAACACTGTTATCAACATTCAGGCTTTCTGGCCTCCTGAGTGAAGCATTCGGTATAACATTGAGCTCATCTCTAATGTTGGCTTCTCATCTCTTGCCAAGAGGGAAAAGAATGAGAATTATAAATCCTCGCAGAATGCTGGGATGAAGGAGAAGCAAAGGCTTCTTGTTCCCTATTTCACTAGCGTACAGAGTAGGATATGCATTGTAACACACCGAGAGGGATACGTATTATTGCCGGCTTAACAGGCGGACAGGGCTGGCGTGATTGTCGAGTGTCCACTTTGCAGCACCACCAAACCTTCTCATTTCTCCTGAATCAACTGCCTTTCTGTAACTTCTGTTTCATTCAGCTTTCTCCTACTCCTGCTACTAGATAATTTGGAGAGAGAGGCAGGGATTTTTTCAGAACGCTATCCAGTTTAAAAGTTGTCATCATGCATGTTATTTGTACATAATGTCTTTGCTGCAACCAAAATTCACAGAATCACAGAATAGAACAGAATTCAGATTTTATCATGCTACTTTCAGCTCTGCAGAAGACACGATGTTACCAGAAGAGGAGGAACAGCAGTATATTAATCCTAAATAAAAACTAATACAAACAAACCTACTTGCGTCTTCACTTGAGCATTCGACTTTAAAAACAACAAAAACAACAACAACAATTTCATCCATAGTTAAACAACCAAGTCTCTACAGCCCACTTGGAGACATCAGTGAGTAAAAAACAAAACAAAAATCAACCTCCCTCCCCCCTCCGCAAACCTACATAATTAGGATACAAACGAAACCCTAACAGCTCAGCTACAGACCAGTCAAATATTGCAGTTCTAAACCATAATGTTAAATGGGGCTTATAAACACCCGAATGTCTGAGAAAGCTTGGCAATTCTACTTCATCCTCCATCAAAAAACTCAAAGTCTTCCACAAACAGCTTTTGAGCTTTTAAAATTAATATAAATTTGGCAACTGCTTAAACTGCTAATAACTTGAACACTTAAAATAAACCAAATAAAATAATTCCAATTTAGTTAAGGTCCACGACATCTGCATTTGTTCAAAAGAAAAGAAAAAAAAAACACAACCAAACAAAACACCTAAATCAAAAAGAGCCAAACAAAATACAAACCACCTATCATGTTCTCTGTTGATAGCACTGCAAACACCAAAAATCCATCCTACAAGGATGCACGGATAGTTTGTATGGATAGGATAAGACCCTTTAAAACTCTAACCTAATAAGTTTACCTTTTGAGAATTTAAGTGCAGGTGTTTGATTAATGACAGCAAGATACTGCAGTTTATAATACTACAGTTCATTATCATTCAGTACTTTTCAGATCCCACGTGCTGAACTTGCAAGAAAATCTTCTCCTACTCCTAACTCACAACCTGGAAATTCAAACTGGCAGTCAAATCAGATCCTGCTCTCCAAAGATGCTCTGCTGGGACTTCATCCTGCTCTTCTGCTGATTTTGCACAGATTAGAACAGAATCTAAAACTCTGATAAATCACTGCAGAGCCAACACAGTTGATGAGAAAACAATAGCAACAGCTTCTAGAAATCTCCAAAATGCATATATTCCAAGTCATACAAATGTGTTCAATTAAAAGGCTAGTGCTATACTGATTGTAACCACACTTTGAAAAGGAAGAACAACAGAAGATGCAAGCCAATACTTCTCTCTGACTCAGTAGGAAACACCACATATTTTTGAAATATGCCTTCACTCAGACTAGATACAGAATAGTTTTCACCAGATGTGGCCATTTAAATGTAACATTTTTCACAATTGTTCTATCCCCACCTCGCCTGAGTAAATTCCAAAGGGAGAATTTCATCCTTCGAACAAAGTTCCCACAAAGTTAAGAAAGGCATTTTTCATTTTCTGTCCTATGGGTATACCTGAGAGTTGTTAAAAACAGTTACTACTTCTAACATGAACAGCTGCCTTTAATAAAAAAAATAAAAAAAACCTTAAAAGATTTTTTAAAGAATACTTTACAAATTTAAAACAGCAAAAGTAACCAGAATAGTGAATGATTAAGTTGCCATCAGGGAAGGAGAGGGTTGGCTGGTTAGTTGAATGGGGATTTTATTTCATTTTGGGTCAGGCTGTGGAGGTTTTTTTGAGATTTCTGGGGAAAACATAAGCGACAACTCATAATGACCTGTGCTGTTCTTAGAGCAAGCTAAGTCTCTGAGGGCCCTTAGGTTTTGCTATTACTACCTCAACAAGGTAAGGATTTTGATCCACATTTCCTTTCTTCTCAGCCTCCTCCTCAAGGGATTTCCTTCAGTCTGCATGTAAGCAAACTGTATAGTGATTTCAATATCAAAATTAAGTGTATCATTTCCCAAGTGCAAACAACTATCCGTCTATTAAGCAGTAACTAGCTGCCCACAGAGGCACAAGGTCAAAGCTGCCACATTTCTTTAAAGTCACTTACAAAGTTTTCAATCCTCTGCTTCCTTACATATAAATAATGTTGCTGCCATGAGATGACAAGCATGAAAGGAGGAGATGCACACAACAGTGAGTGGGAGAGAAGGCTCCATGATGCCTATGTTTTCTCTTTCCCCAGAGGCAACTCACAATGAAAACCTAGTTTCAGGCCTCTGCTCTTAAGTGACTTTTCTAACCTCAACAAAAGTTTTCTATGTAAGTACTGTGAACTAAACATTAACACAGAGCTTATATGACTAAAAACATTAAGTGTAGAAAGGTCCAAAGGACAGAACAGGATTCCAAAACACTACAATTTGCCTGTACCATTTCCACAGTCTGTGAGTACAAATGATACAATATTCTGAAACCATAAGGTTTGCATCACTGCTCTAACCAGTAAGACAGCGATGCAACAAGCTTCAAAGTTTAGCTGAAGGATTCTGATTTGCAGGAATTCCTTCTGAGAATCGATAACTTCAAGAACAAGAGTAGTACCAATGCAAATTTTTAACGAGACAAGTCCAATAATTAAGACTTTTTTTCTCCCTAAACTTGTTTTTTCAAATTTTACATAGTATCTTACATGCTTATTTCCAGACAATGAGAACCAGACCAAAACTTCTTTATCTATATGTATATGACCTGATGCAGATTTTAATTTAACAGTACTTATGTTAAAAGATTCAGCTCTTCATATGGTAAAGAAACTGTTCTCATTTCATTCCCACAGACTTTACTGGAATCTTACGAAGAGAATTATCTTTTAGAGATTACAGGTTAGTTATTATGCATAAAGTACCTGACATCAGTCTTCTGATGCTTTCAAGTTGTGCTGTCAGCAGCAGCTCTTCACATTTCAAGATCTCAAACTGCACTTCATATAATTGAAGCTGTAGATCATAATAATCAGCTTCTAACTGGTCCAAATGGGCTATGGCTTCTGTACCACCTTTCAGACTTTGCATCTAAAAGTAAAGAGAAAAGGAAAATAAACACACAGTTCTGGGATATCAGGAGTCTGGTACACTAAACATAACATGATAAAATTACACACAACAAGGAAACAAAACAGTTTTTGATCAGCCACAGTTTCATGCATCTCTAATACTTGTTGTATTTTACATATGATAGTAGCAGAATCCAAGGCATTGGATTACTCTTTGTGACTATCAAGCCATATAGTAAGTACAGCATGAAATATCCCCATCACCCTTTTACTCTAGTACTTGATTCTCTGAAGAAATAAAATGAAATTAGTATTTTCTTATCTTCAACCAAAAAGTCTAAAAGTTGCTTTGCTAACAGCATCTAGAAAATGATAATTAAAACTGTTATTAAAGCCAAATTTGTGGGGAAAAAAGTGAGAAGGGGTGGGAACAAGCAAAATTACATGCAGTGATCCTCTTGAAATAATAATTTAACTGAGGAATTTCTGAACAAATAGAAAAGTTTAGGTGAAGGGATAAATGGATGCTTTTTAATCATATTTTATATGCCTATATTATATAGGCATAGGATATAGGCATAAAGCAGAACATCTGCCTACCACAGGCTTTTATACTACTTTTTTCATTTCTTTCCTCCAAAAATCTCATAACCTCCAGTACTGCAGCTTGAAAGGAAAAATACTCAGAAAATTCAAGTTCTGGATAATGAGAACATATAGTCTCACTGTTTCTAGAGTTTTTCATAGGTGAAAAAAGATCTAGATTAAAATTTATACATATTTTAGCACTTTTTTGCATCATATGTCTGACACAGAAAAGTGACACAAGAAACAACAGAAGCGAACTCAAATCATTCTCTTTCTCAAAGGCAAGCACGCGTTTCAGCCAAACAAGATCTAGCTGCTGAGTACAGCTGGAAATTTGGATCATATTCAAGAAATACTGATCTACAAGGGGATCTTACGTGGTGTCTCACTTTGCAGGGAATTCAAAGCTATGCATCTCTAAGACCTGCTAGGGGGAAAAGAGTTACGGCCACACTCAAATTCTCTCTCCCTTCTCAAAAAATAAATCTCAGACTTTCTCCTATGTGAAGGATGAAAGTAATTCTAAATTGATCTACCTTGTCAGTCTGCTGAAAGGGGATCCAGTTTCTCTATTACAGACATTCAATCATTAGAAAGGGAAGTCTACCAAGGAGAAATAAAGTACCTAGTTAACTATGTATTTTTAAAAATATTTGCTAATAGATTTTTACATTATGGTGGTTTCTTCAAAGAGTAAAGCTGTATCTGTAATTATGCCAGAGATAGGTTTCCTAAGTGTTTTTATCATGAATGCTTAAATATAACTGTATTAAAACAGAAAAATATCTGTACTGAATCAGACCAAAGATCAATCTTACTCAATATCCTGTTTAAGACAAAGGATAACAGCAAATTTCTGGAAGGAAGATAAAACAAAGTAGGCAGTGCAGTGATATTTCCCCAAAATGCTTCTCCAGCCTCTAGCAAAACTTGCAGCTCAAGAGTTCTTAAGTCACAGTGCTGCCTTTTATATTACATAGTCTTACTGGATGTTACTACATGAATCTGTTCAACCCCTTTTTGATGGCGTGCAAGCTTTTAGCATCTGCATCATCGTCCATTGACAGGGATTTCACAGCTTAATTAAACACTATGGAAAAAGTTCTCTGAACTACGCTTCTTTCCATGTAAGACTGATAGACGGAAGACCTGTGAATCAATTCTTCTAATTTCCATTTTTAAAACTGCTTCTACTTCATGGCATATTTACTGAATGCATTTTATGTATATAAGTTATCAGCCCAAAAGGATCAATAAGTCCTTAAGTGTTATATCATTTATATGTTTCAGGCCACAGTGACACCAAGACATATTATTATGTCAGTCTATTACTCTGCATCCTTACTAAGTTACTAGTTGTGACCAAAATAGTAAGTGACATAATGAAGGCCCACTTGTAGCCAATTAGAGGCTAGTTTCCAGAAGGATAAAAGGACTGATTCTCTTAAACCTTCCATTTTTTTTCCATAAAAGAGAGACAATGTTAATCTGCCAGGCAGGGAATCCTAGTATTTAGCATTTTTAAAGGATTTTCTCATTGTAAAAAGATATACTATAGCAAAAAAATACTTTTTCATCAAATTAATTCAATGTCATTCAACCTTCTGCCACAACCAAGAACTTGTGCTTTCTCAGTTAGCTGTGAAATTCACCCGGATTTAAACAAGTATGCATTTTTTCTTTAAACACGATGTTCCCAAATTTAAGTCCACAGATTCTGTATACAGACTGCATAGAGATGTAAACTGGATATTTTTAAAAGTATGAACTAATCAAGTTACAGTAGCTCAAAATTTCTTTCGGTTGCACCACGGTCTGTCTGCTGGATAAAGGTGCTGTCCAACAACCAAAGCATAGAAAGCCCCGCAAGCGTACATTACAGATGCTGCCAGCTAACTCGTCTTTTTTAGGGTTACAACAACACTGTGTTCAGTTCAAGCGCAATAGCAATGGGAAATTACTTCTGTTATATGGCCCTCAGCCAGATAACCTAGCCATATAATAGCTGAGAAAGAGAGGGGCAAAGAGAAAAAAGAGGAGAGGACCTTTAATTTAAACCATTTTTGTATTAAATCTTTGTGCGAGATATTACATACATGTCAAAACTCTAACATCTGCACTATGCGGAAAGCTTCAACATGCTTTGTTAAAAATTTAACATTGAGTATTTTCAGTCTTCAAGAATGATAAGAGTTGCCATCTAGTCTGTACTAGTAACTTGCTGTATCCTTGGTAGGAAAGATAAGAATGTAAAAAATCTCAGACCGGTCAACACAGTGAAAGAAGCATGGAGAACTTCTAAAGCAAGAATGTAATTACAGGAAAGAAATATTTTGCAGTTGGACAAAGAACTAGAAGTTGGGAGATCCGAGTTCAATTTCCTGCTGTGCCTCCACTTCCTGCATTAACTCAAGCAAGTAATTTAAACACTGTTAGCTAAATTAAGGCTAGACAGATTAAGGTCTTTGTTATCTCATTCATATTAAGCAAAGAACTTCAACAGCAACTTAGCTTTCTTAACAGTTCTATGGCAAAAAATGACATCTGTAAACCAACGCAAAGATAATAGAGATACATGGATTAACACAGAAAGCCTCTGACGAGCTATAAACACACATGCTAAGAGAACTCATGACAAAGTTAATAGAAAAATAGAGAAATATGGAACACAGAACCAAGGGTCATCCTGTCCAGCTCTCGACCATCACAGAACACTTTCAGACAACCTAACTAAAATTAACTGATTTCACAAAGTGAATTTTTAAAATAATTTCCATGTTGTTATAGTTGTGCTGCATTTGTAAAAACAAAATTAAAACATTAAGCTTCCACAAAACGTAGAGTTTGATATTCCTATTGGAAGGCTGTTCCACATCCTCATTCGTAACTGCCATAAGTTTTCTTCCATATTTCCAAATGTATTCACAATCAGATAATTCCACTCGTTCTCGTGCCAACACTCCGCATCAACACACATGGCTCTTCTTGACTGGTACTTATTGCCATTAGCATATTTGTGGAGATTAATTATGTATCAATTTAGCCTTCATTTTACTTGCCCAAGCAACCTTAACTGGGCTGGGCAACCTGCCCTAGCTGACCCTGATTCAGCAGGGTGAGGGTTGGCCCAGATGATCCCCAGGGGTCCCGGCCAACACCAGCTCTTCTGTGATTCTGCAGCTCCTTTTGTAAAATAAACTCACAGTTACTGGGATCATCGGAGTAGCCCTTCTCTGTGCCTGTTCCAGTTAGAACTAATCTTTCTGGGGTGACCAGAAAGGTGTGGAAGTAAATCTTGCAAGTGCCCTGCACAGTGACACCTGGTTTGCCAGCCTGGAGGGCATCTGCTGCTGTAGCACCCTGTTGCACTGCTGGCTCAATCACAGTGCTACCAGCTAATAAGACTATGGTCATTCTCATCTGCTGTCATTTACAAACTGACTAACTTGCAGTTCACGGTAAAAATCCCTATTACTCATCCCTTGCAATACCTATTAATAGCTATTATTAAATTTTCTATTACCCAGTTTTTTAAGTCATCTGCTGTTGTTCTGATAAAACACAAAGTCATGTTTTAATAAACCTCACGTGAATACTGACTGTTCTCCAATTCAAACATTCACTTTAATTCATCACTGTTACTCTCTGAGAAATCTCACAAGGTGAGTAAAAATCAGAAAAAACACTCCAGCCTTGAAGTGTGAATATGAATGTGCATCTTCAAAAGCAGCAGAAAATCATTTTAAAGAATTCTTAAGTGGTTTTATGGGAAACAAGAAGCACTCTGCCAATGACGATAGGCAAGTTCCTACTCCTATCTAGCAACTTGTGGAACGTAAGTATTCCTTCATCCAACCAGGTATCAAGAGTCAATTATAGTCAGGTCATGATATTACATGATACATTACAGAAAATGAAGTTAAGAGGATCACGCATGATTAGTGTGCTAGACTATATAAAAAACTCCAGCCACTAGAAGAAGCATGTTTCCCCCATGATGAAAGTTTACCACTATCATAATAAACTTTTTGTTTTCCAAGACTAAATATTCAAAAATACGTAGACAACCTGTTGAACCAACACTGTTCTCATAAATATTTAACAGTAATATTGTCTCCTATGAAATGTCATTTTTCTATTATTTTTCAACTAAAGCCTTTCCTATTAAAGCAATTTTTCCAGCACTTTAATCTTTTTAAAGGCCAACACTTCAACCTTTTTAAAGGAATACCCAGCTTTTATCTTCCTATCCATAGGAGGAAAAAAAAGGCAGCTAAATGGTTTGCCCTGAGAAAGAATTTTGGTTTTGATTTTCTAACCTGTAGTGAGTTGTCTTCAACTGACTGTAACTATCTGATCATCATCTTTCTTTGAGTAAACAGGAACTAAACCTCAATGATGCACACTCACTCAAACAAAAAAGCCTCTTCAAATGCTGGATTTTGCCCTTCTTCCTACTCTTTGAAATAGATTACCTAGTCATTAGCCAGGAAAAACAGTATAAAAGTAAATTAGGTTCTAATTACGTAATTTCAAAGGAAGTTATCTGGAATTTTGCTACTAAAACCAAAGTAGGTTATTATTATTAATGAATAATTTTCTAATAGTTTCTCATTGCAGTATTAGAAGCCTAACTATCACCAGAAGTTTTGTCGATAGAATGCACCTCATCTTTTACTTGAGGTGCTTAAAACTTTGTTGTTGTTGTTGTTGTTGTTTTAAGAACAATAACCACTTAAAATAGGTTGGGTTTTTTTTAATACTTCAATCAAAAGTTAAAAAAAACCCTTTTGAACAAGAGAGTATTATACAAATATTTTAGGTAGCATTAAAGGAAAGAAAATACAATGGTCATTTGTACTGTCAATTTTAGTTTGCCAATTTGAGCACTGGAAGTGAAGAATGCAAAAACATTCCTAAACTGTTTTTAAAACTAACAATTCAAATACATTTAAATAAATCTTCAAAATTTCCCAATTTATGGGACCATGGACAGATCTTAATGTTTCCCAGAACACAGCATGTACTATTATCAAGCTATTATTTAAATTCCTCAAATTCAAATTATTTTAAATTTGAAAATTAGTTTGCTAGTTAGCCTTTCCAAAAACCTGTCCGAAACAAAAAGAGTGAAAAAAAGATACATGGAAAGCTACCACAGTGAAATATACTTTTCTGAAAACTATTACATTGCATCTTTACCAATATCACTATTCATTTTTTACAGGAAGGAGATCAATTTGCTAGAGATAGCTAACCATGCCTTTTGAATAGAATTTAATAGAATTCTTATTTTTGCTGATGCCTCCAACTCAGGCAAATTTAAATGACAGTCATGGCTTCCAGGATGTGCTTAAATCCTCAAAGTCATTGGAATCAAGTATATCTTTGACTGACCATGCTCAATATACAGGAAAGAAGTAGTGTACTCTTAGAATTATGAAACTGCAAAAAAAAAAATATATATATATATATATAAAAACAGTACTTTGATGGAAAATGATTTTGTTTACAAAAATATCACAGAACATTTACTGTTTAAAATAAAACCTAAAGTTGAATCCTTAGAAGCATCCACTTCTAAAGGGAAAAAGAGTACACGAGTTACTGAAGCCTACTCCTGGAAGAAGGGACTTGTTGGAATTTAAGTGTCCAGTCATTCACTTCCATTTGTCCAAACTATTTTACATACTTAGAGAATTACAAAAGAGCTCTCACTGTGATTTAATGTTTCTGTTTACTGTCATGAGAACAAGACTTGGCAAACAGTCCACAAAAATAGACTCTGGTCTACCTCAATGGGAAAGTTTTCATTGTTCCCTTCAAACAAAACCCAGGACAATAACAGATGGAATTTAAGAGGTACAGATCAGGAAAATAAAGCTCTATATGTAGTTTGTGGTTAAGCTTTTCTTCTGTTTTTTTTTTTTTTTTTTTTTTTTTTTTTTTTTTTTTAAATATAGGTAACAATAGGCCTAACAGTTTCCACTGTCAGATTAAAAAAAAAAAGTGGTTACAACTAACAATCTGCAATTCAGACTTCACAGACATTGTTCAAATTCCAGGTATCTACATCTGCAAAGTTACATGCCCTAGTTCACAACTAAAGCAGCTCCTCCTACTGCACCTCAGCTGCCCAGATCCTTCATCACACTGTAATTTTTAATATTTTCCTTCCGCGTATGGAGATGCATCAGTGGCAAATTATAATATCTAATTTTTCTACATAAATCGAGATCTTATAATTGGTCTTTTACGAAAATTTAAGACACTATCATTCACTTGGCCATATTTTTAAGCAGTTTTTAGCATGTGACTGGAGTATTCTTTAAACAACCTATATATGAAAAAAAGCAAATACTAATATTTGGTTTATTTTTTTTAAACAGAATTTGTTAAAATGGTAAAAAAAAAATTAAGTGAAACATTAGAAAGAGGACTCTCTTCTTAAAATTCAAGCCAACTCCCACAGTTTTATGACGTTCTACCCACTAAATAACATCCACAAAGATTCAAAAGAATCAAATAGCAGCAGACCAGCTATTCCTCCCCAAAGCTACAGGTAATTCCAAGTAAATCACTTCATAAGCTATATAATCCTCTAACAACATTTTCCACATTACCTTCTAGCATCGTTTCTTTCTCTTCACAAATAGACGTTCCCTCTAAACAAAATGACTATGTATCCCCGAATCCTATGTGCATGGTACACCTGTTTGGCAGACCAGGTATCAGCTGCACCTAACAGCCTCACAAAGCAGAAGACAGGCTGCAGCACGTCTAGCAGGAGAGAATATGGCTTTGGTGGCTTTGGGAAATCTTGAACCCAAACCTTCATAATGCAACAGATGCTTGCTGTATAGGTGCAAGGAAGAGGAATAGGCAGCAGTATAGACCTGTCTAGAGTCAGGGGCTACATGATATCTATTATGGCTCCTTAAGGTTTAATCCAAGAGGTACATTCAGCAGACAAAGACATATTCTCACTACTGTCCATGGCACTAGCTTTTCTTCTGCAATAACGCATGTAATTTTGGTTACCTCTATTGAAGAAACAAGTGGGAAGTGGAGCAGCTACAGAGAAGGGTTACCAGGACAATCAGGTGAACACAGAGCCTATCTTGGCTTGCTTTTTCCAACAAAATGAAAGCTGAGCAGGCATAGGACTTTTCCATAAGTAAATCAGAGAAAATAAAGACCAGGAGGAAGAAGAGCTATTTAAGCTAAAGACCAGCACTGGCAGAAGAATAAACTGTAACTGGTCAGAAAAATTCTCAGAAATTATTAATTATTTTGGCCAGTGCCATGGCAATTTGACTGTCATTTCCATTATCAGAACAGGCAAATTTAGAGTTAACTCAGGTATCTCAGCTGCTACTGTATGGTACAGCATATGCATGTACATCATCACTCTGTATTCAAGTAGTATCTCCAGGTATTTCCACTGCTTCATTATTTCTAATTGATGAACCCATTTATACTGGCATATTTTTTCTAAATTAGTTATCACATGCTGCACTTTGCAATTTGTAATTTCATTCTGTTTCTACAATGTTAGTATCTAGGATTATCCAGTTCTTAGAGTATGATATGACATTTCAATTCTTTGTAATAAAGAAGTCTCCCAACTTTGTCCTCAACGGGTTCTACCTTTATTGTGACTATATACTAACATGAAGAAGATCAATTCAGAGATTGACTCTTGAGGAACTACGCTAACAGACTTCCTTCACTCTGATTCTACAATTCTCCTTCCAACACAGCCTGCTCTTACCTGCAGTTTATACAGGCCTCATCGACTTTGCAATTTTTTATGCTAATCTCTATCTTCTCCAGCTACACTAACAATTTTTCCACACAGTACTTGGAAAATTCTGTATTAAAATCAAACTAGAAGATGCTGTTTCTGCAAATGCAATTATTCATAGAAGTCTTTTTAAAGTATTATACATAGTGAAATACATTTTATTACTACCCAAGTTAGAAAGAGGCAGATGATTTGCATATCATGGTAACCTGGAAAATGTGGTAGCATTCTAGATACTTATAATGTGAACACTTCTCAAGAAACAAAAAGTGCTTGATCAATATACTAAATGAAAACTACACAAGCAAGAACACTTCAACAGAAGCTCTAAAAGAGGCATGTAGTTCTATCAGGCTTACAAATCCACCAATCTAGACAGTGTTAAAGCCTTGAGTTCTCTGCATAATCCCTTCATAAAGGAGCCACCAGTTCAGTGAAATTCTGCTGACTGACAAGCATTTGAAAAGCACTCTAAAAACAAGTAACTGTATGGATAAGATGTAAAATAACACTAGCATGATAACACAGTTCTTAGCACAGAATATCCACAAGATAATGAGTTTTAGAAGAGGGAGAGAAATATTTTTGCTTCAGAGCAGATGTCATAAAATCCAGTGAGTGTGTTCTTTTTCTGCCAAGACATTTAAATGCAGTTTAATGTATGTTGTCTCTTTCCTTAGCAAAATTGTTGCTAGCACCACCCCCTCCAGAACACTGCCTTAATAGTTAGGGTAAGCAAAGAAAGGGAATGCAGTACAAGAGGCTAGTGCTTGTCTGCATATTTACTCATGTTCAGATACCTTCCATCTGGAACGTCAAAATTACTCCAAAAAGATATTTAGGCCTCTGAGAGCTAAAGCGTGGAGATTACACAGCAGAAGATTTCTGTTCCCATTCCTTTTCCCCATTTTATTTGTCTCAGTGGATAATTGTAAAAATTAACAGTAAAAAGATGCAACAGTTGTTAATATGCAAAGAGGTATGTCAAGGTGATGTTAAAACGCCTTTGGGTTTTATTAGTAAGTAGATTAGTTAGGAAAAGGTGAAAGGAAAACATATGTAAGTGGCACAAAAAATACCACACAACTCTATTTGCCTAACATGGTAGAATGGGGGGGGGGGGGGGGCAGAGAGGGGATCAAAATATAGGTTTCTGATTGTAAAAAGCTGAAAAATAGCGACAAGTCTTTTTTATTTCAAAGTACATCAGCCCTGAATCTTTCTCTATTAATGTTTATTTCCTTCTGCATGTTTTATTTTTCTGTTTAAACAGAATGAAAAATTACCTCCTCTTTCAGTGCATGTTTCTTCTGCTCCAAACAAATTTCTTTAGCACGCATCAACTGCAAAGTCTCCTTAGAAACGGCATACTGAAGCTTTTCCATACGTTCCACTGCTGCTGCCCATGCTGCCTTACCAAATTTTTTCTGGTCTGCTCGCATTCGATCGTACACAGCTACAAAACAGGAGATAAAGCCAGTCAGCTTAGCAGTTTACTTTTCAGATCAGCAGTGACCCTATTGCAAGACTATGCACGCATCCGTATCCAAAACACACAAAGCTCTCTTAGCAAAACTAGTCATTTGACAGGCTCTGTGTTCTTAAACTGCATCCCAGGTTTTCCCTGCTTCTGAAAGCCCCAATCAACAGCTACTAGTCTCCCATTTCCCTTAACAACTTCTACAGTGCAGTCATAAGTTTAATACAAATCTGCAATAGAGTGAAGTAAGAACTATAATTTAAAGCAAAAACTTCAGCTAGACCTCAAGTTGAATACTATAAGAATACTGAATTGAATTTAAATTTAAATAAGAAAAGCATCTATTTTTAAATCCAAAAAGCAGGTTTCTTCACAGTATTAATTCAAATTAACTAAACAAAGTACAATATGGCCTTGTTATGCAGAGATGAATCAGAATTTCTCCAGGAAGACTTCAGAGTAGCAGCAATCCTTTGCCTGATTCAGACTTGCTCTTCTTGAGCCCCAGACAACACCTAGGCTGACACACATGAAATTTTTGCCATTTTTAATATACAGAGCAGTCACATGATGCTGTATGCTTAGCTTTGCAAAGCAAAAGCCATGAAAGTCACATAATCAAAAGGGGCAGCATCCAGTCCCTAAGTGTTAGAAGATACCACATGCTGTCGTTAGGTAACTAAAAGAAAAAAAAAAAAAAAAAAAAAGAAAAGAAAAAAGAAATCACTCTTCTCATCTGTTTTCTCCCTTCTGCTGTCTGTTATATTTTGGTATGTGAGACCTCACTGTGACAGACTAGCAGGAGGCTAGGTCTACAGTTGTCAATAGTCTCCAGGCATTTCATTTTCCAGTGTTTTTCCCCAATAATCCTGACATTAAAAAAAATCATGTATATAAAAACAGTATGTGAACAAAATGAAAGTAAGTAACAGTAAAATTACACTCTTTACCAACTAAAAGGGTATTTTACTTGGTGTCTTTGTTATGTAAGAAAAGGAACCAATTTAATTGAAAACATTTAAAATGTGCTCTAATTAAATGGATTCCAACATGCTTGAACTGGTTTGATTGCTTTTTCAAAATAAGGTGCAGTTTCATTTTATTCTTAATTTGATTTATTTTGCACTGACTGCTTCCCTTGAGACAGATCTAGCAATCATACAGGGAGATGACAGGAAAACTACTCATCAATAACAATTTTCTCCCAGGAATACAGCTCATTCATCTGGTTGCCCAATCACTGTTACCAATGCAAAGAAAGAGACAGGGACCTGCAGTCAGGCAGGGAAGAGTGGGACACAGACTCTTTCAGTAGCAGCCCACAGCTAAACTAAAGTAAGTAACGTGAAATGACATCCTCAGGTTTGTTTGCCCTAATTAACTCATGATTTAAGTTAAAATGATATGAGCAAAAGAGTGCAGACGTACATGCAAGTCTCATGCCCTGGTTTAACTGGAACAACTCTTCAGTAAAACTGCTTCATTCTTCAAGCATAGAAATGCCAAGGACCATGAACACTTCTAAACACAGAGTAGTTTTCAACGAGTAGATAAACTGAGTTGCTGCATAATATTTAGAGCTATGAAAAAATTTACCGAAAGGCAGAGGAGACTGGAAAAGGAAATGAGATGGAGGGGAATGAACATTTGCTAGAGTGGTCTGCCACATCCAGTACAGAAGACAAAATCTATCAGGTACTCTGGTCCATAAATCCTTTGCAGACAAACAGAGCAGCTAATGCAATCACATTGAGAAGGTCATTGGAAATTTTATTTAAAAAAATTCTATTCTGTCTGCTTCTGATCACGTTCTGGAAAGAGTCGCTTGTGAAAGATTCAATAGACACACAGTAAAAAATGAATGGGCAATGATGACTGCATTTTCCTCAGGGAGGAATAATCATGGGGGTGGGGGAGGAGAATCACATAGGACAATACAGAATAAGGTAAACATTAAATCAACTTTTAAAGATCTTTTATTTGAAGTATAGGGTAGTAGAAAATAACTACCTTTTTGTGCTTTAGCTGTTATTTCAAAGTATTTAACTGTAAGATCTTGAATAGAAAGCACAGCCACGTGGGCTTTTTTCTGCCAATCAGCATCTTCTTTTTGCAGACTCTCAATTCTTCTGGGGCCTAGGTAATCATTCTCAATCGAGATCTGAAAATAAATCAATCCATAATTAATAACACAATGAACTGCTGCTATTTTGCCAACAGCAATCCGTTTCAGGGTGGAAGGAGGGAATGCGGGGAGAAGGAAAGAGGGAAGGAAAGGAAAGAAAGGAAAGAAGGAAAGAAAAGAAGGAAAAGAAAGAAAGAAAAAAAAGGGGGGGGGGGAGCCACCAGCAAACAACCATGATTTCTACTAAAAGGAAAAAAACCTTTAAAGTGTTCCTTTCTGTTGAAAAAGGTACAGTCAGGGTTTCATTACTATTCTTACTGGAAGCACAACAAATTCAAATATAAGTTTGATTTGCCAGTATCTTATTATTAAATATCTTATTATCTTCAGACAACAAGCATGTTCTACCCAGGCTTTCTTCCAGCAGATAATACTCCATTCTGAAATAAATGAATGCTCTTATCTCAGAAGTGAGGGGCAGGGGGGAAGAAGGTGAAGTAATCTTCTACATTTTGTTATATATGACTTTTCAAAACATATTTTCCTAGTGACTGGGAGTTTAAATATCTTCTCATTGCTAAAACTAAAACAATTTTGTTTTGAAGTGATAACTACCTTTTAAAAATTAGTAAACACATAGCTTTCTCTCCCAAAACTGAAAATATTTACACACTACCTTCCACTGCAGACAACAGACTATATATCAAAGTAATTAAGTATTTAAGTCTGATCATGCCAGATCAAAGCCTTAATTTTGAATATTTTTCATGTATATCAGTCAAGAAGACACCTCACTAGTGTAGACACTTAAAAAAAACAAAACAGAACAAAAACAAGCAAAAAAGTACTCAATCTTCTGGGTCATTAGTTGTTTTAACCTGAAGCTCTAACTGCTCTATTTTTTTATGTTAATTTCACAAAACTTCAAGCTGGTCTCAAACAGCAAACTACAATCAGAAATGTTTTAAGTGACTGTTCAGGATCTACCTTTGAATTTCCACTTACCGCATTTCTAAGATGGATGATTTTTAAAAGCAAAAATGCACAATGCCCTCTATGTAATTGCTAATTTCTTGGAAAACATAGTTCAATATTTTAGTCTATTTCTTGTATATTTCTAAATCCTTTGTAAAGGCAACAGGCAAAATAAAAAATGTGAACAAATGACAGGTGAACATTAATTTTACTGGATGGGTTGTTGTGCAATTTGATGAACCACGAATGTTCCATGATTTCCACAGGGAATGCCTACGAGGGGACACACAAGAAAATTTCCAAATAAAAGTGTATGTACATATCAGTGAATGACGACTAGTGAAGTGAATGCTTTCCAAGTACTGAGAACTATGAAACAGCATGTTCATTTGAAAAGTAGGATTACAAAAATGCAGTCAGAAATCTTCCTCCTCTATTCCTAGATAAAGATGATGTTGGAATTGACATGGGATCACTGAATAATGTGAGTAACATCTTTGTCAGCCATTATTTCTAACAGAATAAAAAGTCCCAAAGTAACAGTTCTTCATATGGTTTTGCCTGCCAAAACATTATTACACACATTATATTATATACACACATATTATAACACACAGCGCAAGCTAGAGATCTATGATGTACAAAGTACAGTTGGATCTTTGTTCCCTAGGGCAGGTATTTACAAGCAACAAAAAAAAAAAAAAAAAAAAAGGAAGCACCTTTTCTTTAGCCGCAATCCCAAATATTTCATCCATACCTTCATTCACGCTGAGGGTATACATATGGCAAGGCACCAAAAACACAAGCACCCCTGTCTGGAAGGAGGTCCCCAAGAACCAGACCAACATAATGCCTCAAGGCTTCAGCAACAGTGTCATGCTTAATGAAAGCCTGAGGAGAGTTCCAGACAGCAGATACACAGGATGGACGCTTTTCACTAACCCTGCTTGAGCCAGCCTGCCCTGCTGCTTAGCAGTCTCACAGTCTGTACCTACATAGCTTGTTATTTAGCAAAGCAGTCACACTCTTAAAATTATTGAGGGTTCTTCCTGAAGCTTCTTGTAGAATAAACAAAAAAACAAAGGCACATCTAATGTTCACAACATACAAGGACCGTACACAAGGCTGCTTCGGCCCTTGCATTATGCAGCTTGGATAAGACGGGGGAGAGAGAGAGAGTCCGTCTCTCCCTCACACACACACAATGTCCATTTCCTGGCTCCGAAGCTATGAAACGATGGAGGAGGGAGCAAGGTTAAGGGACAGACTCCTAGGAATTAAGAGATGTAAAATGCTCAGAATAGGCTCTTGGGCTGATTCAGAGGACTGGTCCTCAGTCAAAGAGGCATTTGTCACTCTTTGGAGAGTGTACTTAATTATAAGATAATACACTGTGACCACTTGCTGCCAGCTGATGGCATCTCAAACAACTCGTGGAGCAGCAGGAGTCAAATGAATCAAACAATATCCAGGGAAATTAACTGTCTATCAGCATGCCAGGAGCTTGGCACTGTGTATTATAAACAAAAGTCATCTTTTACCTAGAACAGCCAGAAATACTCTCATGCAAGGGGAAAGAAAGCAATCAAGTTGCTTTGATATTTCACTTCAAGAGAGGATTTCATTCTGTGTGAAGCAGGCTCTGCCAGAAAGACACTCCAGAGTGGTATTCAGTGAACACGCTCTACACTGTGTCCTTAAAGGCAGGTCCTTGCTTCCCAGCTTTGTTTTTATTAGCTCACTGACTTTCTCAGTGGCAGCAAACTTTGCAAAGTGCCATTTGGTCCCTTGGAAGTTGCCACCCCTGAAGCCCAGGTGCCTGCTTCTCCCGGCAGCATTGCAGTGTTTCTGCCCAAGCCAGAGGCTCCCTGCTCTGAGCTTGTCTGTCACACAGACCCTGTGGTGTATGGGAGTCTCTCCAACAACCTGAAAGTGCTCCAGTGCTGCCCAGAGGAAGAGAATCTCTTCCCCTCTGGCCAGTGGGTTCCACCCGATTTAATTTCTCCATCAAGAAATGTAATAAAGTCATTAAAAATAAGATTCAAGTGTAAAAGAAAATACTGATAGTAACCATTCCAAAGGTAACTACTGGCATTCTTTATAGCCTAAGCCAAATAACTAATACAAATATAAACTAAAAGATGGAGAGCAATAGAGAGCATGCAAACAGCCACTTTTGGCCATGTACCTGGCACACTCTGGGGAGACAGAAAAAGAAAAAACAGAGAGCCATACTGTGAATGTATACATTGACAATCATCAATTACTTAAGAGAGAGGGAAAAATAATAATAATAATCAGTTTTCAAGTGCAACCTACCCAGATAATTAGATTATCTCAGTCA
This sequence comes from Dromaius novaehollandiae, assembly GCF_036370855.1. Taxonomy (NCBI): domain Eukaryota; kingdom Metazoa; phylum Chordata; class Aves; order Casuariiformes; family Dromaiidae; genus Dromaius; species Dromaius novaehollandiae. Next base: position 45,536,415 of record NC_088130.1, on the reverse strand, counting down.
CTGATGAAATTTATGTTTGTCACACCGTTATGCAGCAGGATAGACAATCGACAGAGAAAGAGAGAGATGAACAGCCAGTGCTAAAATACACACTGCCCCCCTTGCCAAATCGTTGTCTGAGCCTTACGTTCCAGTTCACTTCTCCATTTAGACAATCCTTCCTCCACAGTGGACTCCACTTAGCCCTGTACAGTACCACTGCAGCAAATATACAGATACACCCAAACATTTTATATTATTTAAAATTAAGATTTAATATATCTTTATATAGAAAAGATTAAATAACTTAGAGTTGTGCCTTATTACAGGAACTTGAAGTTGAAGGCAAGACCTAGACCCTGGTAGTTTAAATAAGGGAAGATAACAGCTGTAATAGGGAGAAAAGTTGGGGAGGAGAGAGGGAGAACCCTTCTACAGAGGTTGCAACTCATGAGGACCATACGGCAGCTCGATCGATTTTCTCAAACTGGCAAAAGTCCTCTTCACCTACACCTTCATGCAATGGAGAAGACGACTCTCACATCTACAGTTTATCCTAGCTGAGAATTTAATCAGGAAATGGGAAACACACATGGGCCATTAAACAGCAATGTGAACAGGCCCATGAGTTTTGAAGATCTGTTTTCTGTATCCCCTTTAATAAATAATCCCCTTTAATGAATATATCTGAAGGGAGTAACCCTCAATAAGAAATTAAAGGAAGCTCTTACATACTTCTGCGTTCCATTACTGTTTGCAATGCATGCATAACACGTTTAGGCTTCCCTTTGCTTATGGCACCTTTATGATGCCAGCATCTTTTGCTTTTATAGTCCACAAAAAGAGCACAGGAATGTTTTATAGAATAAACAGTAACATATAATTAGGATGACTATTGTCCAACTTAGACATGACTAAGAGAAGGTACCAAAAGATAGAAATAGACAGAGGGAAGAAAGAAAAACTAAATCACACTGTCATCTAATTGCTACTTCTTTAAAATATATGTATCTATTTTTGATTCAGTAAAAATTTATTTTAGTTAAAAATTAAGGAACTGACAACATGGTTGAAGTTTTTTCTAACTTATAAGGCTTTTCAATTCCCTAATATTTTCTCAAACTCACTTTTTTGGTTTGAAGTTTTCTCATTTGGACTCAAAGTTCCATAGAAAAAAGTGTGGCCTAAGAGAAAAAACTCTCATCTCGCAAGTAGATCACATTGCCAAATCTACAGTTTTCTTTCTAGTAATCATTTTCCCAAAAAGGACATCCCAGCTAATTCTTCCTAAGCTATATTCACTTTCAGAAGAATACAAGCCTTATGGTAAAACTGTCTCAGGAAAAAAAAATTACCTTAAGATAAAATTTGTATTTGAAGACTTTTATATTTTGCAGGCTAAAGCACTGGATAATGCACTGGAACTAAGAAAATTATGATAGCTTTCACAAAAGTAGTTCTTGGGAAGCACACAAGAGGAGGAAGAAACAGCAGAAGCCATTAACTTCAACACTTCCTGGAAACATCTATTTCCATTGACCACTACTTCAGAGTAATGAAACATAAAAGAACACATTCCTACACCATAGGGATATGTTCCTGGAAGAAAAGCAATTAGTTCTTCAGAGGAAACAAATTGAAAAGAGGTCTCTATTCCAGCCTGTGAGCAAGTGAGTTTGAATCAGAAAGGCAAGACTCCTGCACTGGAGTACAGAGCCACTTTTCTCTAGAAGAGTTCACAGATAGTTACTATGGCTCACTCTGCCTCCCCCGCCCCTTAAACATTCACAGTAAAGAGAGAGTAAAGTAAGCTTACGGAGAGAAAGCATGAGAAACAGATCCGCAACTACAAAATTTTGTTACGTTTCAGAGAGTATGTATCTAAATAAAGGAAGATTCCTCAATGTCTTCAAGGTTCTTTCTGAAGACAGCTATGACAATAAAGGGCAAGACCGACAGAAAACAAGATTTAGGCCAGGTCACATTATAACTTAGACAGGGATCTGTCACCTTTCAACCGTTCCCTTTATTATTGTTCTCCTAGATGGACTCATAATAGGCAGAAAAGGAGAAAAAAAATAAGCTATACCAACAACAGGTTGGTTAATCATAGGAAAGAACAAAAGCAAGCTGAGAGCACACTACAGGCAGCAGAGGCAACGTATTAGAAAGAAAACGGCTTCATACAGGAAAGAGTGTTTTAGCTCAAACATTTAGCAAGCTTTCTTTGACACAGTCCAAGAAGCAACTCACAATCCCATGATCAAGTTTTTGTCTCACGAAGACCTCCTTAACTCTTTCCTGGCCCTCCACAGCGTGTGGAGTATTACTGCAAGGTCTCTTCCTTCTTTCTTTCTTTCTCCTTCTCTCCAACACTGCAAAAGAACATTCATGCACTTCCAGGTTTCACCCTTCTTTACTCCTTCCCATGCAGGAACACACAATTTCATATTTTCTGCATGCTTAAAATCCTTGCAGATTTTCATCAAGATACCTTTTTCAATGCATACTCAGTTTCCGCATCTTTCTTCCCCATTTCCTCCAATATTCTAATCTTAGGTCAGACCCAAGGTTGTCCTAGCCCTGCTTCCAACTGTAACCATTACTAATACTAGGAGAAACAATTTAAGAAACAAGGTTATGGCTTGTGTGATATTTCCCAACTTCTATTACAGACCAGCTCACAGGCTTCTTGAGCTGAAGGCTAATCACTGTTAATAACTGACGGGGCTGCCTCTTTTCGGACTCATAATTATAACTGTGGAAATTACTGCCACAGAGTAAGTGATGTCCTTTTAGTAAAGGGAGGGGGGGGAAAACACCACTTGGTTTTCCTTTGTTTGCAGGCTGTTTTAAAGCACCAAAATTTCATTTGAGGGCCCCCTATTTTTTTGCGTGTGAAATAGTGAAAGAAATCATTCTATATTTCCTTCCCCATACCATTCACGATTGTATAAACCTCCTTCTTATTTTCCATGAATTGCCTCTTTTCCAAACAAAGGTGATCTAATTTATTCTCTCTGTCTCTGCACTGAGGCTATTCATAATGTTTATCCTTATGATCCTTGCTGCCACCCTTTAACTATTCTGATTCTACAGTATAGTTTTGAGAGGGAGAGACTGCAACTACACACAGTGTTTAAGATGCAAGTATATCACGGATATATACAGAGGCACGATGTTGTTTTCTGTTTTTTCTTTTCTAATACTTCAAAACCTTTACTTTCCTCTTAAAAGATGCCAACCAGCAAGCTCTCTTCAGAGAACTCCCCACAGTAATTCTCATACCTTTTTCCTCAGGAGTAATAGCTAATTAAGTGCACATGAATGCGTACGTATACCCACAGATGTTGTCATCAGCGTTCCACCCATGCATTACTTTACATTTATGGACAATGAAATTGCCATTTTATTGCCCAGTCTTCCAGTCAAGCCTTTTGTAAGGAAACTTTTGGAGGGGGGCGGGGGGAGAAACAGCTCCCAAACATTGGTTACATGCCATGGTTTTGTAGTCAGCAGTCTCATACCAAGAGCTCGGGTTCCTCACTGACTCAGACTACCGGTCTGCCTTTCATCATATTGCCAGTTTAGAGCACCTTTTTTTCCAAAAGTATATAAAATCTTAAGTTTTAAAATCAGTAATACATTTTGGTATGAATTCATATAAAAATGAGCCTTATAAATCTACAGGAGAGTGTAACTGAGAATGTAAACAGAGACTGGCATACAACTTTTCCTAGAAAGAATCCAAGAGTATAAAAGCTATCACAGCATAATTCAATATATTACACCAGTTTCTCAAATAAGAAAAGAATATTTTCAACAATGTTTGTTACCTTCATTACAAATCCAGTCATTCTGCATAAACTTAGATTACCATTTCTCCCCAACTCTACAAGTTTTTCAAAATCCAAATTTATCTAATTATAATTTCTAGTGATGTGAGGACACATCCTCAACTACAGATATACTATACAGACTTAGGAATTTTTCAGTGTTTCACTCTGCCCACTGAGTGATATCTTAGTTTTTTTTTTAATTAGATATTTTTTATCAAGTTGTTGTCAACAAGTCACTAACTAGTCTGTAAATACCTGAGAGTGTTGTTTGCCCAAACTAAGGAGTGAAGTTGAGCGGACTGGCATGCAAGTAGTCTTGACATTTTAATTGTTGCTGCTTTACAGTCCTCTAATGCGCCTTATATGTAGCTTTGCTTTCACATTTTTCACTGCAAGATGACTACACACTCAAAAATATAACACAAGATTAAAAAATAAAATAAAAATCCTCAGTTCAAAGACCAGCTAAGACATCAACTATTCTAGAAAAAAATCATGGGTTTAGCAAACAGAGGTCATCTATTTGACGTTTGGGAGCAAGACTACAAATCAGTCTGTCGGAGATTGAAGACCATTCCCCTCCCTAAAACATCTTCAGTTGATTTCCCAAGCATAGGCAATGAATTTTTAATAAATATCACTCACATGATACTCATAATAAGAATGGAACACATATTCATTTTTCATTCCAACCTAGGAAACAATCTGAGATTTTTTTTTAAATATTCTCTCCATTTTGTTAGCTCTTCTTACAATTAAACTTATCTCCCGCTTTGAACTTGCTTTCAAAGTATGAACCCTTTTTTCCAAAAGTTAAAATGTTAAATGCAACATAATTTATTTCAAAGTATTTTATTTTAAACAAATCAAAGTCAAATTAGCTATGCGATTCAATACTACTACAGTTCACCATCAAGTATAAAAACAAAAAATAAACCACCATACATCTGAGCCAAAGTTAGATTTTCCTGCTTAAAGGAGCTTGAAAGAGCAACATAGACTAATAAATGATTCTATAATTTCAGAAAAACCCTAAATTATATTAAGCTATTTATCAAGGTAATTACTGCTCTAACCTCTTACTTCCAGTGTTAGATCTCAACATTAGTACATATAAAGTCCTTAAGCCTTACATTCAAGTGAATTCATGTATGTTACTCAAGATAAGGAAAATGCATCCAATGAAACTAAGAGTACTTTTAAGTATATATAATGTATAATTACATTTTAATGTTCTCATTTCCCAAATCTGAATTGAGGTAGTTACGACTGTAGTTTCTCACCTGTACAGAGATTGTATCACTACTCGGTTAAGCAAACACAATCCAACTCAGATCCTCAAGAATGCTTGTGTCAAAGTTTTGCTGACACCTACATGTTGGCTATGAAACAATTTATCTTATGTTTTATTTTTAGTCTAATCCCAAGCATAATTTTTAAAATGTATCAACAAAAGAAAGCCTCTCATTGACAACACTTGGGTTTTGATCAAAGACACAGTGCTTAGTCACCATGACTATGAAGTACTGTCCAAAACAAAAATCCAAAATAAGAAAGTAGTTTCTTTCTCTCTCTGAAGGCCAATAAACACTATCATATATATGTAAAAGGCTCTGGGTTTCTTGGCCTGTGAAGTTATTCTTTTGAAAGACACTTTTGAAAGAATAATCAGATTTGGTAACTCGTATCAAAGATCACTTCATATCTTGCTCCTAAAGGGCTCAAGGCTTGATCCTATTATCTGTCAGTAAGTTCTACAGCCAAATACCAACTACTAAAGTGGGCTGCTCCCTCCGTAATTTCAGAATGGAATAACTGGCAAAATTCAGATTTAACTGTCTGAAATCAAAGGCACCAGATCACAGTTAGCTACTCTGCTTCTTCCAACTTTTCAGAGAGACATTTCATCTCCAGTTTTCCAGCTACTGATGCTACTGATGTCTAATACTTCCCAGCTTTCTGCTATCACAATCTGTAATGTAAAGAAAATTAGCTAAACTTTCACAGGAAAACAATCCCTTTTAGTAAGTGGAAAAAAATGTTTCACATTTCTATCCACAAATTTTAAGATCAAAAACATTACAGATTTTTGTTTGATTCATTAAAAGTCTCATTTCTAGCAAAAAGAATATCTTAAAATCCATTTAGAATTCAAATGTTAAAGCTAGATAAAATAATCTGTAAATATGGTTTGCACTGTGGTTCTAAGTTCATACTTCTCTTCAAGGTCTCTTGGGAAAGATACAGATATAGACAGACAGCCAAAAATATATATAATTCAGCAATTGTACATCAAGCTTCATTTGCCTGATGCCTATGTTACATCTGAAAATCTGAAATCAGAAGGAACAGATCAATAACCCTAACAGTGAAATTAACAAACTAAAACTCACCAGTTGAATGTCTTCACGTGTAATTTTAGCTAAAACAGCAACAGCCCGGAAGTAAGGACATTAAACGATGCCTGTACAAATTGAGCACAGCTTATGTGTGTTCAGTTCCTTGATCATACCTTCTCCAGCATTCAGTGAACAGAAATACAGTGCTGACTGTTTGGCTGAATTACCAATGCAACTTTTCATACTTACCATACCAAATACAGCCCCTTGCACACACCAGCTAGTTAAACAACATTTCAACCTTCGACTGAATTTAGGACTGCTTTTCTAGCAAGCATTTCTCAATCTGACATTACAATTCATTACGAAGAGGCTTATATTTGTCTCCACGAGGTCTTAGAGCAAAGTGGGATTATTCCCACTTTAGAAAGAAAAAACATAGGTCCAAAACACTGCTCTGCTTGCAATCCCCACTTTTTCAAGAATGTATGATGGCTGGACACCATTTTGTTATGCTTACAGGAAGGTCCCCATTGATTTCAGCAGCACTTAAAACATTAAGCATTTCTGCAAACAAAACAGGTTTCTGAAGCTGGAAGCCCACAAAATGAGAAACACATCACTGTCAAACACTTTTGCTAGGTCAGATGGCTAGTCCATAATCAAACGGGAAATTCTGGCAGAATCCAATTTTCCAGAGTTGCATTCCACTTCATAAGGCCATCCTCTGTCCTTCCGCAATCTTGTACCTTTTCATTACATGTTTTCTAAATTCAGCAATAATTGAGAGGAGTCCTTCAAACTGTCGGCCTCACAGAATGGCTTTGATTCCTCATCCATACTGAATAATCCATCTTTCACACAAAGCACCCTTTGAGAAAATAGCACGCGATCAGTTGGATGGGGGGAGGGGAGATAAAAAGATTTCTACCATGGGCAACACTAATTCTGCATTTTCAAGCTTCCAAATACTTCAGTTTGTTATAAACAAACTTTACATTATTTTTACTGTTTCCCATAAAGGCAATGATAAACACCCTGGGAGTGATTCCCTAAGTGCCACAAGAGGAGAGAACACATTCAGTGCGGAAGGCACCTGCAGAGAATCGAGCTGTCCTACTCTAATAGGCCTCTGCTGAGTGCGTGCAATTTTGTGCATTTGTTTGTTTCTCCCTTCCCTCCCACAAACTTGTCCCTTCCCTAAATTTTCAAAGCAACAGCAGAAAATTAATACCTGGAGGATCTATCTTCCAATTTTTACATCATACTCCAAAAGGAGAAGACACTGAAGACTGTTCTCAAGCATCATAGGCAAAGCAATTGCTTTTTCCCCTAATCTCATTCTGAATGACAAAAAAAATTCTTAAAAAACAAAAACAAAACAACTTCCACACAAATCAGTCACAGACAGATACCCAAAACAGAAAAGCAAAGCCCTAAAAATGTTAAATAGAGTAATTACAGAAGGCATAGGCAATCCTGAATAAATACTGCTATTTGTATTCAAGCCGAATTATCCTTGTAACTTTTTTCTTCAATTTTAGTAACTCATTCTACATGTTCTTCTTTCCTTACCCTATCCTACATCCAAATTTTATCTTTCTCCTTGCGAGACTTCATTTAAACAGTATTGTATGTCCCCAGCTCCCATTTCACTGAGGTACTACACTTCAGAAATACTTCTGTTAAGCATGAAAACAGAGCTAACCCCAGCCCTAAGGGTTTATAAAAACCTATGGAGCTTTGTTCCATTATTAAGCCTTCCAGAAGCACATATGCTGCTAGTTAACACAAACCATCTCATGTACAAGTTCTATTTATAAACCAATTCCTCTACCCTAGCTACACAGTGTAATATATATTTTGTCATCTTAGATACAAGTACTGCTTTCTCTCAGACAATGAAATGAAAAACAAGAGATGGCATCTTTCTCTACCACATAATACAGATGACCAAGTTTTACAGCTCAAAAATTGCCAAGTTAGGAAGAGAACTTAATGTACATTAGATGCAACAATGTACTACTAAAGTAATCAACCACAGAACACGTCTCTGAAGTTTACCAAAGTTACTGTTTCAGGAAAAAACAAAAAAGAGATATTTTAAAACTGAAAATGAAGAGATCAATGTGGTTTAAAAAAGAGAGAGAGAGAGAGAGAGAGAGAGAGACAGACAGACACTCTTATTTCATGTTCCATATTCAATATAGTATTTATCTTTTCTTGCCTGACAGAAGAACAAACATTTTTCTATGTTACAAATTCAAGTAAAATGGGAACTATTTCATCGTACTCTGAACAATGGTTTTTATTAAGCATATTGTTCATAATCCTCAACAGGATAATACATCTGAAAAAGATATGCACCCCAATTATCCATGCACTGACACTTATCACACGGGGAAGCACTTCTAGTTCAAATACATTAATTCACCGAGTTTCAAGTTGCTGAACCTTCTGAAAAATTACTTTAGTTATAGACATAGAAATAGGTCAAAATAAAATTAGTTTGAAATCTTGAATTCCCTTGCCTGCCTCCCTCATTCTATACTGAAACTCAGAGAAGAACACTATCTTTTAAAACCAAAACCAGGAAAAACGATGCTGGCTACCTGAATAAAGAGCCAAGCTTAGACAGAATGACGATTGCAATACAAACTAAAGTAGGCCCATTTTAGCTCCTGTGTCACAATATATAACAACTAAGAAAGTTACAGTCTAGGATCTGTTTAGAAACTGCTGGTTCTGTCAGAAGTACTTCAGAGATGCAATAGAGGGCAGTTGTTACTTTTGGTCAAGTCTCTAAAAGAAAAGGAAAAATATCTAAAAAAATTAGAATTACGTTTTAAATAAAGTCCCCATATATAACTGTTATAAAACAGTTTTACAAAAATGTATTATTCTTTAGCTGGCTATACTTTTTTAGCTCTTTGGAAAATATACTTTTAAAATGTTACAACACATTACATGTTATTAATACACTTTCCACGTTTAAGTGTTTCACAACATGAGAAGCACTGACTCCTAATGTTTTATCATATTATCTCAGCAAACTAAAATGAAAAATAAACTACTGTATAAGAAATCTTTAAAAAAAATAACAATAATACCCATCTTGTAAACATGTGTCTCTTTCTTTTTTAGATACTAGTCATTATTCCAGTAATCACAAAGTCGTAAGTTTCACCTATTCAGTTCAACAATCAATTTAAAAAGTCGCGCACAGGAAGCTGAACAGTGATAATTAGCCGCGTATGCAGAGATGTGCTTGCTGTTCAAAAGTGCTCTTCTGAGTGCAGAAACCAAAAGGAATAGGGACAACATTTAGTGGTGAAACCTGCACTGCATATACTATACAGCAAAAGTAGTGTCTAGGTACTTTTATGACTCACTTCTCAATAGGTATTTTAGCACTCACAATAGAGGAAAAATCCCAACACACTTTAAAATAAACACGTACAACACATTTGCCGATATGAGCATAGCCTTATATGCACAGACACAAATATATTTTGCAGTGTGTACTGATCTGTGCAAAATTAAGGAGAGCCAGAGAAGGCCTTCAAATTGTCTAAAAATGTATTTTAGAATAGACAAAAGTTTACAAGCAGCAACGACTTCTTAAAAATAAAATTTATCCAGTAAGAAGTATCTAGGTTACAACTTTACATGTAAATAAAAGGTAAGATTTTCCATTAATATGGAAAATATTAATATATTCATATGGAAATATTAATATTTCCATACCTTTATCTGCTGTCTTCGAAGCATTGCAAGTTCCCTCATATCTCGAAATGGCTGTAGTAAGTATTGATAGAGTTCTGTGGTAGCTTCTGCAAGACTACTGTAGGCTTCATCTTCCATTTGATACAGTTCAAGCAGCTCTACCATGCTTTCTGTGTTCTTATGTTTTTCCAGAAGCTGTGAAAAAGTGAGAAAAATGCCAGTTCAGTGAATGTGTTCAAACACTCCTGCTAAAAAATTTTAAAACTATTTATTTGCCTATCTTCTTCTTTTATCTTCCCTCACCCACAAAATCATCACTCAGACATACAAAGAAAATCTTAATCCCCACCCACATCTTGAACTAAGCCAGTCAAGTATGAGCACTTCTCTGATAACCTTAACTCAAAATGTTCATTGCTCCTACTTACCACTGCTTTCCAAGGGTCTTCAAAAGCTAATAAATGTGAGCACAAAGACATAAGGAGAGCAGGAAAAGCAACTCAGTATAAGAATCTGTAACGTATTAATCAGATAAGCTATTTCACACATTTCCCACCTTCGGGCGGGGGGGGGGGGGGGGGGGGCGTGTGATAGTAAAGGAGACAAAGAGGAGAAAAATCACATTTTTATCTTTCCGGTCCTTATTTCTTGTAGCCTGCCTGCACTTTGGACCCACAGAGCCCCACTAAATTGGTGCAACTACACAGGCACACACAGACACAGATCGGTGTTAAGCAAAATACTAGCGATCCACATGTCTGGCAATTTTACTTTCTGTTCTATGACTTTACCTTAGACAGTTCAGGCACAAAAGTTCAAATCCACAGAGTTTCCCTTAGATTTTTTTTTTAATGAAATTATCAAAGTATTTTAAACTTTAAATATAGTACTAAAATTATTTTTAATTCATCTAAAAAAAACATGGCTTCCTAAAAGGTCTCCTCATTCCTGTTTGGTCATATTCACTACTATTTTTTTTTAATTTACATGTTTGCTTTGCATCTATTTTGGGCATTTGCCTGGGCAGACCTCACATGCAGCTGTAAGTTTTTTACGATTTCCAAAAAGTTATTCAACTATTTAACTATAACTAATCTCACAGAGACGTATGGAAGTACTTGATGCATTTACAAAGACAAGATTATCTGAAATTAATTCTCCTCTTATGTAATTTTCAGACACTGAAAGTCAAAGTCTCTTGTCCTTTATATCATTATCTCAAAAGCACACATTCACAGTCCAGATTAACCTAAACTGATCACAGATTACGGAAACTAAGGAATAAGAGTATTGTATTTTCTCTCCGTTCATTAAAGTTGAATGTCCACCTACCTGAAATACTCTCAGTATACTCAATTGCATCATGTGTCATTAGTGAAAGAGCAAATACAAGGAACTGCAGATTGGCAGATGACAAGCCAGGAGGAACTTTCCCTCAGCTAGGCTTGGCAGAGACAAGAGATCTGTGAGAGATGGAGTGAAAAGGATGCAACATTCCTCAGCAGCATGAAATATTTTGTTGGATTACCTAGACCATTTCACGTAGGAAATTGTTTCTTTGCCAGATCATTTGCTATGAGCTTCTGCTCTCTTCCAGCACCACATAATATCCTGTGGCATTTGAATTCTTACTGACGATATCAGGCAGTATTTTGTGGCTTGCAGGCTATAAAACTAATGCTTTATGGACTTTGAGTTGAACACACAATTTTGCCTACAATTGCAGGGACAGGAGTCATCTCAGATGCTCCTGGCTTCGAATCCTAGGTTCCTACAGATTTTATGCGTTATTCTAGCCCACCAGGAATTTCCTAGTCTATAAAGCCACCTTTTCCTCAGCTCCTCTCACTTGCTGCTAGCGTCTCGAAAGAGTTGCCAAAGCCTTCTCCTACTTCCACCTGGCACTATCATAAAGCCCTTCTATAGTCCCAAAGCTGTAGTTATCTCTGTCAAAGTTCCCACAAAACAAACTTTTCTTCTAAACAACCCATTACAAGAAGGGTCTCTTATTCTTAACAGCTCCACAACACTCTAATGTTCATTTCCTTTTTAATGTTCAGGCTACTAATACCTGCTTATTAAATAAGGAGATACACATTTGTTTTACACATTTGTTTCATCTTGAAACCTCTACTATTTTTTAGGATACAGATCCCACAGAGAAAAAAAAAATTAAAGTAAACTTTTCACCATTTAAAGGAGAACCTTAAATAATCCAATATCAAGAATAGAACAATAAAATATAGGGGATTTTTCCTCCTTTCACAGACCATTCTTAAGGCACATTAAATAGTTCTGAAATTCTGGATACGGTCATAATTCTGTAGAAGGCAGACTGAAAAAGTGCCTGGAAATGAAGGGCAGTCTCAATTTTATGATCGTAAGTGTAGTACGAGGACCTTTTTAGACAATAAAAGCATATATAAACTTATAATTAGTTGTTTTTTAAGTGAAAAATCATGTCCATAGCTGGAAATGGTATGGATAAAGTAGTGAAGTATCATGATGTTCCAACAGATAGAAAATACAAGTAAATGAGGATCTTTACAATGTCTTGGTAATATCCAATTCTATTGGTCTGCTGCTTCTAGTGGAGTTTCTTCAATCCTAAACCTAGAATATAAGCAGACAGTAGATCCAACTATTCCTCAACTCCTCTGGAAATACTGAGCCATCATGGAGTAAAAGCCTAATAAATACAAGAGAGGGCAAGTTATTCACATGTAAAATATGCATTTTCAATTTGTTAACAAAAAGTAAGCAGCTATTTTTACTTCCTGAGCCAAGCACCAACACAGATTCTATTTCCTGTGCCTAATGAAGATTTTTTTGAATGGAAATGGAGATGGAAGGCTCATATAAACTACAATCAGAGTATCACCTTGTTTGGTTTGGACCAAAGACCAGATAGCTATCTACTAGGGACAATCTTCAAAACATGCAGGAAGGTTACCAAGCTGTGACAGAATGAGCTCTGTAAGAAACAGCCTCATCACATCCACCAGCTATTAATATGTTCCTATACAGACTCAATCAGATGATGTTTCGGGGGAAACACCTGATCATTAACCTTAGAAATGCTGCAAATCAGCTCAAAAGCACGTAATTTAGTCCTGTCAAATCAACAGCGTAATACTGCTGCCTCAAATTTCACTTGAGTTAAAGGCTAATGAGAGAAAGAAAATACTGGAAAATTATGAAAGCCTCCAGTTTTGGAAAATAAAAACAAAATACCAAAAATTTATGGTTCTCATTTGAAATGACAGTTATGTTTAGATACTTAAATGTAAGAGTCAAAATATTCTCTCCCACTGTTTGGAACTGATGTTATTACCGCTAAAAGAACAAGCTTCATCAGTCAGATACGGCTACTAGACAGAGCCTTATAAATCTGATGAGGAGTCCAGGCTGCTGTAGTGCCACAGAGCAGCCTACAAAGGGGACACTGATGCAGCAGACAGCTGGTGCTAAGTGGCCTGCCTAGAGGACCTCTCCCCACGTTGCTCTGCAAAGCAGCCTGATGGAAGCTTTCCTGTCCCAGATCAAAGTCAGATGAACCAATTTTTATCTGGCTGCCATTCAGCTTTTAGCTTTCCAGACTGTCACGTAACAATAACGCCGGGTCTAGCACAGAACCCACTGAATTAGTAATGTCATAAGGCAAACCTGACCCTCCACAGTCTCACAGATCATTAATTGAATACGTTCAAATTTTCACATAGCCAGTATCAAAAGGGTACACTCTATCAGATACATGAAAATTCAGCTAGTACCTTTTAGTAAGATAGAGACATTAGTTAAGTTGGCCAAATGCCTAAATCAACCAGATACCTTAGAATTGTGCAGTTTTCAGTGTATTAGCATACAAATAAATGAACAACTTTTGTGGCATACTTTATGTCCCACTGATGATTAATTCCCAACACAGGCATTCAGTGTTACTGTTCGTTTACTTCGATGGCCTCAGAATGAATTTCTGACTTTCACAATTTTTTAATTATATTATTAAAAGAAGTGGGTGGAGGAGGGAAGGGTAATATCCTGTACAGGCCTGACTAGTGCTAGACCCATTGAATAATGCATTTATTTTAAGAATCATGTTTCACAGATGTTACATTGTTCACAACTAAATGAATCCATATATTTTGGGCAACCATTATGCAGATAGACTCTAACCCACAGGAAACGCATTTTCTTTTCAATTTAACAGCACATTTATTTGAACTATAGAACAAAGATTATTTCTTTCTTCAGCATTTAAAAAAAATACTTTGCCTATAAAGCTTTAAAGGCATTACAGAGGACAGTACAATTACATGCGAGTTAACCTCAGTTTTCAGCAAAATCCAAAGCTTGAATTAATCAATGAAAAGTCTTTTCTTACATTTCCTTTGCTACTCCCAAAACTTCATCTGTTATTCCCATTTTATTTTGTGTATTTTTATAAAACATTGTAAGCAACCTATCCAATTTTAGCTAAAACAAGCATTAAAAGGTACTTCTCTGTCACTTACTAAGCTTTTTCATAATTTTAAGACAGTAGCAATAGAATAACCTATTGTCATATGAATTTAGGTTCTCAGAAGCCTGACAGTACTGCTTGCCATTTTCAGAAACAATTTTAAAGCTTTTTAATTGGAGAAGCATATTTAAAATCACAGGTAAACCTAAGGAGCAGTTATTTTCAGAGAGCAGAAGTACACTGCTGTAGATGAAGCTGTTGTTAGATATTCCATCCTTTCCACAGAACAGCAGTCCTAAGTTTAAAAACATCAAATCCTCCTGTTGATAAACTAGCAATAGGCTACAATGAGGTCCAGGCAATAAGTTCCAAAGAAATAAAACTCCAGAGTGCATAGAATTTGGATGCAATATTTCAGCAATTGAACATAGACTATACATTGATATATTAGAACATGCTTAAAACTGTTTCTATTCTCTTTTAAAACTCTCTTTAAACAGCAGTTTTTAAAACAAGAAACATTCTTATTAAAAAACAACGCACCCGCAACTCCTGGTAATCAGCAACAGACTCAACTACATGAAATTTGTGTTACAGGTAATTTACTTTTCCTCTCTCTTATATAGTTCATAATTGGTACTCAAAGCAATCATCCACCTATTGAGTGGACAAAACGCTGAAGGGTCCAATTTTTCCAACCAGGCTTTTGAAGATAGGAGATTGAACTATATGCCAATGCACAGCAAAGGTTAATGTCTGGGTTTTGGTAGGGGTTTCTGTATGGCTGTTTACAGAAGGACTAGGTTAATTAAAATAATCAAGCCAAACCAAAAGCATGTATAGCAAACAAGTTTATCAAAGTTTGTAGTTATTCTAAGAAACAAATAGCAAACAAACAAATGACAAGGTATTGGGAAGTAGTAACATGGGTGTTCAGCATCAAAGAAAGCAAAGAACACTTTCACCGAATGTTTCATGCTGTCTCCTAGGCCTGTGAAGAGCTGTGCTCACATCAAGTGAGCCACATCACTCCTCTTTAAACCCTGTTTAAAACAGTCTTTTACCATAGTATCTACTAGAGAAATTGACTGTAGACAGCACACCAGCAGGCAAAGACCAGCACTCTGCAGACTGGCCGTCTTGGCCATCTTTCGCTCTTACCAGTTACCTTCCTTTACACTTTGTTACTGCCCCAGGAGCTGTTAACCTGTTGCTTTTGTCAAGTTCACTTATAGTGCCTACCAAAATGCACTTCATTTCAATACACTATCTGTAACACAAGTCAGCAGAAAGAGGAAAAACTGAACTATTTGGTAAGAAGAACTGAAGTAGTATTTTAAGGTAGCTAAGTGAGACAAAGCATCATTTCAATGTATGCATCACTACTGAACAACATAATTTCTCTCCTTTGACACAAAATTTTAAGTAGAAACCTCAGCAGAACTATGTATATATAACTTGTTGGAATATCACAAGGCTCAAGGTTAAAGCTGCCAACTCTGACTGCAAAGTATGGCACATTAGATCTTTTCTGAAAGCTCAAGAGAGAGGTGCCAACGCTTAAAAAATATGCATCTCCTTTTCCATAAAAAAGACAAATGTATGTGTGGCAGCATGGTAGAAGCTTCTTCTAAGTTGGCACTTGTCTGATCTAAATAACTCACCTTATTGCGTGATGTGCCATTCCAGAGTTACACCATCATGTCAAATTAGTGCCAGTAAAAGCCAGCTATTTGTTTGCATTCGCTATATTACTTGGAATGGCATAGCCACAAATAAGCTAAATAAATCACAGCAAACAAGAGCTAATTACATAGGAGTGCCATGCTTTTTTCCTGCTGTCAGTAACACAGAAATAAGTATTTACATTATAATGCAATTTGATGAATAAAATAGATGAGTTTTCCATATTTCAAAGTTAACTCTGGGACTCCTATTCCTCCCTTTGGAAAGAGGCAAAATAACTAAAAGATAAAGTCATTAATGAATCACTGATCAGTTGAAACATAGTAATATTGAACCAAAAGACTTCTAGGCAACACCTCACCCTGAAGGCTTGGCAAACAGCTGTAGTCTACTCATGGCCTAGTAAGTCCTAACTTCTCCTGCAGGAGTCTGATCAAAAAACACCCCAAAACCAGGAGAGTGAGAACACACATTAAGGTAAGTGTTTACGCTGTGCCATAAAATATATTAACTTTTGGTCCACAGACCCTCTATTCTGTGCTTCTTACCTCTGCTGTTAGTTAGGAAAACATTTCCAAGAATATCCAAACCAAGAGCCATCTAAATTGAATAAAATTTGCATACAATGAATGCACTTACTTAAGTGAATATTATCACATTACTCTCAGAGCCCCTTCCTTTATGTAACGTTTGCAATGTGGAGCACATAGGTCTAGCCAAACACTCATTCTGTTAAAGAGGAAACATTTTTCCAGGAAAAAAAATGTGAAAAGAAAAAAAAATTTTTTAAGGTATAATCAACTTCACTTGGAAGTCAGCCCATGGGACCTGCAACATCAGCACTGAATTAGTACTCTTACCAGTTTTACAATGCATTTGGTGTGCTAGAAGATATTCTTAAATGTCTGATAATATAATATTTCCAAAATTTGGATGTTAGACTGATCTGATGTTAGACCTCTTTAAAAATCTAGTTCAAAGGAGATAGAGCATTGTGGCAAAACCAGACTCAAAGCACTAGCAAGGGTGAATCTACTTCTTAAAGCTGAACTGAACTAATGGCTTGCTCCTACTGAAAGGAGATCCCACTTTCCATTCCCCTTCCTTTTCTTCTTCCAGCTCCACCTCAGTTCCTTGTTCCTTCTGCTCTCAGGAGCATTTTCCCACCCCCTCCATTACACTGGCTTGGTCCTTCTCAGACCCTTCAACAAAGTAACTGAGCATCTGGCAGAAAAGTACTTTTGGAATTTCTCTCAGATTAATTTCCTGCAGTTTAATGAGTTGAATTAGCACAACTCAAGGAAAGGAAGAGGTAGGATCTCTCCCTTTCAGCATCAGTAAACTGATGAAAGGTAAGTTACGTATTCGGACATGAACCAGCTCATAGTGACGCATGAGCCAGCTCTCTTTGATAGGGTGGCTGGCTAGTCAGCCACCTTCAAACATTAGACAACAGCTGCGGGGTAATTCAAATGGACTTCTGTGCGACTTCCAAAGGCTACTACAGTTCAACATGGATCCAACCTCTATAGCACCTTATCCGAAGGTGAAAGCATGGAAAGTCAGGCCTAAGAAGGAAACAACGCTATGCATGATTAAACCAAATTTTGAAAGTTTCTAAACTAAAATGATTTTTGATTTAAAAGCTGAATACAACACTAAAAACAAACCCCAACAACAAAATCCCCACATTTATAGCCAAGTACTATTAACTAATAAAAGGCTAAATGAGGTATTAAGAAACTCCTGAAATCACATATTGTGCACAGTTTTTCCTCCCACTCTAACAGCAAATAGCATCTAATTAGCAAGCTATTAAATCACTTTCCTAACAGTACAACATTTCAGAAGACAGCAATTTAAATTAGTATCAGAATTGTGTTCTATGTTGTTATCCATTTCGGTTGATTATTGTTCCTGTTTTCACAGAGAAATGGGGGGAAGGATACACAGATGAAATGTTAGGGAGAAACAAAACCCAGCCAACTCTAATGTGGGTGTATAGTATTTCTGATAAAAATCTTCACATTGAACCACAGAGATATAAGAAGCACAATAAAACACAGTTGAAATAATACATACAGTTTACCTATTAATCAAATTCTTCCCAAACTGATCCAATATTTCAAGCACTTTGGGATTTTTTTTAAACTCCTGTCATACACTCTTCCCTTCCACATGTGGAGTATTTGCTAAATTATACTACTGTGAAATGAAAAAAAGGTTTAAATTATATTCTGAGACACATGATGATTGTAAACAAATAGTGCTCTCCTTCAAAGACCGAAAAACCTTACTTTCTACTGTAAGAAGTCATTTGTTTCTAGTGGCGGCAAAATGCAATAATTTGGGCTGTGAAGCCATGGTGCTATTTTTAGGAAAATTATAACTTTTTAGAAATGTCTAAGACTGATCTACAGTTTTTCCTCCCTCAAAAGCTTTACAATTGCATTCCTGCACTTTTTCCCTTTAATTTTCCTTAAAACAGAGACGTAAAGTACACAGTATTATTTGAGCTCTTTTTTAAACAAGAGCTAATCTAAATTGGTCCTACTTTGAGCATGGGACTGGACTTGGCAGCCTGTAGAGGTCCCTTCTAACAGAATAATCTTCTAATATAATAATCTATGACTCCAAGTTATCAAAAAAATCTTTTACAAAACTCTATTCCTAAAGTGTCTGAAAACAAGCCATGATGCAATACTGTTATGCGAAAAGTTGTGCTACAATTCATTTAAGATGACCCACATAAATTGTCTGCAAGTCATCACAAACAAATGCTAATTAAATCTTTAAAACATATTTTTCAAAGGAAAAAAAATCCTGTTCCATCACACCAATAACATAACAATTTTTCTAAAAGAAGGTTATATAAACAGTTGTACACAATTGCATCTTGAAAAGTATTATAATAGTATTGTAAAACAACAATTTTAGTGTCTTTTCTGAAAGCAGAAGTACTCAACTGTACTTTGAGAAACCACGAAAAACACTGCTGAATGACACACTGGAAGTGTTTTATAATATCTTTTCAGGAGGAACTTGTAACCAAAAACTAAATTAATGTCCACGAGACATTCAAACTTTTCTGAATGGCTAATGTTTGTCTGCCTCACAGATTATAAAACAATTCCTTACCATTCCACTCCATCGGTAACTTTTGCTGTACAAATACCACAAACAGAAACAAACAGATGGAAAGGAAATCCAGAGAAAATCCATAGGAAATCTTACCAATAAAAGGTTTTCAACTGAAAACAACCTTTGTCAAAATTTCTGCAACCAGTCAAGAGAGTAAGAAGTAGATCTATCACCAGCATTCTATTTACATCTGCTCTAAACAGCTTTAGATGATGAGTTTCAGATGCCAGCCTGCCAAGGGAGCTGTCTTCACACCAAAATTCCTCTCTGGCTATGACTAGGACAGTTAATCAAAAAGTAAAATCCAAACTCCACAAATAAACCTCTAACAGGAAGTTATTAAGAAGAAGGGACACAGATGAAAAGCAAGAATTAGTAAACAAGGAGACATCTGTGGAGAAACTGCAAGTTAAAAACTAGTACTGGTTTTACAGCAGAGTGTCTCCAAAGCCTTCAGTAGGGTAAGTAGTTTTTTATACTAGGGATGAATTTAGCACTGTTTGTTAAAATTCTTAAGACTAATAATGGTTTAGTTTAACTATATTCAGGCCCATCTCCTTCAGAAAATGGTTGGCCAAGTTTCAACAACTAACTAAAACAAAAACATATTTCCCATATTAATTTATAGCATTTATGATTACAAGATGCTATGAGATCACCCAATCTCCAGGTCCAAAAGATTTGGACCATTTTTATAATTTGTTTCGCGTTATCCAAAGGCTTCAGTAATTTTTCTTAAAGACTAACCCATATTCTAACAGATATCACCATCAGATTTCTAGATGAGATCATATTATTACTTTCTGTAAGGACACAATAATTCTTTCATTCTCATTCTTAAACATTCTTGCGTGTTTGCTATTAAATAGCACTGCACTCAAAGCAGGGATTTTCAGTGAACTATCTAAAGATCTTTGTTCTGAATGGTTATGGTAATGCTAGTACCCTAAAAGACATATGAGTAATTCAAATAAACTGTTCCAATGCATATTAACTTCGGCTCCCTTCCTTAAAAATTCTCAGTCTTCTAATAAAGATCAGTATAAATAATATGGTTAAAACCACAGCTGCCATTATCTTAATATGCCACTTTCCCAGATTACTGTCACACTGAATACCAGCATCAGTATAAAAATTCTGAACACTCATTTTTTTAACATAGCAAACTGCTTATGACAACAGTGTATCTTATTTACAAGTTTCTATTACATAGTAAATTAACATCAACTTGTGACAAACCTTTAAAAATAAAATTCTTGGTAAATGGTTCTGCTTGTTTTCTGGGATAGAGGGAAGAAAAAATGAGTAACTTTTATATTACTGGCACCTGGCATTGGAATTACCCAAAACTGCAAAATATGTTCTAGGCACAGATTCCTCTATAGAGTTCAATAAATGTTCATTTGTTTCTCTTACTTTTGTACAGTACACCCATACAGCATCACCCATAGCAGAATTACAGTATCAGCAAACCTGAAGAGTTGATTCTTCTCCGGAGAAAATAAAGGATGAGGTGGATTGAGCTGCATTTAGAAGATACCCTCAACAGCTAAAGCAACAGACTCAACGTCTCACAACACAACCTTATTCTACTGCCAAGCAGTATTTAACAGATAGCGTTCTGAGTACCAGCTCAAATATATCTTTGCCTCTACTCAGCACTGGTGAGGCCACATCAGGAGTGCTGCATCCAGTCCCGTGTTCCCCTGTACAAGAAAAACATGGACCTGCTGGAGCGAGTCCAGCAAAGGGCCACAGAGATGATTAAGGGACTGGAGCATCTCTCATATGAGAAAAGGCTGAGAGAGCTGGGACTGTTTAGCCTAGAGAAGGGAAGACGCAGGCGGAATTTTATCAATGTTTATAAATATCTAACAGGACAATGTAAAGATGAAGCCAGACTCTTCTCAGTGGTGCCCAGCAACAGAACAAGAGGCAATGGGCACAAACTGAAACACAGGAAATTCCACCTAATCATAAGAAAATGCTTTTTCACTCTGACAGTGGTTGAACACTGGAAAACATAACCCAGAGAGGCTGTAGAGTCTCCATCCCTGGAGAAATTCAAAACTCAACTGGACACAAATCCTGGGCAACCTGCTCTTGGTGGCCCTGCTTGAGCAGGGAGGTTGAACCAGACTATCGCCAGAGGTCCCTGACAACCTCAACTATCCTGTGTTTCTGTGGTATATCAAATAGTTAATCAGAATTATGATATCCTTAAGACCTATTCTCTTTCCCTCTCTCCCTACCACATTACTTATTGTTAAGTTTCTGCCTCCTGAAAAAAATAAAAGAATCCCCCAAATGTATTTTTAGTTGGACAGAGTCCCTACTTTGACTGACGTCCTCTTGAATAGCAGCAATTTCCTGGTGGACTATAATGTAGAATTCTACTAATATTAAAGAAAGGAATGCTAAAAGCACCTCCCAAAAGAGATCACGTAACTACCTACAGAAAAATGGTAGATCCAGCTTTTCAGAGGCTTCTCCAGCTCTGCAGTAGCAATATTACATATATAAAGAGCAACATGAACCCTACTGATCATCTGTGAGCCTTTATTATAAAAAGAAGCGTAAAAAGATGTAATGATTAGAAATAATCTGCTTTCTTATGCTAAGCTGGCCTGTGCAACACTAACTCAGCCAGAAACTGAGGGGAAGAAAAGTTACTGGATTTTGAAAGCGATGTGGAAAGACATTGACTTAATGGCCTAAGTCCTGTAGGACATTTACTATAGGAGGGAGAAAGAAAATAATGCTGGGAAAAGGGAGGAAAAATATGCAAGACGACAAAGTAAGGTAAACATGAAGAAAAAACAACTGAACACCAGATCTAAACACTAGGAAATGAAGTGGGCTGTAAATTCCAAGCAGCATAATGGATAACAGAGAGTTTATTACACAGGTTATACACACCTCTTCAAAATATTCTGACATATAAAAATGTTGCAACTACATATCAGCTAGAACAACTTTAACAGGAAATGGAGGAAGGTCTATCCCTGTACCTTGGGAAATGAACAATTCACATTCTGAACTGAAATATAAAATAACTTTATCTTGTCATCAGAATACTCACCAAACCACAAGACAAAAATTGTTCCTCAATCCCAGTTCAGACAGTTAAACAGAGCCTATATTGTATTTTATTCCTATTTTTCTTCTCAGGTATTTGGATAGGGACACGAACTATGAGATTGGCAAGCTGTTTCTTTAATTTCTAAAAATTAAGGTCAAGTTTACTGGGCTAAGGGTCATACCGAACAGTATTGCTATATTTTTATAGAATGTTACTATTATTTTTGATGTAAGACTTAAGTTTTGTCAGGTAAGCAAATTCTTCATGCAGCTGTCCTTTTCTTTGTGTATGTATCATTCACATTTCCCTGTGTCTTGAAGGAATGCACATTATTAGAAGCATTCTACTCTTTTCAAATACAGTAGTGTTCCCAATCATCTTCAGCTAGCTCTTGTCAAACTAACAAGGCATTAATAAAACAACACATGAAGTCTATCCACATATGTATGCCATATGTGGCTTGCAGAAAGGCAGGGGGAATATTACATAAAATCTAGAAGTATCCTACTGAGACTGGAAAAGAGACAATACAAAAAGATTGAGAAAAACAAAAGCAACAGCCAAAACTCTAATTAGCGTACAATCACAAGTCTGTAGATCTCTGAAGCAATTCATGATGCTACCCATAAAACAAAATTAAAAGCAAGAAGCCATAGAAAAAAATAAGCATCGAGTCAGGAAGGTAGCAAATGGAAAAAAGACAAATGATAAAAAATTTCTAATTAAAAGGTAAACAGTAATTTTGCATAGGGCTTAGAACATTTTACTTCACAAGCTAAGGAGAGAAGCAAACACTGTAGTAATGTGCTCTAATGTCCTTTAGATATTGAATCCTAGAAGCCATTTTAAAGCACGTATTTTAGAATGGTATGTAATCACATCTTAAGACTTTCAGCAACTGTATGTTCACCATATGATTAAGCTGTTCCACTATTTAACTACCCTTTCTGCTATAAGGGTCCAGGAATCTCAAGCGATATAAAACTCTATCTTCCTTCTATGTCTTCCAGTAATATTATCTGTCATAACAGCATATGTAACATATATTTACATATACAGACACATTTCAGAAATTCACTGAAACACTTTGAAAAGAAAAACATCAATGTGACTTTAACTTTTATTATTTCCAGAAGAGAAGGGAGAAGGCGTCATTCCACATGTCATTCTGCTTATCTGAAAACGTAGCACAGTATCCTTACTGCTGGGTCTCATGCTTACAGAATGAGTCAGGTGTGAACTTCCAACCTCTACAGATGCCAAGCCTTTAAAATTCTTATTAACTTAGGACTAGTTCAAAACAGCCAGAAATAATTGCTAATGACTCCAACTGCGGATTATATAAACAGAAAGATGATGGCTGGCAAGGATAAACACTGAGAAAACATCTTCAGGTGGACAGCAACAGAAGTACTAGCCAGAATATTATTATCATGTGGCTGTTTCCTAATAACTTGGAGACTACTTACCTATTCTACACTGCACACCCTACAGCTGCTAACAGATACTAAGTTTTGGTTAGCACTAACTTATAGTACTGGTACAGTACTTAAACAGCCTATTTATGAAGTATTCAGGAGAGAATCAAAACAGTTTTACTGAAAACAAGTGTTGTCACTACAGCTAATGAGCACATACAAACAGCTTTCAAGCAAAAATAGGTAGGATTTCCAGAATGTTCAGCATTCTGTTCTATTCACGTCAATTAAAAAAAAAATAAATATAGATATCTATATCAACCGTACATCTTCCTTTAACCCTCTGTGTTCCCAAAGTTAAATCTGAACCAGTGTTCTGCTTTGTCACAAGATACCTTAGGGATCTTCTAAATCCAACTACTGCAGTTAACATACAGGGTTCAGTTGTCTTTGCCTCTTGTACAGAAAGATATTTCACTGGTTTGGATGAAAATCTTACTGATAGTGATTTCAACACCAAACTGTTCAGTAATCCAAAAAGTAAGTAATACAAAACAATACAAAAAGTACTCAATGCTTCAGTAATACCAAAAAAAAACCCCACACCTCTGTAAACTGCAGTGCACCTAACAGTACAGCATCAAATAAAAACAGCTACCTCACCTCTGGAAAAGTCACCTTATTCATATAGTGCCCTGCTACCTAACATATACACATTTATTTTAGTACTGAATGCACAGAAACAAGGAAATAAAATTTTCCTGGTAACTGAGACCATCATGAATATTATTTTCACTAAATATTAGAAGAGGCTCAACAAAACAAAGACTAAACTATGGCTACTACTTAGGCTTTTTTGATGAACACAGAAATACGTGACAACATTCTCTGAAATCAGCAAATGTGAAATTATACCAGTTATAAATGGACTAACTTATTATCCATTTGTATGATTTGACAATCTTAGTTCATTCATTCAAAACCAAACTTCTCTACTACAGCTGTGCAAAGGTCATTAAAAAACATGTATATACACCAAATAAGAAAGGAAAAAAGTAAATGACAATACAGCTTCCTGACAAAAAAAAAAGACTGTTTTCTTCTCATGCAACAATGAGTTTTTACCCATAACAAAATAGATAAAAGGTTTAGATGAAAACTTTTCTTAATCTTTCTAGCCCTTTGAATCAAAAGTAAAATGAAGCCTATCAACATCAAATTAAAGTCTCCAGGGCTTTTCTGGTGCTTAGTAAAATCTTCCAGTGTACAGGGGAAAGAGTTTAAAAATATCAGTAGGTCCTCACTCCCAAGGCAGTCTTAAACTAGCCACAGAAAACAGTCTCAAAATGTCTTCAGAATTTAACCATGCACTAAAAGTGCTTCTGAACTTATGATTAAAGCAACTAAAAGAACACACATAGAACTTGCAGAGATGCAAAATGACCTTTCAACAGCCTGCCTGCAGATACCAGAATTCAAAGATTTTCCTGAATAACAATAAAATGAAAGCAAATCTCTAGCTTTGTAACTGGCATTAAAGATCCTATAGACTGTCATCTGCCAAACTTCAGACCACTGTGGTGCTTAACAGCTACAGGCAACAGAGACATTCATAGATCCCATCAATTCAAAGATGCTGCAGAAGGCTTATAATGTACAGATAGGCTTCCCAGGCCCACAACTTGCTATGCAGAAGCAAGTTAAAGGGAAAGTGTGCAATGGGCTACGTTTGTTGGCATGAGTAAGTCATCAACCCTTCTTAATCACAGTTTGTATTATACAAACAACAACACTTATTCAGTAAAATGGTGACCACATTCGACCTTTTTCCAATATATCAATGACAAAGAGATACAACAGCATCTTTGATATTACTAGACAAAAATTTACAAGCAGGTACACTTATCCTATAACAACTCCTTCCACATTGTAATAGCCAGGAAATTGGCAGCGACGGCAGTAAGGAAAGGAGCTTCTTCTGCCTTCCAGAGGCAGAAGTTTAGAATATTGGTAATGCTGGCCAAGAAGCTGGAATCCCAAATGAGGATTCAGTGGCATCCTCTCTATTAAAATATCATTTTTTATCTAGCCATTAACTGATTCTTTGTCATGTTTACATTTGGGAGGTTAGTCCTCTAGTTAAGTATCCAATTAATTTTTTAAACAGGCATAAACTTAATGAACAAGGGCTCCAAACAAGTATGTATTAGTATTCAAAAATAAGGTGGAAAAATATTTCCTCCTATAGATACAAGTTCTTACTTTAGCATAAATTAACTGTTCCTAAATTATTTCAGAAATAATAGTTTTATTTGAAAAAATAAAAAGGTATGCTAGTTCAAAAAGGCAAATTATGCAGAAGAAATTAATTCCAGGTCATATAGTTCCTCTGCAACTATTTTTTCTTCCTGATCTTGGATCTGTTTCTACTTGCAACATTTTTCTGGCTTATTAAAGGTTTATAATTGAAACAGATAAAAATGCCTATTACAAAGGGCAGCAATTATTAACTGCTGTGAAAATAAACTGGCTAGTGTCTAACTTATGAAACACAGCAGATGGCCAAGTAGGGGATGCTGAAACAATGAATGCAAGAGATTTTGCTGCTCACTTTGCTTCTCCAACCTGAAGACCATAATCAACAGATTCTGCAAGCATTTCATAAGTAATATTTTAATGGCACAGAAAAATCTGTCCTGGAAAAAGAGATGCATTAAATAATTATAAACCTCAGAAACATATTTTAAAATGTTAAGCCCAAGTCTTCATGTTCTAAACTTGCTTTTTGACCAAGTTTACATTCATGAAGACCCTCCGTATTTGTTATACTCCTTGATATTTTTTTCAGTTGCAAGTTCTACACAGTCCTTTACCCCCCCTCTCCCCAAAGTTCTGGTAAGAGGTAAACTCATTTAAAATTGCAGGAGTCCAACATTCCCAACAGCTAACAGGCAGATTTCAAGTACAGATGGAAAAGTAAATAAAACAGATGAAATGTTGATTCTGTAGGGTTTTCTTGACACTATAAAAAACCTGTATTTCAGAAATACTCAGCAATACCCATCATCCATTGCTTCATTTTCTTAGAATTACAATGACAAATGATATTGCTATTTGCTCAAAAAAAGACATCATGAATGAAGTAAACCACTAACAAGTAAGGAAAAAAGAAACCCGAGAGCCAAAAGGGAAAGAGCAGGTCACTCTATTGGTTTCTTTTCTTAAACATGAACTACCTTTAATTAAAGAAGGATCAATTTACACAATAGACAGTGACAGAAGCACAGCTGTACTGACTTTAGGTACACTACTAGATTGGTTACCATGGGGAAGGAAGGCGGCACTGTGGTCAAATACACATATACATGCTAACATTTCATCTGCGCCAAGATCTGAATATTAATCAAAAATAAGATGCTGTAGTTTCAAGATCTTGATGGATAAAGCTTGCATAACCTATCAATAACTGATTTATTTTTTGCCCATGCTACTAGTGCTAACAGAACTTGAGATTCTCCCGATAACAAAGAGTTCTTGCAGAGTAATTCTGAATCAGTGGTTCTCAAGAAAACACGCACTTCTGAGTTAGATAATCATTCCCAAGTCCACGTATTTAACAGAACTGTTCATACTCCATCAGGAAAAAAA
This sequence comes from Dromaius novaehollandiae, assembly GCF_036370855.1. Lineage (NCBI taxonomy): Eukaryota > Metazoa > Chordata > Aves > Casuariiformes > Dromaiidae > Dromaius > Dromaius novaehollandiae. The sequence continues at coordinate 45,509,095 of NC_088130.1, read as the reverse complement.
AAAAAACTTCACTACCACACATTTTTGAACACGCAGTACTGGTAGGATACATATAAGCAGCTGGAGCAGCCAACCTTGATTTATATCCATACAACAGAATTTAGATGGTGTTTGCAAAATGAAAAATTCCATAACCCAACTCACACATATAGCCATGTCTAGCTAGACCTTTGTACATTCTGGACCAAGGCTACACAAACACAAAAACAAGTGTAAAATTCTCGTAATTACTGGGAAAATCTGGGTCCTCGTGTACCTCAGTCCACAAAGAAGTGGAAAAAAATCTCACAGGCTGAGGCAGTGTTAGCAGAATCAACTTCCTCAACTACTTTTCTCAAAACAGAATAAAGAGAAAGAGAGAGCTGGTATGACTTGAAACATCCAAGTCTTGTCAGATGCTGATTGACAATAGCAATGCAGTAAAAACCTGCTAGAACCAGATAGCTTGCTTTTGTAAAATCCTACTTCTAAGGTAGCTTAATTTTAAAATTCCAGCTCCAAGAGCTTACCAGCTCAACATAAGTGTAGTTAATCCAATTCCACTGGAAACATCATTTCACTTGAAATACTAGATTCAGCACCCATAGCCTATAGGAACCTAGAAATATGTGGCTTCAGAAGCCTAAACTGCACTGCCAAACACTACGCATTGTTGCGCCCATTAAACAGAAAAATCCAGACTCCAACACATCCTGGTGCAAAGCAAATGCAACAACAAAAGTCTGGCAGTGAGACCTTGCCAAATCCATCAGGTTTTCGCTCACAAACCTCTAAATTCTACTGCACGGAATGAAGTGCTGAGCCACACTTTGACAACCAGGGAAAATCTGCATCTTCTTAATCCTGACACTAGAGATCTTGGAAAGGGTTAAGCCTCATTTTCTTACTTAGATTCTCAAAGTTTTATCTTTAAGCTAAACAGCTTTCTCTTCCTGTACCTTTTTTTTTTTTCCTTCTGTCCCATGGATTGATCAATTCTGCAAAGGGAGAGGGGAGCAGCAGAGGAGAACAACTAAACGAGATGGCACAGGCTAAAAAACAGATAACATCAAGGTGGAGGGACCCGGCCAGTGTGGCAGCCTCACCTCCTGGATTCGCCTGCGGGCCCTCTGCAGCACCTCCTCGTATCCCTTTTGTCGCAGCTCACTCAGGCTCTCATAATACTCTTCAGGGTCGTCAGTCTCGGTGAAAAGCACCTGCGAAAGGATCTTCCAGCCGCAGGTATCCAAGCTGTGGACCAAGTAAACTTGTAGTTTGTAGCAAAGAGCGTCCATCTCCTGCTCGGAAAGCTCCGGGGCTCCGAACAGCACCGTCCACATGCCCGAGGGCTCCTCGGGGAAGGCAGGCAGGTAGGGCTCCAGCTCCGAGTTCACGGAGCACAGCTGCTGGTGCACAGCCCGCAAGTCCTGGAAGGAGAAGAGGCCGGCCCAGCTGCACTCCTCCCCCGCGGGCTCCACGTCGGGAGCGGCCGGCTCGGCCGTCGGCAGCGTGGAGCACGGCAGCGACAACGAGGCGGCCGCCGCCTCCTCCTTCCCCAGCTCTAGCACTTCGATGTCCTCGGCGGCATCTGCCGCCTCCGGGCCCCGCGGCGGCCTCCGGGCCGGGCTGCTCTTGGCGCGCAGCGGGCTCCTCGGCGCCGCCTCGGCCGCCGCGCCCCGCTCGGAGCCCCGCGGCCCCGCGTCGGCGCGGGGGTGCGAGGAGCTGCGCGGCAGGCCGGCCTCCGCGCCCCAGGCCGGGCTCCGGCGCACCGTGGGGCTCCCGGCCTTCGGGGCGGCTCTGGGCTCGGCGGCCGCGGGGCTGCCGCGGCGCAGCTCGCGGGAGCCGCTGCGCTGGCGCTGCGCCGTGCGGTTGTGGCAGGTGATGGCGAACTTGCCCTCGATCTCGTTCCAGGCCACGATGAAGACGAACTTGTGCTTCTCCCGCTCCTGGAAGGCGTGAGGCCTCACGGCCACCCAGTCCGCCTCCAGCGTCTCCTCCAGGGCGAAGGCGGACATGGCGCTGCGCGGCTCCCCGCGGCCGCCGCCGCCGCCGCTCCCGTCCCGTCGGCCGCCCCCGCCCGCCCCGCCGCGCCGCGCGCCGGCCGGCAACGGCTGCCCACGGCCCCGCGCGCCGCGGCCTCACTGCCCACCATCAGCCATCTTAGCGGAGCGGGGACGGGGGAGGATGCGCTGGAGCCCGACCGGAGCCACGGGGGAGGGGGAGGGAGGGAAGGAGGGGGGACAGGGACGAATCACCTCCCCTCCGCTCGGGGGCCGCCGCTGCCGCCGAGTCCCGCCGCCGCCTCTGGTCCTCAACCCGCCGCCGCCGCGGACAATGCCCCGCTCGGCCCGCGCAGGTACTTCACGCGGGTCACGTGGGGCAGGCTCTGTTTACAAGCGGCGGTGGCGCTGCGGCAACTCACCGCCGGCCCCGCCCCCTTCCCCGCGGGGCGCCTTTCCCATTGGCTGTCGCTGTGGTTTCCGAGGTCCCACTTCCCTCGCTCCGGCCGGCGGCGATGGGCGAAGCCTCTAGCCCCGCCCCCTCCCGCCCGCCACAAGAGGGGCCTCTCGCCCGGCCGCCTGCTCTCTCCTGTGGTGGGCGGGGGCGCGTGGTGCCCCGCCCCTTCCCTGGTACGTACAATGCGGCCGTTCAGCTGCCCTGTGCTGGGGCTGCTGGGAAGGGCATGTGCCGCTCGCAGCCGTTGGTGGCGGGGGTTGGGGGGGCGGCAGGTGCTGTCCGGGCGGCGCGGCCCCGCCGGGAGCACTGTGCGGTGCCCGGGCGAAGGAGGCCGTTGAGGGCAGATCCGCCCGCCCCGTCTGTCACGCCTCAGCCCTGATTCCCGGGGCAGGGAGGAGGCAGCGGCCTCTGCTTCCTGCCGTGACTGACGCCGCCCTAGCTTTGTCTGCCCCGGCTCCATCCTCTGCCTTCTAGCCCGCGGCCCCAATGGGCCCGTTGTTCCCGGGAGCTGTTGCACATCTCCGCTCCCCGCCCGCTCGTACTGCCTGCAGCTACTGCTTTCCGGGGTCTCTGCCCCTGGCCTGTGAGCTCGCAGGGGATTGCCAGGCGGGGAGCAAAGGAGGCGTGTGAGGGCAGTGACCCTTCTCACAGGCAGGCTATACCTGCAGAGGATGTCTCTCTTCTTCCTGTTCCCCGAACTGGTTTCCTGCACCATTAGAGGCGAGGATGTGGTGCTTTGGCAGCTTATTTTAGCTTGTCTCTAGTCATTCTGACTAGAGGTTGAATGCAGGTAGTTCAAAGGTCCTTTACTGAGAGTGTGGGATGGTGCTCCACGCAGCCCTTGCTGTTAGGCAGCAAAAGAGTGAGTGCTGCATCTGTGATGAGAGCTGGGGACAGCTCTGAAATAGCTTTTGTGGACAATTTTAGACTTCTGTAACTGTAGTTAACTGACTGCGCTGAGACACTGCGCTTGTGTGCTCATTTTGGCCTGTTCTACATAAGAATTGGCAGTGCCTTCGGTGCTCTCAGAGACTTCCAAGTGCATTGCAGAGCACGTAGGTTACAGCAGGCCAGCATGGACAACTCTCATAAGCACGTCTGAAAGGAATGATTAATCACCTGTGATTCTAAGGCCAACAGTCAGGTTTTTGGTGCCCTTTGGGATATTCCATTTCACTTCCTGTATAAACGAGAAAGGAAAACATTTAATATAGATGTCCCAAAATACTTGTGTCAAAAGATCAGTAGACAACCTTCATTGCCCCATCAGTGATATTGTTGCCCTCTTCTGAAGTAGGGGAAGCACTGGGGGAATAAAACCACCTCAGCTGAGTTTGCCAGAGAAGCTGAGTGAGTCATAGTTACTCCTTTTTTTCTAAGGTTACTACATTGACTAGCATCCTGTTTGTGAAGGCTAAAATATTTGAGGAGAGCCTCTGACAATCCAAACGTTCTCCAGTCATTAACAAAGCAACCTCCTATATCCAGGAGAATCACAGTTATGTCTTGAATATCCAGAGTCATAGCTGCTGAAAAAGGACAAGCCTGAGGAAGGACCGTATCTGGGTCCTAAAGCTAAGGGTGATGCATGCTTTACCTCTGGAGAAACAGCATTCTTTTCTGTTAAATTCAAACATCAGATCAACACAAATGTGAAATGACTTGGAAGATTTGATTATACCCCATCTAGAAGTAGCCAAGCCAGAACATCTTGGGGGAGGGACTACAGTCTGTTTCTGTTATTTATTTAAAAATAAATTTTCAGTGGATGAATGTAAGTAGCAGTCCAATTTTGTCTTTAATAATGCATGAAAGGAAAAATTAAAAAAATAAAGACAAGCCAGAGTATATATCCAGGCTTAAGACAGTTGAACATGGATTCAGAACTTCTCAGCAGCCAAAGGATCAGAGCCCTGGTATTCCAGGCAAGTTACTGTGGAGGCCAAAGTCTCTGAAGCAGTATTAGTCTGGTTGTTCTCAGACAGTGGAAGGATAAACTGGTATAATTTAAAGCAGATTTCAGGTAAATGCAACATTTGGGAACTGGCTGAGAACTAGTCTGAAAATCACACAGCTACAAACAAGTTTCTGATAGGCCTGTCTTTTTCATGCAGCAGAGAGGCTTGGCTATCAGCTCTTGAGAACTGTTATATTTTGTCAAAATTGTACCCTCACAGCAAAAATGTTCCAAGGAAATAGCAGTTTTTCAAAATTACATTATCTAGGAACACTGAGTAGCCTTCCCAGTGACATCCATATTGTGGGAAATGCATAATTTGACATTCATAAAAGTGTAAAGGGCAAGCTTTTCAGATTTAGGTGAATTGTTCTTGAGGGTGATTACATATTTTCACCTTGGAATGAAATAGCAAAAAATTAAAATAACATTCTTAAAGGCTAGTAATCAGCTTTTGAACAGGACTTGTGGTGGAATATACTCTTCACCATCACAAAGCAGGAGTGGGTTAAAGAGTTCCCAGTCAGCCTGGCTTGTGATTGATTTCTACATTTTAAAAAGTTGAAAAGTTTGTGGGACTCAAGCACTTAGTTGGGAATGTCTGTCTCTTAAGACAACCTGGACAGTCTGGAGATAAGTGAGCTGCTGGAACACTGCTGCCTGGGACATGACACGTGCATGTGGATCCCATCACTAACCTGGAAACTGTACACATGAGAGGCCTAGTTAACCTTCTGAAAAGGGCTATTGATGTAGCAGTTACTCAGCTGACAAGATGGATTATTATGTTTCAAGGAACCAAAGCTTTTTGAGAGCCAAAAGTCTTCTATCCCTAGTGAGCTGAAACCTAAGGTTAGAAATCTAATTGATGTCTTTTTCAAATTATATCAAGCCCAGAACTTCTAAGGCAGGGAGTACTTTGAGTCATTGCTGACACTGGGCAATCTCCAGCAGTAATGTTTAATATGATTTTGAGTTAGCAAGCCAGTGAAGGGTAGGTTCGCAAACTCCCATGAGTACCTCTGTGCTTTTTCTGCCTTGCGGTATTATTTTCCTCAGCCTATACCTACTGGTTCTCAGACACAATCTCAGTTCACGCTGGTGTTGGGAAAACAAGGCAACTACAAGACCCAAGTTCAGCACAGAAGGACACATAGTCAAAGATCGTCAGCTGAATTAAGTGTAGTCTGCCCAGGCAGATCCAGATCCCTATGTAACAGGTGCAGAATAGGGCTGGTGATGAGATGAAACCCTATGGAACTGCACATATGTACCAGCACATGTTTAGGGTAGAAGAGTTATAGCTTGTGACGAAAGGTTTGGTCCTCTCTCGATTGAATCACCTCAACCGCTGTGAAGTGATCTTACCCAATGATGTCTAAATTGTCTTCTGCAGGCTGATGCTGTGAACAAGAGCAGAAACACGCCTTTAAATGTTTATACAAACATTCCAGCACCTAGTTTGTGACTCCCACAGAATGCTTCAGGCTGAACTGAAATTACACCCTTAATCTGAATGTTTAAACACCTTGGATAAACTAGTTTTAGTACAAAGCATTTCTGAGAAAGCCAGGTGTTATCCGAGAAGCCTGATTTACAGTTTAATCAATTCCAAACTGCTACTGTTGTAACATGATTTTTGTCTAAATGCAAGACTGTTGTATTCTCAGTTAACCAGCTGCAGCGTTTCTTACAGTAGTTGAGATGGAGGGGGGAGGGTATTTCATACCATGCTTCAAAATACTGTGGCACTGTGAGTGTCTTTTAGATGCCTGTTCTGAAATTGCTAGTAAGTATTGTGCTAACAGAGCTATGCTGGAGGGGCATTTTTAATAGGTTTCCGTTGACAGTGTGATTCAAATTTTAACGTGGGCAAGCCAAATAGCAACGTCTGTTTGTTGTTAATGGGAGTCTCTTTCTGGCAAAAGTTGGAGAGTGTTTCTTAGAGTATGTCTATGTGAAGTGAGGCAAGAAGCTGATTGCATGAAAGCACTGTTGACTTTGTGATGGCTTAGTAGCGCTCTTCCAGTCAAGCATCCACACAAAAGCATGCTTTGTAGCAATGGTTGGATCTGCATTTTGGGATACTTTAAATGTCTACCCTTAATTGTTTTGATATAAGAAGAGATTTGGAGTAGTTTCCAAGCACAAGGAGTTGCATTGTATAGTAGAACCAGGATAACTGTGGTGCATTTGATAGCCCATGTATTCTAAGGAGGAAAACTGTATACACTGAATATTTATGCTGGCTCTGAACTGAAGAATTTCCTGCAACCAAATATTATTACAGTTGTAGAACATGTGGAATTATTACTGTGTGGTGAGCTTTAGAAATGTGTGATAAGCTAAACAAGTAATATAATCTCTCACTTATTGCTGAGAGGACCCAGTAGTTTAAATACAAATTAAACTTTCTTTGAGATAAATCTTTCATAAAAGTCATTCTTCTCCCTTTTAACCAAACAAGTACTCTAACAAAGTTAGTTTGTCTGTTTAAGTGAAAGGCAGACTGAACTCAATGAAGAAAAAATTATAATTGGTATTGGTATATAAAAAATTATAAAAATTGGTAATACTCAAGAATCCCCCTTTGAACGTAGAGAAGATACAAAAACAAAGTTTCCAATTTGAACATGTAATCACAGTGGAAAAAGTTCTAAGTTTAAGTAATAAAAGTAAGAATTTTACTAAATTATATAACAGTAATCAGTAGTCTCTGTGGTAAATAAAAAGCAATTTGCAAAAAGAGGCACAATTGGAACAGTGCTGTGTTGTGGGCTAGATGAGTCAGGAATGATGGTGCTTGCAGCTCTCTTTAGTGGTTTACAAAGCAATTCTTCAACTTGTTTATTTACAGAAACCATATTGTGATATGCTCCACCCAAGTACATGGGGATAGGGAAAGTGATCCTGATGACAGAAGGAGCAATTTGTAGCTTTGAGAAATCTGATGTTTTAAAAGTACTTGTTTTCTTTATATTAAGTGCAAAAACGCAACAAATATATCTAACTTTTTTTAAAAATACATTTTTTCATGCTTAGTCTTTCATAATTCAATGAAGATAACTCTATCAAAGAGTTTGCAAAAAGTGGCATTTTCTTTGAGGATAAGAGTAAAAACTCCAGTCTGAATTATTTTCAGATTCCTTGAAATAGATATGTAAAGAGAATGCCTGGCTCTAAGTACAGTATGTCTCGCTGTGCAGCACTATCAAGACTGTAGCAGAGCACTGGAAGATATTATTCAAGAAAAGAGGAAATAATATACTTAGCCACATCCACAATTCAACTCAGTCAATCAAGAACACTTGTAACTAGACAGGGGAAGCCACAAACCACAGAACAAGCATTGAGCTAGACAAAATACCTACATGAATCTTAAAAAAAAAAAAAAAAAAAAAAAAAAAAGGGGGGGGGGAAATTATAGTTCCTGTAGTAGTGAATACAGTCTGCCTTCTGACTGATCATTATCAGCATGACATACAACAAGAAAACTACTCAGTTTTTTTTAAGTAGCTTTAGATGTTCCCTTCTCTCTATCCCTGATAGACCAATAGAGAGACTGATAGGCTGACAGACTGAACTATCTGCAAGATTATGCCAGGCCTATACTAAAAGAATTCGAATGTATCCATAAAAATTTATCTGAAGTCTAGAATAAACAGATAGAAATCCCTCACACCCAATTGAGGATGAATACCTCATTTTGGGGCACTAAATTTTTCCTTCCTTCATATAAAATTACTAAGATGTGATATTTACTTTAGTTGGAAACTTTAGTCTTTCCCCATTTGCAAAAAGGAGATGAAGCTATAGGATTCTAGAATTATTTGTTCTGGATAGTAAATATTTTTTAAAAGAGCTGCTAAAATGCAGTCTTTGTTGAGAAGTTGAGCTTTTTGTAGAGTAGTAGTCAATGTTCTTTTTCCTCAGATGGATTGCCTTCTGGATGAAAAAAGTGGGTCGAAGCCCCACTAGCCTTTGAATTAGTGTGTGATCCTGGCATTTCCCATACACATGTAAGCTATTTTTCCTTTGGTCTGAGAGAGAAAAACTTTGACTACCAGATGAGTCACTCATATTTCCAGTAACATTTTCAGGCCATCTGACCTCTGCAAGCTTCTGCAGGCCTTGTGTCACTGCAGTGTGCGCTGGCCGAGATGAGCATAACAGACTGTTGTTAGCGCAGCCAACACTGACTTTGGGTCACAACTTGGTTGGTAAAATTTCTAAATACAGTCTCTAAAAAGCTAAGAATAGATTGAGTAATGGACGTAAATTGCTCAATTATGTGCTTAAGGGGTAAATATACCATTTCTAGCCAGTACTCAAGAAGTCTTAGCTTCAGTCTGATAAATGTTGTCTGTCAAGGTGACAGAAAGCCCCACTGAGCCAAGAAAGGGAGGAAGTATCACTTGACTGAAAAGAATAGTGTCAAGATTTGTTCGCACTGTATGCAAATTTCCAAGCTGTCTTACCAGTCAAGGATTTCTGCTTACTGATATTCCCAACCATGACAGCACCCTAGGGGAGTGACAGGAACATTGGCTTCTGCTGTCTAGTTAATCCTCATTGATCTTTCTATATTGCTGGCCTTGAGTTTTAAAATAATGCGATAGTGCAAATAACAAATACATCTGATAAATGTAAATTTTAATAGGAAAGCTGTTGCTACTTGATGGTAGTTCTGTGCCAGTGTGATTTGTGGACAAAATCACAACTCTTGAAAAGCAGTTGATCATAGATTATATGATAGTACTGTAGTCAAAAAAGATTCTAAGCTTGATCAAGTATCAAATGAAGTATCTCTAATTTATAAAATGACAAGAACACTGATATAATTTTTTCACCAAAATAGTCTAATATTTATCAAGCTACCTTGTATACATTCAAGCAAGATTCAGTCACAGGTTTGACTGCAGAGTAGACATACTTAAAGTCTTTGAAGCGTAACATCTTAGAAAATATATACATTGAGCTCTGGTTATCAGAACAGAGCAAGAGAGTATGCTAGTATAGAAGCAGGGTTGGGGCAGAAGCTAAAACACAAAGCAGATTAATGATGATATTACTTAACGGACTTTGGAATATATATAAAAAAAGACTTGTATGATGTTTACTAAGCACAGAGTATTTTCCTAGGCATTTTAAAATTTTGCCTTCTAATAAAATGCAAGTCAGCAGGCTATAGAAAAGTTCAAAGTTTTATCAGCTTTTTAGTAGGAATAATAACTGATAGCAACTACAATTTGCCAGGTACGTGATCCAGCATTTTAGGATCCTGCGAGACTGGAGACAGTTCAACAAAGAGAGCAGACTGCTGAGTAAAGAAATGCATGCTGGTGAGGAAGCCTTGCAACAGAATCCTCCAGAGCGCTACAGAAACACTCCACGTGACAGAATAAATGCAGTTTGTGGTGTGAAGGTCTCAATAATGCCACTGAGGTAACAGGTAAATCTTAATCCCAAGTGCTCATATCAAAGGATGAGAACCCTAACCCTAGGAGATCTCAGGTGTTCTCTAAACAGAAGGCCTGACATCTAGCCTCACTTAGGAAAGAAATTCTCATCCTGATTAAACTGTTCTGGATAAATATTGGATAGGATAAGCTGCTGTAGCTAGACATAGCTACACCCTAAGCTGCTGCATACTTGAGTCTGATCCAGTTGCTCAGTATGGGAGGAACAGATGGTATCTTCATCTGGTTCCATCTTCAGCTGAATTGCCACGAGATCCCACTGCCAGCACCGAGGTAGGAAAACAGTCCTTTAAAAAGAAGTCCAAATCTGTGGAGGAGCCTACATGCTACCAAATGAATGGACAAATCCCTCCTTAAATTCAGATGATGAGATTTTGAAGAATAGTGAAGTCCAAGACAGATTTCACATGAATCTATGATTTGTAGCTAAAATAAGAGTAGTTAAGAGGAGAAGTGTTTTGTTTCTTTTTGTAATGTCACTAGGCATTACAGTTTGGCAAGCCGCTAAGTAGACATTCTGTAGCAAAGCAGAAAAGTTCAAGGATGTGGGATGGGAGAGGGTGTAGCATTAGAAATAGTACACTTTTTTGTATCCAAACAAAGCTCACATTTGTAGAAAGTTGTTCTTTCTGTGATTCTTCACTACTATCACGTGACTGTTGATGAATAGCTGGGCTGAAAGCAATTAGGCTTGTAAAAAGGGAGAACAACACATTTTTATTTTTAGAAATAAATACTTTTCCTCTTAAGCAGTATCTCACATCCTTTGTGCAAAAAATTACCTTCTGATTACAGGCACTTCTCAGTAGAAACAACATTCGTGTCATGTTACTTTACAAGGATGTTTGTAAGCGGAAATGACACCTGGCTTATTTAATTGAAATCAGAAGGTTACCTATGTCAGATTTTATGCAGAAGACTAACACTACTATTTTCTAGCCCACTTAATGAGCCTACAAGATTTATGCCTCAGGCAAACAATTTATATTATGACCAACAGAATTATTCAAAACTGCTTTCTTATTGGTTTATGTTCTATATCCTCATATGTAGTTTAATATCCTACCTCTGCCCAGTACCTCCCAAGGCTCCAACCGATGTGGGCAGGAGTCAGTATGTGCTTTGACTTGCCTGAAGGTATGTTAGTATAGGTATATAGGTCTTAGTTGGTCAGCCAGCTGATACAAAGTATAAGCTGTGTTGATATGTGTATGTTAATAGCTGGTTTTTATGAAACATAAAAAATTCAGGTGCCTTTGACACTGAAGCAGTTGGACTACATGACCTCCTGAGATCTCATCCAACCTGAATTATGATTCAGTGCTGTTCTTGAGTTTGGTTAGAATTGGCTAGCATGTTCAAATATTATTAGGAGTGGAGTGGCAGAGATATGGACTGACTGGTATCAATTGTGTAAGCCTTGTTTCCTTGGGAGATCAGGCTGACACAGCATACCAAGCATGGGCTCTGGGCCTGGCACTTCAGTGTTGCTGGCTCAGGCTCTACTCTTCATATTACCAAGGCTGACTTTCAAAGTCTGCTCTACAAATTTACTCCATGCCTGGCATTACTGAAAGGATACATAATGAGAGTATAAGCTACTATTATATATTTTAGCAACCCTCTGTTAGATTTTAACACGATATAGTATATGTAAGGCAAGCCATTTTTTATAACAATATTGTATATTTGCTTGCTTTTTGCAAAGAAGGTGGTCGTCCCTAGGAATGGCTCTCATTAATGACTTCGCATGTGCTTGTCATTAATTACCAGCTGATGTCTTTTCCAGCAAGTCATTATTTCTAGAATTGCATCATACCACAAATGCATCTTAACATTCTTTGTTGTTGATGCAAGTTCTAAAGAATTCTGAGTTGTCATTCAGGTTCCTGTTGGTAATTTATTGTCATCATACTATGGCAAATCCTTTCTGTTTAATTTATCAAAAATAAGTGCTATATGTTTACTCCTTTTGGAGATAATCAGGTTGGCATAACCATAATTATCAGAAATAAGTCCATCAATGTTTAAATGAAAGAAGAGATATATCTTTTGTTAGACAAATATATTTGGGGAAAAAGAGAGCATGCTCTTCTTTAAGTATTGTTAGTTGAGTACTATTGGTAGTTGTTTGGTAAATTCTATTTTTTTTTCCTTTGCACTGCTTATGGCATCTGTTCTGGTGTTGTAAGAATGCTTTTCTTAACCATTGTGTTATTTCTATTTACTGAATGCTGAAAGATGGTCCTGTTTATTTTGCCTGGTAATTCCTTGTTTGTGTACCAGCATAGCAAACTCATTTATGCATTAATCTTTCCATTTCTGCTTACTAATATCACTGATTCTTTTGTAATTAACAACTGCATTCATTTTAGTGGCTTCTTGTTTTCAGCAAACCTTTAGAATAGATTGAGGAACTTCTTTCGACCTGTGTTATTTTGTCTTTTGTTCATTCTTAGCCAGAGTTTTGAATGGGTCTGCTGATAGAAAATGATCTACTAAAGATCTTCACTTGATGTGACTAAGTCAAATATGCATTCTGATTTTATTGGATATGTCAATGAAGTTCAACATCTCAAACCAAAAAAATTCTATTGCCTCACATTTAGTTTACACTTGCTTCAGTGAGGAAATTAAAGCAATTCCTTCTGGGAATGGAGATGTTTCACTGGTTATCCTGCTAATAACAGGAGACTCCCCGTCTGGTGTCTTTGTTCAGCATCTCTTCATTCGATTTCACAAATTATATTTAGAATTTTCCCGAGGTTTTTGAGCAGTACCGAATGTATTTAATCTGGCAATGAAAAACTATTTTACTATTTTTACTATGTAGAACTGCAAAAACTTCAATGCCATTTCAATCAAAAGTATAACTTCAATACAGATAATTTGTAATTCCTTATTACACTTATTTGAATATGAGTCTTCACAGTCCGTCAAATCTCCATTGTTATTACACTAATATTTTACGGATCTGTACGTGCTTAGCTTTACTACCTTGAATTGTCTCACTGACTTGAAAGGAACATCTTCCATTCCAAGTAGTATGGCTAAGATTTTGCGTAAGCTAATTGCCTGGACATGTTTGCAGTCGGAACAGACTGTAAGAAATAGGGTGAGGTGGTATGGGACAAGGCAGATGTAAGGAGGGCAACATACAATGGGGTCATAGATGGTGGCAACATATTTCTTACGTTAAACAATTATCAAGAGTCACGCATCAGTGTAATTTGATCATAGCTTTTAACTGGCTGCTTGAACAGAACTAATGGTGGGCTTACCTGGATTACCTGGAGTCAGATATTACTACTTTTATTATAGAATCAAACACTGTGGCCAGAAGGGACCTCAACAGATCCTGCAGAACATCTCATTCTCCCAGAGCGTAATCCTGTGCCTGTAACCTGCTCCTGTCAGATGTCCCTGTGGCCTCTTTTCTGAAGTCTCCAATGACAGGGATTCCACAGGCTTGTTAGGCAAGCAATTGCACTGCTTAGTTTTCTCTACAATTAGGAGGTGTCTCCTCATGTCTAACTTGAATTTTGCTTCTGCAGTTTTAATATTGGGTGAAGTCCTTTGATATCTGTGATATTAACAGAGAGTACTAAATTGGGAGAGGATGGATACCTGGAAGCCTGGCAAGCTTAGACAGAGTCATTCCAAGAAAAGTGGCTATGCAGAAGAGTGCAGAGAGAGATGCTGTTGGAAGAAGCGGATGTGTTGTCACGGCTGCCGTGGCCAGAAGGAGAGGTGAACTGAAAAGCGATTACAAATTCCACCACAGTTGGAGGCCAGAATCTTGAAGGCAAGAATAAGGATGATCTGGACTATAGGAAGACACCCGGGACTCATCCCTTCATCATCGAAGTGTTGTGTTTTTTCATGTTTACTGAAAGATTAGGTAACCAAGAGTAAGTAAAACCTATGTGTTTTAGCATAACGAATAGCCTTTCAGCTCAGTAAAGGATATGAATGTAACAGCTGCTATTTCATGGGGAGACCAGGGGTGGCTGGGGCTCCTAAGTTGATAGGGATGGGGAGGCAATCCAAGGAATGACAGTTAAGCAGTGAGAGGAAAAGCACCGGGAAGAGAAAAATAATGAAGAAACAATGGCAAAGTGCTTATAGAGTCATTGGTGGGGGATGAAGAGGTGATAGTAACATCTTGTATTAATTAGAAGCTCTAAGCATGTTTTACTGGAACAGATGAGTCAGAAGAGTCAAAGGTATTTATATGAGCCACTGTACAAAACTGAATAATGAAAGTCTGGTCATTCAGAGACACCCAAATGTCCTTCAGTAAACACCCACATCGGAAAATGAAGGTTTAAACCTTTCTAGCCACCAAGAAAAGAACAAAGCAGGGAAAGTGGTTGGGTGAGATTTTAACCACATCTCTTATTTTGTTTCGCTGTAACTGCAGTAGTGGTTGTTGGGTTTTTTTGCTTCTTATAATAAGGGAAAATGCTTTTTTTGGCAGCCTTTTAGGTGGTATTAAAGATGGTAATAACCACTCTTTTTGGATGAAATAAAAGTTAAGATGATGAGCCAGAGCTGCTGTTATTACTGTTGTGGTAAAAGCCTGAATCTGCCTCCCTGATGATAAATCAAGACAAGCACACACAAAAGGGGAAAGGAAAAAAACAGCCAAGTTAGATAATGTACCTTCTGTTTTGGCTCCTGACTTCAGTTTACAAGGTTGTTGCTAGAGGAGACAGAGCATGGTGACTCCAAGATCTGGCTATCTTGTACCATCGTTGAGCTGTTTCAAGGCATTGCTTTCCTCCGCCTCCCTGTTTTGGACTTGCAGCAGTGCTGCCAAGGAGAGTGATCTGGCTGGCTAAGACAGTTATTGAGCTGAAGGCGTAGGAAGAGGAGTAGAAACAAGAAGAAATATGGTGGGGAAGGAAGGGGGCACAAGTGAAAAGAGATGATGGCGGGCATGCAAGTCCTGTCCTCCAGCAGGTGTATTTGCTGAGGCTGCTAGAAGAGGCAGTATCACATACACCCCTCTCCTGGCTGGGCTTCTAGGACTCTTTCCTAGGACAAGGAAAGGAGACCCAGGGGGGTCACAGTGGATCTACTTGTTTGCCACACAGCCTTATCACAGGCCTTGGAAGGATACCTGGAGACCTTTCTAGCTTTAGTCTTTTCTGACTTTTATAAATAATATTATTTACAGCCTGCTACCTCTTTTCAACACTGATGTTCCCTAGCTGTCTTTTCCCAGTCTGAGTTCTCCTCAGGGCATGTGCCTTTGAATATCAGATAGTGTGACCTGCTGTTCCTATTATAGTTGTAGAACTACACAGAACTCTTCAAATACCGTGGCTTACTATGCTGCTGACTTCCTTTTCTTTAAAGAACCATTACATTTTTATTTGAGCTGGAATGGATACAGAATAAACACAAACTAGCCATCATTAACTTTTTCCTTCCTTGACTTGGGAGAAAAACCTAATTTTATAAGAAAAAGTATTGTATGCTTCTCCTTCATTTGTTTATTTTGCTGCTTTTCTTTTAGGACCAAATGACCTCCCTCTCTTTCTTCTGTCCCTAGTGTTCAAAATAATCTCTCTGGCTGGGCTTCCACACCAGAGCCATATTTCTGTTCAGCCAAGAGCAGATGTTCTCTTAACCTACCTGTCATGATATATCCCATCATACAGTTTCCTTAGTAGTTCTGTCTTTAACATACAATTTCAGATTAACAGAATATCTTCTTTGAACAGATGGAAATGGACTTTTGCACTTTGGATGATTTGGTAAATAAGTTTCTGCCCCTCAGCTGAGGACTCTGGGGAGAGGCCAAGCCCCTTTAGTCCCTTAGGCTTGCAGGAAAACCAGGTGGTTTTGTATTAAAAGGTTTGAAGGAAGCCAAAGACATTTTTTGGTTTTGTTTAAATTTTTCTCTTTACTCTGACTGGAAATAAAAACTGTTTTAGTTACATAAACTTTATGTAACTTTAATTACACAAACTTTTTTTAGATTGGATGGAAATGTAAATAAAATGATTTTTGTCTTTTTCAAAGGACAGAGGAAAACATTTTTGTTTCATTACAAATGCACTGAAACTTAAAATTTGGGAATTTTGTAAATAAAATAAACATTTTTCTTGTGAAATACCAGTTTCACATTTCGTTTGTCTGTAATACTGTGGCTCGTAAAGGGCAAGGAAGCTATTGTGCTTTGGACCTACAAGATAAAAGGCCCAGGAAGAATTGGATAGTGTGTGAATAAGGGCTATGGACTGTTTTGTAATTGGATCTTCCATTACCTTGAAAGAAGCAGTCTTGCCTATCTAGGCACATGAATACATTTTACCACCTATGAAGTCTATCTGCCAGGAGAGATGCAGCCTGGAAGGAAACGGAAGGTGCGGCTGTAGAGGGACAGGAAACCACAACGCTGGGCGTGAATCGGCAGCGATGAATTTGTTGCAGACAGACTGATGGCTCAGAAATGCGATCTAAGCAATTATTAAATTTTGATGGATTGTAGTCAGTGATGAGGGTGTGAAGCAAGTCAAGAAAAAAGGAGGTTGAAATAATGTAGGATACACTCTGATGCAAATGTGTTTTCCTGATGCATCTCTACAGTTGTGAAACACTGAGATCCTCGGGGAAGACACTAAGTGTGACAGACAAGACAAGCAGAAAGCCGTCCAAAGCACTGCAGTGAGAGACAAATAGCTCATTTACCGCTTTCACTCTTTTCTCCTCTTCTGTCTTCTCTGTTTTTATTTTCTTCCTTTTTTTCCTTTTTTCTCTCTATCACTTATATTCTTGTTGCTTGGCCTTCTTTCTTTGGGTACCCCAATTAATATCTAACTGTATTTTTAGATGGAAAAGGGGATTTTCTTAACTACATTTTCTTTAGAAAATGTAATTTGACTTAATGTTTTCAATTTATGACAAAATTTCACAATTGAATTGAATGTAGTTTTTGATCCTAAAAGATTTTCTTAAAAGTTTCGTAGTGTTCTCCCCTTTCTTTATGAGTATATACATCATAAAGATATTTTATTTTCTTCTTTTCTTCCCTCAAAAATCATTAAAATTTAAATCAAAAGAACAGTCTTTGCATGTTTATCCGTGGCCAGCTCTTTTCTGCATACTTTTACTTCCATTTTCTTTCATTTTGCAATTGTCACTTCCAATCTCAAGGTTATTTCTGATTTCTAGCTACCACTCTCAGTTGCCACAAAATCTTCTGTAGTCTTTTGAATCCAATGGGCAGTCATCTCTATAAATGATTTATAATCTCTTGTAAGCTCTCGCAATAACAATGGGGAGAAAAATAATATTCTGAGTATATTCCAGTATTCAGCAAGTATGCAAGTTTGTACTTCAACCAAAGTAGTGTATGGAGCAGCACAGATACCTTGAAATATGGTAGATGGGTCAGGCTGAATCTCTGCTTTTTCTTCTTCTTTTTATCAATTTTTTGTTAAAGGAACTCAAGCAAATTGTATAATTGATTTGTAGTATGGTATATTTTCTTTTGTTATATATCAGTTTGGTTCAGCAACAACTTCTGCTTTTCTCATTAACACTGATGGTATTTGCATTCTGTTTGCTTTCTGATAGACAGGTGAAGTAAAGAAGAAGTGGACTAGAATAAGACAGCATCTCCATTCTGGAGGAAGGAGTTTGGCTGTTAAGAGAAAGCACTAAGGAACTTCATTCTCATCGAAACTGAATTCCAACCCAGGTTTTTTTTAGACAACAGTTTTATGTAGACATCAATGACAGACGTGACACTGTGTGACTTATCATAAAGCAAGTAGCTGAAGGCATTCCTCATTTCAATTTCAAAAGCATACACCCAAACCCCAGAAATTAAACCGGTTGCAGATAGATTCTAGATAATCTTCTAATTTTTTATTTTAGTTCCAGTTACTGTACAGCTTCCCAAGTTTTCTGGCATAATATTGTTTCCCAGTTTTGGCATGAATAATTCATCAGTTTGGGAGGAGTCTCAAGGGGTATTTCCAGTAAGAGAAGAAATTGAAGACGCAGCTAGGTATTTTTTAATGTAATCCAGTGCTTTTGCAGAGGCTGAATGTATTTCTCTGAGTATATTTGGATTTAAATAAAAGGAGCAAGTTTCTCTAATCTCGGTTCCAAGCCTTTTTGAGACTTACTCAAAAGCTCTTGCTTGCTTTATTTTTGTTCATGGTCATGCTCCTGCTGCTGCTTCTCTGGTTGTCTCTCTCTTTTTTGCTGCTTCATTTGTCTGCATCTGCAGTGTTTCTCTTCATGTCTCTGTTTCACACATGTACACGCACATGTACACACACACACACAGCTCTGCACTCAAATCAGTCCCATACATCCACACTATTTCCCACACTCAGGGAGAACCTCTGGGACCCCACAACCAGCTATTGCCCAGGCCTCAGTGTGGCTTTGTCCCTGGGTGATTGATTCACTACTAAACTGCCCTCACGAAATAAAGGGGTCCCTTTCAGTTGTTTCCTTAAATAGGCTGAATGGAAGATAATTATCTTGTCCAGCAACTTCGGCTAAGTGGTGCAATTGCCCACAGATCAAAGATATGTTCACTAGGAACTTAACTAGTGCAGAACTACAGAATATTCTTGATGAGTCTGTCATTCTGCAGATGACACAGTTTGGGACTGATCAATAATAAATACCTGTTTTTGAAAACCACAATATTAATTTTTATTTAAAAAATCTACAGTCTCTTATTTACATACCTCCACAATCACTATGATAATGGGAATACCTTAAACTAATCTGTGTTTAGGAACCCGTAACACTTGTCAGTGCAGAGTATTTTGAAACACCACTTTAAGGGGGCATGTAGGAAACTGCGTAAAAAGCAAGGGTTTAGTTCTACTTCTGCACATGCCTTTTCTGGGATAGTTTTCTTCAGAGAGCACTGGGCTGTCTAAGCTCCACATATTTAATGAGCTTTGTTAGTAAAAATTGCAGCTTGACTTTTCTAGTTTTTCTTTTCCCATTATATGCCTAGTGAATTTGATCAATATTTTCCATATTTCAGCCTGAAGCTTTTATCAGAGTCCAGGTATATAGTGTCCGAAGATAGAATTTAGGGCCCAGACTGCCAATGTGGTATTAGTTTTCAGAGATATACAGATGGTTATGATGTGTTCAGGCTGAAGTGCAGAATTACCTTAAGGCTTGCTACAAGTAGTCTGGCTTTGGCAGACTCTATTCCCTCTGTTTGAAGTTTCAGGAATCCAAAAATTCCTTTGTTAAATTTTTGGGTTTTCTTTCTGCTATAATTTTAAGTCAAGAAGGGACATTTTGTAGGTTCTCTGCTGGATCCCATATCTGCCAGCTTTTGTATGTGGCACACATTTGAAATTTATATGTAGAGTTTCCCTTCCCTGGCACAAAATACTCCTCTTTGCTGGGCTTACCTTCTTCTCCAGCTCTCAAATGAAAAAATATTCTCATCAGTGCAGAATCTGGCTGCAATATACTTACCAGCTAGTTCAAAACTGCTGAGTCAAGCAGTCATTTGAATACTTGTATTTCAGAGGTTTAGCAATAAATATAAAATGCATATTAATCTTTGGAGCAAATCTCACTTTTCTTTGATGTAAAACTTTATTTGATTTAAACCAGTACAGTCATCTGTCCCCTTGTGACATTTCTTATGATGAAAACTTATGCTTTCCATGCAGTGACATTATCTATCAGGGGGTAGGGACCATGTATTTTGTGTACTTATTCACCATTTTTTTATAGCATTTACCTTTAAAGCAAAGTAATTAATGGGCAATTTCAGGGTTTTGGGCAGGTGAGTTGAAAAGTAAAGGGTTTTTTTGCAATTATTTTAGTTTAGCTTTGTTTTGATGTGCCTCTTTAATATATGTTCCATGATACTGCATCTCTCTAGGTTCTGCCTTTGAAGGTCACTAAAAAAGGTGAACCAGAGCTTTGCTTATTGCTGTCAAAGCCAGAAGCCTGTGAACCAGTGAAGAATTTGTTTCATGCACCATGTCACAATTTTATGTTGTCATTGTTAGTATTTCCAGACCATGTTTATATGGATAGTCATTTAGGACAAGACTGTGGTCTGGCCTGCTTGCTTGTGTGGGAAATGCAGAAGGGTTTAGGATGCCTTCCTTGTTCCCTTTTGTTGGTTCAGTAGAGTGAATAGAGCACAGAGTGTAAGCAGATGCAAGTGACAGTAACAGAGGCAGCAAAGCTGCTACTACACGCTACTGCTGAGCTACCAGAGAACCACTACTTTCTATTACATGCTGCCCTTCAGTCTGACATAGCTGGGCCTGGCAGTGCTAGAGCATCATCTCTACCCTGGTTACATACCAGACTGTGTAGCAGTAGAAGGCGGTATACTTTAACAGTTTTTCTTTCCCAGAGTAGGGCAAGGAAGTGAGGGAGAAGAATCAGAGGACTGTGGGTCTCGGATGATGTGGTTCCCAGCCTGTTTATGGGAATAATAGCTACATAATATTTTTTTGCTTCTTGGAAAAAAATAATTGAGAAATTGAGGTGGAAATGGGTTTTTCTGAACAATAAGAACATTTTTCCAGAGACCTAGGCCCTTTGGTGGCACCATGGTTCATGCCTTCTTAGCAAAACAAACTGTTCTCAGCACAGATCTTGGCTACTTCGATCTGAGGTCTCCAGCGATTTGACCTATGGCCAGTAGAGAAAAGCAGCTTGTATATAGTTCTAATGTATCTTTATCATCCTTTGGTCTCTTCCACCTCTCACCATGGCATAGCCATGGGCATACCTTCCGTCCAACAGACATCCTCTTTTCATTATGAGTAAGGATCAAGACAAGATTGGTCACTACAACAGCCCTTTACTAACTATGGATTTCTATACAGTGAAAATAATTTCTATAAAAGGCAATTTTTTCCTGGAACCATCTAAACCCAGATATTGCAGTGGCAGACAAATGTACTCTACTGAAGAATGAGACTTTGTCCTCTGGATTATCAGCATTTGCTTTCCCATTAGTGCACTCAAAAAGCTGAGAACACAAGGCAGAATCAAGATGTAATAGACATCTGGCTTTACAGTCATTATACTGTGGGATGGAAGGATGTGGCAACGTGAAGAAAAATGACAAAGGAACAAAATTTCCCAGCTGGAATATGGTACTGTCTGCTAGGGAGTGAAAACTGGTTCTCCCACAGACAATGGGAGAATCAGAATTTTTTCCATCATTTGCAAGTGCACAAGGATTATTCAATTGTTGAGAAGTCTCCAAATGCCTCATCCTGACAGGATGCTTCAGCTGATAGAGATGTCTGGGAAAACTTTCTGTTTCCTAAAATAAAATCTTAGGCATCTAAGCTTTTGCTGGAAAATTTGAACATATCCTTCTGGTTTTAACACACCTATTCCAAAGAATTTCCTCCGAACTCTTCAGCCTTTCTACTGTATTTGAAAATGAATTTCCTATATTTTCTGCTCAGTTCTATCACTGCAAAATTTAAAGTCCCCAAACAGAATCAGTAACAGGCACTACACCAAATTATATCTAAGCAGTTGTGAATACACAGACTAAAGTCCCAGTGCTGCAAGGTAATTTGTACAGGCAGT
The DNA here is from genome assembly GCF_036370855.1 of Dromaius novaehollandiae. Lineage (NCBI taxonomy): Eukaryota > Metazoa > Chordata > Aves > Casuariiformes > Dromaiidae > Dromaius > Dromaius novaehollandiae. Next base: position 45,487,642 of record NC_088130.1, on the reverse strand, counting down.
CATTTGTGCCAGCAGTAAGATTCTTGCAGGACTGTGTCCTTAGACAAGAAGTAATATATCAAATGGAATGATAAAAGGACTCAGTGAAATATAAAGTCTTACCATACGTTTGTTTCTACTCTTAATATAGATAGCTGAAGATGTTCGTGGAATCTAAAGGACTACGTTTTTGGCTACAGCATGACAAGCTGTTTTATGTATGAGCTGTATGCAATTATATTAAAAAAAACTTTGCTTCAAGAACATTTTTGGCTCCACTATGCACGAACACAAAGGGCCTTTGTTATGCTCTCAGCAGAGTTATTTATGTATTGCAAGGAACTTGCTTAAGGACAGTTTTGTCTGATGGTATTCATCCACTAACTCAAATTTAAATTTGTGCCTTATGTTCATACAAATCATAATTATTAATATGATTGGCTAGGCAAAGAATTCTGAAGCTAGAAGTAGGCTTGATCTACAGATTCAGATCTGGAATGGCAGTCCAGAGGCGGGTTTCAGATCCAGGGCTTTGAAGCAGCCAGAATGGAAAATGCAACACAAGGCATTGTGCATAATTCACATCAATTATAATCATCCTTGGTCAAATTGAAAATGAGGCTCATGGACTCTTACAAGGAAAAAAGGTCACAGAAAGAAGAGGGAGCTAACTGGCTCTTGGGAAGAAGACTGGGGCACAGCAGGTATGTGACTGTCTGCCAGAAACTCCTACAGGACGTTTGTAAGCCAGATAAAGGGAGTGAGCTTTCCTCTGGCTCACCTAAAACTGTCATTACTTTAAAAGATTACTTACAGAGATCCTGCTTACCCCAAATTTTTCCTGTCTGACCTGTGTGACCAAGGAAACATCTAACTTCAACTTTCTGCTCTACTGTAAACTTTGCGTGACCACGGACAAGCTCTTTAAGACCATATTCAGGCCACATGCTATCAGTCCAAACCTTTGGTTTTGCAACTACTATGGCATGTCAGTTTAAGAGTGAGCTCAGCAACTCAGAGCACTGTCTCTACAAGACTGCAAGACTCTGCCTCCCTGTGCAATCAGTGGAGGAAGTATTTACGATAGCAAAGTTAGGCACCTATGTGAATCAGTCTAAATATAGCCCTTGGTCTTTCTTTTGCTTTGGTTTCACACATACAAAATGGGTGGTCAGTAGTTACCTACCTCACTGAGTTCTTGTAAAATTAAACACTTTTTATAAGATTATGGAGCACTGAGAAACTGTAATAATGGAGGTTATATAAATGTAATCCAATTATATAAGCTTCTTCAGATGAATGGCACTTTCACTACCATAAACTTACGTTACATCCTTATTCTTTATTCATGCAATTAGTGGTTGCAGAGACTAGATGTTATTCCAGATGAGGAATTCCAGTCTTATTTTCTTTACTGGGTGAAGAATTTTGTTTTGGTCATGCAAACTACTTGCAGGTCACATTGGCTCCATCTGTAGCTGTGGACAATAAATGCTTCTAAATATCAGGGCCAGTTTTCCAAAGAATTTCAGAATTTCTTCACTGCAGCATTTCCCACCATGCCATTTGCAGGATCAGCTATGACTTATGGCTACAATCTAACTCAAAGTTCATTATCGCCCTATGGGAAATGACAGCAAACACTGTTTGGAGGGAAGGAGGTACATGTACTTGGCTCAATAAATACGTAGACTAGGCTGGCATCATCATCAGTTCTCTGCTCACAGGCTACTCCTTCACATCATGCTATTCTTGAAGATTTTATTTTATTTTAAACCAAAAGCACTGGATTCTAAGCAGATCCTTGTTATTACTGTGAGTGAGAGAACATTGTTCTGTTGTTTCTTTTAGAAACCACTGAGGGGCAGCAGGTTTTTACATGTAAAATATTACTGCCTTTCATGTGTAAGGAAATATTGAGCTGTGAGTATCGCATGTCTTATTATTTTAATGAATTCATGCATCAGCTCGTTGAAGATTATAACAAATATGTTACCGTATGCTGCTGTAAATGAATCTGATTTTTGCTGTTTTATAGTAGCTTGATGTACATGTACTCCATAGACAGAAATTGGAGAATGTCCTACCAGATGTGTCTGAAAAGCACCTTGTACAGCTGTAGAGTGCCTGTAGGATTGGATTCATAAGTAAATCTATCACATGCACAACACACATTTAGGCACTACTTTTAGAAATGAGGCCAAGACATTAGAACAAAAGAATGGGAAGAGCTTTGATTTATTAGCCTGCAACTTGCTAGCTGTGTAACAGAACTGGCTATGCTACTCAGGAATCTCTTTATGCTTTAGATAAATAACTGTTTGTTAACTGGACACCCTATTAAAGCAGATATTGTTTCAGCCAGACTATTAAACCCAGCTGTGAACAGTAAAGATGCACCTAATAGTGAACACAGTTCATCCTTGCTTTTGTCTCTGCTGTAGTTAACTATGCATATGTGATCTGATTCTGTGCTGCCTTGTTCCTAGCTACTCAGTTATGCCACTCGGAAGCGTACTGGACTGGAGTTCTGGTGTGAAGAATTTTGGTCTGGTAGCATTTCACACTCACCCTATGTGATAAGCACAGCTGTTAATAATCCAAGGGAGTAGATACAGATTCATGCTTTTCTGCTTATATTAGTGAGAACAGAATAGACAATCAGGTTTGCAGAGGATTTCTGCCTGGTTCATTCATGAAGTTTTAAAAACCAGGGACCAAATCCTTGTTTGGACAAACAATTTCCTGCATACATTTTGGCCAGTGCTCACAGTTAGCATTTGGACACACTCTAATCTCCCTTCTGTCCTCAGCTGAGGGCAGAGGCCAATTTCCTGACATAGCTTTTCACTAGCACATCAAGCTGCTCTAAGGTAAATATTCCAGTAAAAATTGGAAGTAAAAAAGTATGGATCTTAGTTGCTATGCTGCTACACCTTCGGCAGCTGGTAACGACTCTGTGCAGCATAGACTGGAATTCTTTACTCTATACTCCCATCCAGACTTCTTTCCACAGGCTTAAATGACAAAACTGATGAACTATTTTAATTTTCTAGCCAAAGGTAACTGGAGTGTGAGCTGTTCTGGCTACACTCTCACACCTTTGGAATGTTCCATATTCCCACATGTGGGAAGAAGCTGGTGGGTAAGAGTCAGGCATATCATCTTTATGCCACTCAGGGATTGCTTCATTTCCAGGGAAACAGCTAATCCAGTTTCTGTCCCTTTGTGCTGCCTTATCAGTGTGAATGGAATGGAGCAGATATGGCTTCAGGTCCAAAAAACAAATGCAAATAATCTTTCAGGTCAATGGTGCAAATAGTAATTATTTTTAAAGAGTCCTGTCTGTTTGACTAGAAGAACCAGCAGAACCAGTCATACTAAACATAGGTGTAGCAGTATAAAAGTAGGGTGGAATAACAATGATTTGTCTGAGACAAGAATTCTTACGTGGATAAAAGCATCAAGAATGACAGTAGAAGGTTTGAAGAACATAGCCTCGACTTGCTGTTCAGGGACAGGGCAGTCCTGACAGGACAGCAGGCAGAAACCTGGCGAGTTCAAGCCCTGCAGAATGAAATGGATATAGTTGATGCAGCACTGTGTGTTTGTCAAATCAGCTTAATTCTGCCCTTTTGTGTGATAGATGCAGTGTTGTACAGCATTTAATGTTGCCACACAATGTCTCTTTTCCTGTGTATTGCTCACTGTATAGGATGAACACACAAGGGGGCTGATTTAAGGACATCTGGTTAAATTTCTTAACTACTGAGAATTAAACTTTGGAAATTCTGCACTCTAATACTGCTGGGACTTTGGAGTAGTGCTGAGGGGGTCAAGGAGAGGGTAATGATTAGATATATTTAAAGCTTTACATTTGTTAAATAGCTTCTAACTTTGTCTTTTCTCCATTGTCCCATTTCTTATAATTTAAAATCTATTCGTCTAGTGAGTATGTCATATTATATTTTCTAACTTTTTAAAATAAAAGATGACCTGACCATATTCAAAGAAAAACTTCAATCCAGCCCATTTCTTCAGACAGTAAAATAAGAATGAAATGTTGCATAATTGGAGACTTAATTATCTTTGACAGTTCTTTGAAAGAAAACATTTCCTTGTTAAGTAACAAATATAAGCATGATTGATTTTGTTCTGAAATTATATAAATTGCTTTTCTAATGTCTGTCTGTGTATACAAAACTCAGAAGCCATTTGAGATTCCAGCTTCCCTCATTCTTTAGCCACACCAGATGAATCGCAAGGAGGCAGTGTTTGCATGTATTTCTACCAGCCTATGTATTTAAAGTATGATTTAATGAAGTTTCATCATACAGGAAACCAGTCTGAGCAGAAATCACTTTGTGAGAAGCAAGATTTTTAAAGAGCTTTTGCCTTAATAGGGCACATCTTTAATGTTCCATAAAGCTGTACTGTGATACTACTAAGAAATGCCATTTTACAGAAAGAAAGGACCAAATAACATAATTGAAAGGAACATGCAAGGTTTTCTGCATACAAGCCTTTCTTTAAGTGTTCTTCTAACATCATTATGCTATAACTGTACGTAACATATGTAACTATAAAACTTCTTTCTTTGAAAAAACTCTATTACATTTTACTAATGTTCTGATCATTGAGTATGGAAATAAATTGGTAAATTTATTTCAGGTCTGGATTTGGCAATCATCTGGATGACAATAATTATGCATAGTTTCATGAAATACAAAGAATCACAGTCTATACTGTCAGGTGTTAATAACTTGCATCAGCAAATGCACTTTTAGGCTGATATAGTTCCAGGGGACCTCTTATATTAAAACATTACTAAAAACATATGTTTATAGATTTAGCTTTTGCTTATCAGAAATTTAGCTTTAGATTACTCTTAAGATAACCTTTTCCTAACAGTGTTTGTAATTAACATTTTCACAGTGATAACACATGTCTGATCTTTAAGAATGTCTAAGAACTGTACTACACTCTTGTTCTTTCTTGGGTGGAACCGCCCTGCTTTTTTGTTTGATTGAAAATAAAAAAAAGATCATGAGACTTAGCATAACATCTGCCAATAACACTTGCTACCTTGGCTGTCAAAAAGCAAAGACTAGCCTACTGGGCTGGACAGGTTGGGTCTCTTTCTAGCACTCTCTTGATTTGCAAACAGAGAAATTGCAAAGCAGAGTTTATTAACTTTTCACCATTTTCCTCCTCTGGTGTTTCAGTTTCCAATTGGTCTCTTTTTCATTGCACTGAAATGCTGACATGCAAATGCTTGCAAATGAATGCTGCAAAACACTCTTGGAACAACCATCAATATCAGGTAATGCTTGTAGAACATGTTTTGATCAATGTGTGTTTGCTATTACTTTGTTAGTGATAAGATAGAAGGATGATTCTTCTCCCTATTCCAAACATACATTTCTTGAATTCTGCTTTGCGATTTATTTCTTAGCAACTACCCTCCATTCTGATTGACTTGAATTCTGTTCCCCAAATTTGCTTTTCTTTTCAGATTTGTGACTTTGCTAGACAAATAAACTCCAAGGTGGCGTTGACCAAAATATACTAAAATTCCATCTTCTAATTCCTAAATTTGTGAGGTAATTGATTGGCTCAGGCTGTGATTCCCAGGAGTTATATATATACACATCATTCACTGTTGAGCAAATTTAGTATCGTAATTGCCTGAAATTGCATGTACTGCAGGTTACTATCTCTTATTAAACTTACTATGTTAGATGACATCTCTGTCAATAAAATGGAACATAAAGAAACGGTAATACAGAAAAATTTTTGTAATGAAGCAAGATGCTGAAATAATATATTTTATAAAAATATTCTGCCCTTCCTATTTCAACAGAATCTATGCTGAAAATATTTTAACACATTGCAGGTTGAAATAAGATTAGTTTATGTTAAATATTCTATACAGTCAATGGAGTAGAACAAGACTGACATATGAAACCACTTTATCTCATGCTTAGGTAAAAAATGTCCCTGAACCTGCAGCTACATTTGTGTATAGAGTTGAAAAAGAAGGCACGAGCTGTAAATGGCTTTAAAAAGAAGTACATTGTACATGGAGACTTCCGATTAGGTAGGATTTTTAAAAAGGTCTCCTCCCAAAAGAACAGGAAAAGATCTGGCTTTACTGTGATTTTATACCTTTATCTGCAGTTTCCTTCTTCACAAAAATAAACCAAACTCCTTGCTTTCCTACAGTTTACAGATGCATCAGACAAACGGGATGGGAGAAAGCGTATCTGACTATTAAGCTGCATGTATTCAGCTCACTGAGAATTTCAGAGCTGACTAAAAGTATAGTCATTTTCTCATGTGTAGGGCCACAAGCACGTAGAAAGCTTCCCAAGTATGGTTTGTTCAGGTCCCTCTTGTCCTTACATTCAGCCTTGTAAGGGTTTATTCTTTAGATGGCAAAGATATTGGACTTTCACTTTTGGATCTGAACTTCCAAGGTTCAGATCACTTCACTTCTCCTTCCAGGTAAAAATATAGAGCTAGAAATCTCTGGGAAAAGATCTGATGAAGGTGATTTGTGGGATATGATGGATCACAGGCTCAAACAAAGGCAACAGGGAAAGAATGAATGAACAAGGACTGTTTAATCAAGAGAGTGAAACAAGAAATGTATGTAAACCCTCAGAGGGAATAAATTCTTCACATTCATAACGAACTGGAAAGAAATAATGGATTTAAATTTCATCAACGAATTCCAACTAGGAAAAAAATGCTAAGGAGAGTGGAATAATCAGATTGCCTGGGGATGGCATGGAATCTCCATCAGCAGATGTGTTTCTGAACAGATTGGACAAATACCTCCTAGGATTAGCTCATCCTGCCTTAGGATAATAAATACACTCACTAGGTGACCTTCTAAAGCCCCTTTCAGTTTTAATTATCAAAGTTTTCAGACAGACTTCTTAAGGAAACAAGTTTTCTGGGATTGTGCTGTCTGTGTCATGTTTACTTAATGGGTCACGTAATAGACCAGTGGAAAGCTTTAACAAAGCTAACAGTTCCCTTATCCCTCACCAAGATTTTGCACAAAAAGAAATGGGAAAAAAAAGCTTTGTTTGCTTTACTGCTCCCTTTTTTCTTCCCAATGGTTTGCAGGCTCTTTAGTGGTGTATCACAGAAAGATCAATAAGGAACACCCTCTCAACTAATTTTCATCCCATGGTCAATGCCTTTCTAAGCCCAGCCAATGATAAGTATCAAACAGAGATTGGGTAGCCTCCCTATTGGGTCAGCTCTCAACTTGAATGGCTTCAAAACTTCTTTACAGCGTTTCCTGTCATCATTAGTGTCTGTTAAAATTTCGTCCTTTTTTAACTGGATATCTAAAAGTATGTGCCTAAAATTGTATTTGAGCATCTTCTTATATGCCATGGTTCTTAAACATCTAATTTGTGAAATGATCTCATATTCTCTTCAACTGGAATTTTTTGAATATTGAATTTTTTTAAAACAGTCCAGCTGCATCCTTTGCCTCAGGAAGTCCCTAAACTGGTAATGATTGCTTGAAGCACTTCTTTAGCAATTGCAGATTGTATTTTAAGCCACCTTGTCATGCATACCTCATTCATGCTGTGGGCATTTGGGTGGTGATCAAAGATCTAACTTTTTTGTTTTGCAGATTTTGCATCATTCCACTTTCTGCAGGGAGGACTTGCAGAAGGATTTAGGAAGGAAAGGAGTTTAATGTGGTCCAAATACACTTACGTGAATGCTTTCTAAATAAGCTACATTTAAAAGTATCCACTTTCTTGATTTGTCTGTTTTTGGCTTTAAGGCAAATTCTCCAGGTAATAACTATTTCAACCTGTTACAAACATGGTGAAGGCAGATGAGCTTCTCTAAAGCATGTCAGCCAATAACAGTCTGAAAAGGATATTTGAAGTTTCCTATTAAGGTGTTACATACTAAAATGTTTCCTGGACTGCAGAATATCAACATAGCAATAATGACATGGGCTTACAGATAAAAAGTAGCCCAACAAAAGCTTTCAACAATTTTTTCATAAAGGTAGTGACTTTAACATAGAATGGGTGAGAATGAGATTCTAGAGACAAATCTAAATTTTGTGGTGTTTCACAAAATAAGCTATGGAAATGTATCTTTTATGGTTTCCAAGGGTAGTGATGTCCTTCCTAAGAAAACCTGTCTCAACAAGTTCAGTGTACTAATGTTCTTGTTTGTTTGTTTGTTTGTTTTAACTTGGACGGATTAATCTATTTCCTAACAGTATTTTCCATGTCTTCTTACAAGTATTTTTCTCTACACTGAATCAATCTACTAAAAAAAATCATCACGGAATGTGTTTTATAACTCTTAGAAACAGTTTTTGGAATTTTGCTATATTTTAGGAATCTTTCAGTTTTTAAGTGCTATTTTGAGATAAGCAAGTGTTTCAAGTGAAATATCCAAAACCCAGCTGATTCATTTGAAATTTACAGTTGTTTACTGGAGGTATGTTATTCTTTTTGAACTATGTTTTAAGGTGTGCAGATAATACAATTACTATTCCATTGTGTTATTTTTGTTTATTCAGTTTTTTAAATTTCTGAATCATCTCTTAAGTCTTTTAGTCTCCAGAGGAGGAAATCCTGTATATATGGCAACTTGACACCAAAACAGTGAGATTTATTTACCTGTCATTTTTGTTTCCTGAAAGTTCTCTCTGAATCTTTCTCCTGCATATAAGAAATTCCTACACAATCCCATTCTTATTTTCCTTGTCTTTTCATTCGGTTTCCAAGATGGCTTTTTCAGACGTCTTTTATTCTCTTGAGGTCAAGGAGGTGACTATTGATAACTGTGTGTCTGAAGCATCACCAACTTGCGTGTGCCTGAAGCTCCCCTCAACAAATCCTGAGGTCTGAAGAAAATCCTACATAGTCCCCAGCTGAAAGCAGACCAGGAGTGGAAATCCAGTGATACAGTATTTACAGATGGCTTTTTCTTTCTTTTCACTGGTGAGTTGAGCCAATTAATATTTTCCATGTATTTCAGTGTCTACCCAATTAATGGCACTTAAGCTAAAGAATAGTAGTTAGAGTAGCTCAATTACTATGAGAATCCAAACCTCCTTCTTGATTAGTTTCTGAACTATTTGTCCAGACAAAGATTTTATTGTCAAAGTTTGACATATTTAATTTGTAACCACATTTTCTCCACATTATGTCCCTCTCATTACCCTGATAATTTATCAGTTAACATGCACTCATCTTCACTAATTCTCTCTTGTGAAACATTAGATGCTCTGTAGATAAATCATTCTAACATTTAGGCAACCGCAGTGGATTAGAACTTCTGTTTCTGAAAGAGCTCCTTCAGCTGTTCTTCAGTTGTTGCTTCTTTCTGCTGCATCAGCTCTCTGGTTCCTTTGGTCACTCCCCAGCCATCTGGCTTTGACAGTGAAGGACAATATGGCCTGCCTGAAGCAGGCTTCAGATTCTCCCAGTATTCTTTTCTTGCCCTAAATAAAGAAATGAAACTTTAATATTTGTTCCAGCATCACACAATACTAACTGTGGCTTGAACCACCATTGCAGAGGGTTGTCTAACTTGCATAAACTGATTTTATATTTCAATAAAGGAAGATGAATGAAAGCATGCAATGAAATGCTACATATTTAAAATGTGTCTTGTCATCCCTCAGGAGAAACACAGTAAGCCACTCGCTATTAGGAGCTATTTTACACAAATCTGTCAGTTTTTTAATCTTCACTATCATGAGTTACTTCCACATTCATTCAGACCAAATTTTCATTTAAAAGGGGTTAAGGATTTTTGAGGCTCTCCTACTGCCCCTCCTTCCCTTCACGGCTCCTAGATCAGATTTAATTCTTCAAAATTACTAACACATAGAATGGTTACAGTGGTATTTAGCTCTCCATATTGGTTAAGTCAGTCTGCTGGATGGACCAACACAAGTCATTGCAAAGCGTATGCTGGTGTGCTTTCCAGTTCAGATATACCTACCTTGCTCTGACCCAGGGTTTCGTATGCATGCTGAGGCTGTCGCCCCAACTGCCATGTTTCTCAGAAGCTTCTGGCAGAAAACCTCTTTCAGGAGCCAGCTCCTCAGCTATTGCTCGTATGTGATATGGCTCAAAACCACAGCAGCCCCCAATGTAACGAATTCCTAAGTCATAGGCCTTTCTTGCATATTTTTGAACATCCCATCTAGTGACAATTCTTGGCTCCAGACCTGAAAGGATATTCATAGCTTAAATTTCCACTGTGCTTCATTTCAGCAGATTTTTAGTAAGAAATAGCATGCTGGGACATTTGCAAGGTGTTTGCAAATCTGGCTGTAAATGTAAATATTTAAACTGTCTGAGCTAGAATTAATCATGCAAACTTTCAGAAGCCTAGCTTTAGATGCTGTTATGCTCTGGTGAGCCCTGAGTGTTGTAAGCTTCCTTTGTCTTGTGAAAAAAGAAAAAAAAATCTGAGACTGATCAAGCCATGCTTGCCATTCTGCTGGAGTCCTCAGCTGGAGTACTGGATGTTACACCACTTCCCAGAAAAGTTCTGAATAAGCAATCAATATCTAGGAAATCTGATTACAGGACTTTAATGTGGGAAAGGAGACGGTATCAGCTGA